>NW_027142385.1:5724817-6423143 GCF_026170545.1 Melanerpes formicivorus | reverse complement strand
CCCAGCGAGCAGCAGGCTGGAGAGGAGCATGGGAGTTGGGTGCATCTCAAGCTGTTGCCTTTTCAGAGCCCATCGTGGCTGTGGGT
Source organism: Melanerpes formicivorus (assembly GCF_026170545.1). Taxonomy (NCBI): domain Eukaryota; kingdom Metazoa; phylum Chordata; class Aves; order Piciformes; family Picidae; genus Melanerpes; species Melanerpes formicivorus. The sequence goes on along the minus strand of NW_027142385.1, from coordinate 6,423,057 downwards.
GAGGTCAGATGATAGCCTGCTGTCAGTAATACTCATGTCAGTGTCCATCCTTCTCTCTGGCCTTAGGTGAGCTTCCCAACCAGCCCCACTTGAGACCCTTCACAGGCTTGGCAAGCCTTGGGAGTCGGTGGGCACTTCTGCAGAGAGAGCTGAAGGTGTCCAGGCCACCTGGTGTCTTCCTAAATGTTTTCTTTTATAATCAAATGTAGGAAGTTTCCTCATTTGTTCCCCCTTACATTCCTGGACTGGCTGTTGTCTTGTTTGTGATGGCCACGGGGAGGTGTGTCCTGCACTGCTTGCTGACTGCTCTGCGTTTGGCATGCGGAACAACACAGAAGGGAGGCCTTAACTTCCTGTTCTTTGGAAGGGAGCTGGGGCTGGTGCAGGGGGATAGGAGAGCAGTGTGGTTTGGAAGGGGTGGAGGAACCTAGTGGTGAAATCACTGTGTGTCCTCCTTGGAGCGGTTGTGTGCAGGGCTTGGAGCCAAGCAGTCCTGGCAGCGGTCACATTGCACACACAGGTTGTTTTCTGCAGGCAGAACAGAGCTGTTTGGTTTTTATCTTGGCCCACAGATCTAACCAACACCACTAATTGTTATCTTTAACCAAAGTCCAGTGGACACTGTTTAGAAAGATCCAGTCTGTGCTCACCTGAGCGCTGCAGGGACAGTCGGCCCCTGCAGAAGGGCTTGTTGGCAGGGACCTCCTGCCTGAGAGATAAGATCTGCAGGCTCTCAGGCACTACCTGCCTGACACTGTGATGGGCTCTGAGCATTCTTCACTCCTGGACTGCACCCAGAATAGAATCTGCAGTCTGAGTGTGTCTGCTTCAGGCCAGGCACCCACCACAGATCAGCAGAGTATTGACCATTAGTTTTTCTGCTTGGCCACCAACAAAATGCAGAGGACCACTACAATGGTCCGTGTGTCCCCTCAGGATTATCCATCATGTTGCTTTCTAAGGGGTATTAAACAGCAAAAAGCATTTCAGTAGCCTTTCCTCCTGATTTGTAAGGTTTTGCATAATGAAAGCCATGACTTGTTGGTAACAGTGCAGCCCTCACACCTCCAGACTGGTATTCCCCTCCGCACCCCCTGCCAGATTCTTCAGGCAGTTCAAGTACAATAGATCTACAAAGCCACACAAGTTGATGCCCAGTGCCAGCCCAAGAGGAGCTGTGCTCTCGCAGCCTCCCTTGAGTGTGCAGCATGGACACGTGCTGTGGAAATCGTTTGGATGCCTGGCAGACAGTGGGTGAGCTGGCTGTCTGCTCCCCACCCTCCAGCCTGCTCCTAACCTCCTCCTCCTCCTCCTCCTCTGTGTCTCGGAAATGTTATGTAAAGTGCAACGTGCAGCAGTAGCAACAGAAATATTTGGTTCAGGCAGTTCATGAGGTGGTTCCCACACCCCTGTGATCTCCCAGGCTCACATGCCAGTGGCTGTGGAGGAGCTGCTTGGTGACCAGGTGGATGACTGTGTTGGGCACCCAGAGGGGTGGGCAGGGGCATCTGAATAGCTTTTGTGGTGCCACCCCAATATGAATGGATAAGGCAGTTTGGCGTAGGAAGGGAGAGATTTGCTTGCAGTGTTTGAAAAACACAAGTTGCCAATGCTGCTGGTGTTGCTTGGTGTCCCTGAGTGGTCAGGGCTTCACCTCGGGGCCCTGTCTGTGCATTATGAAGAAGGACCAGTTTTGATCTGGTACTCTGAGTGGGGGGCAAGTTCATGATGTTCATGGAGAGCCTTCTGTAGGCTTGCTAGAGATGCAGCTGGAGGTGTTGGTGGCTTTGTGTGTGAGGTGGCCGCCTCTTTGAGGGCTTTCTGTGCAACTGCATCCCCTATGAGCTGGTGACCAGGCTTCCTCACCAAGGTCACAGCTCACATCTCCACAGACTAAGTCAACTGAGTTGAAATCTACTCATTAAAGAGTTGTAACGAGTTCTGTGCCCAGCATCAGGTCTGTGCCCATCAACCCCTCTGTGCCCTGACCCTGTACTGCTATTTGGTGTCTGCCATGACCATGGGCAGTTTGCACTGGAGCATGAGAGCCTGGTGCAGCCCTTGATTTTCCCTTCTTCCAGCTCTGCATCCATCAGTGATTTTCATTTTGGTCACAGTTACATGAATTTTGGAGCTGCAGAGTAGCCTGGGCCCTGTCTCCAACACAGACACAGGATGCTGCTGGTGGGTTCAGTGTTGGTGTTTCTGGTGGTGGGAGGCCAAAACCCATCACAAACCTATGTGGGGAGGCCTGTGATGAGGTATAACAAGGAACTGCTTGAAACTCACTGAAAGGCATGAGGAGGAAAGGATGGGATGGAAAGCCCTGCAGAAACATCTGAGCATGTGCATGGGTGGTGACGCTGCAGCAACCAGCAACACCAAGAAACAAGTGCTTGCTAAAATGCTCCCCTAAAGACTTTGTGTAGCCAGTCTCTGGTCTGAGAACTTAGGCTGGTTGTTCTTCTGCCAGTTGGTGAAGATGGTTGGACAAGTCCTGTGAGTTACCAGAACTTGGAGGGGAGAGGTTTCTGTTACAGTTTCCCTACTAAGTGCAGCAGCTCTGCCTTGCCAAGCTCACTCTGTTTCCTCTGCACCAAGCTGGTATTTGAATCTGGAACTTAGTTTTGTAGGTGGGAGAAAACCCTCCCAGCCACCCACCCTCAGTGCTGAATGATGCCCTGTTCTATATGTTGGAGATGTGGGCAGCACTGCTGGACTGTGTGTACTTTACTCTGTACATCTCCTGAGGATGCTATGGGCAGGGGCTGGGGACTCTTGCACCTGGGGACAATTGCCAGTGCTCCAGGAAGGCTGGGGAGGAAATGTTTAGAAGGGCTTGTAGTGATAGGATGAAGGGCAGTGGTTTGAAACTGAGGCAGGGGAGGTTTAGGTTGGACATTAGGAGGAAGTTCTGCATAATGATAGTGGCGAGACATCGGAACAGGCTGCCCAGAGAAGTTGTGGATGCTTTATCCCTGGAAGTGTTCAGGCTGGATGAGGCTTTGAGCAACCTGGGCTAGCAGAGGTGTCCCTGCCCATAGCAGTGGGGTTGGAACTAGATGATCTTTAAGGTCCCTTCCAACCCAATGCATTCTGTGAACCTGTGAATAGATTGGTCTGAAGGTGTTATCTTTGTATCACCAAAGTGTGTGATTCCTCTACTGAACCATCTTGTGCAAGGGCTGTCCCCAGAACCTCACTGAATGCCTTTTGCAGGTTTGGATGTTTTTTTTCAGTTCAGGGAAGGTTAGCTCAGGTTTAAACCACTTGGCTGTGGTTGTTAAGTCTTAGTGACATATTAAGTATTTAATATCCAAGTGCATTAGCTTCCCACCCACATCCCCTGTTTGAGATGGGTTGAGGGAAATGGTGCCCACATCTAATAGGATGCTGCTCAGCATGCTTGGATAAATGGCTTCCTCCTGGACCTCTTCTCTTTATGAGTAGTTCCTGGCCTAATTAGGCATGAAGGATGGCGTTGGTGGAGATCTCGTGACTGCACCAGGCAACACCTAATCCCACAAAGAGGTTTTTGGGAAGCGTTCCGCCCGCCGGAGGGGACACCTTTTTGTGCGGCAGGGACAGCGGCGGCAGAGCCTTAATCCCTAGCGCTCTGCAGCCAAAATGAGTAACCCAGATAAACCAGTATCCCCACTACCCGGTGGCAGTCGGGGCATGCCCCAGCGCCGCCACCTCTCCTCGGTGTCCCCTAGCAGCGTGGCGCGGCCGGGCGCGCAGCTCGAGGAATCCGACGCCTTGATCGCCGCGGCTGCGCCCCGTCCCAAATTCCAGGTCCTTGCTTAACTCGTGCAGTAGAGCAGGAGGAGCTCTTGTGAAACGAAATGTGCCGGAGCATCAGCACAGGGGAGGGGGGAAAAAAAAAAGCCTCTTGCCTTCTGTGAAAGCCAGACTGTTGCAGCGTAATTTGTTTTGTAAGGTTTTGAAAGGCGGTGTTGCAATCTGTAACAGTAGAATAGTGGGAAGATGGTCAGGTGGTTCTGGGGGACTTCAACAGACAGATTTCATGTCTGTGTGTTTTTGCAACACCTTTCTATAAAGGGAAACATAATTTAAAATATGATTACTTAGTGTTGTAACAGTCTTCTCAAACGTTTTCTGCATTATGCAGAGATCATTATCAGAGGCTGATATTAACTTGCAAAGAATATTATGCAAATCATTCTCCTGTTCTGCTAAAAAGAAATTTCCTTCATAATGCAAAGCGTGACAGAAAAAAAAAACACCAACCCCACACCACCACCATATGAAAAAAAAAAAAAAGCCTTGTGCAGAGGCTTTTGGCAAAATTACATTCAGAAGATGTAACAGTTTTTCTGCTTACTAGCACAATCCATTTGTGCCTTTCTGTTGGATTTTTTTTTCTTCTCCTCCCCCCCCTTCTTCAACTCAGGCTGATAAAGGATGAATTTTAAAATGAGGGCTGGGCTCGGTGGGGAGGGTGTTGTACCTCCTGGGTTTGGGGAGGCTTTGTGTGGTTAGGGTCGTTGCTTCGGATCCATGCTGGTAGTCATGGAATCAGTGGACGTCAGTGAGGACATTGAGAGACTTGAACGTGTCCAGAGAAGGGCAGAGAGGCTGGGGAGAAGCCTCGCGCACAGCCCTGTGAGGAGAGGCTGAGGGAGCTGGGGTTGTGTAACCTGGAGAAGAGGAGGCTCAGGGGAGACCTTAGTGCTCTCTACAACTACCTGAAGGGTGGGTGTAGCCAGGAGGGGGTTGGTCTCTTAAGCAACCAGCACCAGAACAAGAGGACACAGTCTCAAGCTGCACCAGGGGAAGTTTAGGCTGGAGGTGAGGAGAAAGTTCTTCACTGAGAGAGTCATTCACCATTGGAATGTGCTGCCCAGGGAGGTGGTGGAGTCCCCATCCCTGGAGGTGTTCAAGAGGGGACTGGACGTGGCACTTGGTGCCATGGTCTAGTCATGAGGTCTGTGGTGACAGCTTGGACTTGATGATCTTTGAGGTCTCTTCCAACCTTGGTGATTCTGTGATTCAGTCATTCAGTCAGGATTGGAAGGGACCACAAGGATGATCTAGTTCTAACCCCCCTGCCATGGGCAGGGTCACCTCACACTTCCTCCTCACATCCAGTCTGAATCTCCCCACCTCCAGCTTCATTCCATTCCCCCCAGTCCTATCACTACCTGATATCCTAAGAAGTCCCTCCCCATCCTTCTTGTAGCCCTCTTCAGATACTGGAAGGCCACAATTGGAGCCTTGGAGCCTTCTTTTCTCCAGACTGAACAGCCCCAACTCCTTCAGTCTGTCCTCACAGGAGAGGTGCTCCAGCCCTCTGCTCATCCTCGTGGCCCTTCTCTGGACACCTTCCAGCACCTCCATAGCCCTCATGTAACAGGGGCTTCAGAACTGGAGGCAGTACTCCAGGTGGGGTCTCAGGAGAGCTGAGTAGAGGGGGAGAATCACCTCCCTTGACCTGCTGGCCACACTTCTGCTGCTGCAGCCCAGGATCTGATTGGCTTTGCGGGCTGCAAGTGCACACTGAGAGCTCCTGTTGAACTTCCCATCCACCAGCACCCCCAAGTCTCTCTCCTCAGGGCTGCTTTCCAGCCAGTCCCTGCCCAGCCTGGATTTGTGCCTGGGATTGCCTCGACCCAGATACAGGACCCTGTGCTTGGTCTTGTTGAACCTCCTGAGGTTGGCTTGTGCCCACCTCTCCAGCCTGTCAAGGTCCCTCTGGATGGCCTCCCTTCCCTCCAGTGTGTCTGCTGCACCACACAGTTTGGTGTCATCAGCAAACTTGCTGAGGGTGCACTCAATGCCACCGTCCATGGCACCCACAAAGATGTTGAATAAGACTAGTCACTAGTCACTGTGGACTTGGGTAGTTTTGAGCTATTGGTCATTCTCTGCAGTTACTTGGAGGTGATTTTGGTATTCCAAACATGGCAGGGGTGTGCAGCATTGCCTTGTGTTCAGATGGAACCTCCTGGGTTCCAGTTTGTGCACTTTGCCTCTTGTTCTGTTACTGGGCACCAATGAAAACAGTCTGGAGTCACTGTCATTGGAGGTGTTTAGGAGGAGACTTGATGGGGTGCTTGGTTGCATGGTTTAGTTGATTAGATGGTGTTGGATGATGGGTTGGATGTGATCATCTTGAAGGTCTTTTCTAACCTGGTCTATTCTATTCTATTCTATTCTATTCTATTCTATTCTATTCTATTCTATTCTATTCTATTCTATTCTATTCTATTCTATTCTATTCCCCTCCACCCTTTTAAGTATTGATCAGCACTGAGAAGATCCCTTCTCAGGCTTCTCTTCTCCAGGCTAAACAGCCCCAGGGCCCTCAGCCTTTCCTCCTCACAGAGATGCTTCAATCCCTTCAGCATCTTTATAGCCTCCCCTGGACTCTCTCCAGTAGCTCCTTGTCTCTCTCAAACTGGGGAGCCCAGAACTGGAGACAGGACTCCAGTGGGGCATCACTAGGGCAGAATAGAAGGGGGAGAAGAACTTCCCTCAACCTGCTGACCATACTCTTCTTGATGGAGACTGTTTGCCTTCTTGGCTATGAGGGCACATTGCTGGCTCATGGTGAACTTGTCCACCCGTGCTCCCAAATCCTTCTCTGCAGGGCAACCCCTAACCTGTGCTGGTACCTGGGATTTTCCCTCCTTTGACCCTACACTTGCTCTTGTTGAACTTCATTAAGTTCCCCTCTGCCCATCCCTGTAGCCTGTATGCATCAAGAAGCCATACCATCAGCATGAGGAGCAGCTTGTGAGTACCCAGCTTAAATCCACAGTGCCAGGCTCTCCAGATGCCCCATAGGACACATGCATTGCCCTGTTAGAGCTCTATACTGCTGGTACCAGTAGGACTATGCAGAATGAGGGGTGATGGAATGAGGGGTGATGGTCTGACCACAGAAGCCCATGGTGAGATTGGTAGTCCTGCCCTGGAGCTTTCAGCCCTGGCATCTTTTCAGCACATTCCTGGAAGGAGATCCTGGCCCTGGCTGAAGTCCTGGGGGATTTTGCCACTGACTTCATCCCTCCTCTGTATGGTGTTTTTTTTGGTACAAATTGGTTGTATCAGTTCAGAGCTGCCCCTTTCTAATGCAGAAACCAAAATGGAGAGGATTGTTCTATAGATATTGGCTGTTCCACTCTGCTTATCAGTTGATTGACACAATTAAGCCCTGATAAATACTGCAGCTGGCTGAAACAATAAAATATTTACAGGCTGTGGGTCGCAGTCAGGGCTGGAGAGGCTCATTCACTGTCAAACTCCATTTTTCAGGCATTTCAGATCATTTGGGGGGGAAAGAATGGAGCCTCTCTCTTGAAATTTCTGGGTTAGGCATTTCTCAGTACAAATGTGATGGAGAAAAGTCAGGAATATTCAGAGATATATCTTGAATCACAGCCTCCTGAAATGGCAGAGAGCATTTTTTTGCTGGCATGGGGAATTTTCAAGCTCTGTGTGTGTGTGTGTGTCTGGTTAGATAACTCAATGTTTTAAAATCAACTCAAATGAGATAAATAAGCTGGAGGTTGTAGTTAGCATTCGTCAGGCAACTTGGGCTGGAGGTTCAGGCATTGACTGACTCCACCTCTAGCTGCAGGGTTTCCCTGTTAGGATGGGTGAATGCTAATCCTCCTTTATTCTCTGCTGCAGAGAAATGGATTCATCAGGAGTTTTCGATCTTGACAAGAAGCCCTTGGTGAAAGGCGGAGGGCTGGAGTGCTCTGGGTGGGGGGATTTCTCTCTGCCATGGGCACAGTATCACAGAACGGTAGGGATTGGAAGGGACCGCTGGAGACCTTTGAGTCCCTGCCAAGGCAGGTTCAGCTAGAGAAGGTCAAACAGGAGCACATCCAGGTGTGAGTTTTGAATGTCTCCAGAGAGGAGTAGCCTGTTTCAGCGCTCTGTCACCCTTAAAGAAGTTCCTCCTCATGTTCAGACGGAACTTTCTGTATTCAAGTTTGTGCTTGTTATCCCTTGTCTTGTCACAGGGCACCACTGAATAAAAGACTGGTCCCATCCTCCTGACACCCACCCTATAGGTGTTTATAAGCATTTATGAGATCCCCACCTTTAATCTTCTCTTTTCCAGACTAAAAAGACCAAATTCTCTGTCTTTCCTCCTAAGTGAGATGTTCCTAGTCTCCTCATCATCTTTGTAGCCCTTTGTAGCACACCAGTGCTCAGCTGGGTGCCACCATGGGTGCCTCCTGCCACCACCAAATGCCATATTTGGTGGCACAGAGAACTCTCAATACCCTGAAAGTGCCCCAGGGTGTGGTTGTGATGTGATAATTGCAGCAGTGAGTGAGCTGGCTCTGCTCTGTGCTTCCTATGGCCTGCCCTGGGCATCTCCTGGTGTCACAGAATCACAGAGTCATTTTGGTTGGAAAAGACCCAAATGCCCAAAGGGGACCTACAAGAAAGCTGGGGAGGGACTTTCTACCAGAGCTTCTAGTGATAGGATGAGGGGGAATGTCTCTAAGCTGGCAGAGGGCAGATTTAGACTGGAGGATAGGAAGAAAATCTTTACAGTGAGGGTGGTGAGACACAGGAGCAGGTTGCCCAGGGAGGTTGGGGATGCCCCCTCCCTGGAGGTGTTCAAGGCCAGGCTGCATGTGGCTTTGAGCAACCTGGGCTAGTGGAAGGTATCCCTGGCCATGGCAGGGGGATTGGAACTAGATAATCTTTAAGGTCTCTTCCAACTCAAACCATTTTTTCTGTGATTCTGTGATCACTGAGTCTGACCATCATCTGACTACCAAGTCTGGTGCTACACCATGTCCCTCAGCACCACATCTGTGTGTCCTGCTCACCCCCTGCAAACAGCTGCTGGTTGAGCTGGAGGCAGATCCTGGAACCCACTGAATGAGTTTGTGAGAAAGGACCACTTGGCATTTTTGTAAAGATTGCATGGAAGGATGTCTTGAAGTGGTGAGGTGTTTTACTCCAGCGTGCTGAGTGGATTTCTTGGACTCTGAGGGTGCTGGAGCCCTGGAGCAGGCTTCCCAGAGAGGTTGTGGAGTCTCCTTCTCCGAAGAGATTCCAAACCTACCTGGGCATTGTGATCCTGGGCAACCTGCTGTGGGTGACCCCTGCTTTAGCAGGGGGATTGGGTTAGATGATCCCCAGAGGTCCCTTCCTTGTGATTCTGACCCATCTGGTGGACGTGGGGAGGCCTGTGGATGTGGTCTACCTGGACTTCAGCAAGGCCTTTGACACCGTCCCCCACAGCAAACTGCTGGCTAAGCTGTCAGCTCGTGGCTTGGACCACTGCACTCTGTGCTGGGTTAGGAACTGGCTGGAGGGCTGAGCCCAGTGAGTGGTGGTGAATGGTGCCACATCCAGCTGGTGCCCAGTCACCAGTGGCATCCCCCAGGGATCAGTGCTGGGCCCTGTCCTCTTTAACATCTTCATTGATGATCTGGATGAGGGGATTGAGTCAGTCATCAGCAAGTTTGCAGATGACACCAAGTTAGGAGCAGATGTTAGTCAGTTAGAGGGTAGAAAGGCTCTGCAGAGGGACCTCGACCAGCTGGACAGATGGGTAGAGTCCAACAGGATGGCATTCAACAAGTCCAAGTGCCAGGTACTGCATTTTGGCCACAACAACCCCATGCAGAGCTACAGGCTGGGGTCAGAGTGGCTGGAGAGCACCCAAACAGAGAGGGACCTGGGGGTGCTGATTGACAGCTGCCTAAACATGAGCCAGCAGTGTGCCCAGGTGGCCAAGAGGGCCAATGGCATCCTGGTCTGCATTAGGAATAGTGTGGCCAGCAGGAGCAGGGAGGTCATTGTGCCCCTGTACTCTGCTTTGGTTAGGCTGCACCTTGAGTGCTGTGTCCAGTTCTGGGCCCCTCAGTTTAAGAAGGACATCGAGACACTTGAACGTGTCCAGAGAAGGGCAATGAGGCTGGGAAGAGGCCTTGAGCACAGCCCTGTGAGGAGAGGCTGAGGGAGCTGGGATTGTTTAGCCTGGAGAAGAGGAGGCTCAGGGGCTCATTGCCCTCTACAACTACCCAAAAGGTGGTTGTAACCAGGAGGGGGTTGGTCTCTTCTCCCAGGCAACCAGCACCAGAACAAGAGGAAGTTTAGGCTGGACGTGAGGAGAAAGTTCTTCACCGAGAGAGTAATTTGTCATTGGAATGTGCTGCCCAGGGAGGTGGTGGAGTCCCCATCCCTGGAGGTGTTCAAGAGGGGATTGGATGTGGCACTTGGTGCCATGGTCTAGTCATGAGGTCTGTGGTGATGGGTTGGACTCGATGATCTTTGAGGTCTCTTCCAACCTTAGTGATGCTGTGATCCTGCAAGCCCAATGCTTGCTCACAGATGTGGAAGCAGATACTACAACCTTGAAGACTCTTGTAGGGCATAAAAGTTGTAATTAAAAGTCTGGCTTGGTTGAGGGTATTTTGGTTTAGTCTGAATGTCTTCATTCCTCTTGAAGAAGAATTAAATGAACCCCCTTAGTATTTTATCCTTTTGGGTTTTTTTTAGTGCTTTTTTTTTCTTCTTTTTTAACATTTCTGCATATTTATTCTTGAAGTTGGAGCCTCAGAAAATAATTGAGTAAAACAAAATCCACAAGGCTTCAAATTACCTCCAGCTTAATGTTTTATTTAAAAGGTTTGCTAACTGACATTCTTTATAATGAATTAGGTCACGGGGCTCTAAAGAGTGTTGTGGGTTTTCTTTTCTTACATTTAAATTTGAGGCTGCTTCCCTCGAAACTTGGGCTCCAGAGCAGGGAGCTGCTGCTGGGTTGTGACTCCCTGGCTCGGGGAATCTCACTCTAATTATTCTCAATCACAGTGGTGCAAATGAATATATCCATGTTTGGAGGATCGAAGCGGTGTTGTCATGGCAATCTCTGTAAGGTCATGAGAAACTCATGGATATTGTTTGCCTCCTCTCCCAGGAGACCTCTCCTACCTTTGCAGGACTATGGATTTGGGGGTGAGGGTGGGGGTTGGGTAAGAACTTGAAAGCGCAGTTTTGTAATGATTTGGCTGAAAGGATTTGTTGTTTCCCACTAAGGAACTGAAGGTGCCACGGTTTAGGTGAGGCTGGTTGTAGGCTGGGGCTCATGGTTCATGTCCTGCCTTGTCAATTCCTTCTGAGAGCTTGACAGATCCCCAGATGGTGCCTGGACTGGTGCTCCAGGAGGTGGGATGCTTATAGAATAGAATCAATAAGAGACCTCAAGGATCATCAAGTCCAACATGTCACCCAAGACCTCATGACTACTAAATCATGGCACCAAGTGCCATGTCCAATCCCCTCCTGAACACGTCCTGGGATGGTGACTCCACCACCTCCCTGGGCAGCACATTCCAATGGCTAACAACTCTAAACTACAGCACAGCACAGGGGACCTGTTAGCTGGCTGCTGGTGAGTGGTGCTTAGTGTGCTGTGCTGGGCTCTGGTTTGGGCCTGTTGGGAAAAGGTTTAGTCATAGCATCACAGACTGGCTTGGGTTGGAAGGGACCTTTAAAGGACTTCTAATCCAGCTGCCTTGTGGTGAGCAGGGCCGTCTGCAGCTAGAGCAGGTTTGCTTACATGTAGTTTAAAAACCAACCAACCAAGACAACAACCAAAAACCCCCAAAGGAAACAAACAAGCAAACAAACAAAAACCTCCAAAAATGCAAACACAAACCACCTGCCCCTGCCAGATCCACTTTCTTAGTTACAGGAGGTGATGCTAGCTGGAGCTGGAGCAATTGGAGCCCCTCAGAGCTGTCCCTGTGCCCCGGCGCGGCTGAGGCTGTCGCCCCACGTGCAGCGCTGGGTGCTGCAGTCACTGCAGAGGAATGTGGGTGATGAAAAACATGCATGGCTGGGCTGGAACTGCCCAGGTCCTGAACACAGCCATGTGCCCTGCATGGGATGGGAGGAGATTAACAGAAAAAATATGTGAAAAGTAAACACTATAGAAGCAGTGGCAAAGGCAGCGAGGGGGGGGGGGGGATGTGTGCTCAGCCCTGCTGGAGCAGAGCTCTCCTCTTCAAAAATAGATCAAAAAAAAGAGATTAATTTGGGTTCTGCAAGGTGCACAAAGTACATCTGCATGGGTGCACAGCCTGAGAAACAGCAGTGTGAGTCTCTGTGCTTTTGTGGAACTTCTCTTTGTGAAAGGTGCTAAATCACAAATTCTTATTAGATCTAAATTAAAAAAGAAAAGAAAGAAAGGGGAAAAAAAAACAAGTGATCCCCGAAGTCACTCCTTTCTGTTTAATAAGTCTGTCTGGAAACCTTTTGCATGTTTGGATTGCAGGAGCAGCAGCATTGGCTTCACAACTATCTGATGTGGTGGGCCAAGTGGATTGACTAAAGTTGGCATTTAGGAAATCTTGGTGTGGTGATCCTTGTAGCTGTGGGTTTATGGGTTTGGATTTCCAGCTTCTTTTTGTTTGCAAAAAGCCCCAAACAATGCAAACAAACCCTCAAAGCAGCCTCTCTGATAGAGAACCATTAAAGCATTTTGAACTGCAGCTAAATGTATTCCATCTGCGATTCTCCCTCCCTCTCTTCCCTCCCTCTCTTCCCTCCCTCTCTTCCCTCCCTCTCTTCCCTCCCTCTCTTCCCTCCCTCTCTTCCCTCCCTCTCTTCCCTCCCTCTCTTCCCTCCCTCTCTTCCCTCCCTCTCTTCCCTCCCTCTCTTCCCTCCCTCTCTTCCCTCCCTCTCTTCCCTCCCTCTCTTCCCTCCCTCTCTTCCCTCCCTCTCTTCCCTCCCTCTCTTCCCTCCCTCTCTTCCCTCCCTCTCTTCCCTCCCTCTCTTCCCTCCCTCTCTTCCCTCCCTCTCTTCCCTCCCTCTCTTCCCTCCCTCTCTTCCCTCCCTCTCTTCCCTCCCTCTCTTCCCTCCCTCTCTTCCCTCCCTCTCTTCCCTCCCTCTCTTCCCTCCCTCTCTTCCCTCCCTCTCTTCCCTCCCTCTCTTCCCTCCCTCTCTTCCCTCCCTCTCTTCCCTCCCTCTCTTCCCTCCCTCTCTTCCCTCCCTCTCTTCCCTCCCTCTCTTCCCTCCCTCTCTTCCCTCCCTCTCTTCCCTCCCTCTCTTCCCTCCCTCTCTTCCCTCCCTCTCTTCCCTCCATCCATCCACACCCCCCACAGTCCACCTGAGCCTTTAGGCAAATTTGTTACATGCAGGTGACTTGGTTTGAGAGATCTGACATAGTTTAGTGACTGATGTCAACGTTCTCCAGAAGCTATGAGATCCATATTCAAAATTAAAAGACAATCTGATGTTTCCTTGGCTGTGGAAGAGAGGTGGCAGCTCTCATCCAGGTGCCATGTGAGTCTCTTGCATTATGTCTTATCTGCACTTAATTGCTTCTGCTGGCTGCGTCTGTCAAGGTTTTGAACCGAGCTGAGCTTGTCCTCTCACACCCACCCTGTGCTCATGCATCAGAGGAAGGAAACAGGTTTTCACTGGTTTTGGTACCTGGCAGCTGTGCAGACCAGTTCAGTCTTCCCCTGCCAAGCCCTTGCCCTGGCATGAGGGGTACTGCACATGGCAGGGGGACACCCCACACTGTCACCTCAGCCCTGTGACTGGCCTGCCCGCATGGGATTTGTTCTGACCTGGCTTTCTTTTCAGAACTTTACAGATGTGTTGGATTAAAGGTTTTCAAATGAGAATTTGGGGTGATTGCTGTAAGTCAGAGAAAAGCTTCCTGGCTTGGAGTGTGGATCTGAGCTGGGTTTAAACAAAACCAACCCAAACTCTAAGCAAGTGGAATTTATAATGAAAGGCCTGTTTACATTTAACGAATTCTTTCAGAGGATCTGCCTTTCTCTCTGCTTTCTGCAGAGGGATGGAGCAGAGGCTGGGCTGAAAATGAAGCTGGCTTTCTCAGCTGACCTTCTGGCACATCTGCTGCTGCCTCGGCATCCACACCCATGCACACAGGGCTTAAACCCTTTGCCTTGGCGCCTATGGGATGCTCCTTAATAATCCCAGGTGTAACGAACTTCTGACCTATTCTTGCTTGTGTACCCACCGCTTGAAGAAGCAGCCGGCAAACTGTCCTGGGTGAGGGGCTGTGGGGGTGTCTGATGAGGCTCTGAAGGCGCGGTGGAGCCTTTGATGCTGGGAAAGCAATTAACTGCAGCTTCTGCAGGCTTTAACGTTGCTTCAGCACCCTCCACTTATCCCTGACACTGGCTTTTGTTGATCCTTTGCTTGACTAACATGTTCCTTTCAGCTCTGGTGACAATAGCGTGTGAGTAAGCAGAACACCTCAATTCTGAACGATGGCCGGTGGCAATTTCCTCATTTCCTGAGTGAGTGCAGGCTTCTTGGGGTTCCATTCCTGTGCCAGAAAGACTATTTGCTCATACAAAGTTCTTCATTGTAATAGGGAAAAAAATCAATTTGATTACTTTCATGTCAGCATGCATGTCTAATGGCTTAGAAGTTATTGCAGCCATAAAATATACAGTATCATTTCTCTCTCGCTCTGAAATTTGACAGGATTAATATAGTCAGCATGAAATCTTAGTCATAAAGTCGACCATAAGTGATGGTAAAATTAGCTGCAGAAATCGTCTGCTTATGGAAAGCATCTTCTGTTTTTCCTTCTGGGAAAAAAGCACCGAGGGGCTGGGGTGGAAAGGGAGCTTGCTGCAGCGCTCAGGCTCTCACACAGATATCACCTTTTCATCTCACACTCTTCTAACAAGAGAGATGGCAAGTGCTGCTCAGCCCTGAGGTGTCCCAGGCGGCCTGCAGTGCAGTTTTATGGCCCATTCATCAGCTGACCACCCGGTGGAGGTGGTGGTAGGGCTGGGTCTTGTGCTCGGTGCAGCCATGATTGTGGCTGTCCTGCATCCCACCCTCCCCTGTAAGTCATTCCGTGGTACCATTCCTTGGTTCCATTTTTCAGACAGGGCTTGAAAAGCTTTCCTCCATCAAAGGTCAGACTTTGGGTTAGAGAGCAGTAGGATGTGGTGTGGGCTTTTGATGATGTGTGTCTTTCAGTAGAAGCTTACCTGTCCATGTTGAAGTGAATGATGGAACAATTTATCTCATGCAGCACAAGCCTTATTGAGGTTGAAGAGCTGTTTCTTTCCATGGGTCAGTGCTCTAGTAAGGTTGGAGGGAGGTGAGGCCCAGGTGAGCCTGGCTGTGTCCATGGTTTTCACCCATGGGTGTTAGTGGATGCTCATCCTGCTGGTGCAACCTGCTGCCTTCTGCTTGATCACCTGTGGTCGCCCACACACAGTCCCTGAGGAAGCAGGGTGGTCACTTTCTCCTGGATGGGAGGAAGGCCCTGTAGGCAGCTACCTTGCTCTGAGCTGAGATTGAGAAATCTTGGTTTGAAGCTGAGTTTCCTCCTGACAAGTGACTGCGCTGGATGCCAGCGGAGGAGCCCAGCAGACGGCTGGAGCAGCCTCTCCATCCTGTTCAGCCGCCTCCAAAACTGCCCTTGGAAGTGGAGCTGAAGTGCTGAGGTTAGGCAGGGGGATGTTTGCTGACGTGTGATCCTTCACCAGCCCAGCCTTTGAAGTGCCTGTTGGTGTTTTCATTTAATGACATCTCATTTCAGTTGTGTTGTGCAAGGTGCCCATAGCTGTTTTTTCTGCTTATGAAGCTGGTTCCAGAAAGAAGTGAGGAGCTGGGTACTGGTATCTTTGATAGCACCTTTATAATTAGACCAAGGGAAGACAGCATCTTGCATCCAGACATCAGCTACCCACCCTGCAATGTCCAAGATTTCTTGCTAGTGCTTGGCCCACTTGGCTTAGCAAGGGGAAGCTTCTGCTGCCTCCTGAGCAGGGCAGTGCTGAGGTTTATTTCTCCAGGGGGGCTCGGAGGTGTCCCCTGCTGTATCCGGACACTCCCACCTCTGCTGGAAGCTGTTGTCCTGCTGGTTTCACATGTTCTGCCTCCCTTGGCAGCCTGTTGTGAGAAGTTAATATCTGGTCATTGGTTTTGGCTGCATCTCCAAGGCAACTTCATTCATAGCCAGCTCCCGGTTCATACCGATCCGGACATGCCTAGATGACTAACTCTCGGCTCCTGTTACGCTGTCCCAGGAGAGCTGTTAACTCCTTCAGCCCAGGTAGGTGGTGGTACAGCAGGGAATGGGCAGATGGAGCAGGTGGAGGCCATAAAGACCAAAAAACACTGACTTGCTCCGTGCCCTCTCCATCCTTTCTGCTTTGGTTTGCTTCCCAGCACCTCCTGCAGCCCCTAGAGCAGGGAGCTCATCACTATTTAAGATCATTTTCAGTGCAGAAAGATCTCAAGACTGTGTTTGTTTCTCCTGAAATTATAATGCTTTGGTTTGGGCAGAACTTTGCCTTTGGGATCTAAACTTAGTGGAAAAATTTCATTTGATATAAACAAAAAAGAACTTGGCTGCACACTGGCAATATGCTCTGAAATGCAGCTGAGATTGAGTTTTGCATTTCACACAAGCCAAGCTGGGGATTTTCCTCCAAGGGTCAGGTGATGTGGTGAGACCACCAGGTTCCCAGCACGTGTTCATGGTCAGTGAGCCCTTCAAGATGGAGCTGTGACAGGTTAAACCTGGGGGCATCCAGCGCCTGGTCCTTCACTGCTGTGCCTCTTTCTGCATGGCTTTGTCAGATACAGATTTACAGCCCCAAAGACTCCCTTTGATTCTCACCAAAAGATGTGGGAAGGGGGGAAGTGAGCCAAACTGGGCTTCTTCTGGCTGTTTGTTTCTCTCCAGGCAGTGCTGAGAGGTGCTGTTGCACTACATAATGATATGTCCTTAGAATCCACACCACGCGCTGGGATGGGTCCCAATTCCCCATCAGAGCAAGTAGCTGCTCCCTAGCCCCATGCTGAGATTTGACCCTGGGACTCCTTTTCCAGCCTGGGTCTCTGGAAATCATCCAGCCACAAGAAGGAGAGGGGCTGGGAGTGGAACAGAGCAGATCTAGCTCACACCAGCTCCAAGCAGAGTTTGTCTTAAGCTTGTTGACCATTACAAGGATGTGATGCTGCTCTCTACCCTTGGTGCTGCCATGGTCCATGTATCTGATGTGGATGTGGTTATACTGGGGGTGCTTGGCAGGAGTGTAGGCATAGGTAGGGGAAGCACATTGGGTTTTACTGGTCACGTTTCTGTCCTAAGTGGGGTATCACAGCAGCAATCAAGGCTCAGGATCCCCTGGGGATCACTGACATGGGCAAACCTGAAACCCTGTTAATTTTTTAACACCTAATGTGTTTGGGGGGATCTGTTACACTGAAACATCAGCCAGAGAGCTCAGCCTGCTGGGAACATGACCCTGCTGTGCCTGGTGACCATGCCTGCAGGGGTGGTGACATGCCAAGGAAGGGTGAACCATCCCCAGAGGTGTTTGGGAGATGCATGGATGTGGTGCTGAGGTGTTTTAGTGGCAGTGGCTTAGTAGTGATGGGATTGTAGGTGTGCAGTTGGACCTGATGGTCTCAAAGGTCTCTTCCAACCTCAACAGTTCTGTGATGCAGCCTTCCAGTACCTGAAGAGGGCCTACAAGAAAGCTGGGGAGGGACTTTTTACCAGGGCTTCTAGTGATGGGACGAGGGGGAAAGGCTTTAGGCTGGAAAAGGGAAGATTTAGACTGGAGGCAAGGAAGAAATTCTTCACGGTGAGGGTGGTGAGACACTGGAACAGGTTGCCCAGGGAGGTTGTGGATGCCCCTTTCCTGGAGGTATTCAAGGTCAGGTTGGACAGGGCCTTGAGCAACCTGGGCTGGTGGGAGGTCTCCTTTCCCATGGCAGCGGATTGGAACTAGATGATCTTGAAGGTCCCTTCCAACTCAAACCACTTTCTGATTCTATGATTGGCAGAACAGTGAAGAGATACCCACTGGGGTGTCACAATCAGAGCCTGTTACCCCATGCACCACATCTGAAACCTGCTGTCTCACCAACTTCCCTCCTGCAGGTGCTACTTTCCCTTCCTCAAGCCCCAAACCTGTTGTAGGGCCCTTTGAAACGGTCAAACTCTTCAACTTCAATAACAGATTACCAATAGTATCAGCCTTATATAATGCACACCTCATTATTGCTTACTCAGAACAATTTCACAGCCTCCTTATAGAACCTTGGAACTTTATTTGCTGAGTATAAAATATGCAGAAATGCATGAATAGTTTTAAAGGCTTGGTACCCTAAACTAATACAGCATGCTTTTTCTTTCTCTCTCTTTTTTTTTCCCTCCTCTCCCCTCCTTTGCACCATGATTGAAGTCAAATTAACATATTTACCTTCAGTGCTCCCAGGAGTGGCATTAAAAAATTCAAGAGGTGATTCAGAATAGTCTCCGATTTACTGTGTTTAAAGCTGGATTTCATTTCTCAATAAAGCCCTGCAAGCACTTGACTCCCTTTCAGCTCTGCAAGCCCTTCTTTCCTCCCTCTGCAGGTCCTTGGACTTAGCAACAGATGGTAGCAGCATTATTGCTGCTGTGTTCCCCAAAGGAAACTTTTGCTTTTATTTTATGTTATTTTATTGGGCTTTTTCTTCAGGAGGAGGCAGAAAGCAGAGGCAGAGGAGGAGGCAGGGACTGGGTTGTAACAAAGAGCACAGAAGTGGAGCTGCTGTTTTAATGTGAAATAAGGGAAAGTATCATATGTGGTGGTTGTCCTGCTTGCCTGCAGCTGCTGGCTTGCTGTCTGGGGAGGGGGGAGGGTTATGTTGTGGTGCTGTGCCTCAGGCTATCCAGGTGTGATAACTCTTTCTTAGGGCAAATCAGGAACCTTCATTGTTGCTGTGTGTTGACATCTTCCCAGGAAGAAAAGCCATGTAAATGCAAGGGTAGGAAATGGAAAACAGTTGCTTTATTGCCCAGTGGTTCCTTTATTCTTACCGATGATTACCCAGGAGTTGTCCTGTGCTGTGATTTATCCCTGCAGCTATAGGATGTAGTTCCCGTGGCTCCAAGCATCTCAGACCCCACAGCAGCTAGCTGCAAGGGTGCAAATTTATGGAGCAAACCTAGAAGTGGGTAGATTCAGATTGGATGTTAGGAAAAAGTTCTTTACTATGAGGGTGGTGGAACACTGGCACAGGTTGCCCAGGGAGGTGGTGGAAGCTTCATCCCTGGAAGTTTTTAAGGCCAGGGTGGATGTGACTCTGAGCATCCTGATCTAGTGTGAGGTGTCCCTGCTCCATGGTGGATGGGATAGAAACTAGGTGATGCCTGAGGTCCCTTCCAACCCTGACAATTCTATGATTCTATGAAATTCCCTCCTCAGAGCCCCAGACTGCTCCACTGTCACCTCTGCTGCGGGCTCCTCAAGGGAAGTAGCCTTCCTAAGCCTAATCAGTGCTGCAGGGAAAGCTTTAACCTTCTCAGTTTTCCTGACCAGATAACCAATATTCTGGACTGAGGGTCTGTGTAAGGAGCCCTTTGCTCAGCTGTGGCCAGTCAGTACCCTCTCGAGTGGAACAATTCTGCCTGAAAATTTTGTTTACCAGCGACTGCAGAGCCTGGCAGCAGCTCTTGCTATTCTCCACGCCTGCCCCTGGATTAGGAAGTTGTTTCAGCAGATGCTGTTTCCAAAGAAAATGGGTTAATACTTAGTGGTTAGAAGAGTGGGGCAAAAAAGAAAAAACAAAAAAAGAGAGCTTATTTGTGTGAGGTTCTGGCTAATTGCCCTGCAAGAGTTACAGAGCGTTGCAGCACATTTCCTGGGTTTCGCAACGGGGATGATTCTGGTTTAACTGGCCAGAAAGATTTGCAAAAAGGACACAAAGAAATGGGGGAGCACAGGCAAAAATCACTTGCTGGTTTGCTGCAAAACAAACAAACAAAGAAAGAAAGAAAGGAAAAGCTGAAAGACCTTAATTGTAGGGTAAAAAGAAATCTCCAGGTGACTGAGCGAGTGGTTGAGACTCCGGGCTGAGCAGGTCTCGGAGTTTAATTATCGTTTTATTGATGAAAGATGGATGTTGCTCTAGGGCAGGCCAGGACAAGCCCCTCTTAGAAACAAGAAGTAATTCCCAGGCAAAGAGTTCCCTGGGTGAATTGGGATGTTCTTCCTTCCCAGTTCGTGGGAATGTCTTTGCAGGGTTGTTGCGTGGAGAGGGGAAGGTTGCTGGTGTGTGACCGCCCTCTGCTCCATGGACAGGGACCCCAGCAGATGCTGGCTCCCACCTCTGATGTGGAAGCAGGTTTTCAGCATGGCAAGCCCTTGTGGGGCACATTCCTTTGTTTTTATCCTGGGAGGTGAGTGTCTGGGGGCAGCTCCTGTCCCGCTTTTCTGGTGCTGTACTTCAGGGACCATGCTGCTGAGCTGGAGCTGCCCTTTGGGGACGTGTTGTTCTCACAGGTACATGGTACCCAGCCCCACTGAGGCTTTTTTCCCACTGCTGCTCCTATGTTGGCCTGTGGTGAAGGACTAAGGCTTGTTCTCTGGGTTCCCTGATTTAGGGGCAAGCAAGGTGGTGGCCACCAGTGACCCATGCCCAGCCCTGATGCTGCAACCTCCTCCCACTCTGCATGTTCCTCAACTTTCCAGAGCAGGAGGACCACACTGACAGGCAATAAAAAGGAGGGGAGATGAATTTCTTGCATTTTGAGGGTGCCAGAACCCTGAAGCTGGCTGCCCAGAGAGGCTGTGGAGTCTTCTCCTCTGGAGTAATTCCAAACCCATCTGGACATTGTGATCCTGAGCCGCTTGCTTTGGGTGACCCTGCTTTAGCAGGGGGATGGGACTAGGTGGTCTCCAGAGGCCTCTTCCAACACCATGCTGGGATTCAGTGAATGGTGCAAGTGAGAACAGCCTGGATTGAGGTATAGGGTCGGCTGATGTTCCATAATGTTCATTCAATGAGCCCTGCTGCTCCACACCTCAGCAGTCACATCATGTGTCTCACTGACATAGTGGGGAGAGCTGCCTGTCCCCACTCTTGTTCACTGCATCCCAGCTGCTGCCCACCACTACCTTGGCTCATGGACAGGGCAGGGTGGAAGTGGAAGCTGCTCCAAGTAGTACAAGGAGGAGTTTACTCTGTGTAGCCAGCAGTTCAGTGACAAAGGCAGAGGCACAGGAAAGTGCTCCTCAGGTATTGCTGTTTCCAAGAGCATCACTGTAAAGAGAATTAGTGTGTGAGAAAGTGGGATGGCAGTGAACTGTGGCTGGGGGGGCTGGGTGGAAACCTCACAGACTCCTGGGGTGCACCATCCACCTTCGGGATGCTCCAGGGAAGGATGTCTTGCGCTCTTATCCTCCAGCTGGTCTCAGCATCCTGTTGTGCAGAGAAGCCCCGCTTTTGGTGCAGAGAGACCCCGCTTTTGGGGCAGAGAGAGAGACCCCGCTTTTGGTGCAGAGAAGCCCCGCTTTTGGTGCAGAGAGAGAGACCCCGCTTTTGGTGCAGAGAGAGAGACCCCGCTTTTGGTGCAGAGAGAGAAGCCCCGCTTTTGGTGCAGAGAGAGAGACCCTGCTTTTGGTGCAGAGAGAGAGACCCCGCTTTTGGTGCAGAGAGAGAAGCCCCGCTTTTGGTGCAGAGAGAGAAGCCCCGCTTTTGGTGCAGAGAGAGAAGCCCCGCTTTTGGGGCAGAGAGAGAGAGACCCCGCTTTTGGTGCAGAGAGAGAAGCCCCACTTTTGGTGCAGAGAGAGAAGCCCCGCTTTTGGTGCAGAGAGAGAAGCCCCGCTTGTGGTGCGGAGAGAGAAGCCCCGCTTTTGGGGCAGAGAGAGAAACCCCGCTTTTGGTGCAGAGAGAGAAGCCCCGCTTTTGGGGCAGAGAGAGAGAGACCCCGCTTTTGGTGCAGAGAGAGAGACCCCGCTTTTGGTGCAGAGAGAGAACCCCGCTTTTGGTGCAGAGAACCCCGCTTTTGGTGCAGAGAACCCCGCTTTTGGTGCAGAGACCCCCGCTTTTGGTGCAGAGAGAGAACCCCCGCTTTTGGTGCAGAGAGAGAACCCCCGCTTTTGGTGCAGAGAGAGAAACCCCACTTTTGGTGCAGAGAGAGAAACCCCGCTTTTGGTGCAGAGAACCCCCTCTTCTGGTGCAGAGTCACAGAGGCCCCATGCTGACACATCCACAGGTCGGGGGACTCTCGTCGGCCAGCGCCGCGTCTCCACGCTGCTGGTGAAATCACTAATTAGATTCCATCTGAGCAGCAACATAAACTGGGAATAAATGGACTTGGCTTCATAAACTTAGCACTTAAATATTTTCCTAGGCAGGGGAAGAAGAAGGAGAAAAAAAAACAACCCACCAACCCAACACATTTGCTTTCCATGCAAAACATATAAATCTTGGAAAAGCTCCCAAATTTGCGTGTTTAACCGCTCGGATCTCTGCCTTTGTCGAGCAGAAGTGGTTATTCCCCTGCATAATTATTTTTCTTTTTAAAAGGAAGCTGAAATGTTTGTGAGGAAGACATTTTAAGTGACTGCTGGGGATGAACAAGAGTGAAGGGAGAGTCGGGTTTAATGATGATTGCTTCGCTTTGCTTTATCGCTGTTGGAAATGAAGCCTTCTCCTCACCCCCCTCCCCGCAAGGACTAAGCACTAATTGTCCCTTTTACCATCATGTTTTGGGGCTATCTCTGCTTTTTTTATTGAAATGTGTATCTGGCTGCTAGCTGTTGTTTTTTAAATCCCAAATACAGGAGCTGTTAGTGGAGTTTATTTAACGCAGTGGAGTCTTTGCATAGTTAAACTTGTGGGTGCTGTATAAAACACAGGCTCCTGCCTTCCTGCCCAGCCGCCCCCCCTGCAGGAGTTGGATGGCCTTTATATATAACCACTGTGGGCAAGGGGTGTGATGGGGAAGGAGGGGAGCTGCCACCTTCCAGCCAGGGCTGTGTAAGGAGGGAAAGGGCTGGTGGTGCCACTCCCAGAATCGTAGAATGGTTTGGGTTGGAAGGGACCTTAAAGACCATTTTGTTCCAACACTCACATCATGGGCAGGACCACCTTCCACTAGACCAGGCTGCTCAAGTCCCTGTCCAACCTGGTCTTGACCACTTCCAGGGAAGGGACTTCTACAGCTTCCCTGGGCAACTTGTTTCAATGTCTCACCACCCTCACTATGAAGAATTTCTTCCTAATCCCCAGTTCTCCATGTCCCCTCTTCCATCTCAAAGCCATTATGCCTCATCCTGTCACTACAAGCCCTTGTGAAAAATCCCTCCCCAGCTTTCTTGTAGCCCTCTTCAGGTACTGGAAGGCCACCATAAGGTCTCCCTGGAGCCTTCTCTTATCCAGGCTGTCCATTTGCTGTAGGGTGTCCGTGGGAAATAAGGGGATGACACCCACTGAGGGGGCTCTGCCTCCAGCCACCAGCACCCTTCACCCAGTATGAAGGTTTCCAGAGTGGAGAGTGAGCCTTGTGCAGAGGACCCATCAGGTGTTTCCTCCACTGCCCTTCCCTTATGCTCAGCCCATGAGACACCCCACAAGAACCATATAAATACAGAGATACAAGGCAGAGGCTCAGGTTTGGATTGGTGTCAGTTTTGCATAAAACCCCTGAGGAGAAGCTGTGGAGACAGGCATGATGCACAGCTTGTGTTGGCATTGTCCTGTCCCCATCTTGGGGGTGCAAGTGGAGGTACTGTGTGGAGCACCCCCAGCCCTGCTGTGGCACTGGAATGCAGTTAGGGATGGCAGCTGAGATGGAGAAGTGTGTCTGTGCTGACTGTCCTGCCTGGAGCAGGTCTGGTTTTGGTATGTGGACAAGTGAATTGAGTCTGGCGATGTCAAGTTGATGGGCTGCCAAACCAAGAATTAGGAGAGTTTTCTCAGAGCTGGGATGAGGTGGGGTTGGGATGCTCTAAGCTGGAATTTGCCCAGGATGTTGGTGCACTGGAGGAGACTTTTCAAGCACATTAGCCCTTCGTGAACACCACGAAGACACGATTTGAAAGCAGCTCAAAAAATAAAGCCACACATCAGCATCCTCTGCAGAGAAAAAACCAACCCTCAGTACCCATCCTACAGCAGCTCTCCACGAGCACTTGCTGCGTGCTTTGCTGTCATTAACAGTCACCATCCCGAGCTAGAGATGTTTAATTTGTCTGTGTTCTCCTAACACCTTTCTGTTTCATAACAGCAATCCCTTCTCCCCGTTTGGCCGGGAGGCAGCGGTGTCTGCCTTGCCTCCCTGTAATCCAGGAGTGAATCAAAGCAACTTTTTACAAAACAAGATTCTCTCGCTGTTGCAAAAGAGCTTTGGGGAAATCTGGGTTTTGTGGTTAAGGATCTTACTCTGATGCACAAGGAAAATTATGTGTAGCTTTTATTTGGCCCAAAGGATTCTTACAACATTATCCGTATTTCCTTTAATTTGTGGGATTTCTAGTAAATGGGCTTAAAAATAGGTCTGGGCAGGATGCCAGGGTACATACGAAGAGCAAAAAAGCTTTGCAGGCTGCGAGCAGCTCGCTTTCGCTGCTCCCTCGGCACGGGCTGGGGGGCCGGAGGAAGCGCTCACCTTGTGGGGTTAAATTGAACGGTGTCTCTGGGCTACTTTGGAAGTCCATATTGCAGAAGAGATTCTTTAACTCTTCAACAGAACTGGTGCAACATGGTGGTTGAGCTGGACACGAGTCTGGAAGAGGAACAGGATGAGCTGTAGCACCAGGGGAGGACAACAGCATGGGGGGATCTAGAGGGGACCCTCATGTAAATCCCTGGACCTGCTCACTGATGGGATTTGGGGAGCCTGGAAACCCGGCGTGTGAGCAGGAGAACAACATGGCAATGATAAATGTTTGTTTGGTGGTTGTTTTTCTTTGTTGTTGTTTTTTTCTCTTCTCTCAGCCTTTCATTCTCTGAAGTCTCTTTAAGCCTTTTGTAAGACAGGAACATTCTAATAAGGGAGAGGTGATGGCTCGAAGCCGCGCTCCCAGCCGGGGCGAGCGCCGGGTGCCCAGCTCCCTTTGGTGATATTTAGCTGGCTCTTTCTTCAAAACCAGACTCAGCTCAAGTGACTTAAAAATGCATTTTTCCCTGAGGACAGCCACCCACAAAAGCCTTTCATTAAGACATAGTGAGTTTATGCAGCTGGAGTCCCAGCAGTAAAGGAAAGGTAAGTGGGAAAAGATGCTGGCTGCACAGGCTGCCTGGCTCCACGTTCCTCTGCTGGGCAAAGGCCTTGATGGCTTCCCAAAATATGTGAATTTTGTCCTACTTTTGAAAAAACTTGGTTCATGGAATTAAATCTTTGGGCATAAATCTGTGGAACTTAATTTTGTTGAGAACCACTGCAAGTAGCTTCTGGGGAGATGAAGAGGAGGAATGGGGAGATGGATGAAGAGAAGGAGCTGGGAGATGGATGCAGAGAAGAAGCAGGGAGGTGAAGAAGAGGAGCAAGGGGGTGGCTGAAGGAGAGGAGCAGGAGCAGGGAGATGGATGAAGTAGAGGAAGGGTTTGAGTTTCCTGGGAGCAGCAGTAGCATGTGATGGGCAGGGGCTGGCATCTCAATATGAGAAAGGGCAGGAGCATAGCAGCAGAGCCAGGGTTGGGGTTGCAGCCGGTCCTGTGGGTCATGGCATGAGGAATGTGTCGTGCAGGTACAAGCTCACGCTACCCTTGCCAGTGCTCTTGAACTTAAAACATGCATTTGCACAGAGTGGTGGTGATGGATTTCCATAAAATCAAGAAGCCCCCCATCCCTGATGCAGAAGCAGCTTGTGAAAAGGAAATTGCTTATGCCATTGGCAGCCCTGTAATAATTACACTTTGCATTAGAGCATCTTGAGTTGCTTTACAGATACCAAGTCATGTAATGCCTCTGAGAAGTGAGGGAAATAAGTGGGGGTTCATCTGGCTGTACATCTCTCTGACCCTCCCTGAGCTCCTCTCCTGTGCCACACTGGGACCTTGCTTTTCTTTAGAAGTTGTTAACTTGAGAACTGTGGTGGGAACTGACCCTCAGGATAGTAGTGGCTGAGAACTGTGGTCCCGGGAGCCATTCATTAACCAGACTACTAAGTTCCCCAGTGCCCTTTCTGGAGGAAGCAGGGAAATTTGCTCTAAGGGATAATGTCTGGGATGTGTCTGAAAGGGAATGGGCTTCATAATTCCAAGCCTTGCCATTGAATGGCATCACTGGCAGTTGAATGGGACCTTGAGCCTTTTCTGTGGGACTGGTGCCTGTGGTGGGTGCCACAGCAGGCACAGGAGCACTCAGGGGTACCTCCCATCTCTGAGGGCTCTTCCATGCTTCAGGAAAAAGCAGAGCAGAGCAAAACACCCTATGCAGCGTGGTTTTGGCACACTATGAGCAGAAATCATCTGTTTCCCTCTGGATGTGGAGCTGCTGTATGCAAGCACTCCAAACATCCCTCTTTTCTCATGAAATCTTGGTGTTTAGCGTCTCACAACCCTGCAGCCTCTTACCCTCTCATGCTGGCTGGTGATGCCCAAGCACCACCCTCCAGCCAGCCCAACACTGAGGCAGAAGTTCACATTCAAGCTGATTCTTCAAATTCACCTCCTTTGCTGGAGATCAGCTTTCCCAACTGCCCCGGAGGAAAAGGCTCCTGTTGTTCCTTCAGAGACCAAGGTTAAATGAGCTGCTGCAGTGGGAAATGCAGGGTTTGAGGGGTCGGGGAGATGAGCTGGGGCTGGAGCTGACCCAAGGGCTTGCAGTTCCATGGCCAGGGCTGGGCTTGGACCTGTGACCTACCGTCCTTAAAGTGCCATCCTTGCTACATGCACCCCTACACCTCTTTGATTTAGCTTTTAAAACATCATTGGGTTTGTGTGTGTGTGGTTTGGGTGTGGGGGGGGATTTTTTGGTGGTGGGTTTTTTTTTTTCCCTCTCTACAAAGACTTTTAACTGAGAGACAGCAAATTTAATATTTTCTGTGTCTTGGCTGTGTTGTGATTTACATTTGATTTTAGGCATAATTAGAAATGCAAGTAGAGCGCTTTGTGTTTTACCTCTGCTTCAACTATTTATGGCATGAGATGCAAATGAAGCAAGCTATGAATATTAACGATCGGAGTATGTTACAAAGTAGCACTGTCTTTAATGAGTTGGGTAATGGGCACAGGCTTTGCGCACCCTTTAATATGGAGGTGTTTTATGTGGCGTGCCGTCCGGGCGGCTCTGCAGCTCTCTCTCCACGCCGTGTTGGGTTACATCCCGGGAGAGCGGGGCCGGGATTTCACCCGGCTCCAGCCCCTGCAGGAGGTGGGTTGTGGTTTCCAAGCTTTGCCCATGACAAAAGCGGCTGCGGCTGGCGAAGGATGGGGATGGATTATTTCACAGAGACTCTTTCAGTTCTGCTCTAGGTCAATCCCTTCCGTCTGCTGCGGCGTTGTAGATGGATCTGAGAATAGGAAAGAGCTCGGCGACCTTTCAAGGTGCTTTGCAGCGCTGGGAGGGAATCTTAAACACGTCCCTGCCAAAATGGAGCCTCCAACATCACACAGAGCCCACCACGTTCATTCTGCTGCTCCTCTCGCCAATGAGACTTATTGACAGGGAATTATTTCGGGGCTTTATTGACACATCCAAAGGCATTTGAAAGAACATCTTATCTAGTGGATAGCAGAGGGCCGGGGCTCCTCGCGTTAACCCTTTCTCACCGCAGGCAGCCGGGCAGCCCAGTTAGAACAGGTTTATCTCTAAACTGGTAGTGAAGTAGCCCTGTAGCTGTAAAAGAGGAAGCTAACATGGGTTTGGGGGCACTGCAGCCTGTACAGAGATTCCATCCGTGGATAATCTGAAGAACAAACTTCTGCTGGAGCCCTGGGGTCCCTGCGGGCTGCAGCAAGGGGATGCAGGAGGTGGGGAAGAGCCAGGCAACTATGGAAAGCAAGGGTTTTTTTTTCCTTATGCCAAATGGGGTTTGGGGAGGGTGGGCGGCAGGGAGGGAGAACGAAGCATGCCCCAGGGAGCGTGCTTTTCAGATTTGAGGTATTTAAATTACAAATTTTGATGAGGAAGATTGTCAGCAGTATTCAAAACAGTGCTTAAATTCTTTTGAAACACTGTCGAGCTGTGCTGTGGCAGTTGAAAAGTTTGGCACACAAGAACTTGGCCCAGAAGTTGCTGCTTGGGATTTTTTTTTTCCCCCCTTTAAAACTCAATTCATCTGTATTCAAGTATCCCACATGCTTAAGAAGAAAAACAACCCCACCAGGCTCACACTGGTTTGAAGAGAGACCCTTATGTGTGAGAGAAGCTGCTAATATTAGGGGTTTCCTCATTGGTTAATGCATGTTGATAACTATTTATATTTGTGTGCTTAAAAGAAAACCAGTGAAAGAATCATTTTATAGTGTTTGTCTCCACTCAGAGAGACAGCCAGCAAACTCAGCTGGAATGTAGAATATGCTTGGGATCCACTGGATTATTAACCTATATGCATTGGCTGTGCCAGGGTGGGTTTTTGATGAGTCAGTGAGTGTTGGTGTGGGGTCAGCTGAGTGTCTGCAGCATGTTGTGAATGTTGGGAGGACTTTTTTTTAACTCCAAGCTCTGACCCTCCTTTGCTGCATGAGGCTTGGATCTCTGTAAACCCCCCCCCCCCCCCAATTTAAGCAATGTAGAGCTGCGCATCAGCAGGGCTCTCCGGGGACGTCGGCTGCTCAGCTGTGACACAGGAGCACAAAACTTCTAAGATAGCAGTGTTGGCTCTGAAGACATACCTGACCATATATCTATATAAAGGTCTCTCCATAATATATTTGCCATATATAATTGATATTTTAGTATCATATCTATAATGTTCTGGGCTGCAGTGGTGTCTGGGGGTGTGTTAGGGTTCAGAAATAGTCACATTCTGAAGCTTTGGGCAAAAATCTCTTGGAGCACTGAAGGGTTTTGCTGCAAAAGCAGGGAAGGCAGAAATAAGTTAGTGTTGGGTCTCTTGAACCTTCCTGCCCTGGTGCTGTGCTCCTGAGGGTGGGAGCTGTGTCTGCAGCGAGTTTTCCCCCCAGGAGGCAGGGAGAGGGAGGATTGTTTGCTGAAGTGCAAGCAGCAAACGCAGTGTGTGAGAACTGCAGCCCTTCTGCTCTGCCCCCATCAGGGGAGAAAGGGGGCGTCGGGTGGAGGTGACCTCCTCACGTCTCAGATGTTAGTTTTCTCAGGGTTTTTTTTTTTGCTCAATGGCCAGAAACCTCAGATTTGAAACCCATCCTGTGCAATCCTGCCATTTGCATATCTAAACCTGGGAGCAACGGAGTTAAATTTCTGCAGTCTATAACTTTTCCTTTTTTTTTTGCAAGCTTATATTTCCATTAAGGCTCAAGCTCGGCTGCAATCGTAGCCTCACTTTATAGAGCATTAAAAGTTTAATGTATAAATGTCTTCCTTTGCCAGAACTTTTTGGCACTGTTGTGTTTTTTTTTTTTTCCAGGGCTGAAATTCCCTACAAAACCCACAGCGATCCCGAGCACTGCGCTGCCCTTGAAGGGTTAATTCTGTTATCCTACTTCACTGTTACAGTATTTATTAATTTATTTTTATTTAAAGCAGGGAGCCTTAAGCTTTAGCCAAAAGTAAAAGTCATTAATTTTAAGCCAAGAGATGTAAGCAAAGTTTCCTTCCCCTCTGCAGGTTGGTCAGGGTAGGCTATGCAGTAATTGAAAAGTAAAGGCAATTGAATTACAGGCTCCGGTCCAAACCGAGCGCGATTTCTTCTCCTTCTTCTTCTTCTTCTTTTTTTTTTTTTACAACCTCCATTGCATCAGAACTAGGCAGGATTCCTGATGTTCTCATGTGTGTTAATGCTGACTCACAGACTAACTTGCACAAGAAAAAAACACACACAGGCAGCTCCACCATACTAGGTAATGAGCTCTAGCAAGAAGCGGCGGCTGATCTTTTGTAAGCTTTTTTTAATTGACCTTTTCAGACGTTTACTTTATTTTAAGGCTGGTTCTCTTTTTTTTTTTTTTTTGGCTCTGTAGTGGCAGGATGGTGGAACTGAGTCATGCATGTTATATATTGCTAGCTCTGCTGTGGTGTACTAGGAGCGAGGAGAATACAATTCAGCATGGCACTTGTCTTTCCGATGTGTTACGGATGCGAATTAACGTTTGCGATGGGATGCAGCAGCGCTCTGCAGCAGGCAGGGTGCTGGGGGGGGGGTGCTGCGTGCTTGTCGGTGGATGCAACTTAGTTGGGGTCTTGAGTTTGTGGCAGCTTGCAAAGCGTGGCATTCTGCAGAGTAATTGTGATTTTTTTTTTCCCTTCTTCTTGTTTTTTCAACTCCATGCCTCTCTCTCCCTTCTCCTTGCAGCAGTCTGAAAAGAAAAAAACCGCCCCACCGAACCAACCAGCAGCCTACTAAAATGTTGTGTTTTCTGGTTTTGCTTTTCCTTGTTTTGAGAGCTTTTAAAATCAGGGATAAGATAAAGGGGGTGGGGGGAGTAGTAATTAAAAAATAATGGCAGTAACGTGCTTTGCCTTGGCTGAAGAGATGCGCTTGGGGAGGCAGCAGCCTGCCGGGTGGGTGACCTCGGAGTGGTGAGTTGTGCCCGGGCTGCTGGTGACTCACCTTGCAGCAGGACAGAGCCCGGGATGCTGCTGGGGGTGCTGGGGCTGTGCTAGGGTCATACTGGGGTCCTCAGGGAGAGCTCCTGGAACTGTGCCAGAGTCGTCAGGGAGCACTCCTGCAGCTGTGCTGGGGTCCCCAGGGAGAGCTCCCCAGCACCCCATCCCTAGGCTGCCCTGGCAGTGCCGGGACCGTGCTGGCTGGGCTGCATCATCAGCGTGAATTTAATTCACTTTTCCATCTTTTCCCCACCCCATTCCCTGCTCGTGGTCTTTACTTTCTGTGCCAACTTTTAGGATGCTGAAGCAGCCGTAGCTGGGTGCCGCATGTCTGCTGCCTGTGTGTTACTTGGGAATATTTGCAAATTCAGTTTCTGCTCCCTTAATAAGGCAGAAATAATCTGCTCTCGCCCATTGCCACTGGCTGCTACACTAAAAATAGGGAGCCTCAGCTCTGCTCACTGCTTGCCACTTGCAGCATTTCAAAAATAAATACTTTGGAGCTGCAGGAGCAAATGCTGCAGAAGAGGAGAGGAGTCTTGCTCTGCCTGTCATTTGATTACCAAACTTAACCTTGTTTCCTTCCCCCAGACAAAGATGGGTGCTGAGCTCTGCAGGCTCCCACCGTGGGGCACGTTTGTGCCCCAGTCCCCCTCCATTCCCCTTCCCAGGATTTCTTACCCCAAACTGGAACACAGGCAGAGGGGAGGCTTGGGTGGGGGGGCTAGGGGGGGTACAGAGGGTTTTCTTTTTTTGCTCCTGTGGCTGCAGTGCATGGAGGGGGGGTGAGAGGAGGAGGAGGGAGGTGGAAAAGGGGGGGCGCTCAGCCTAGACCTGAAGTGCATTTTATTTGACTTTAGTTAACTAATCCTCTTCTCAAAGGTATTTTGGCAGCTCCGTGGTGCTTCGCCACCGACTTTTGCAGTTAGCTGTTACGTATTTTCCTTTGGGCTTATGTAAAAAGTGCATTTCCTTTTCATTTAAAGGGGAAAAAACCCCAGCAAAAAGCCCTGTAGCTGAGTGGGGGGACTGCCGGGGCGGGGGGGGGGGGGGGGGGGGGGCGCAGGGAATGGGGACTGGGGACAGCGCTCGGGTGGGGGTGGCTTTGGGGAGCTGCTGTCCGGCTGGGTGACATCCAGCCTCAAATCCAAGGGTGGGATTTCCCCCCTCTCTCCTCATTTACAGAAGAAAGAGAAGTTTCCTTTGACCCTTTGGGGCCTTCAAGGGCAGGACTTTTCAGCTCTTTTCTTTTGAGGATCTTTGACTGAGGGGGTTGGGGGGTGACAGCCCTTGGCCACTTTGTCTCCCACCCCCAGAGGGTCCCTTTGCCTTTGTCCCTCCCCAGCTGCTGCCCACCTTCCTGCGGGAAATGTTGGACTTGGGGGGGGGAAAGTCTTTGGGGTTTTGGGGAGGGGGTGGTGAAGACTCTGAATCTCTTTGTATGTTGGCTAAGGAAAAAGACAATTTAAATACATTATCTAATTATTTCTGATTACTCCTGGGGGAGCTCTGATTCCAGCATCTTAGTCTAGGTTGATTTCCACACACCCCCCCCGCCGTTTTGTTGTTGCCTCACCCCAACCTTTCAGGACTCAGAGCTCAGGAAAACAGTTTAGAAAGGAGCAAAATGTTGGGTTTTTCCCCCCCCCCCCCCCCTAAAGATACAGATGTAGAAGCTGAGAATTCTCAAACTCTGCTGGAAGTTGGATCAAATAACGGCTGCATTTTTAATGAACCTCTTGTGACACAGGCTATGACTTTACAAAAATCACACAGACGTCTACAAATTGCCCAGATATATCCAGGAGCTGGGGAAAAGAAGCTGCCATTAGAAAGCAAAATGATGTTTTGCTTGAATGCTCACGTATCTTAAATAATCAGGGTGGAGCTGGGGGTGGGGGTGGCTGGCTGGCTTTGATCCAGTTTTCTCCAAGTTTCCCTGTTTGGTGGTGTCCATCTGATCTGTCAACAGCAGTACATGGTAAAATGAAGAGGGCTGAATGGTTTGGGTGCTATGGAGCTCCTCCTGCACCCTGGAGCTTAGCCTGGGAGATGAGCACATAAAATACAGTTTATGTTTGTAGTTACTAAGGTTATTTATCCTGCAGCACAGCTCTTCCCGTGTCAGATGGGCTGAAAGCATTTCAAACCAGTCAAAAGTGTTTTGGTGCTACTAGTTAAGGGGGGTTTGAAGTTAGACACGAAGCACTGTTGTGTTCACTATCCAGTCACAGCAGTATTTGGTTGCTGCTGGTTTTAGGGGCTGTGAGGTCTGGCGGCAAGCAGGTTCTGGTTGGCTTTTGTAGGATGATTTAGGTTGGAAAAAGACTTTTAAGATCCTTGAGTCCAATCTGTCAGGAGTGGTGAGCAGGTTCTCCTTGGCCTTTGTAGAATTATGTAGGTTGGAAAAGGCCTTTTAGATCAAGTCCAACCTTTGAAGGATGGTGAGTAGGTTCTCCTTGGCCTTTGTGGAGTCATTTAGGTTGGAAAAGACCTTTAAGATCAAGTCCAACCTTTGAAGGATGGTGATTAGGTTCTTCTTGGCTTTTGTGGAGTCATTTAGGTTGGAAAAGACCTTTAAGATCAAGTCCAACCTTTCATGGGTTGTGAGGAGATTCTCCTTGGCTTTTGTAGAATTGTTTAGGTTGGAAAAGACCTTGAAGATCATTGAGTGCAGCCTTTCAGGGATGGTGAGTAGCTTGTCCTTGGGTTTCAAACCTGACACCTTTCATTTCTTTTTTCACCTTTTTTTTGTTTGGTTTTTGGAAGTTTTGTCTTGCTGGTGGCTTTGGGTTGGAGTTTTTTCTCTCTTCTGGTCATACAAGGGCAGGGGCAAAGCAGGGAGGACAAAACAAAAATCCAGCAGTTCTGGTCTACAGTCTATGGGAGTGGTTTGGGCTTTTGCAGGTCTCTAGTACAGCTTTGGTTGCATTCCTCAACACTCTTTCCAGACCAAACCTAGCTGCTGTTGTCTCTGTTTCCTTGTGAGCACATTTCAAGGCCTTTTTATGAAGGCTGGAGGTTTGGACCATCGCTGAGTGCCACAGGCAAGTTCACCCATCCTCTTGGCTGCTTTGTGACCAGCAGCTCTGAAATGTGATGAAATTGGAGAAAAGGCCACCAGGATCTGGAATGATGGAGTTTTGGGGTGGGATACTTTGGGGTGGTCAAGCCAGGCTGCAGTCCTGGGGAAGATGTACTGCAGGAGGGATTGATCAATTGTGTGGAGCATCTTGGTTCAAATTCTGATGTTTCATGGGAGGTTTTATGTGAAACCTGCCAAAAATTTGCTGGGCTGGGGCACTCTGGTGCTTCTCACCAGCTTAACCATAATCCAAATTGGCACAATTTGGGTGTTTTTGGAGAGAGACATGGGTTCCTCCTGGCACGCCTGGCTTGTTTATAGAGCAGATTCTAAGCAAGATTAATAATTTATGTCTGCTTAAAGTTGGTTTCTTCTGCACTACCAAGCTGTCCTTGGCTGGTCACATGCATCCTGCCTTGTTGTATTGCTCTGAGGGAGATGGGAGCATGCCCGAGGAGTTCCCATCCAGTGCCACCCTGGTGTCTCCTCCAGCTCTTGCTGGAAGAGAGGAGGAGAGCCTCTCCACCCATGGTCTCCCACCGCCATGGATGAGGCTTTCTTCAGGGGCCTGGAGGCTGAAGTTTTGTTTCTGTTATTCTCCCATAATTTTCACAGATCTAAGGTGGATTTGTGTTTGCCAGGGCCGATTCCTTTCCTTCCAGCCATGACACTGCCAATCTCCCTTGCAGAAGAGGTCTTGGGCTTGGTGGTGTCATGGAAACATAGAATGGTAGGCATTGGAAGGGGCCACTGGATCATTGAGTCCAACCCCTCTGCCAAAGCAGGATCATCTAGGGCAGGTCACACAGAAACACATCCAGATGGGTCTTGAAAGTCTCCAGAAGAGACTCCACAACCTCTCTGGGCAGCTTGCTCTGGTGCTTTGTAACTCTTACAGCAAAGAAGCTTTTCCTCATGTTGAAGTGAAACTTCCTGCATTCCAGTGTCATCTCTGACCTCCTTGCAGGCTGTCACTTTGGTCCCCTCTTGGTGCCTTACCCTCCTTACCAACACAAGGCAGAGATTCCATTGCCCTGACACTGGGTTCGGATCAACCCACTGAGCGCTCCCAACGCATGGAGGTCTTCAGCTGGGAGCATTGTGGCTCTGCCAGGCGCTGGGAGGCTGCAGGTCCTGCGGGATGCAGAGCAGACGTGTTAGTGCCGTTTGCTGGAAGAGCAGGGGAAGGCAGCCAGCCCCTGGGCGCACGGGAGCAGCAGCAGCTCGCTGCTGTGGAGTTGAACTTAATGCACCAAACATCTCTTTGGATGGTGGAAGCGGAGTCACCATCGGCAGGGAGGGGTCACGCCGGTGCATCACCAAGCCCCTACAGCTGTCCTGCTCTTAAGGATGGCTTCACCTCTCATCTCTTAAATTTTAACTGTGTGTGACCACTCGAGCAGAGCAATTGAAACAAATCCGAGAGCAACAGCAGAAATAAAATCTCTCTGGGTGAGAGAGAAGTGAGGAAAGTGAGGCCCCACCCTCTTTCCCAGAAAAAAGCACCAAACATGCTCAATAAATGCGAAGGTAATTTAAAATCTGAATCCAGGAGACAATGTGACTAGGATTTCATTACTTAAGCAAATGGATTTGCTTTTAGTGGATTCAGCCACAGACTGAAAGAAGCTTTCCCCAAGGGGTAAACATTTTTCCTGCCTTTGAAAGGCTTTTTTTGTATAATGGGGGTAACGGGTCTGGGGAGGTGGGGGTGGGAATTGGGACTGTGGCTGCCCAAGGATCACCTTTATTTGGGGTGGATTTGGGCATTCCCAAAGCTGTCCTTTTGGGTGGATGGTTTTGGGGAGCTTCTGGAATGGGGTGGTGGGATGCTGGGGAGATGCTGGAGGGATGCTGGGGCAAGCTGAATGCTGGGGGGATACTGAGGCAGGTGGGATTCTGGGGTGATACTGGGGAGATGCTAGGGCAGACGGGATGCTGAGGGAATGTTGGGGCAGGTGGGATGCAGGTGGCATGCTGGGGGGATGCCGAGGCAGGCAGGATGCTGGGGGAATGCTGGAGGGTTGCTGGGGCAGGTGGGTTGCTGGTGGGGGATGACGGAGCAGGTGGGAGGCTGGGGAGATGCTGGTGCAAGTGGGATGCCGGGGGAACGCTGGAGGATGCGGAGGGGATGCAGGGGAATGCTGGGGGGATGCTGGGGGATGTTCGCCACTCCTTCTGCCGGCCGCAGGAGTTAACCAGCAGCAGTGCCAGCTCTGCAGACTGTTTGGAATAGTTTAAATGCTTTGACACTCTGGATGTACTAGATGGCAGGGGAGGCAGTTTACAGCGTAATTCATATGCAAAACTGCACTATAAATTTAAAACCTGTCTCAGTTGCCGTGGCACCACTAAGCATTTCATCAGCATACAGTACAGTATTTCTGCCATCTTTGTTTGCATTGCAGTGACTCATCAAAAGTCTGTCTTGTACCAACACTGAGAGCATTCCTCTGGCACTGATATTTCTCTGTTTTTAAAGCTTGGGTTTGAAACTGGCATTTACTTCAGGTCCCTAATCAAAGGGCTCTATTCATTGCAGAGAGCAGCCTGAATGTTAAAGATGCTGTGCGCTGCCGGGGAGATTTGACTTGGAAAAAGCTTGAGCTACAGCAGATACAAACCCCAGGCTTTGATACTATAGATTTTATTATTTTTTTTTTTCTCTTAACCCTCCCCTGAGCCATCCTGGTCGCTGCCTATAGAGGGGTGGCCGAGGCGATGCGAGGCGGGGGCACACGGAGCCCCTGGGCCGGTGGCTGCCGCTGAAGGTAGGTTTGCTCCCAGCCAGGCGAGGGACCGGGAACTTCCTCGCTCGGAAGAATTTTTTTTGAACCATGCAGATACAATTAAATTGGCTCTGAGTGTGTTCCCTTTTCTTCCTGTTACCCTGTGGCCTTGCAGATAGGACTCTTTTTTTCCCCCCCCACCCCCCCTTCTTTTTTTTCTCTCTCAGCAATGGGAACAGAGCAGCTCTTTGTGGGTTACTATTTTCTTTCCAGAGATCTTTTTTTTTAAACCTTTCTCAGATAAACTTCTTTCTCCCCCCCCCCACTCTTTTTTTACCTTTATTACTTTTTTCCCCTTCTTTTTTTAAACTACTTTTTTTATTTAACCTCTTTTTTCCCTTCTTTTTTCCTTCTTTTTTCCCTTCTTTTTTCCCTTCTTTTTTCCCTTCTTTTTTCCCTTCTTTTTTCCCTTCTTTTTTCCCTTCTTTTTTCCCTTCTTTTTTCCCTTCTTTTTTCCCTTCTTTTTTCCCTTCTTTTTTCCCTTCTTTTTTCCCTTCTTTTTTCCCTTCTTTTTTTTCCTTCTTTTTTCCCTTTTCTCCTTCGCTGCTTCTTTTCTTCTTCTTTTCTTCTTCTTTTCTTCTTCTTCTTCTTCTTCTTTTCTTCTTCTTTTCTTCTTCTTTTCTTCTTCTTTTCTTCTTCTTTTCTTCTTCTTTTCTTCTTCTTTTCTTCTTCTCTTCTTCTTTTCTTCTTCTCTTCTTCTTTTCTTCTTCTTTTCTTCTTCTTTTCTTCTTCTTTTCTTCTTCTTTTCTTCTTCTTTTCTTCTTCTTTTCTTCTTCTTTTCTTCTTCTTTTCTTCTTCTTTTCTTCTTCTTTTCTTCTTCTTTTCTTCTTCTTTTCTTCTTCTTTTCTTCTTCTTTTCTTTTCTTCTTCTTCTTCTTTTCTTTTCTTCTTTTCTTCTTTTCTTTTCTTCTTCTTTTCTTCTTCTTTTCTTATTTTTTCTCTTATTTTATTTTCTTTTATTTTTTCTTCTTTTTTATTTTCTTTCTTCTTTTTTTTTCCTCTTTTTTCCTCTTTTTTCCTCTTTTTTCCTCTTTTTTCCTCTTTTTTCCTCTTTTTTCCTCTTTTTTCCTCTTTTTTCCTCTTTTTTTCCTTCTTTTTTCCTTCCATTTTCCTTCCATTTTCCTTCCATTTTCCTTCCATTTTCCTTCCATTTTCCTTCCATTTTCCTTCTTTTTTCCTTCCATTTTCCTTCCATTTTTTCCATTTTTTTCTTAATTTTGTTCTTTTTTCTTCCTTTTAAAATTTTCCTCTTTTTTTTCTTCTTTTTAAAATTTTCTTCTCCCCCCCCCCCCCCCCCCAGTATCAATTTTTTTGTATTGATCTTATAAGCTTCCAGCACTAGTTAACCATAGTTTTTTCTTCACTAGCATTGAAGGCAAAGAGGATTTTCAGTCTCCTGGACTCTTGCATGGAGCTCGGGGCGGGGGGACCAGGGGGTGGTGTTTGGGCTCTGGCTGGTGTCGGTGAATCCGCAGTGATTTGCTTTGCTGGAGTTTGAGTGCAGGGCTGCACTAAGGCTCCTGCTCTGCTGTTGCTCGGGGTTTATGCGAGCGCTCCCCTCCAACGCCAGGCGTTAGCCACTCACGCAGAGGAGGAATTCTCCCCACGGCCAAAAGGTACAGCCGCCCGCGGCGGGATGCGGAGCCGGAGCCGTCGCTTGGAGCCTGTTTTCTGTGAGCTTGTTGCTTAGAGGGACCCTGAGGGTGATGGGCTGGGGGCTTGGCTGCAGGAGGGGCTGCCCTGAGCTTCTCCCTGCCCCATTTGGGATTTAGGGGAGAAAAATGAGAAGACAACTTGGTAGGCGGCTGGCTGCGGCACGTTGGTTTGTTTTATTGGGGCTCAAATATCTGGCTTAATTTGGAGATAAGCCTCGTTTTGTTGGAGGATAAATCTGTTGAGAAGGGGTTTAACTGTTGAAATGCTCCCTCTTGCTGGTGCAGATGGGAAGATTGCTTTTCAAAGTGGTTTTTCCTGGGAGCTGTGGCTCCGGCAGGATCGTGTATTTATTTCAGGGGGAACAGGCATGTTGTTTTATAAATACCTTTTCTGTAGTTTCAACATAGCTGCTGCTTGTTGTGTTTCTTATATAATGCTGCCCAAGGTCTGTCTGACTGCCTTCGGTTTGCTTTACTGCTCGCTCCTTTCCCATTACCCTGCCGATTTCCCTGCAGAAAGTAAAAAAGCCCCAGGGGAATAAACCAGTGGTGCTTATTTGAACAGACCACAACTTGAAGAAAATACTTGCATTTGTGGGAATTTCCTATGCCATCCACACATATCATTTCCAGTGAGGTTGGAAAAGATTGATAAGCGATTTCTATAAGCGATGGCTTTTCCGCATCGGCTCTCGGAGCTGAGCTTTGGAGCCTTTGATGTTTGGGTGAGGTAGGGTTCCTCTGCTTCTCTCCTGCTTTGGTGAACTGTCTAAAAACGCTGTGCCTCTCTCCCTGCCTTCTCTGGGTTTTTTTTCAGATGTGCCCTACTTTGGATATTCCTGCATTGAATGTCTGAGGAGCTCCAGCCGATCCTGAGCCATGTCGCAGATGTTGCACATAGAGATTCCCAACTTTGGGAACACTGTTCTGGGCTGCCTGAACGAGCAGCGGCTGCTGGGGCTGTACTGCGATGTCTCCATCGTGGTGAAGGGCCAAGCCTTCAAGGCTCACCGGGCGGTCCTGGCCGCCAGCAGCCTCTACTTCCGAGACTTGTTCAGTGGGAACAGCAAAAATGCCTTTGAGCTGCCGGGTACCGTCCCCCCAGCTTGCTTCCAGCAGATCCTCTCCTTCTGCTACACCGGGAAGCTGACCATGGCAGCGAGCGAGCAGCTGGTGGTGATGTACACGGCAGGCTTCCTGCAGATCCAGCACATCGTGGAGAAAGGGACGGACTTGATGTTCAAGGTCAGCTCTCCCCACTGTGACTCTCAGACCACCATGATCGAGGATCCCAGCTCGGAGCCGCAGAGTCCCTGCAACCAGCTGCAGTCGGCCTCGGCACCCTACGTCATGTCCCCCTCCATGCCCATCCCGCTCCTCACACGCGTCAAACATGAGAACCTCGAGCTGCAGGCAGCTGCCCTGCCTGGCCTGCCTGGCAAGCGGCCCCTGGAGCCTGGCGCCCGGGAGGGGACGGGCGGCGGCCCCAACGCCGCTCCCCTGAAGCTTTCCCGTGTCTCCTACTATGGGATGCCCAACCTGGCCACCCTCATCCCCAATGTCCAGCAGGTCCAGTACTCACAGGGGGAGCGGACGAGCCCTGGAGCCAGCAGCATTCCCACCACTGACAGCCCCACCTCCTACCACAACGAGGAGGATGAGGAGGACGACGAGGCCTACGACACCATGGTGGAGGAGCAGTATGGGCAGATGTACATCAAGTCCTCGGGAGGCTACTCTGGTAATGGACACTCTCTCTTTGGGTTTTCTGCTCTGCTTCAGTGCTTTCTTGGTCCTTCAGCCAGTGCAGGTGGCTTTGGGATTGTTCTTCAGGCTTTTGTCTTCAAGGGCTTCATTTGTTTGTTCACATAGCATGCAGCAGGAGATGGTGGGCTCAGTGCTGGTGCCAGGGTATGGTGTGAAAAGGTCCCTGTGCCATCACTCCTGGGCTATGTCCCCACTGGAGAGGCTCTTTAGATAAGAGAGGCTGTGTTATCTGCCATGACCCTGAGCTGTTTTGTCTGGGGCTGTCAACAAGCAGCCAGGTGGTGACATGAGCCATGCTGTGGTGATGCTGTCCCATGGAAATGACTGAGCTCACCTGAGGTCACCTGAGAGAGATGGGAGGAGAATTGTCACCACTTGCCAGCCTGCAGGGGGTTAGGTGGTCAGCCTGGGAGTCAGTCTCCCTCAAGGTGAAGGCATGTTCCTCTGTCCTGACCTTTTAGAGTAACGTTGTTCAGAAACTGCTGAATGTACAGAATTTGGAGGAGGGGAGAAAAATGTCAAATGAATCATTTTTATACACATTGATTAAGAATTCCTGAAAAAAAAGAAGAAAAGAAGGACTTCTATGCCCACTGCCTGAAGGGACCCTTCTTTCCTTCACCAGCCTTGCCCAGCGCATTGCTGTCACAAAGGGCAGAGCAGTGTGGAGGCCTCTTGGTACTATTTTGTCTCTGTGTGAAAGGAGTCCCTGGGCATGCCTTAGATGGAGGAGGTAGCTTCTCTTTGGTGGTGCTTGACTGGGAGCTGCCAGCTGAGCCTGGCATTAAGACCCCTTCTGTCTTGCTTCCCATGCAGGGGAGGGCTTCTTCATGCACCTGGCAGGGTTCAGGCCCTGCTGAGGAGCAGGGCAGGGGTGGGTGCAGGGCCAGGAGCTCAGGACCAGAGGGGGAGATGCCTGACTGGGTGGCCAGTGTGCCCACATCCCGCACAGAGGCAGCCTGCAGCATCCTGTACCGCGGAAGCTTCCGCAGCCTGCACGGATGCAGCTCACAGCATCCCATGCAGAGGCTTGACCTCAGCACAGTGGCCTCCCTGTCGGAGCTGTAGGTGTTTGTGGCAGCAGCTTTGATCCCCAGACACTCTCCAGGGAGGGACATCTTCCAATCATGGAGCATCGTCTGTCCTGGGGCTGCTTTCCCTGCTGCAGTTCTGCACTGAAACTGCCAGCTCAACACTGCAAATATTTAGCTGGGTTTTGCTGAAGAGCTGCTGTGCTTTCTTCAAAGGCTTTTTGATTTTATTCTTAAGCAAGGGAAAAGGTATGACAAATGCCACTAGTTCTTTACCTAAAGCCAGGCTTTCCCTAGTATTGAAAATGGGCTCATCCCCACATGCTGTCCCATCCCATCCCTAAGAGCAGGAGCCCGGTGTCCCCTTGCCATGTCCCTCTGCCACGTAGCAAGCAGCAGCAATGTTTTCCAGGCTTTTTCACCAAGCCATGTGCAGAAGGGGGAGGCACACTCCTTGCAGTGTTACTGTTTTAATATTAGAAGCATTTGCTGAGCAAAGTGGACAAGGCAGTTGTAGAAAATGAGCCTCAAAAGCCTGTCTGCTCTCTGCCATGCTTCAACTGGGTGGGCAAGGAGGAGTGGGATCAGGGGCTGGGGACAAGGCTGGGGTCTCCTCCATGGCCGCCTAGCTGGCAGGAGCAGGGCCCTGTGCCCTGGCTGCTGTCAGGGTCAGCCCCAGCAGAACTCAGGCTGGTTTCCCTCACACTGGGTTTGGTTTTATTTAGCTTTGTGCTTCCCTGCTGCAGAGCTGGCAGTGAATGATGTGGGTTTGCTTCAGCACTGTTCCTCAGAGCAGTGGGATTTTATCCTTGGACATGGTGTTTTCCTTCACCATCGCAGGGCTAGTTCATGCAGTAACAGAATGCAACAAATTCAGGAGGAGAGGGCAGGAGCAGCCTGAGATGGGGCAGGCAGCAGCTATTGGGCTGTACCCAATTCTTGCAGTGCACGAGTCAGCCCAGTTGGAAAAGTGAAAATGCAGCAGCTTTCAGGAGGTGCTGCAGCCATCCAGCCCTGAGCTAAGCGTTCCACAGCAAAGTTTTCCTGCTTGGTTTCTGTAGGGGAAAGACTTGAACCGTGTCAGGATGCCGAGGCAGGGGCTTTGTGGGCTGGAGGGAGGTCAGGAGCAGCAGAGTGCTGCCTGGCCCTGCTGTAAGGCTCCAATATCCACATCTCTGCTAAAATATCTCTTCTGCACCAGCACGTTTCCAGGGAGTTTCCTGTTTTAAATAAGCCAGCTATAGTATCAGGCTTCCTGGAAAAGAGGGCACACAAAAAAAGAGATTATAAAAAATAAAACCTAAGCTATTCCATTATGGTTTGGACTTGTACAGCTAACTGTGTTTTAATTACTCGGGATAAACTGTACCCTCAAAAGGTGCAGAATAATAAAACCATAAGATGGAAGAGAGAAGCCAGCTAATCCTGCTCCTGGCATGGAGACCCTGACAGCCTTACAAAGGCCTGGGGGAGGGGGGAGCCCTTTAAAATAGTGATTGCCAAGGTTTCCAAGAGCCCCATTTGGGAAAACAAAAACAGAGCCAAAGAAGAGCACTGCAGATGAAGCCCTGAATTTCAGAGAGGTTTGCTGGGGCTTTTTCCTCCTTTTTCTTTGCTTTTTCACTCCCCTGCTGAAGTCTTAACTAAGTTAATGCCAGTGGTGTGTGTTGGGGGGCTAGTGGCTGATGTCTGCTTCCCTTGAGCATTCCTTGCCTTGAGCATCACACTCCTTGAGCATCATGCACCTGGAGCATCACCCCCAAAGCCAGGGCTGCGTGGGGCAGAGGAAGGTGGTTGACAGGGCTCCCCTACCCCACAGGGTCACAAAGCCTCTTCTTGCCCCAGGGCTGGGGTTTTTAATTGATTTTTGTTCACCTTCTTTTGTAGTCAGAGCCACACTGAACACCAAAGCTGGGATCAGAGAGACCAGAAGCATGTCATCACCTTGGCCAAGGGTTTGGTGATGGTAGAGGAAGCAGGGAGAAGGTCCTGTTAAGTGATATGCCTCCTGCAGTGGTGACACTGGTGTGAATGACCAGGACAGGTGTTGACCCTGCAGATGATAAGTGAAAGGAAAAGCCCAGTTTTAACCAGAGGGCTGATGAGATGCTCTTGGTGATGCCCAATGACAGGACAAGGGGCAATGGGTGGAAGTTGAGGCATAGGAAGTTGCGTGGAAACAGGAGGAAGAATTATTTCACTGTGAGGGCGACAGAACACTGGAACAGGCTGGCCAGGGGGGTTGTGGAGATACTCAAGACCCACCTGGATGAGCTCCTGTGTGGTCTGCTCTAGGTGGTCCTGCTCTGGCAGGGGGGTTGGACTGGATGATCTCTCAAGTCCCTTCCAAGCCCTAACACTCTGTGATTTAGATGTTGGTAGAGAGAGTGGTAGCTTGCAGAGGCATGTAGGAAAAGATGGCTTAGCTCCCACCAGCCTCTGGCCACGTTCTGCAGCCACACTGTCACCATTGCCATGCCCACCTGTTGCTGGGGCAAGCTGGGAGCATCAGAGCAAAATGGCTTCTTGTTCTGTAAGTAGGTCTGGCTGCAGGGAACGTGTGGGCCTTGAGGACACGAGCGAGGCTTAATGAGGTTCTTTAGCATCTGATCTGAGGAACGCACAACTCCAGAAAGCATTAAACAAAAGCCAAGTATTTTTATCCTGGTTAATTACAGCGTCGTGGGCCTGCTCTGAAGTGGGTTTCTGCAGGACTTGCAGATGCTCGGCGCTTTTCTGCGCTGTAACCACGTTGTCAGTCAGCTCTCGCTGCTCAGCAGATGCAGATAATTGAATTTTGACAGGCACAAGTGAAGTTGTGCGAGGGTCCAGCCTCCTCCCCAGCTCCTGCTGCGCCCGTTTGCAGGGGAGAGGAGGAATCCGTCTGCGGCAAACGGCTGGAATGCAAAGGCTGGACTTGAAAGTTA
The DNA here is from genome assembly GCF_026170545.1 of Melanerpes formicivorus. Lineage (NCBI taxonomy): Eukaryota > Metazoa > Chordata > Aves > Piciformes > Picidae > Melanerpes > Melanerpes formicivorus. Next base: position 6,379,374 of record NW_027142385.1, on the reverse strand, counting down.
CGAAATCCCGAACTGACAAGAGCACACTTCATTAAAAATTCATCTAAAATAGCCATTATAGAATAGTTGTGGTAATTAGCTGAGAGAATAGTTTTCTCTCCTGGCCTCTGATTCCTGACAGTAAGGAAAGAGGGCAAGAAACAACCCAGAATCTGTAATGAGCTGCTCCGGCAGCATCCCGGACCCAGGCTGCGGAGGATGCTCTGCGGCGGTGGAAATCGCGGCTCACGACGCCAAGTCGTTGCAGCTGGAGCGAAGTGGCTGCCTCTGACTGCAGGGCTGGTGCTGTGATCTGTGGGGTTGTGTGGTGGCTGGGCTGTGCACAGGGGGATGCTCACCAGCCAAGAGCTGGTGGGTTTTGGGTCAGGAGAGGCTTCTCTGTTTATTTGCAGAATCGTTGAATGGTGGCGGTTGGAAGGGAGATCATCCAGTCCAACCCTCCTGCTAAAGCAGGGTCACCCACAACAGCTTGCCCAAGATCACAATGTCCAGGCAGGTTTGGAATCTCTCCAGAGAAGACAACTCCACAACCTCTCTGGACAGCCTGCTCCAGGGCTTCAACACCCTCACAGCAAAGGATTTTTTTCTTCTGTTAAAGTGAAACCTCCTGTTTGTGCCTATTGTCTCTTGTCCTGCCACTGGGCACCACTAAAAACAGTCTGGCCCCATCCTCTTGCCCTCCACCCTTTATCTCTTGCTGAGCATTGATCAGATCCCCTTTCAGGCTGCTCTTCTCCAGGCTGACCAGCCCCAGGTCTCTCAGCCTCTCCTCATCAGGACTGCTCCAGTCCCCTCAGCATCCTCGTGGCCCAAATTCACCAGGATTCGTTTGGCTTTTTGCTGAGGGCTTCAAACAGCCTCACTGCTGGAAGTGCTGCTGTGTACTGATGGGAGCCAGCCAGCACCTGCATCACCCATTCCAACACGGGGACCAGTGGTACTGAGCAGCTGAGGGAAGGCACAGCCCCACACCAGGGGCCTTGCAGCCTCTGCCCTTTTTTGGCATTAAAACCTCCAGTCCTGGTTTCCTCACCGTGTAACACAGATGTTTAATTTTAGGCTGGCAGATGTTTCACTCCTGGCTGAGATCTGAAGCGAGGGCGAGATAGGAGTATTTATAAACCAGGAATATTTTTCCTATACTAATTCCAGATTACCTCCCTCTATAAATAGGTCACAAATCAAATCTCTGCCTTCCAGTTCGTGGTTATAAATGTGCTCTTTGTAAAACGTAAACTATCCCACTTGGGGCTGCATCACATATCTGGCCAGGCCTGCCTGCCTCTGTCCTCTGTGGCACAGGTTTACGTAGGCAGCAGACGCTCGGTGATGCCGGGGCCACGGCAGGGGATGCTATTTTTGGGGACAGTCCCACTGCCAGTGGAAAATAGGCTAATGGGATAGAAATGTTTGTAAAGGGCTGCTGTTTGAAAAGAAACTTCTCACCCCAGGGAGAAAGTAGAATGATCCACCTGTTTGCCTGTGTGGTCATAGGATCATAGCGTGTTAAAGGCTGGAAGGGACCTTCAAAGATCATCAAGGCCAACCCCCCTGCTGGAGCAGGGCCATAGAATCCAGCACAGGTTGCACAGGAACACTTCCAGATGGGTCTTGAAAGTCTCCATAGAAGGAGACTCCATGAACTATCTGGGCAGCCTGTTCCAGTGCTCTGTGACCCTCACAGTGAAGAAGTTCCTCCTCATGCTGAGGTGGAACCTCCTGTGCTGTAGTTTATATCCCTTGCCCCATGTGGTGGAACAGGTGGAGGTGGTTTTGTAGCTGTTGTGGTGGTCCAGGGCTGGTGGCTTGTGGTTTCATGTTGGGGATCTGTAGATACTAACTCCTGAGTAAGAATCCATCACTGGGATTTTTCTGTATCTCTGTAGTTTATATCCATTGCCCCTTGTGGTGGAGCAGGTGCAGGTGGTTTTGTAGTTGTTGTGGTAGCCCAGGGCTGGTGGCTTGTGGTTTTGTGTTGGGGATCTGTAGATGTTGAGTAAGGATCCATCACTTGGGTTTTTCTGTATCTCAGAATCCCACTCCCAAGGTAGAAATAGCTGTTTCTTACCCACAGGAATATGTCAAAGCTTATATGCAGCAAATAGTCAAGAGGAGACCGCAGACTGGTGGGATTTGGGGGTTTATGAATAATTTGGAAGGCCTGGTGTTTGAATTGTCAGGAAGAAAAGTGAATACTGGAGCTGGATGTGTGGCCAGCAATTCCCAGTGCTTCCAGACCCTGGGCACTTGCCTGAGCAGCTTGTCACCCATCACTGATGAGGGTCAGTGAGGGTGGTGTGGGCTCAGCATCTCTGCTCCTAGGCACCTTGGGTGGGATGTGGAACTATCCTGGTGTCACAAAAAACATTGTGGGCTCAGCAAGGTGGCATAATGCACCTCTGAGACAGATAGTTCGGGTTTGGGACAAGGAAGGGACATGCTGAGGAGCACTAATAATTCTCTCTTTCCTCCAAGTGTGGACTCCAGCTTTAAGGCTCCTTCTCCAGCTAGAAAACCCAGAATATTTCCCATTCTGGACCACTTGTTGTCAGCTGCAGCATCCAGATAGGTTTGAGCTGAAATCTTGTATCTGCCCTCTCCCTGGGGGTGTTCAAGGCTTAGCCTGGAGAAGAGGAGGCTCAGGGGAGACCTTATTGCTGTCTACAACCACCTGAAGGGTGGTTGTAGCCAGGAGGGGGTTGGTCTCTTCTCCCAGGCAACCAGCACCAGAACAAGAGGACACAGTCTCAAACTGCACCAGGGGAAGTTTAGTCTCGAGGTGAGGAGAAAGTTCTTCCCAGAGAGAGTCATTAGCCATTGGAATGTGCTGCCCAGGGAGGTGGTGGAGTCACCATCCCTGGAGGTGTTTAAGAGGGGATTGGACGTGGCACTTGGTGTCATGGTTTAGTAGTCATGAGGTGTTGGGAGACAGGTTGGAATTGATGATCTTTGAGGTCTTTTCCAACCTTACTGATTCTATGATATCTATGATTCTATGATTCTAAGGCTAGGTTGGACAAGGTCTTGATGAACCTGGTCTGGTGGGAGGTGTCCCTGCCCATGGTCAGGGGTTTGGAACTAGATGATCTTTAAAGTCCCTTCCAACACAAACCATTTTGTGATTCTGTGATTCTGTGAATGACTAAAATCTCCCAGTGTTTGGCTGGCAGCTCTCATCACTTCCTCCTGTAATGATTTCCTGCCCCTCTCCACTAGCTGGTGGGCTCCTTTCTTGCTGGAGAACAAAACTGCACGAAACAATAGATCACATTGTTCACCCCTTTCTTTCAAAGGGAAGGAGCTGCTGTGTCCCTCTGAAGATCCAAATTAATTAGAAGCAAATACTATCCTGTTCTCCAGAGCATAAAGGCCAAACAGACTGGCTTTCTTTGCAAACATGGGACCAGAGTGTCTCTTGTATCCTGCTTCTTTACATAACCGATGGCTATCTGCTGAACTGAAAGGCCTGAATCTTTGGGTGGGGTTTGTTTAGTATCACTGAATTTGTGCTCAATGCTTTCATGGAAATAAAAGTATCCCTCCCACCCCACCCCCCTCAAAAAAAAAAAGGGAAAAAAAAAAAAGAGAGAGATTCCTGCTCATGTTTAATAAGAGATTTATAGACAGTGAGCCAGCAGGACAGATGTAACCCAAACAGAATGGTGGCTTGAGTTACGTTTGGAGTTCTTAGCTTGAATTTTAGTTTGTTTTATGAAGCATTTGATTTCACAGGAAGAAATGTAAACCTCTCGATGGCTCTGTGTGTAGGAAGTGAAATGCCTTCAAAAGCAGAGAATTTCTTCAAGGCAGGGTTGTCACCAGCCAGCGCAGCAGCCTTGGCTGCCTGAGAAGCTGCATGTTCTTTCAGGAAACAAGTTTGACACCAAATCCTTCAGCATTTCTCCAGGAACACAGTGCTTGTGCTGATCTTTCTCTTGCCTGCCTCATTATTGCTGCCTTAGCATCTCTTTGGCTCCAAAATTGTGGTGTGTTTGTTGTTGTTGTTGTTGAATGTGTGTCTGTAGAAGGTGGCAGAGCAGGTGGGTTCAGCCTGTGTTTGCCACTTGGATGTTGTAGGTAGAATCATAGAATCATTTAGGTTGGAAAAGACCTTTTAAGTCGTTGAGTCCAACTGTTAATTTAAAGCTGTTTAATTTCATCAATGACACCAGGCTTGGTGAAGAAGCAGGCAGGAGGAGGGCATGGCTGGTGGCCAGTCCAGGCTGAGCTCTCTTCTGTTCCCATTTCTGGGTCATCATCTGCGAGGACCTCCTTCTGCTCTGAACTCTGTCTTGTTTGGGATATCGATTGCAGCTGCTTCCCCTGGAGACCTGCAGGCTTTATATCACTTTAAAAATAACTGGAGACCTCTAAGAAGCTTTCTGAGAATCTGTATCAGTCTGTCCAACTTCCCTTCAGCAGCTTAACATCTGCTGGGTTTAGGTGCTTAGGAACACTGTGAGCACTCCTGACCTAAGTCATTGGTTACAGCCCTGACGAGCCACCTGCAATTAACAGGAGCTCCATGCATGGGCATGACCTGTCCTGGTGGCTCAGGGATGTGCATTTAGCACAAAAAGCTGCTCCCAAATTGTGTTTTCCACCAACAGCAGCATTCACCCATCTTTTGTTGCTGCTGTTGAGAACCTTGGATGTCCTCCTCTGCTTCCTGGGATTTATCAGCAGGCTGGCAGGTGTGGTGTGTTTCTGATCTGACTTTTTAGTTCCACCTGTATGGGAACTGCAGAGGACTCTGTGTGGGCACTGACTGTGGTGTCCATTCTTTCTGCTTCCTCATCCCTTGAGAGTTGTGTTTATTTTGCTGTGGCTCTTGTGCTGTAGCCAGCCTTGGTGGGTATGCCAGAGCCAAAGAGCCCATGAAGGACAGCAAAATAGGTCCTCCCTGGCTGTTGATTCCCCCATACCCAGAGCCCCTCTGCTTTTGGTTTGTTTAATCTGGAAAATAGTGGTATTTGTTTGTGACCTGTGAGAAAGATAGGGACAATCTTTTCAGCAGGGCCTGTTGTAACAGGACAAGGGGTGATGGTTTTAAACTAAAAGAGGGAGATTTAGACTAGATATAAGACATTTTTTGCACTGAGGGTGGTGAGATATTGGCCCACATTGCCCAGAGAGGTGGTTGATGCCCCATCCCTGGAACCATTGCAGGTCAGGTTGTTTGGGACTCTGAGCAACCTGCTCTAGTTGCAGATGTCTCTGCTGACTGCAGGAGGGTTGGACTAGATGACCTTTAAAGGTTCCTTCCAACTGATAACATGCTGTGACTCTATGATTAATTTGGTGCATTCTATTTATCACTCTTTGAAAACATCAGCAATACAGCAGGGCCTTGAGATACTTGCTCCGTGTGAGCAGACGATGACTCCCACCTCCAAGGAGAAGGTACCTGGATATTCTGTGGTAGAATAAGGAACAATGGACACAAACTGGAACACAGGAAGTTCTACTTCAACCTGAAGAAAAAAAATTAATCTTTTCTTTGAAAGTGACAGAGAGCTGGAACAGGCTTCCTATAGAGGTTGTGGAGCCTCCTTCAAACCCCGCCTGGATGTGTTCCTGTGTGACCTGCCCTAGGTGAACCTGTTGTGGCATTGGGGTTGAGCTGGATGATCTGCAGAGGTTCCTTCCAATCCCTGTCATTCTGTCACTCAGTGGTTGCTCAGGAGCAGGGCTAAGCAGGGAAATAATTGCAGTTGGTGACACTTCTGTATATCCATGGGACTGCACACCAGCACTGCAAGGCCATCGAGCTGCGATAGCAGGAGGAGTTAAAAGACATCACAGGAATTGTTCTGCCACTGTTTGGTCCTTAATCATGGAAGGAAATTGCTGTTCTGTGGTGTGGCTCCAGGAGTAAGGGGCATCTTCCTGGTGTCCCAACATTTTAGGGAAGGAGGGAGCAGTGAGGGTGGGGATGCTCCAGCCCCGTGCCTGCAATAGGATGCCGCAGCCCAGCACAGCGTCGCAGGGCATGTCCCACTTAGAACACTGCTGCCTTTGTGCTGGAGCCATCACCCTCTGGTTACTGCAGCAACAAGTCTGCAAAACTTGTTATTTTATCTGGAGAGAGAGGAAAAGTGGCCCCCAGAATACTGAAATAATTGCAGGAAAAGACACTTCTGGAGTCGGAGACATTTTGAGTTGAGAAGTGCTGATCGCTGGGGTGGTTTCTTCTCTCTGTTCACAGACACTGGAGCATGGAGCTGGGGTGGAATTTATCTGCTGCACTTGCCACATTAGCAAACACTTAGGGGAGAAAAGCTGGATCATTGTGGAGCTGGGCTTGCAATTCAGAACTGCAACTGTTCCCAGCACGTCCCAGTGCAGCTGGAGTTGAAGCACACCCCTGTCAGCCCTCTTGTGCTGTCTAAAATTGTCATTTGAAGCAAGCCTGGAGACTTGTGCTGTAAATGTGCTTCAGAAAGCAAATCCTCTGCATGCCCACAGACCCAGACATGCATGCTGCTGGTGGGACACCTCAGTCCTTCAGCTTTTTGGTGTTAGAGGTTGTTAATGGGCAGTAGTGGGCTCTGGAGGTGGTCCACTGGGGCAAGGCACAGCTGAGTCCAGGCAAAACCCAGTGATTTGGGTTTGAAGCTGCAGCTTAATATTAGTTTTGCCTTGTTAGTTGAGATCTCTCTTCTTACCGGGAAGAAATATTAGCCCACAAAAGGCAGAGTAAAAGAAGGGACTCTGGAGGGTGGGTTGGAGCTTGCAGGAGGCGGCTAGTGGGTGCCATCCTCAGCAGAGGCTATAGTGACCTTTCCTCCATGCAGCAGATATCTGCAGAGTCTGGCTTTTAACTTCAGCTGGAAAGAAAAAACACCAAGAGAGGTAATTCTGGTGCTGGTGCAGGTATTTGTCAAACCTGGGCAGTTCCTTGCCTGGTTTAGAAACCTCATGTGAAGCAACCTGCCATTCTGGGAGCATTTGGGGAAGCCAGCTCCATGTGCTGTGCTTGCAGAAGGATGCCAGCTGTGCAGAGTTGCCCATTTTCATAAATGATTAACTTAGGGAAAGTTAAAGCATAATTAAATTCTCAGAATCCCTCTCACAGAACCTGAGCATGCACATGAGGTTGCTGTGGAAAAGGATGGGGGGAGACTGAGGGATCTTCCCGTGCTTTCTGGCGGCATCTGTCCTACGGCTGATAGCCCTGGTGAGCTGTCGTACTTCTGGAGGGAGGAATACTTCTGACAGCTCCAGGGAAAAGGCCCAGGCTGACCTTCTGTTAACATTGTGCCTGCATAATCAACTCTTTTAATGTTTTCCCATTTGCTTTTTAAGTTGCTCAAGAGAAGCCGGAGCAGATCCCCCTGGAGAACCGCTCCTGCGTCCTCATCCGACGGGATCTGGTTGCTCTCCCAGCCAGTCTTATCAGTCAAATTGGATACCGTTGCCACCCAAAACTCTACTCAGAGGGAGATCCTGGAGAAAAACTTGAGCTTGTTGCAGGTAACAAGGTTGGGGTGGGGTGGGGGGAACATTTCTTTGCTCGAGGTTGCCAGGGGATCATTGGTGGTTTCCTTCCTGAAACGTGTTCTTTGCCTTGCTAGCCCGGGCGTCGTGCATCTTGCGTGCCCTTGCTGTGTCTTTCTGGATTACTCAGCACCAATCATCTGTTTCAAAGTTCCAAGTTTCCTTTTAATTTGCTGATAGGGGGGAAAAAAAAAAAAAGAAGTGTCATTAACAGGATTTATTCAATTGAATTAATTTAGCATTTTAATTGAATTCTCCAGCTTGTGTTCTTCCTGAGCGGTGCGGGCTGTGCGTTGCGAGCGCGTTTTGATTTAGATGCACAGAGCTAAAAGGAAAAAACCCACCCAGCAACAAACCCTAACACACTAAAAAGATTTACAAAGCAAGGGAGATAAAATTTGTTGTCAGTGAACAGGCTTTGAAAACCCTCTACAAAGCCCTGAAAAAAAAACGGGGCGGGGGGTGTAACGAAACAGTCGAACGCCGCGGCAGGAAGGCAGAGAAGGAATCGGGTTGGGTCCTCTCTTCAAGTTTCATTTTCATTTGGGGAGGAATTTGCAATATTGGGAGAATTCAGTACCCCTAAAAAGGATTTATGGCCAGCTCAAGGTGGAGGATGATGCTGGTTAGCTTTTTAATGACAGTGGTGGTGTGGAGTTGGGTAAAGATTGAAATCCGGTGGCTGTGCCAGCCTGCAGCTGGGTACCCCGAGCGCTGCTCAGAAGATGGATGTTGGACTGGGATGTCCAGGTCAAATTCCAGTTTAAATAACTACATTCAGCTTTTATAAGCCTCCCTTTGCTGCAGTGATCCCACACTGTTGGGAAGTTTTTTTCCCCATGGACAGAGCTTTGTTTAACTGAAGGGATCTTTGCACCACAGCCCATACCTGCTACCCAGGCCAGAGGCTTAATTAATACCTGTAAAGCCCTAGGTCCAAAAAGGCCAGGAGGTTGTAGTGAGCTGGGGGTTGCTCTCTTCTTCATAGTATCAGGTGATGAAACAAGAGGAAATGGCTTGAAATCATGCCAGGGGAGGGTTAGATTGGATATTAGGAAACATTTCTTTGCTACAGGAGTGGTTAGGCATTGGAGGAGGCTGCCCGGGGAGCTGGTGGAGTCACCATCCCTGGAGGTGTTCAAGAAACCTGTGGACAAGGCACTGTGGGACATGATTTAGTGTCAGGTTGATGGTTGGACTTGGTGATCTTAGAAACAGTTCTATGATTCTATGATCATTTTCTGGTCATTTATCTTTTGGTGAGTAGAGTGATCTTATTTTCACTCTGTAGAAGGAATGGGAATTTCAGGGGGTTCCCAGGAAGGTTTCCATCTGATGGGAGATGCGTCTCTGATGGAAGGCAGGGGTAAAACAGGCAGGCCGCAGCACAGTGAGCAACCACAAGTATTTATTTTCTATCTGGAATATTCATTTTATCCCCATTTACATTTTATGTGAGACTTCTTAAAACCATCAAGTGGTGCGGGTTATTTTCACAGTGAGAGCTGCAAATTGGCTTGAGGCAGCTCTGCTTGATTTACATTTTTCAATCTGGGAAAAAGAGAAGAGTTAAAAAAAAAGTAGATTAATATCACTAACTGATAGTGACTGCCTTGGTTATTTTTGATTTATTAAAGTGAAGTTACCCTTGGTAGCATCTGCTGTTCCTTCTGATGGTTTCTCTCTTCATGTCCCACTGCTGAAGAAAGCTAATCCCTGTTTCAAACCTGATAAGGCCTGGGTGGGGTTTGACACTGGAGCATGCAGGAAGGTCCTGCAGGAGAAGTTTTTCCTGGTCTTTCCATTTGGAGCATTCTCCTTTTGTGTTTTGATTTTTTTTTTTCATGCCATGGTTGGTTCTGCAAACTTCAGCAGCTGAGGGTCTGAGAGGAGACCCCAAGAAGGCTTTCAGCAGGCCTTGTAGTACTCTGATGGGTAGTTGCTGTGTGTTGAGAGTCCGTGGAGGATACATGGTGAGGAGCAGGACCACTCAGCTCTAGAACGATGCTCATTCTGTTCTGGGACAGAACCAGTGGTCTGGGCTGCCTGTGGTGGCAGGGAAGGTGCAGGCAGAAGCTCAGACTCTGGATGGTGCTGAGTGCCTGCCTTAGTACCATCCACTCATGTGGGCTGCTCTGTTTTCATCTGGAATATCAGGGACAGTCATCTGTAGGCTTTCCTGGAAATCCAAGAGATTAATTGTATTTCTCCAGTAGATGTTTTTTTATCTTGAGAACAGAGTGTCTTCTGGATCCAGATACCACCTATTATTTAGTCTTAATTAAAAGCAAATACCAAACCCTCTCATCTAGCAGTATGCTTGGAAAAGAGGATAAACCTCTCCCTGCAAGCTGATGCTGAGGCAGGAGCAGTTTGGTCTGTGTGAGCTATGTGCAAAGGAAAAGAGTTTGATAAGAAACCTGCTGTAAAGCCCTGCCAAACCCCTGGATCTGTAAAGCTGCTTTGGCAGGGGCTCCTTTTTCTTCTGGAGAACATCCTTCAAGGCAGGGTGTTTCAAAGTCAGCAGTTCCTGTGCATTAACAGGAAAATTCCCTGCTCACCAGAGGTATCGAGAGGTGATGGGCTGGGGTTTGTGGAAGCAGTTAGATCTCTGGTGTAGCTGGTACCTTCTCTGTGCTAGATGGTTTTTTCCCCTTCTCTCTCTAGTTATATGCTCCACAATCTTTCAGATCAGAGCAGGCCAAATGGATTTGGGGTTTTCTTCCTTCAGAGGTAATAAATAATCTGTTCTGTACATATGAAATCACAGAATAAAGCTTTGTGTCTGTCTCTTTGCAGGCAAAAAGAGAGTTCTTTCATTTCATTTCCATAGAATTCCTTTCTCTATGGATGAAATTAGGGATTATTGTAACATGGGACTCACCAGGGCCCTGAGGGGATGCAGTAACCATCCCTGCTGGGCTTTGCCAAAGCTCTGCTGTCCTTCTTGGGCTTTCCTAGCAGCACATGCAGAGCACGTGCCCTCCTGTGTCACACCTCCCCTGTCACCCCAGGGTTGTGACCAACAGCACAGGAGCAGCAGCTCCTCCCTGGCTCAGGGTGATGCTGGTGGTGAGACAAGGATTTAATCTTGAGTTCTCCCTCTCCAACCCTTCCAGGCTCAGGGGTTTACATCACCCGGGGGCAGCTGATGAATTGCCACTTATGTGCCGGTGTCAAACACAAGGTCCTCCTGAGACGCCTCCTGGCCACCTTCTTTGATCGGTAGGTCCTCCTGCTTCTTCTGCTCCCCCAGGGCATTTGGTTGATTCTTCTGGTTTCTGGTGTCTTGACCTCGTTGATAGATAGTGTGACACAAGTGCTTCATCCTCTCCGTGTGCTGCACTCATCTCTGTGCGATTCCTTAACGGTGCTTGAAGCTGAGCACGAGATTCTCCGGTTCCTCACCTTAAAATTGTGATTGTGAACCTAAAGGGAAGAGGAGAAGGTGGTGGCCGTGCCCTGGAGTCCCTGGTGTAAGGATCTTCCTTTGCCTTTCTTGCAGGAACACGCTTGCCAACAGCTGTGGAACTGGAATCCGGTCCTCGACGAGCGACCCCAGCAGGAAGCCTCTGGACAGCAGGGTTCTTAATGCGGTCAAATGTAAGGAGAGAGATTTACTGCTGCTCAGTTGGCACAGCATGCTGAGGGCAGACCAAAAGCTAAGCAGGGAAGGCCATCTCTGGTGCCTAATAACGGGAGCTAAGTGTGGTGAAATTAGGTTAGAGGAAAATCAGTTTATTTCTTAGCTTCCTTCGTTTGGGGGAGCTGAAGTTAATTTTTGGTGGCCTTTGACAGTATCTTAGTATAAAACATTATTGCTGCTTGGCTGGTTTGCTATGTTTTTTAAAGCAGGCAGTTATTTTATTGATAGATGCTCCAAGAAGGAAGTTGGAATGATGGTTTTGGCAACATTCAGAGCTTGGTGCCACTGAGGCAGGCTGTCCCCTGGGTGCTGGCTTTTGTCCCATGGGCTCCAGCTTGCATTCAGATTCATCCAAGCACGGGGCTCTGCCAGACACAAGGAGTGGGCTGTGGGATAGAAGGTGCCTGCTGCTGAGTGAAGGCCTAGGTGGTGCAGGAAAACCCTGATGGCTTAGTGCTGCAAAGCCTGTTTATCATGGGCTTGATATACAGCGGAGAGCAACGTGTTCTCTCCCCCTCGCTGGATCCTGGTAGTAAATCTTTATGTAAATATTATTGCAGTGGAAAATGAAACTCTAAGCAGTTTGGTTGTGGTTTTGGGTTTTTTTTTTTCCTTCTTCTTTTTTTTTTTTTATTTTACTTTTAAGATTTGGAAGATAAATCTTTCCTCTCTCGAATTGTTGCTGTGCTGCTGAACTCCAGGGGCCCTCCAGCCACCCTCTGAGATCTGTAGCACGTGGAGAGAAAGGATAAGGCAGCAGCTGTTCTGCACAGAAAGACAAAATTCACTAGGCTGTGCTGGTGGTGCCTTCCTGCAGCTTTTGTGAGGTGCTCTCCTGAGGCAGCTTCACCCTGCAGAGCCCTGGCTCTGAACCTTCCAGCTTTGGTCCTTGCTGAGGCTTGCCAACACTGTCAAAAGTAGTGCCCACCACATGCTGCCACGTGTCAGGACATAAAAAGACTTCTTGCTGCCCAAGTTTTACCCTGTGCACAAGCTTTAGTTTATAATTATTCACCTTGACAGTTCCTTGGACATTGCTTCATAACATCAGGTGCTTGGCCCCCATGGAGGAGCAGGGCTGCAGCTGAGGTGTTGCTGTGCTGCTGCAGCGTGTGGGCCAGTGGGTGTGCTGGTGGTGGGACCCTGGTCAGGCTGGAGGTCCATGGTCGGGCTGGCACCAAGGCAGGGGACAGGCAGAGGATGGTCCTTTGGTCCTGTCATTTCCCAGTCTCACAGCTGTGCCTGCACCACCATGGTTTTAAGAGCCACTAATAGATCTGCTGTTGAGGTGTTTGTGTTGACTTTTTCTGTGTCCATCTCTGCTTTTGGTCATTGTAACTTGCTATTACCATGGGTACTGCTTGTTGCCTGGAGGCTGGGTCCTGCAGTCCCTGGTACTTCTGGGGCTTGTTAGGTCCTGGGGAGTGAGTGCTCCTTCACCATCCCCCTTCCCTGTGCCTCCTGGTTATATCCCTTCTCGACTGTGCCCATCTCAAGCTGAGGAATCCTTGTCTGTAAGTCTCTCCTTGTGAGAGCTCTGGCCCACGGGTGGACTTCCACCCCATGGCACCCTGCGCTAAGCCCTTGTGGCAGGTTTGTAGGACAGGGCAGAGGCTGCGTTCGTGCAGCCACCTTGGTGTTGCTTTCTCTGACTCCTCAGCTCTGTGTGTCCCCTGTCTTTGCAGTGTATTGTCAGAATTTTGCCCCGAGCTTTAAGGAAAGCGAGATGAATGTTATAGCAGCCGATATGTGCACCAACGCCCGCCGGGTCCGCAAGCGCTGGCTGCCGAAGATTAAATCCATGCTGCCAGAAGGGATGGAGATGTACCGCACGGTCATGGGCTCCACCACAAACAGTGTCCCCCTGGATCCTGAATTCCAGCCCAACACTGCTCAGGTCTTTGAGCAGCGAATCTATGCAGAAAGGAGGAGCGATTCGGGAACTATAGTAGCCTTGAGAACTAACACAGTGAACGTAGAGCTGAGCAATGGATCCAACCAGTCCTTCGAACAGAGCGAGGATGCTGAAGGGGCTGGCTCCGTGATACAGGAGGCGGCTGCCACAGATGCTCTGGCATCAGATACCCAAAGCACTCCACAACCTTTTGAACAAGGTTCAGGCTCCTCCAGCCGGCCCGAAACTCCCGTGAGAAGACAAGATGGTACTTTTGGAGGGACTTTATAAGAGAGAGCAAAGCCTTGCGTTGACCTATAAGGGATCTGTAATACTAAAAAGCTGCTTGCATGCGTTACTAATAACGAAACGAAACGAAAAAAAAACCAACAAAAAAAGAAAACAAAAACACACAAAAAAAAAAAAATCATCATCATAATTAATAATGTGATCAAGCCACTTACCTACTGAACTGCTACTGTTGCCTGAGAAAAATGTGATTTTTATTCTGCTTGTATTTAAAATTGATGAAGGAAAGAAATAATCGCATTCGTTATACTGTAAACCGTTAGGGTCCGTGGCGACCTACTTAAAAAAACAAACAAAACCAACAAGATATTGGGCTCCTTTTTTGATATTCCTGAGGTTAGTCTCTAAGATTGTAGCTTTTTTTTTTTCTTCTTTTTGTTTTTCCCTTTTTTTTGGTTGTTTTTCCCCCTTTTTTTGTTGTTTTCCCCCTTTTTTTTTGGGTTGTTTTTCCCTTTTGGTTGTTTTTCCCTTTTGGTTGTTTTTCCCTTTTGGTTGTTTTTCCCTTTTGGTTGTTTTTCCCTTTCTTTTTGCTTTTCCCCTTTATTTTGTGTGTGTGTTTGTGGTTTTGGTTGGGTATATATTTTTTTGGGGGGGGGGGGAGGGGGGGAAAGGGTTTATTTTAAGAAGGGGAGGAGAAAAAGCTAGCCACCACCCCCCGCCCCGTCATCACCACCCCATCCATTACTCAGCTCAGCAGTAAAGCCATCGTGAACCTTGTCCTCTAAAGACAGTTTTTTGCCGTCGCTGAACAGGAAAGCCAAGGTGTGTTAGGGTGCAGGTGCTGTGAGTGGTGATGTTTGCCTCGAGCAGAAGGGCTCTAGCCAAGTGGGACAGGGTGGGGGGAAATGGTTTGAACTTTAGGCTTCTGGTGTGGGAGGGAGCCCCCCGCTGCGGGTGCTGCGGGGCAGGGCGCCGCGGTGCCCAGCCGTTGGTGGGGGCTCGGTGCTGGTGTCTTGGGGGAGTTTTATCCAGCTGCCAGGAGCAGGGATGGTTCTGTGGGAGTTCAGGCTTGCACGTGTCGGGAGGACTTCACCTTACTGGGGAGGCTCCAAGCATGGAAGTGTTCAAAGCCATGTTGAACGGGGCCTGGAGGAAGCTGGTCTAGTAGGAGGTGTCCCTGCCAGTGGCAGGAGGATTGGAATTAGATGGTCTCCTTCCAGCCCAAAGCATTCTGTGATTCTGTGATTCTGTGGGATGTAGGTGGAGACCCTGGCTGGTGTTGTGGTTGTTGTAGGATTTTTTTATCCCCCAATACCACTGGGGTTTGGCTTTGGTTTCTCTCTCCCTCCCAGCGACTCCTTTTCCTTTGCTTCTCTTGCTTGCACCTTCACCTCACCTGCTTCTCGTGTCACTCCTCTGCACCTGGGCATGCAGGCAGGTGGATCCCGGGGCAACCTCCCGGGATGGGGTGGGGGTAGTAGCCTGCTCTCAGCCTCCTGCAAAGGGCTTTGAAGGTGGTCTTGCTCTGAGGGGCATGGAGCCAGGAGCTCTTGGTGTCAGCTCCCCGCAGCATCCACACTGGAGGCAGAGAGAGGTACTGGTGTGGGCGGCTCACCTACTGCCCCCTCCCTTTCTCCCAGGTCAGACAGACTCTCACTTTTTAACCATTAGGAGTGAATCTGATGAAAAGAAAAGTCTTAAAAGAAAAAAAAAAAAAAGCAACCAAAACAGCTTTGTGCCCTTATGGGTAGAGGTTTGGGGGAGGAGGAAGCATTTCAGCTCTTGCTCATCCTCTAGGCAGACTGTTCTGGGGAAAAGCCCGAGCTTGTGGGCTTTTCTATTGACAACTGATGTCCCCAGGCTGTGGTGGTGGCCCCAGCTGGGCTCAGTTTGATGGTGCAGGCACTGGGATGGGACCTGCAGGTTCCCCTGAAGCCTGGGTATCAGCTTAGCCCCTGCTCTCACCCTCCTGCCTGTGTCAGCTCTGCCTCAGAAAGCCCCCAAAGTGACCCAAATCCTGGCTGCGGATCCGGGTGTCACTGGGCACAGGCGCTGCCCAGCCCCACTTGCTGCAGCTTTGCCCTGGGCAGGAGGGTGCTGGGCACCCACGGGGATGCTGAGGCTGGGGTATCCCCAAGGGATGGGGACAGTGATGTGGAAGCCAAGTGTGGCCTTTCTTTTGCCTTTATTTTTTTAACTATGATTTTGACTGTGACTAACTGCCCTGCTCTAACGATGCTTGCAGCTTGTTCTCTAACACGTTTGGGAGCACAAACATGTGCAAGGTGCACCACGAGTCACTTTTGAAGGCTCCTGTGGCTGTGCTCTTCTTGTCTTCCCTGCTTTGATTCCAGAATCCAGAGAGTGCTTTGCTCAGGGTTTTCTTCCTTCTTTGTGTTTCCATTGGGAAAAGGGGGAACAGGGAGAGGAGAACCCAACTTTTGGCCATTTGTTTTTGGTTTTCTTAGATACTTGAAGCAGTTTTTTGCATCCTAGTAACAAAGCTGTTCCAGCAGTGAGCCTGTTCCACTGCTCCTTGCCCTGAGACAAAAAGAACTCACTGACAGGGTGGTTTCTGCCTAGCTCTGGGTTTTTGGCACAGCATAGCCAGACTGGGTGCCCTGGTGTCAGGGGCTGGCGATGGCACAATGAACCAGTGCAGGGGTATGTGATGCTTTGGGGGGTGGGGACAAGCAGGTCTGGGGGCTCTATTTGCACTTTACCCACATCAGCAAACAAAACTCCTGCTCTTGCTGAAGCCTGGAGCTGCTGCAGCTCATCCCCTGCCCAGCAGTGCCACAGGAGGAGGTTCCCTCTGCACAGTGATGCTTGCCTGTGCTTACCCAGGTGCTGGGGGTATGTGGCTGGAGGACAAATGTCAGCAAGGAGGGTACCTGGGACCACAGGGCTGAGCTTGGGGTGCGCTTCTTCCCCAGCCAGCCCCAAGGAGATGGATCAGGTCAGTTCCGTGGCCCTGGGGGCATCCCTGGCTGCTGGGGGACTAGCTCTTGGCCAGGCTGGTGGGGCTCAGGGGGGTAGATTTGGTTGAGAACCCTCCTGGTTCCCCATCACCTCCCCTAAAGTTTGCATTTGCCAAAAGCCCCAGGCAAGCAGGGAGCAGACCCGGGCGTCAGAGAGCGCAAGTCATCCCCTTTGTGTGTGTCTGTGTGATGTGTATCTATAGCTATCCATATAGAAGAGAGATTGCAAAGGGTTCTTCCTCCTCTCTGGCACTTGCTGGGGTTTGGTGAGCAGGTCGAGCCCTCCAGCCAGGGTTCGCGGTGGGCTGTAGGTATTAATTCTGGACCAAACCCATGCCCAGACAGACCCCAGGAGGGCAGCAGCAGCAGCAGCAGAATTACTTGAATGGCTTAGGACAGAGAGTCTGAAAAGAAGAGTCAAGTTGCACAGTGAAAATATATATTTTTATACCTAGCACAACTTCCTGTATATTTTTTGGGGTTGTTTTGATTTCCTTCTCTTGTTTTTTGATTTGGTTTTTTTCTTTTTTTTCCCCTCTTTTATTTTATTTTCTTTTCTTTTTCTTTTTTCCCCTTTCCTTTTGGTAAACAAAAAAAATTTACTTTGCTTTTGAGTTTGGTTTATTAATTATTATTATTATTATTATTATTGTTATTGTTGTGATTAGGAAGGCAAACTTCTACAATGTGAAGGGCGTCGGTGTTGTGTGTGTTGTTTGTTTGTTTGTTTGTTTGTTTTTACCTTATCTGGTAGATGAGGGCAAGCATTTTGCACTAATGTTTCCTGTGTGTTGGAGGATTAATGATGTGTTTGAAGAAAAAAACAAAACAAAACAAAACAAAAGGTATATGGTTAATGATTGTATTCTTCAGAAGAGAAAGAGAGGAAAACGAGCCAAAAAAAAAAAAAGAGAGGAAAACGAAGCAGCAAAAGAGGAAAAGAATCAAAAAGGAAAACAATAGACAAGAAAACAAACAATAATTAAAAAAAGAAAGGAAAACAAGCAAAAAGCCAACCAAACAAAAAGATGAAACCTTTCCCCCACCACCACCAAGTATAACCCCACTCCCCCCCTCTCAAAATACTGAATGTAAGGTGAGAACAGAGCAGTCCATCGATTGTATGCGGCTTTCCTGAGTGCCTTAGAATATTTTGATCATTGTGGGGCTTTTTTTTTTGGTGTTTATGAGGTGTTTTTAAATCTTTTTTTGGGGTTGCTTTTTTGTTGTTTGTTGTTTTTTTTCCTCTCTCTCTCTCTCTCTCTCCAAGGCAAAACCAGATTGAGAAGATCAGCTCCTAACCGACTCCTTCCTCCTCTTTGTTTACGACACTGGGTTAAAATTCTAGAGGGTTTGGTTGTTTGTTGGTTGTTGGTTTTTGGGGGGTTGTTTTCTTTCTTTTTGGGGGTGGGGGCTGCTTTATAAATGTGAATAGGAAAACTGCATTCATCTAGGTCTGATAGTGTAAAATCCAAGCATCAGTATTTATGGTATGTCTGCACCTTTATTCTTATGCTTGACTATTAGCAATATTACCTGTGTATTATATATCTTAAAAGTTATTCCAAGCACCTTTAAAGAAAGCAGAGTGTAAGCATACAAGTTACCTGCAGCTGCCATATAGTCTAGAAGCCAGCCCCTCTCCTCCTCATTAGCGCCAATTAACGAACACCCCACCCCCCTCGCACTTCCTCCCCCAGCCCCGAGAGCTGCTGCTTTGCAGAAGGGCTGCATGACCTTCAGCTGCTCCCTGCTCCCGGCGTCCTGCGGGTCCAGCTTTGGCCAAGGGATATGGTGACTCCCCCCACCCCAACCCTGGTGTCCTACAGGCTGGTGATGTTTCCATGCTGTTTTGGTGGAGGTGACACTGGTGTGGAGGGGGCTTGGGAGGAGGGATGGTGCTGGTGGAAGATGGGGAGTGGGTCCTTTATTGCCACCTTGATGGTCTAGGTCTTCTAATTGTGGTTTCACCCTAGAGATTCCCCCGGGGCTGGTGGTGGGGAGCTTGGCTCTGGGTGGCACACACTGGGGGCTCCCCTCCTCTGGCTGGGCAAGGGATTCAACCCCCACCCAGCCCCCCAAAACTGGAATTGCCCACAGCTTAACTGGTGTTTGAGGGAGCAGAGAGCATCTTAACCATGGTGTGCCACCTCCTCTCAAGCCCTGGGCTCCTGGGGGTTGCCTCTAGTCACTGCTTTTCCTAGAACTAGCTCGCAACGAGCAGAGAAGGACCAGCGGGCAAGCGGGACGAGCCCCCGCCAGCTCCCCAGCACTAAAGCCACCACCCACCCTCCTTACATTGCCAGTCCTTAGCCATCTCTCGGGCTTCAACTGCTGTTCCAAGTGTTCCTGCTGTCTGAATCATGCTGTGAGCAAGCGAGCCCCGAGCGCGGCGGGGCGGGAGGGAGGCGAGCGGGGAACTCCCCAGCCCCGCTCGCCCCGGGCGGGGGGTGGGCTGGGGGGGAGCTGACGTCTAACGCACTCGCATTGGAAACCCCTCAACTCCTCCGATGAGTTTCTTCCACTGTTAAGCGTTTTGCACACGAGATTGTGAAATTTTTATGCCGAGGTAAAAGCCAAAACTTGCAATACTATTTTTAGCAGATGAAAGTTAAAGAAAAAAAGGAGAAAAAAAACAAAAAAAAAAAAGAAAGAAAGGGGAAAAAAAAAGAAAGAAAGGAAAAAAAAAGAAAAGAAAGAAGGGGGGAAAAAAAGAAAGAAAGAAAGAAAGAAAATAGAAGAAAAATAAAAGAAAAAATAGAAGGAAAAAAAATAGAAGAAAAAAATAAAAGGAAAAAATAGAAGAAAAAAATAGAAGAAAAAATAGAAGAAAAAAAAAGGAAGAAAAAAAATAGAAGGAAAAAAAAAAAAGAAATAATAAATAAATAAAAAAATCAACCGAGTATAAATGTATAAATATTTTTGACTTGAACATTTGGATGGCACTTGATTCAAATAGAACATTAATTAATCCTTTGGACAGAGTGTTTTGGGGCAAAAAAAGAGAATTATATATCGATATAAAATGCAACAACAGCAACATAGAACCACCACCAAACAAACAAACAAAAAAAAAAAGGACTAAAAAAGTACAAGGTTGTTTCTTTTTTAAAGGCATCTTCATAGGGTATTAAGTAGTACTGTAATTCATGACTGTTAAAAATACTTTCTGTGCTGTAAGGAAATCTCACAGTACCACTGAATTATGTTCCTCAACTGTCTCAGCCACGAAAGATGCTAGCTTCTTCTTTCTTTTTTTTTATTCCCCTTTTTTCCCCCCCTTTTTTTTTTCCCTTTCCTTTCCCCTCCCCTTTTCCTTTTAATCCCCCCCTCCCCCCTTTTTTTTTTCCCCCCTCCTTATTGTGCATTATCACCGGTATTTATGTGCTCTTACTCTGTATAGTTAAGACTGTTATTTTGTAGCCATGGCTGACACGATCTATCAGTAACTAAAGAGAAAAAAACCAAACCAATAAAACAACAACAAAAAGAAGAGGTGAAGAGACCCCCGACGAGCTGGAACTATGCTCATAGCTGTTTTCATACGATGGGGAAAAAAAAAAAAAACCACATTAAAAATAAAGAAAGAACAAAAAAAAATTATATATATAAATATATATATATATATATAAAATAAAACTGAAACAAAACAAACCAACAAACCAAACCCAATGTGATCATTAATTGTAAAACGCTTTGTAAAATTCACATTTACAGAATAATAAAGTAAATTACAATTCAGCCCTTCCCTTCGCTCTGCTTTTCTTCTGTGCAGGCTCTGGATGTTGTTAACCACAAGAGGGGGTGTGGAGAGGCACCGGAGGGGACTCCGCCTCCCCCCCTGTTCCCTGGGCTGCCCCGAGGGGCCAGGATTGGCTTGGAGGTCTGAAACAAAATCCCAGCCTTGGTCGACTGCAATGGGCTGCCCGGAGGAGTTGTGGATGCCTCATGACTTGCTGGAACGTGTCCAGAGAAGGGCAATGGAGTTGGTGAGGGGTTTGGAACGTTAGCCCTATGAGGAGAGGCTGAGGGAGCTGGGGCTGCTTAGCCTGGAGAAGAGGAGGCTCAGGGGAGACCTTATTGCTCTCTACAACTACCTGAAGGGACGTTGCAGCCAGGTAGAGGTTGGTCTCTTCTCCCAGGCAACCAGCACCAGAACAAGAGGACACAGTCTCAAGCTGCACCAGGGCAGGTTTAGGCTGGAGGTGAGGAAGAAGTTTTTCACAGAGAGAGTGATTGCCCATTGGAGTGGGCTGCCTGGGGAGGTGGCGGAGTCACCTTCACTCGAGGTGTTTAGGAGGAGACTGGATGGGGTACTTGGTGCCATGGTTTAGTTGATTAGATGGTGTTGGATGATGGGTTGGATGTGATCATCTTGAAGGGCTCTTCCAACCTGGTCTGGTCCTGTTCTGTTCTATCCCTGGAAGTGTTTAAAACTGGGCTGGGTGAGGCTTTGAGCAACCTGGGCTAGTGGGAAGTGTCCCTGCCCATGGCAAGGGAGTTGGAACTCAATGATCTTTAAGGTCCCTTCCAACTGAAGCCATTCTATGATTCTATGAACTGAGTGGATTTGCGCAAATTTTAGGGGTTTTGAGAGTTCCATGCCCTTCATCCTCCCTCACCTCACCAGAACTGGCTTGGGCATCTTTGGGCTTTCTTTCCTCACACTTTCTTTCCCTCCACACTCTATTTGTTATTACTTCTGTAAACTGACTTCCCAGGGTGAGGATGCTCTGGAAGATGTGCATGCAGCCAACATCCCTGCTGCTGGGGGGGTGA
The DNA here is from genome assembly GCF_026170545.1 of Melanerpes formicivorus. NCBI lineage: Eukaryota > Metazoa > Chordata > Aves > Piciformes > Picidae > Melanerpes > Melanerpes formicivorus. The sequence continues at coordinate 6,358,325 of NW_027142385.1, read as the reverse complement.
GGTTCTGGCACGGACAGGGAAGATGCTCAAGTGCTGAGGCTGTAGGAGAGCACCAGGAGGTCTGAGCCCTGCTTTTATGGCTTTTGGCTCCAGCTCTGCCCAGGGAGGGGTTGTTGAGGGGTTAATTTCTTTGTAACCATTGCCCCCTTCCCCCCCTTCTCCATATCAAAGGCCCCAGAGCGTCAGAGCCCAGGATGGATGCCCTTGCACGCAGGTGGAGCAGGATGCAAGGGACCCTCCAAGCTGGACAGGAGGGCTGGGGGTGGCAGGCTGAGCTGTGAGGGTGCTGATTCTGCTCTCTATAATTTTTGCCTGCCTTTTTCTTTTTTTTTTCCCAACCCAATTGGCCATAAAATTGCTGAGAAGCTGCATTTCCTCTGCTTAGCAAAAGAAGGGGGGGGGAAAAAAGAAAGAAAGAAAGAAGGAAAAATCCAAACCCAAGTGCCCAAACCCGCTTGCATTTGGGGGGTTCATTTAATCTCATCTCAGTGAAAGGGGGAAAAAAAAAACCACCCAGAGAGACTTGGATGCTCATGTGCAGCACAGCCCTGCTGCATTACATAAACCATTTCAAACTGATTCATTCTAAATGAGTTGGTATAATCAGAATTTTCCTTACGAGCAGCTTTCTTGCAAACGTCAGGCTTTCAGGGGGAAAGAGGAAAAAAACCCCAACCACACCAAACTAAAACAAACAAAACACAAACCCCCACCAACATGACACACAAACCCCCCCCAACACCCTCCCCCCACCCTACACACACAACCCCACCCCCCCCAAACCCAACAACCCCATCATCCGCTGTTGCAAACTGATTGCTTCTAAACACCATCTCTAAAATTAGGTCTTTGGTTGTGTGTGGTATTGTCAGAGTTGGGTATATTATGATCTGCAGAGAGTCTAAAAAGATAAATGAGTTATTTAACCGAGTAAACGATGCTGCTGTAGAAAATGTGCAGAGAGAAGAGTGTGCAGGGGGAGGAGGAGGAGGAGGAGGGGACGGGGCCGAGGCTGTTAACGGCGCCTGGCACTGCAGCACTGAGGGAGAGCGGTGGAGGGGTCGTGGGGTGGGTGGGGAAAGGTTTAATCTTCTCATTAATGTTGTTGTTTATTTTATTGCTATGTTATAAATGAACCCATCTCCCTCTGCCTGGTGTGTGGCTGTGCTTTTCAGTAGGTCAAAGGGAGGAGGTTGAGGCTCGAGGTGGCAGCTGCACCCATGGGTGCTCCTCCCCAGGGTATTGAAGAGTGAGGGTTTGCTGATGCTGTTTTGGATCTGTTGGATTAGTTGTTGATGCTGACTTCCTGGGAGCTGATTTCTGGGGTTTAAAGGCTTGACCTGTCTTCATTTTCTTGGCATCTACTCCAGAGAGAGAGAGATGCCAAAGCCTGCACCTGCTCAGACTCTGCGTTTGGTTCTTTGGGTCCCCAGGGTGTTGCAAGTCTGACCTGGTACAGGTGGTCCTCAATACGGGTGCAGATTTTCCCCATCATGGGTACAGACTCACAGTATCACAGTATTGCCAAGGTTGGAAGAGACCTCAAGGATCATCAAGTCCAACCTGTCACCACAGACCTCATGACTAAACCATGGCACCAAGTGCCACATCCAATCCCCTCTTGAACACCTCCAGGGATGGGGACTCCACCACTTCCCTGGGCAGCACATTCCAATGACGAATGACTCTCTTGCTGAAGAACTTTCTCCTCACCTCGAGCCTAAACTTCCCCTGGCACAGCTTGAGACTGTGTCCCCTTGTTCTGGTGCTGGTTGCCTGGGAGAAGAGACCAACCCCTTCCCAGCTACAACCTCCCTTCAGGTAGTTGTAGAGGGCAACGAGGTCACCCCTGAGCCTCCTCTTCTCCAGGCTAAACAACCCCAGCTCCCTCAGCCTCTCCTCACAGGGCTGTGCTCAAGACTCTTCCCACCATGGGCCCCCCAAGGACATAGCCATGTGGATGCCAGGGTTGGGGACAGCAGGGCTATCTCACTACCCTGTGTGTCCAGGGGCACAATCCATCTGGGTGTCTCGCAGTGCCCAGCAGCAACAAACCAGCCCCAAGTGTGAGAGAGCGGCTCCACTTGCTGCAGGCTCCACTTGCTGCAGGCTCCACTTGCTGCAGTCCCCACTGGGCTGCAGATTTCACCTGGGGTTTGGGGTTTTTTTTTCCTATAGTTTCTCTTTTCCAGCACTGCTCTGCGCTGCCTCCTGACGACAGACCAACCCAGGAGGGTGAAGAGGAGCTCGTTGCCCACCACAGCACAGTAAGTTAGGCTGCCTGGCTGCAACCAAACACAGCCAAGCTGAAAGAGCCAAGAACTTGATTCTGGGTGCCTGTAGAGGTCATAAACTGTGAGTTGTAGATAGGGGCAAATGGGAGGCTCTGGAAGACAGCTTGCCAGGACTGCATCCAGGAGGAGCAGGGAGTGGCACAGCCCAACACAGGTGTACCCATGTTGGCCACTGCAGATAGTGTTGGCTCTTGCAGAAGTCATCAGCCCTTGCAGAAGCCATTGGCCACTGCAGAAGCTGTTGATCTTTGGCAGAAGGTGTTGGCCATTGCAGAAGGTATTGGCCTCTGTCTTTGCAGATGCCACTGGGTGGCCATCAGACACCAGGGGCTGCAGTATCCCAGTACCACACTGTTCCACCAACACCCAGCTCCTGTGTTAGCCCAGGACTATGTCTGCTCCCAGCCCTGTGGTAAAGAGGAGAGAGGACTCTGCCTGGGCACAGCCAAGACACCAGGATCACTCCCAGCTCCCTGCCTGCCTGTCAGAGAGGGTGGCCCAGGGCGCTTAGCAGGGTAAGTGCACACCCGTGGGTGCTGGGGGCATTGCTGCTCCCTCTGCTGAGCTCTGTAGATGTGAATGAAGTTTGAGATGGATGTCAGGAGGCCCATCCAGCAGAGGCTGTAAATCAGAGCCGCGAGCGCTCCCGGCACCAGCGGCTGAGGAGCACTTCACAGCTTCTCTTATTTATGGGCATCTTTTGCACCCAGCCATTTCCTAATGGAGTGTGCAGGGGCTCTCCAGCTCAGGCAATGGCTGAGATATATCCTGCAGGACAGAAAATACAAATAAAGGCTGAAGGGTAGGAAGTGCAGCGTTCCCCATGCACGCTGCCGTGCCTGCCGCGCTCTGCGGTGCTGCCTGGGGCAGCCGGCACTGCCTGGAGGTTGTCACCAGCACATAAATCAGCCCCTGCCAGCAGGGCTGTGGGTGGGAGCTGTGCAGGGCTGGGGCAGGGCAGCTGAAGAGTTATGGGAGCAAGACCAGCAGTGCTGCAGAGAAGGACCTGGGAGTGCTGGTGGACAACAAATTCACCATGAGTCAGCAACATGCTCTCGTGGCCAAGAAGGCCAATGGTGCATTAAGAAGAGTGTGGCCAGCAAGTGGAGGGAAGTTCTCCTCCCTCTCTTTCTCTGCCCTGGAGTATTGTGCCCAGTTCTGGGCTTCTCAGTTCAAGAGAAACAGGGAACTACTGGACAGAGTCCAGTGGAGAGTACAAAGATACTGAGGGGCCTGAAGCATCTCTGTGAGGAGGAAAGGTTGAGAGTCCTGGGGGTGATTAGCCTGCAGAAGAGCAGCCTGAGAGGGGATCTGATCAATGCTCAGCAAGAGCTAAAGGGTGGAGGTCAAGAAGATGGAGCTGGATTCTTTTCAGTGGTGCCCAGTAACAGAACAAGGGGCAATGGGTGCAAATTTGATCTCAGGAAGTTTCACTTGGACTTAAGGAGCAAATTCTTCCCTGGGAGGGTGCCCAAGCACTGGAGCAGGCTGCCCAGAGAGGTTGTGGAGTCTCCTCTGGAAACTTTCCAAACTTGCCTGGACATGTTCCTCTGCAAGCTGATCTAGGATACTCTGTGTTAGCAGGGGGTTGGACTAGATGATCTCTGGAGGTCCCTTCCAACCCCTATCATCCTATGATTCTAGGGATGAAAATGCCCTGGGTTTGGTGAAGGGAAGGTGAGGGGTGGCAGGGATAGGTTGGAGTGCAAGTGTGGGGGCCACATCTTCAGAGCGGTGCTAGGATGGTGGCAGTCGGCGATGGTGACAGCAGCGTGGTGGCAATTAACGTGTCTCTGCAGGGAAGCTGCCACCAGCATGCCCATAATTAACGTGCAGCTGCTCCTCAAGTAGCTGACAGAGGGATGTGCTGCAGGAGGCTGGCTAAGTGAGGCAGGCTCTTCATTTCGGGACTGGGGTGGGGATAATGACAGCAGGATGGGTCCCAAAATCCTCAGAGGTGGGGTCCCATCCTTGCTGGGTTTGTGCTGGGTCTCGTGGGGCCAGCAGCCCTCACCCAGCTCTCACCCCCTTGGGGCTCTGCTCCCTCTGGGAGAGGAATTAGATCTAATTCATTGCAAGGACAATAAGGGATAAAGAAGAGGAAGAAATGCTGAGCCACAAAGCAAGATGAGGGATAAATCCAGGAGGGGTTTGTAATCTCACTCGTGGGGCCCAACCAGAACTTCCAACACATAAATTATTGCACCTAAAAGCTTCTATCATTTCACCTCTATTTGATTCCCCATCAAGTGCCACAATGCCCTCTGCATCTCCCTATTTGATTAGACATTTGTACCAAGACACAGCTTATGCTTAAAATAACATTACTGGAATAGAGAGGGACAGGAGAATTCATTTGAATGGAAATCAATTTGATTAGAGAAGTAAATTACCCAGAATATCTGAGCAGCATATTGTGGTTCTGAATAATAATAATAATAAAAAATAAAAATCAGTGGCACTAAAGGATCCTTAATGTTTTCAGGGAATGGAGTCACTTGGGCAGCAACTGAGCTGTGATCGCTGCCCACCATGGAGCCAGGGCACAGCTGGGCAGAGCTGCCCCCTGTCACAGAAGCATAGCATGGTTTGAGTTGAAAGGGACCCTTTAAAGGTCATCCAGTTTCAAGCACCCTGCCATGGGCAGGGACACCTTCCACTGCACCAGGTTGCTCAAGGCCCTGTCCAGCCTGGCCTTGAACACTTCCCCTGGCAACCTGTTCCAGTGCCTCACCACCATCATGGGGAAGAATTTCTTCCTGATGGCTAATCTAAATTCAGCTTCTTTCAGTCTGAAGCCATTACCTCTCACCCTGTCACTCCATGGCTTTGTAAAGAATCCCTCACCAGCTCTCCTGTTGACCACTTCAGATCCTGGAAGGCTGCTAAAAGGTCTCCCTGTAGCTTTCTCTTCTCAGACTGAATAATTCCAGCTGTCTCTATCTTCTAGGGACCCCAGGGACCCCCATGCCACCAGGGACAAGCCCATTTGTATTGGCACCTCTCTGTCCAACAGCAATGGGTATGGCTGGGCATGGCTGCAGGGGATGTGAGCAGGTCTCAGTGGCTGGAGGTGCCTTCAGGAGCATGATTTTATGTAGAATAATAGACTGTTGTTGTTTGGAAAAGACCTTTAAGATCATCAAGTCCAACCATTACTTATCTCTAACAAATCTGGTGCTAAACCATATCCCTGAGCACCACACCTCTGCCTTTTAAACACCTCCAGGGATGGGGATTCAGCCATCTTTCTGGGGATGTTCCAGTGGTTGAGAACCTTGTCAGTGAAGAAAATTTCTTCTCCTACCCAACCTAAACCTCCACTGGTGCAACTTGATGCCATTTCCTCTCATCCTATCATTTGTTACTAGGGAGAAGAAACTAGCACCCACCTTGCTGCAGTCTCCTTTCAGGGAGTTGTAGGGAGCCAGAAGGTCTCCCCTCAGCCTGCTTTTCTCCAGGCTAAACAACTCCAGCTCCCTCAGCTGCTATGCACAGAGGCAATGCTGGTCTGGAGTGGCCATCAGCCAAGCCATGGCTCCTCTCTGGAAATCACTGCTTCAGTTTGGGTGACACATGTAGACATGGCACCATCCCTGAAGGTGATCAAAACCCATGTAGACATGGCACTTCAGGGCAAGGTTTAATGCCCATGGTGGTGTCAGGTTGATGGTTTGACTTGATGATCTGAGAGGTCTTTTGCAACCAAAACAATTCTATGACTCTATGGTTCTGTGAATAAAAACTAAACCTTTTTATTAGAATAAACCAAACCAGGTTGGAAGAGACCTTCAAGATCATCATGTCCAACCCATCAACCAATCCAACCCACCCAAACAGCTAACCCATGGCACCAAGCACCCCAGCAAGTCTCCTCCTGAACACCTTCAATGACAGCGACTCCACCACCTCCCCGGGCAGCCCATTCCATAGCACAATCACTCTTTCTGTATAGAACTTCTTCCTAACATCCAACCTGAACCTCCCCTGGCGCAGCCTGAGACTGTGTCCTCTTGTTCCTGTACTGGGTGCCTGGGAGAAGAGACCAACCTCTGCCTGTCTACAACCTCCCTGCAGGTAGTTGTAGAGAGTGATAAGGTCACCCCTGAGTCTCCTCTTCTCTAGGCTGAGCAATCCCAGCTCCCTCAGCCTCTCCTCACAGGGCTGTGTTCCAAGCCCCTCACCAACTTTGTTGCTCTTCTCTGGACTCGTTCCAGCAAGTCAACCTCCTTCCTAAACTGAGGGGCCCAGAACTGGACACAGTACTTGAGGTGTGGCCTAACCAGTGCAGTATTCAGGGGCAGGACACTCAGGACAGCCAGTATGCTGGGCACTGGTGGTGTCCCTCCCTTCACATCCATCCTCTGCTGTCATAAAAGGTGCCAAAGAGACCAACAGGGTGGCAACAGGGAGGCCAGTGGCTCTCAGTGCCCAGGAGGAGCCCCAGTTGCTCCCTACAGGTGTGTTTTGCCTGCATCAGCTGCAGTGCAGGGCAACGGTGGAGCTGCACACTCTGCTGAGCTCTGGTGTTTCACAAATAATCAATTGGTATTTAATTCCCATGTGATAACTGTCTTATTAAATCTAAATTTAATGTGTATTTGGGAAACCCTAATTTAAAGTGTTACTGCATGCACCATCTGGTGTGCTCTCTAAATACAAATGCAATAACATAATTCAGAATTACATCATAAAAGTAAGTTATCAGAGATTAAAATGCACAACTATGTTCTTCAGTCGAGGCAGCTCGTGTGCTTTTTCTCCTGATTCAGACACAAAGCACAGGTGAAAGATCCCTGCCCTGATGAAGTGAATTTCTGCAGGGATTTTTGGTTTGATGGTGAGCAGGAGGGCATGGAGAGGAGGTGGGAGCAGAGCAGGAGCCAGCGGCAGGTTCTGCTGCCATCAAAGACTCCAGAGCGTCCTGGGCTGCTTCAAAAGAGGTGTGGCCAGCAGAGCAAGAGAGATGATCCTGCTCAGGTGAGACTGTGTCCAGCTCTGGGGCCCTCAACAGAAGAAGGATTTGGATCTGTTGCAGTGGGTTCAGAGGAGGGACCACAGAGGGCTGGAGCACCTCTCCTGTGGGGACAGGCTGAGAGAGTTGGGGCTGGTCAGCCTGGAGAAGAGAAGACTCCAGGGAGAAGTTAGAGCAGACCTGAAGGGAACTACAGGACAGCTGGAGAGGGACTTTTTACAAAGGCACTGAGTGATAGAACATGGAAAAATGGTTTTAAACCAGAGCAGGACAGATTTAGGTGGGACACTAGGAGGAGGTTCTTTACTATGAGGGTGGTGGAACACTGGCACAGGTTGCCCAGGGAGGTGGTGAAAGCTCCATCCTTGGAGACATTCAAGGTGAGGCTTGATGGGGCTCTGAGCAACCTGCTCTAGTTGCAGATGTCCCTGTTGCAGGGGGGTTGGACTGGGTGATTTTTAAAGGTCCTTTCCAACACAAACCATTCTGTGATTCTAAGAAACCCTCTGCTCACCAGTGCCAGGGAAGTTCAGGGCCTCCAGTGCTGCTCTGGGAAGGGGACAGGTGATAGGCACAGGGCATCTTAGGGTGCTGCATCCTCCCCACCCCAACAGCAAGCTTCCCCTGCTCACCTGCAGGTTTAAAGGTGATGCTTTAATGCTGATCAGAATATCCCCTCCCAGCACCTTCCCATCAGTGAGGGCCAGGCCAGCCCCAGGTGTAACTTGATCACCCCTCGGGCTGCCTTTTGTTGAGAAGCCAGACCACGATGACCCACCCTGGTGCATCAATGATCTTTATAGTGGTGGTAAATCCAGTATCCTTGCAAAACCCCCCCTATTTTCTCTCTGTGTTGAATGAAACATGAGATCCCTTAATAGAGAGGGAAATTAAAATCTAGTTTTATTGCAGTTCCTGTAACTGGTATCTAAGCTATTAATAATCAATCCATTCTTGCTTAAAAGCCAACATTTATCACATCAGCTAAGATGAGCTGACGGGCACTGGAGGGGAAGGGGGGGGGAAAGTACAATTGACTGCAATTACTCTGTGAAAAATGTTATCTGTGCCACTGACCACTGGGGATAAATGATGAGATTTCATTTTGTTTCTTCCAGATTCTTTTTCCTGACTTCCTTTTTTTCCTTTGGGTGCTAGGGTTTCATTCCTCTTTTGTTAATAGGTTGCCTCAACGCTGAGCTGCTCAGGGCAGCACTTGAGGGAAGCGAATGGCAATTGTCCCTAGGTCCATGGGGATCTCCCATGCTGTGCCCTGGGGAGTACAAGTGCCAGCCCTCTGCTTCTGTCCTGTCTGAGTACATCACACCTTCCTCATCCTCACCTAGGGACATCATACGTGTCCAGAGAAGGGCAACGAGGCTGGGGAGAAGCCTCAAGCACAAGCCCTACAAAGAGAGGCTGAGGGAGCTGGGATTGTTTAGCCTGGAGAAGAGGAGGCTCAGGGGGGACCTTATTGCTCTCTACAGCTACCTGAAAGGTGGTTGTAGCCAGGAAGGGGTTGGTCTCTTCTCCCAGGCAACCAGCACCAGAACAAGGGGACACAGTCTCAAGCTGCACCAGGGCAGGTTTAGACTCGAGGTGAGGAGGAAGTTCTTCCCAGAGCAAGTTGTTAGTCATTGGAATGTCCTGCCCAGGGAGGTGGTGGAGTCCCCATCCCTGGAGGTGTTCAAGAGGGGACTGGATGTGTAACTCTTTGAGAATGAAAAGCTCTTTAGCCTGGAGAAGAGTGGCCTGAGGGGGGAATCTTCTCAAAGCTTAGCAAGAGCTAAAGGGTGGCAGGCAAGAGGATGGGGCCAGAATCTTTTCAGTGGTGCCCAGTGACAGGACAAGGGGGAATGGACACAAACTGGAACCCAGAAAGTTCCATCTGAACAGGAGGAGAAATATCCTTGGTGTGAGAGTGCTGGAGCCCTGGAGCAGGCTGCCCAAAGAGGTTGTGGAGTCTCCTTCTCTGGAGAGATTCCAAAGCCTCCTGGACATTGTGATAGTGGGCAACCTGCTGTGGGTGACTCTGCACAGGGAGTTGGACTGGATGATCTCCAGAGGTCCCTTCCCCTATCACGCTGGGGTTCTATGGACATCACACCTTCCTCTTCCTCACCTGGGGGCATAATGCTGAGGGTGAGCAATGAGTTCCTCACCCCAAAAGGCACCTCTGGGTGGCTTTTGAGGCTCCATCACCCAGCTGGCCAGCAGCTCTGATTTAGGATGAAGTTTCATAGTTTCATAGTTTCATTCAGGGTTGGAAGGGACTACAAGGATCATCTAGTTCCAACCCCCCTGCCATGGGCAGGGACACCCCACACTAGATCAGGCTGGACAGAGCCTCATCCAGCCTGCTCTTAAACACCCCCAGGGATGGGGCCTCGACCACCTCCCTGGACAACACATTCCAGGGTTTCACCACTCTCATGGTGAAGAACCTCCTCCTCACATCTAGCCTGAATCTCCCCACCTCCAGCTTCATTCCATTCCCCCTAGTCCTATCACTACCTGAGATCCTGAGAAGTCCTTCCCCAGCCTTCTTGTAGGCCCCCTTCAGATACTGGAAGGCCACAATTAGGTCTCCTGGGAGCCTTCTCTTCTGCAGACTGAACAGCCCCAACTCCTTCAGTCTGTCCTCATAGGAGAGGTGCTCCAGCCCTCTGATCATCCTCGTGATATTGCAGAGCAGGGGCCGCACCTGTCTCCAGGTCCAGCACAAGGACTGGGAGACGAACTCCAGCCCAGCCTTGTTCTGGGGCCACCAGACATTTAACAAAGCACCCAGCACCAAAGTTTATTACTTTTATTCCTGCATCTTCCAACGGGGAGGCAAGAGGCTGGTGAAGGAATTGATCTGCCTGATGGGCTGGGATTAATGGAAGAGCTGACTGTGGATCTCCCGCAGCAATATTACGCTCCCCACGATAACTCTCCAGACTCCAAACTTTTCAGATGAGTTGGGGCTTTTGTGGTTGTTGATGTGGTTGGGGTTTTTTTTTTTGTTTCCAATTTAAAATTAATAATTGTTCTGTCTAGAACAAGGATAATTAAATGCCTGCTCATCCTCATTATTGTCAGCCTTGTGATTTGTTGTTTGCCCTGTAATAAAATTAACCGGTTTGACTAATGGGTGCCAAAACTTGACAATTAAAGCTGAGCAAATAAGTTGCAACAAATCATTTAGCCACTGGATTTGGGGGGCCAGGAGGGGTGCCTGTGACAGACCCAGGGTTGATGGGAGCCAGAGTGGAGCACCCCAGGCAGCCTCCTTTTTCTTGCAATGGTTGGTTGGGTTGTTCTTTTCTAATGAAAATTCTTTTTCTTTCTTTCCTGCCACAGGCTCTTCTCCCACCTGGAGCACAAGGTAGGGAGTTTTGCAGGTTCATCCATCAGAGAGGAGGACCATAAGTAACATCAGTAACTCCCTGAAGGGAGGTTGTAGCCAGGTGGGGGCTGGTCTCTTCTCCCAGGCAACCAGAACCAGAACAAGAGGACACAGTCTCAAGCTGCACCAGGGGAGGTTTAGGCTGGAGGTGAGGAAGAAATTCTTCATAGAGAGAGTGATTGGTCACTGGTATGGGCTGCCCAGGGAGGTGGTGGAGTCACCATCTCTGGAGGTGTTTAGGAAGAGACTGGATGGAGTGCTTGGTGCCATGGATTAGTTGATTAGATGGTGTTAGGTGATATGTTGGACTTGATGATCTCAAAGGTCTCTTCCAACATGGTTTATTCATTTCTATTTCTATTTCTATTTCTATTTCTATTTCTATTTCTATTTCTATTTCTATTTCTATTTCTATTTCTATTTCTATTTCTATTTCTATTTCTATTTCTATTTTGTTCTATCCTGTTCTAGCCCTATGAGGAGAGGCTGAGGGAGCTGGGGTTGCTCAGCCTGGAGAAGAGGAGACTCAGGGGTGACCTTATCACTCTCTACAACTACCTGAAGGGAGGTTGTAGACAGGCGGATGATGGTCTCTTCTCCCAGGCACCCAGTACCAGAACAAGAGGACACAGTCTCAGGCTGCACCAGGGGAGGTTCAGGTTGGATGTTAGGAAGAAGTTCTATACAGAAAGAGTGATTGCGCTATGGAATGGGTTGCCCGGGGAGGTGGTGGAGTCACCGTCATTGAAGGTGTTCAGAAGGAGACTTGCTGGGGTGCTTGGTGCCATGGGTTAGCTGTTTGGGTGGGTTGGATTGGTTGGTGGGTTGGACGCGATGATCTTGAAGGTCTCTTCCAACCTGGTTTGGTTTATTCTATTCTATTCTATCCTGTTCCATTCCATTCCGTTCCGTTCCATTCCATTCCACTCCACTCCATTCCATCCCATCCCATCCCATTCCATCCCATCCCATCCCATCATCTGCTCTCCAGTACATCCCAACAACGGTAAATAGGTGGTCTACGAAAGAGCAACTCTCAGGGAGGGAAGAGAAATCAAAATGATGAGCCAGGAAAAGAAATTTGGTCAGATGCAACCTTCCAAGGAGCATGGAGTTTAAAAATGATGGTTATAGCCAGGTCTCATTTCAGCAGCAGTTAAAGAAGCTTTGGAAGGGATTGCAATTAATTTGTGAGTTTATATTACACATTATAACACAAGGGGCCATTAACGAGGCAGCAACATTAAATTTAATGTACTGGGAGAATGGGACAGTTTGTCTCTCCCTCCTGAATGCATTCCCAGGTGGATGGCTGCTGGGCTTCTCCCTGGGGGGAGGCAGTGGAGAAGAGAAGGCTGAGGGGAGACCTTATTGCTCTCTACAACTATCTGAAAGGAGGTTGGAGCGAGCTGGGTGTTGGTCTTTGCTCTCAAGTGACAAGCAATAGAACAAGAGGTAATGGTTTCAAGTTGCACCAGGGGAGGTTTAGGTTGGATCTTAGGAAAAATTTCTTTAATGAAAGAGTGGCCAGGCAGTGGAACAGGCTGCCCAGGGTGGTGGTGGAGTCACCATCCCTGGAGGTGTTCAAAAGACATGTAGATGTGGCACTTCAAGAAGGACATTGAGACTCTTGAATGTGTCCAGAGAAGGGCAATGAGGCTGGGGAGAGGCCTTGAGCACAGCCTAATGAGGAGAGGCTGAGGGAGCTGGGGTTGTTTAGCTTGGAGAAGAGGAGGCTCAGGGGAGACCTTAGTGCTGTCTATAACTATCTGAAGGGAGGTTGTAGCCAGGAGGGGGTTGGTCTCTTCTCCCAGGCAACCAGCACCAGAACAAGAGGACACAGCCTCAGACTGCACCAGGAGAAGTTTAGGCTGGAGGTGAGGAGAAAGTTTTTCAAAGAGAGAGTTGTTAGCCATTGGGATGTGCTGCCCAGAGAGGTGGTGGAGTCACCATCCCTGGAGGTGTTCAAGAGGGGATTGGATGTGGCACTTGGTGCCGTGGTTTAGTAGTCATGAGGTGTTAGGTGACAGGTTGGACTTGCTGATCTTTGAGGTCTTTTCCAACCTTATTGATTCTGTGATTCAGAACATGGTTTTGTGGTCACGGTAGTGTTGGGCTGATGGTTGGACTTGATGTTCTTTGAGGTCTTTTCCAACTGAAATTGTTCTGTGATCCCAGGCGTTCAGGAGGTCAGGCAGGGTGGTGTGGGCACAGAGTGGGTCAGCAGGGTGTCAGCAGAGACTCACAGAATGCCAGGCTGGAAGGGACCTCAGAGATCATCCGGTGCAGGCTGTTCCGTTCGCGCCGGCTGCGGGAGGCCCCGGTGGGACGCGCACCTTCGGTCCCGGCCCCGCAGCACGGCCAGCGAGGCTCTGATGCATAGGAGGAGAAGCTGAAACGCCTCCTACCTCTAACTTTAAATTAAAAAAGGCAATGTGGTGTTTATTGGTTGTTGCGAGTGTCTCCGGAGCGGCAGGCTCATAAAGATCATATTACAGTACAAGCCATTATGCAAAGAGTTTACTATATATACATTTCTAAATGCTTCGGCAAACAGCAGCCTACTTACGAGCAGGGAAGGATAACTGGTTCGTTTGGGGTAACAAATGATCCTTGATTTGATTTTAAATGCAATGACAGCAAAATTTATTTCTTATTTAATCACTTGCCAGAGCTGTTGAGGATGGGATGGTATTAAACTGCACAATGCAGCATATGACGACCGAATCAGTCGAAACAGGCACAGGAATATATTATGTTTATAGGATGGGAAGAGATTGTACAGCAATGCCTATAACTAGAATGGGTATTTTTTGTCATTTATACAGTAGCTTATATCATTATTTCTTCCCACTTCCAATATTTCAGTAATAAAAACACAGGGGCTGCGATTCTCTTTGCATTACAGATAAAGCAGCTTGATTCTTTATTAAATATTTTTATTAATCTGAAGTACTACAAAGCATTTGAGCAGATAAATCAGGCTCCCAATAGTCATTTCCTCCCTGCTATGGCTCTATAAAGTGGATTCATTTATGAGTGTGCAATACCAGAAAAGAAGGTTTCCATATTCATTACCCGGCTCCCTTATGGTCCTGGTTTCCCATCCCTCTGCGCCACGCGGGAGGGCTGGCACTAACGTGTTCCCTAAGCGGAAACAGGTCTTGGTAATCCCTGCCTGGGTTTGTGCCCAAGAATCTCCGTTCAGGTAGCACCACCAACAACCTGCCAAGGCTGGGAGGGTGCCAGGAGGATGCTGAGGTACCACCAGTGCCAACTCCCCCAAACAGCAGTAGGGGGACAGCAGCACCTTTGGGGTGATTTGAGGATGAATCTAGCCCCAGCATCATCCCCTCTTTGCCTTTAGCCCCTGTCCTGGCTGCTGTCCCAGTAGGATGTGGGGATCGCGTTATTTCTTCACCAAGCGAGTCATTCGTCATTGGAACGGGTTGCCCAGGGAGGTGGTTGAGTCATCGACCCTGGAGGCGTTCAAGAGGAGCTTGGACGTGGCACTTGGTGCCATGGTCTAGGCATGGGGTCTGTGTTGATAGGTTGGACTCGATGATCCTCAGGGTCCTTTCCAACCTAAGCGATACTGTGATACTGTGATACTGTGATTTGGCAGAGGGACCTAGGAGGGTGCCCGACACCAAGGGGCTCTACTGGAAGTGGTTTGGCCCTCTAAGGTGTCTCTAGCCTCTCACTGCCCCTTCACCCCCATCACCCTACATCCTCTCACCCCATGGAATACAGCATTTGGTGGCCAGCACCACACTTTCGGCCAAGACCCTCTTATGTCCCTTAGGATGCTGCTGGGACAAGACTAGTGTGAGGGGGACAAGCTGCAGCCGGCAGCCTTCAGTCTTCAACAGCTGACAAGTCATTTAGTCATCAGAGGAAGCTGCAGAGAGGCACAAAGGGATTAAAGCTCTTTAAAACACAGCCAGGTGTGCAAACAAGTTTATCCTACAGTAACAGCTGACGCTGAAGCAGGAGGGCTCCATAAAGGTTACAGCAGCCACGCCGTTATTTAGGGCTCCTTGGGAGATGTGACATTTAGTGCCCACTTTTGCCAGGACCTTCAGACTCACCAGGACCCCTGGAGCTGCTGCTTTCACCCCTTCAAGCCCAGGGCTGCAATTCCCTGCCCAGCATCAGGGTTGGCCTCGTCCTGCCCCTTACCCCTCCTCACCCCAACTACTGCTGGCACCCCCAGGGGTCCTGGCTTTGCTTTCAGATTTTTCTGCAGCAGCTGCCTAACATTTGTTTGCTGTTTGGAAATGGGAATTACAGCGCTTGGCAAAAGGCAGGGTCCCTCCAGGGGCACCAGCAGCAGCTGGCACAGCCCCAGCCTGGCACCTCGGGGCTCCACAGCTCTGAAATGTTCCTCTTGTTATGGGTGGCCTTTTGCAGCCAAGCTGTGATTGAACATGAGGAAGCAGGAGCTGGGCTGTGTGGGGATTTAGTGAGGTGGGGGTCTCTTCTCCCTAGTATCAGGTGACAGAATGAGAGGAAGTGGCTTCAAGTTGCACAAGGGAGGTTTAAGTTGGTTATTAGGAAAAATTTGTTTCCTGCAAGTGTGGTCAGGCATTGGAACAGGTTGCCCAGGGAGGTGACGGAGTCACCATCCCTGGAGGTGTTCAAGAAATGTGTGGACATGGCACTTTGGGACATGGTTTAGTGGCCACAGTGCTGCTTAGGTCAATGATTGGACTTGATGATCTTAGAAGTCTTTTCCAACAGGAATGATTCTATGATTCTAAGCCTCTGTCCAGGCCACTGCTTTCCCCTGCCTTCCCCTGCTTCTCCTGCTTTTGAGCATCCCTGCCCTCCCCAGGGCATCCTCACAACCCCGCACCAGCACAGCCTGGCCCTGCACACCAGAGGGAGCCCACCAGCATCACAGAAAGGTGTGGATGAGGCTTTTTCCTTCCCTTTCCCCGTTGATTGCACTGGGCTAAGGGGGAGTAGAGCTTTGTCCCTCCCCATGGGGAACTGCGGTGTGGTGGCTCCTTTCGTGCATTTCACTGACAAGTTCAGAGCCAGTTTGGGAGCTGTTACCCCTCTCCATATGTGCCAGGATGCTTTTCTTGCTGGGAGCCGCTGGGGCTCCACATAAATTCACTGTCAGCCACAACTGTGTCACAGATGTCCCAGGACATGAATTTTTTCTCCAGTTTTAGTGCTGGCATAAAGCTAAATTATGGTAGTTGTCAGCATTAGCAAAAACTGTCATCTCTGTCCTGCTCATAAAAAGCACAGTCATGGGGCCTGGGGGCTGGAAGAGAGGGAGGAGAGGTGGGTCAGCTCCTGTTTTCTGGAAATTACAGGGACTGGATTGTTGTGCTGTGGAGCTAGAACTGGTGCTGCTGGGTTGGGCACGGCTGAGGTCACCAGCACTTTGGCAAAGCCATGGTAGGGCAGCAGCAAAGGCTCCTTGGCTGTGGGAAGCTCTTCTCTGTCCCTCCATCTCTCTCTGTCAAATTGGTTAAGTACTGGTGGGACACTCAGACCTCTCTCAGGGCCATGGTGAGGATGGCAGAATCTGCACTGAAGCTAAATCCAACCCAAAAAACTCTTACAGCACCTACCAGAGCTCAAACACGGCCACCTCGGGGTCTGCCCCTCCGCTCTCCAGCAGACGACTGTTGATGCAGAGCACACACCCCTCGCCTCCAGGACGCACTGGTGCTGTCGAGCACCGGCTTAGGAAGTGTTTTACACCTTCTCAGAACAATGCTGGAGAAGGAACTGAGCAGCCAGCAGTTGTAATTGAGATGGATGAAAGGGCAGCAGGCTTCCCCCAAAGCGTTTCAGGCAAGGTACTTGAGGAGAATATGAAGTGCTGCCGCGCTCTAAAGATCGCCACGCTGCGGCTAAATTATTAATGGCTAGGAATGATTTCATATTTAATCTAAAGACTATTAATTACACTGCAGAAGAGCAACACACCATCCTGAGAGCCCCTCTCACCAACTGAATAATTTAGTGATGCCCCATATTTTACCTCAATGTCAAGGCAGGTGGGCGACACACCTCCCGTGCCTGCAGTGTTCGGGGCAGACACTGGTGTCCCGAGAGGGTACACAGCGATGAGGACCAACCCTGACTTCCAAGCCCCCGACCCAGTGAAGGAGTTGGTCTCTTCTCCCAGGCATCCAGCACCAGAACAAGGGGACACAGTCTCAAGCTGCGCCAGGGGAGGTTTAGACTCGAGGTGAGGAGGAAGTTCTTCACCGAGCGAGTCGTTCGTCATTGGGATGTGCTGCCCAGGGAGGTGGTGGAGTCACCGTCCCTGGAGGCATTCAAGAGGGGATTGGATGTGGCACTTGGTGCCATGGTCTAGTCATGGGGTCTGTGTTGATAGGTTGGACTCGATGATCCTCGAGGTCCTTTCCAACCTAAGTTATACTGTGATACTGTGGGTGCTGGGCAGAGGAGAGGCACGTGGGGCTCCTGTGGGGCTGGGGACATGGCTCTCCTCCCCTGTGCTGACTGGGTGCAGAGCTCTGTAGCAGCTCCAGCTGGGGAAACACTGAAGACCGATGTTTATTTGTCCAGGATTATTTGCTGATCACTGTTAGGGTGATCCAAGATGATCATTAAAAAGTGAAATGGGCTGTTTAATAATAATGCTGCGAGCACGCAGTGTGCCTCGCATTACGAGGATGTTTAAGCATGAGCCCAATTAAGTCCCTCACATCCCTACAGAATTTACCCCAGTTGTGTAAACTATTAGGCAAACTCCAGGCTCCTCACGCTCTCAGGCAATCCCAGAGCCTGGCACACTCTGCTAGAGCCCCATTTCTATCCTGGAGCTAAATTAAAATCCTATTGTGCTGCTAATATTTCCTGCTCTTGTTTCCAACAATTAAATTGTGACATTCTGCCAAAACGTACGAGGAAAGTGGAAAACGCTCTCAATCAGCTGGAAAGAGGAGGAAGAGAGAAGGAAAATCCTCCCAGCTGCCTCCTGCCAGCCTTGATGCAGCAGTGGTGGTCGTGGGTAAGGCAGCACCTGATGGAGGCGGTGGCGGCGGGCGGGGAGGCGTCGTTCTCTGCCTGCTTGTGTGGGAAGTGGGACTTTAAATAGGCACTCTAAAGGTTTTTCTTCTTGCTTTAGGACAGAAATCTGTGAACTGGATCCATGTGGTAGCTAAAAGCAGAATAGAATGAATGGAATGGAATAGGAATAGAATGGAATAGAATGGAATACGAATGGAATGGAATAGAATGGAATAGGAATGGAATAGGAATAGAATAGAATAGAATAGAATAGAATAGAATAGAATAGAATAGAATAGAATAGAATAGAATAGAATAGAATAGAATAGAATAGAATAGAATAGAATAGAATAGAATAGAATAGAAGTAGAATAGAATAGGAGTAGGAGTAGGAATAGGAATAGACCAGACCAGGTTGGAAAAGACCTTTGAGATCATCGAGTCCAACCTATCACCCAACACCATCTCATCAACTAAACCATGGCACCAAGCACCCCATCCAGTCTCTTCCTAAACACCTCCAGTGATGGGGACTCCACCACCTCCCTGGGCAGCACATTCCAATGGCCAATCTCTCTTTCTATAAAGAACTCCTTCATAACATCCAGCCTAAACCTGCCCTGGTGCAGCTTGAGACTGTATCCTCTTGTTCTGGTGCTGGTTGCCTGGGAGAAGAGACCAACCCCCACCTGGCTACAACCTCCTTTCAGGTAGTTGTAGACAGCAATAAGGTCTCCTCTGAGCCTCCTCTTCTCCAGGCTATGACTGATGATAACAAAAGACCCACAGGATCATTTCCACCACTGCTACCCCCAGCACCACCAGTGGCTTTGTTTTGCTGTCCTTCTCACACAGGTACAGTCACATCCTTTTAAATACCCTCCTGGTTTCTAATTCTCCCCTTTATCTTTGCTCCCTTGGCTGCTGCCCAGCACTCCCAGTGGTCACCTGCCCCATGACACCTGCAAACCCCCAAAGTGCCCCCTCCCAGTTTCCCCACAGTGATGGCCAACGTGGGCAGAGCTGCCCTGTGTCTGCTTTTGGGGAGGAAAGAGCTGACAGAGAGCAGGAGGAGCTGGCATCTGACAGCTGTGGGTCCTGCCAAGATGATGAGATCAAGTTAGCTGGTTGGGGGGCAGGAGGGGAAAATAAAGGCTGTTTAGGAAAGAAATGACTATTTGGTCATGGCTTGCAAGTTGGTACTTAGAAATTCCATGAATTTTAAAATAAAAACATTGTGAGATTTGCACTTTCTTTTGAATGCTCACAAACTGCAGTGCCTAATACCTTCCCTGGCCATTAAGAAGCTGTGCTGGTGAGCAGAGAGCGCTCAGCACTACACTGATAGAGCAGTTAAACACCCTAATAGAATTGTGTTTGGAGAGGCTGCAAAGCCAGGTATAGAGCCCATACATAAACAAGGCCATTACCAGCCAGGGTAAGCGGTGATAGAATTTCATGAATATCCCCACAAAAAGCTTTGTATATTTATAACAACCCACAGAGTCGTTTGGAGCACAGTCAGGGGCCTTTCAGAGTGATTCCAGAGCTAAATTGTACAACAGATCTGCCTCTGTCTGCACTGGGTACCAGCCACAGCTGCTGCAGGTGATGCTGGGTGGGGCAGAGAGGTGCTGGGTGCTGCAGGGGGAAATGAGGTGACCCTGTTTGGGCACCTTCCTCCCCAGGGGGCTGTGAGTCCTGAAGCACTGTTGAAAATGGCAGCATGATAAGTTTTTTCCAGTTTCCAACTAAAATGCTCTTTTTCAAGACAATCTTTGGTTTGCAGGGAAGAGGATGCAGAAGGGAGGTCCTTCCCCAGCTGGGATGTGGAGCAGAGGTCAGTGCTCCTCCACCCTCTGACTGGGGAAGTTGCTAAGGGGCTAAAGGCCAAGAGGCAGAAGATTCCATGTCTCAGAGAAAGAGAAATAAATCTGGGACCCATTGGCCTTGAAGCATCAGGACAAAGCTCCTGTGGGACTTCAGAGCTGTACACAGATGGCTCAGAGACTGGGTGAGAGCAGGACCTCCTCCATGGCACAGTGAGGCACCAGCCCAGGTGTGGTAAACACAACCCTATTGGAGCTGTTGCATGCAGTCAGATTCTGGTGCTTCCCTTGGCTGCTTTGCTGGTGCTCCTGCACCAGGTCCCACGGCACTGCTGGCCCAGGCTGCCAAACACAAGCAGCCTCCACGCGTCTGCTGCCGGAGCTTGGGTGAGGGGAGCCACGTGAGGCAGCACCCCACCCCCAGGAAGCCTCGGCAAGAAATCCACACTCTTAGCTCAAACCTGGGAGAGCAGGCTCCTGAGCATATTTATTGCTTTAATTTCAATAACTGGGGACTTTAAACTTCAGAAAACTTCACTCTGCAGCTCCTGCAGGAGCTGAACCTGAGCGATAGGTGCGCAGCTCCAGCGCCAGCCCTAATAAAATGCTAATTGCAGTTCATAAATTATATGGGGATGCCTGGGACTATTGAAGAGCCTGGATGAAGTGTAGTGTTCAATTTATCCTGTGCACGCTGCCGACAGTGCTGCCAGCCTCCCTCTTGTCCCCCCTGTGTTGTTTTGTCATCTCTGTACTATCACCAATTCATCACAAAGGCAACTGAACTCGCCGATGTCCACCCACCGGGTGACTTTGTCTTCGCTACTCTATGACTTCTGAATTAAATTGTCAAAACACATTACTGAGAAAAATATCACAAAGGGAAAGTTCTTTACCCTTTTATCCCATCTTAGGAGAGAATCAGTCTGATTTGAAGAAAACATGTCTGCTTCATTATCCCTCCTGCTATCATATTTCTCCCCTCAGCAGCGGCAGGAAAAAGAGTCAATACACAAGTCTTGGCTGACATGATGGAGCATCCCACAGGAGTTGTCTCAATAAATTCTGAGATTGCCCAGGAAAAGCTGTGGGGGGTGTGTGTGATTTTCACTCTCTTTTATTCCTCCCACTCTCAGAGAATTTAAAAGAGATTAGGGTCTTGCTGGTGTGGATTTCCCTGAGCTGGCTGTCCCCACTCCCCCAGCCACGGAGGTCTGGAGAGAGCCCCTTGGAGTCCTTGCAGCAGAAGAAATTAGCCTGGGAGAGGCACAGGTTGGCATCTTGTGTGTGCTGAGGAGTCCTCAGATCTGGCCCCTCCCTAAGAGGGCCACAAACAATGTGCAGACAGTAGAGCAGTCCCAAAACTACTCAGTTTGAACCAAAGGAAATCCTAGGCAGCAGTGCCTGGTCCCACACCCCTCCTTTTTGGTTCTTGGAGGAGTCAACCTCCCTAAGCACAGTGCAGCAAGCCCAAACACAAGTTGTCTGACTGTGGGTGGGCTCTGTCCCCCCTTCCCTGGTCTGCTCCCCTCTATAACACAGGGCAGCACCCAGGCCAGCACCTGCAGTCCTCAAATGAACAGAGTTTTGTCTTCCCTGGGACTTGTACCATGCTCAGTAGCACAGGAGGTGCCTGCTGGTGCAATCATGGAAAATAATTCACCTGCAGACATAAAACAAGAGGAGCCATTTCTCAAAGGGAAAGAGCTGTTGATTCCACACCTCCAACCCCCCCACACCCCCCCACCCCCTCCCCCTTTCTCATTCCCACACTGGTCTCTGGGCGTAATGGATCGGTCATAAAAAGCAAGTAGCACCACATTGCGCACTCATTCTTTTGGCTCTGGACAATATTAACATAACACACACATATTGTTTATTTATTCTGCTATAGTGGAAGCAAAGGAGGGTAGTGGCCCAACGTTTAAATGGGGCATTTTTAAATGCTCCCATTTCCTGAGCCGTTATGATGCATTAGCCATCAGTAGTCAAATTGCCTTGTATTTGCAATTTTATGGCTACATTCTATCAAGCACACAGAAGCTGCATTCAAAGCACGAGAATAAACTATTCCACTTGTGTTAGGCAAGCACTGCTCTGACACAAGGCCAGAAAGCAGAAGTCTCCTTTATTTTGTTTATTTTTTTTTTTAAGCATTATTTCTGCCTCAGCTCCAGATCCATCTCCAAATATTGCTTCTGCTCGCAGCAGCGACTGCTGAGAGCCCCCTTTATGGCTGCGTAACATCCACGCATCCTCCCCACACAAAGAGCTCACCACTGAATTTAGCCTGCTGTGAAACCAGAGGATGCTTCTTTGCTGCTTTGAAATCCCTCCCAGCAAAACGCTGCCGTGGATTTCCCTCGCAGAGAGAACGGCCGCTGGGGTCGCCCAAAAGTGGCCTTCCTGAGCTGGCATCCACGCTTGCAGCTCCCCTCGTGAAGCAGGAAAAGTTGCAGTGAGCAAATAATGTTGGTGATCAGGAGACAAAAGTGATTCTTGAAGGTCTCTTCCAACCTGGTTTATTCTACTCTACTCTATTCTACACTATTCTACTCTATTCTAGTCTACTGTATTCTTCTCTCCCTCTCCTCCCCTCCCCTCTCCTCTCCTCTCCTCTCCTCTCCCTCTCCTCTCCTCTCCTCTCCTCTCCTCTCCTCTCCTCTCCTCTCCTCTCCTCTCCTCTCCTCTCCTCTCCTCTCCTCTCCTCTCCTCTCCTCTCCTCTCCTCTCCTCTCCTCTCCTCTCCTCTCCTCTCCTCTCCTCTCCTCTCCCCTCCCCTCCCCTCCCCTCCCCTCCCCTCCCCTCCTCTCCCTCTCCTCTCCCTCTCCTCTCCCTCTCCCTCTCCCTCTCCCTCTCCCTCTCCCTCTCCCTCTCCCTCTCCCTCTCCCTCTCCCTCTCCCTCTCCCTCTCCTCTCCCTCTCCCTCTCCCTCTCCCTCTCCCTCTCCCTCTCCCTCTCCCTCTCCCTCTCCCTCTCCTCTCCCTGGGCAGGGCAGCCAGCACCATGCCAGCAGGGTCACATTGGTGGCTAGGATGTGGCAGGCAGCTGGTCACACCATTGCTGTCCTCAGCTCCCATACCCTCCCCTCATGTCAGTCCCAGCAGGCACCCCACGGTATCAGAGTCATGCTTTGGGAAAGGGGAAACTCATCCAGGCTGTCCCCAAAGGGAGCTGCAGCTGGGAATTTGCTGCTGGGGCTGTGTGATTTGCTCCCTCTCATGGGCTCCGGGAGCTGGTGTCTGAGCCCAGCACGACAGTAATGGCTACAGAAATGGAAGGGATTCCTCCACATCTTGGAAAATCGGAGAGAAAATCTCCCTTTTGACCCCTGGGAGTTGCTGGCCCAGCACAGCCTAAGTGTAAAGACCCCCAGAGATACAATCGTGGGTTTGGGCTCCTGCACTACCTAATGCTTGGGCCAATCCAAAACCAAATCTGCTCTTTGATGGGATCAAATGTTAGCTCTTCAGAGCTCTCAGCTCCTTCTCATGTAACACTTTATTGCCTTTATTGTCTCTGGGTCTGCTAATTCTGCCTGGATTTATTTATTCCAGAGAGCCTTAGCTGCCGTTCAACCAGCTCCAGACTGTGTAGCATGAATATTACAGTGCTCACTCTCAGAGATGAAACGCTGACATATTCCTCATATTTTCTAGACAAGTACAGCTCCATTTAATATAAACATAAAAAAATCCAGCAGCTATAGCTGCAGTGCCTTTATTTTTTTCTTTCATCTCAAGCTCAGCAGTGTATTTAACCCAAAAAACCACTACAGCCTGCCAGGCTGCAGGCAAGAGCCTGGGAAGGGAAAACAAACCAAAGCATGTTGAGTGTCTAGAAAGTGTGTGGCCAGGGTTATAATCACAGATTCATAGAATCACCAAATGGTTTGGGTTGGAAGCTTTGAAGCTCACCTAGCCCAACCCCACTGCAGCCAGCTGGGACATCTGCAGCTGGAGCAGGCTGCTCAGAGCCCCAACCTTCCTGACCTGCAATGGGTCCAGGGATGGGGCAGCTACCGCCTCTCTAGGCAGCCTGAGCCAGCGTCTCGCCGCCCTCGTTGTTTTACTGTGGATTAGACTGAACTATCACACACGCCCTAGGAAACAAATTGCCGCAGCCTGCAGCAGCCACGGGCACCTGAACAGGATGGAAGAGGGGCAGCTCGCTTAGCACTCAGGCTGGTCCGGGTGCCCACACAGGCAGCTCTGGACGCACTGGCAGGCCCCCGGCACAGGCCAGGCCCTGGTGCAGCACTCCTCGTCTGCTTCGCCGGTCTTCCGAGGCTGCCCCGCTCGGTACTTCCCCGAGGGCGGCTTTAGCCTCTTTCTGTCCCAGAACTGTCCCCGCGCCGCGCCCGGGGCCACTGTCACCAACCCGGCAGCCACGACGCGGCTCGGCGCTTCGCAGACAGCTCGCGGTCCCCCTCTAACGGCGGCAGGGGGAACGCCATGTCCACCCAACCGTCCAGGCCGTCCCGGGCGCGGAGGACTGGCTCCGACCGGGCCTCCCCAGCGCCCCGCGGGTGGATGCCCGTGGGGTAGCCGCTGCCCCAGGGCTGCGAGGGCCGGCAGCGGGAGACGCCTTCATGGCTCTAGACTACAGCTTCCAACACAACGGGGGGCGGGGGGCGGGGGACAGGACTGCACTTCCCACCGTGCTCCGCGGCGGAGGGAGCCCGCGATCCCACAATGCACCAGGAAAACGCAATTTAATCATTATTAGACCTGTTTTTAGATAGCACGGAACCGCCCGCCGCGGAACCGTTAATAGACGGTAATGACCGTGAGTGAACCTCCTTGCAGACCCACGGGCTGTGG
Organism: Melanerpes formicivorus; assembly: GCF_026170545.1. Classification (NCBI taxonomy): domain Eukaryota; kingdom Metazoa; phylum Chordata; class Aves; order Piciformes; family Picidae; genus Melanerpes; species Melanerpes formicivorus. The sequence goes on along the minus strand of NW_027142385.1, from coordinate 6,334,010 downwards.
GTCCTCTCCCTGACCAGGGCCACTGCGGCCTTCACTTCCGGAGAAGCCGCAGAGGAACTACACCTCCCGGCATGCACCGCGCCACCGCACCTTTCCGCTTCCTGCCGCGGCGGGAGCGCCCCCGTCCCCTCGGAGGGACCGCCGGGCCGAGGCGGTGACAGCAGCGGCAGCGGCGGTGGGGCCGGGGCAGGGTGGCCAGGGCGGGGCCGCGCAGCCGGGGCCCACCGAACTCCTCGTCTCCCAGCGCGGCCCGGCCGGGTTCGCCGCGCCCCTCGGGCCTGGCAGGGTCACCTTCATGGGCGGGCGGTAGCGCGGGGTGCCCGGGGCCTGGTGAGGCGTCGCCTGGGCAGAGCGAGGACCGGAGGCGGCGGGGCCCGGGGCGATGTTCGTGCAGGAGGAGAAGATCTTCGCGGGGAAGGTGCTGAGGCTCCATGTGTGCACCATGGAGGGTGCGGAGTGGCTGGAGGAGGTCCCCGAGGACACTACGGTGGAGAAGCTGAAGGAGCGATGCCTGAAGCACGTAAGGAGAAGTGTTCCGTTCCCCGGGGCTGCTCCGTGTCCCCAGCAAACCCTCGGGAGTGTCGAGTCTTGCTGGGAGGGAGCGGGTGTGAGGCGCAGATAGCGCCGAAATCTCTGCTCTGTCTGTGATTTGCGGCGTGTTCTGGGCTGGGGCTGAAAATCCTGGTCGGAGGGAAGGGCAGGCGAGTCTCCGTTGGAAGAAAACAGATTTTTTTCCCCCAACGCCCTATAAACCTAAGTAAACAAGTGAGGTTGTGTTCTGTTTTCCTGGCTTGCCTTGTCTGCCAGCCCTCTGGTTGACTTAAAGCTGTTCCCTGTCGGAAGAAAATGCCAGTTTCGAGATTGTGTGTGTGTTGAAAAACGAGCTGTGGGGCGAATTACTTTGTAGCCTTTAGTTACAGAGTTTCGGTGTGTGTTTCGTGGCATCGTTAGAGATCAGCAGCTCCTGCATGCACTTTGTGAACTGGTGAATGTGGGTTGCAAGGTACTGGTGAACAGGCTTCCTCTCAAAAAGAGTAGCCTGGGTGTGTGTCTTGTTTCTGTTTAAGAACAAAGAAAGTTGCAGCTGTGGAGGAGAACTTCCCTTTTTGAAAGACTTAGTACAGCCTTACCCTGTGTTGGCACAGTAGCTGGTGTGGGGAGGTAAAAGGCTGGTCTAACGCTCTCCTTGTGTCCTGAGCTGTAAGGTCTTAGTGGACATGTCCAAAGAGTAAATTGCTAATCGCTGTCTGGAAGAGAAAGCACCTAAAAATGCCTAGGCACAGCCTGTAGGAGTCCAGCTGGGAAACACAAGCTCTGCACTCCCCTGCTCAGTTACCACTGGTGTGTTCATGGGTGTTAAATGTTAGAACCAGTGGATTCAAAGCTGTTGGAATGAATGTTGAAGATCTGCCATGACATTGGTTTGCTTTAAAGCAAAACCATGATTGACAACGACAGCATGTGAGGTGGTGCCCCATGGCCAGAACCGTCCCAAAGTGTCATTTTGTACCCAACACAGCTCTGGCAGCTTGAGTCAGAACCTGCTGAATTTCTTGCTGACAGATTTACTCAGGGGTGTAACTTCTTAGTGGCAAAAGCAAAGGTTTCTATCCCCATCTCAATTTACTCAATCAGATTTCATAAGGGCTTTTTTCCCCCCTTGTGTCTTCAAAGTCTTGCAAAGGGTTGGGGTTGGTTTTGATTTGCTTTGGGGTTTTTGTGTCTGTGTTTGTTTGTTTCATAGAATAGAGCTACAGTAGGAGAACACATCTGTAATATGTAATTACTTAGCCCCCATTTGAAGGGCAAAAGGTTTTATTTTCTCAATGAGCACTTTGTGAAGGGTGGTCAGCAGCCCATGTGCTCTCAACTTATCATAGTATCAGTCAGGGTTGGAAGGGACCACAAGGATCATCTAGTTCCAACCCCCCTGCCATGGGCAGGGACACCCCACACTAGATCAGCCTGGCCAGAGCCTCCTCCTGGTTCTTTGCTTTCAAATGGAACCTCTGGAAACTACAGGTCATAGCAGATGCTCTTTATTCTTGTCCCATGGTCTTTGTAAGTGCCTTTTGATTTAGGGATGAGAAGGGCTACACTTGGGGTTGCTTTGTCTGTGGCAGGTGTGAGCCTTCTTGAGGGAAAACGGAGGTGCCTTGCTGAAACCTGTGAGGTGCAAGGTCTCTCCAACTGTTTAATTCATGGAAGAAGTTGAGTGCTCCACTCTTGTCCCTCTCCAGTGCAGCTGGATGGTTAAGCAGCAGAGTGGTGCAAAGACTCCCAAAGCAGGGTGAGCTACTGATTACATGGATGTGTGCAGAGCTGAGAGGCCTTTAATTATCAGGAAGCTTAATTGAATAGAGGGTTGCATTGCAGTGCGAGTCGGGGCAGCAGACAATTGATAACTTGGCTTGATGTTTGATTTCATTCTCTCTGCTGCTTGGTGCTAATGGTGTGGATTTGCATAACCATTATGGGTAATGTATAGTTTTATGGAGGGGAAAAATAGAAGTGGAAGAATCATGACTCCTGATCATGAGTGTGTTGCAATGAATCTTGGTAGCACCTTGAGATAATTTATGCAGCCATCTCTTGTAAGACACTGATTATTATGTTCCCTAAAGCCTCTGAAATCATTCTTTCAGGAAGCAGGGGAAGATAGTATTTGGAAGGAGGAAGGGGCCACTTTTCCCTCTGTCACATTCAAATGCATGCTGACCTCTGAGGTGTCACTCTGAATGTCATGTCTGATTTTTTTGGGTTGGTTTTTTTGGTTACAGACAAAGCAAAAACCCCCCAAACCCTTCCAGTAGTTTTGTTTCTTGACTTCTAACAATTTAGTAGTGATTATATGTTGTTGAGCTGTTGCCTTCAGTAATGCCCTCTGTGTACCCTGTGAACAAATACTTGATGATAAGTTGTTTCTCTTGCTAGTCATTTTTTATCTCAAGTTTCACCCTCCAGTGTGCTCTTGGAACAGTCTCTTCTCCCTGGGCAAGGCCCCAGGGCCTCAGCAGGAGCAGGCCCTGAGCTCTCCTGTGGTTTCCTTAAAAAGCAACTCTTCTTTCAGGGCCAGATTTGAGAAGGCTTGGCTCAACCACTGAAACTCAAGCTTAACTTAAATATTTGTATGATCCATAATCCTTGTGCCCAGCATTGGCAGCCCAGGTACAGCAGTGCTGGCAGCCAGGCACAGTAGTGCTGCGGGCAGGCCCGGTTCTGATGCTCTAATTGCTCCTTGCTGAGGCTGGACCTTAGGTCTGCAATACTGATGGAGATTGTGGTCATGCACTGGGGGTGCACAAACATAGTTTCATAGTTTCATTCAGGGTTGGAAGGGACCACAAGGATCATCTAGTTCCAACCCCCCTGCCATGGGCAGGGACACCCCACACTAGATCAGCCTGGCCAGAGCCTCATCCAGCCTGCTCTTAAACACCCCCAGGGACAGGGCCTCGACCACCTCCCTGGACAACCCATTCCAGGCTTTCACCACTCTCATGGGGAAGAACTTCCTCCTCACCTCCAGCCTGAATCTCCCCACCTCCAGCTTCATTCCATTCCCCCTAGTCCTATCACTACCTGAGATCCTGAGAAGTCCTTCCCCAGCCTTCCTGCAGGCCCCCTTCAGATACTGGAAGGCCACAATGAGGTCACCTGGGAGCCTTCTCTTCTGCAGACTGAACAGCCCCAACTCCTTCAGTCTGTCCTCACAGGAGAGGTGCTCCAGCCCTCTGATCATCCTTGTGGCCCTTCTCTGGACACCTTCCAGCACCTCCACATCCCTCTTGTAATAGGGGCTCCAGAACTGGACACAGTACTCCAGGTGGGGTCTCACCAGGGCTGAGTAGAGGGGGAGGATCACCTCCCTCGACCGGCTAGCCACACTTCTCCTGATGCAGCCCAGGATCTGATTGGCTTTGTGGGCTGCAAGTGCACACATGGGCTGTGTGTGTCTGTAAGCTCTGCCTGTGATTTTCCTGGCAGTGTGAGACAAGGTTTTATAGCTTCTGTGCTGCTGTTCCCCTTTTTCTTACTGCCTCAGTGATACTCACCTGGGGTTTAAGGCATGATAAGGAGTATCTGTGGAACTGAAATGCAAGATGCTAGCTCTAGAACAGAGATAAGGTAGGTTCATGCCCCTGGGCATGTTTTGGATACTTTGTGAGGGATACAGATGGTTTAAACCACCCAAGCTTAGTAGTAGGGAGTGCCAGTGCTGTTTTCAAATGTTTGTGTTAATAAAAGCAAACAGAAAATGCTTTTTCTTATTAAAGAAAAAAGCCCAAACAGAAAGCTTTGTGGTTTCCAGGCTTTGCAAACAGCATTTGGCATCACCAGGGCTTACAATTGAAGCAGTTGCTCAGGCACCTGTGAACAAAGGTTTCTCACCTGCCTGGCAAAGCAGCCTGCCTGAGCTCCAGTGTTGTAAAGAAATGCAAATATTTATGCTGGAAGCAAAAGGATGAAAGAGCAGATCCTCTCCTCACAGTGCCTTTGTACAAAAAGATGAGAGAGAGAGAGAGAGAGAGAGCTTCTCTTCCCAGCATGCTGTGCCTCTGATTGCTGGGGAGCAGTGCTTGGTAAGCCCAGTCATGCCCTGGGCCTTTGAGGTGCAGCCTGAGTTCTCAGCTTTGAGGTGCACCCTCATTTCTCTGCTTTCTTTCACTTGTGTGACCCACACTTCCTCTGCACCGTGCAGGGAGTCCTCCTCCCTTCACTGCTCTTCCTGGGGGTTACCAGTGCTGTGCCCTCTCTGAGCAGGAAGATGGTTTCAGTTTAAAGCCTTGTGTTCAATATAAAAGAACACTGTATTTTGGCAGGTATGGTGCTCATGAAGCAAAGACTCCACAGTGAGATCTGGATGGTTAGTGGTGGTGGTTCCTGGTGGGCTGTGGAGAGCTAGCAGAGTCATGGACTGTTGAGGTGGCCTTTCTGTGTGCAGGGCATGTTGTGATAAACTCATCATTTCACTAAGCAGCCTCTTTGCTATAGCTGCTGTCCATATATGCATTATTGTTCTAGGGAGCTGCTGCTGAAGTGGTTAGAGGAGCAGGATGTAAGTTGAGGTGTCCACAGAGCTTTTTAAACCAGCAACTTCTATTTTTCCCACTCTTTTACCCATTAGTATTATGATTGCACACACCTCTCCCACCCCCCATTAATATGTGCTAAGGGAAAAGTGGCTAATAGGTCTGTGTCCTGTCCCATCCCAAACATTCACCTCCCAGCTCCCATTTCTGAGTTCTTCCTCTTGGGCTCTGACTCCCAAGATCTGCAACAGGAACATTTTGAGCTTGTTCCTCTAGAGGGAAGCTGTTCCACTGATGTACTCTCACACATTTTGGGTAACTCATCAGATCAATTTCAGGAGGTACTCCCAGCTGCTTCAAGGCTTTAATGTGTTCTTTGGCTTGTGTTCAGCAGTTAATATGATGAAGGATTGGTAAAGAAGCTACTGTTAGATGAAGCAGGACTCTGGCATTCTCCCCTCAATCTTATTGAGCTGGGAAGGGACTTTTTTTTTTGCAAGGGCTTATTGTGGTAGGATGAGAGGAAATGGATTTGAGCTGGAAGAGGAGAGATTTAAACTGGACATTAAGAAGACATAAGACATTAGGAAGACATAAGACATAAGGATGGTGAGGCAGTGGAACAGGTTGCCCAGGCAGGTTGTGGATGGCCCTTTCTGAAGGTGTTCAAGGCTAGGTTGGATGGAGCTTTGAGCAACCTGGTCTAATGGAAGGTTGGAACTAGATGATCTTTAAGGTCCTTTCCATCCCAAACCATTCTGTGATCACTGGGGCATCAGAGCTGTACAGAAGGTCAGATAAGGAGCCGAAGATCAGTGATGAAAACGAGCCTGCTGTGTTTGGATGAAGAGCAGGCAGCTGAATTTCCCATCAGTTGAATCACAACAGAAAAGGTGATGATGGACTGAAAGGTTTCCTTTGGAGGAGGCTGGTGACAGATGTTATGAGGAACAAGACTAAATGCTCCATCAATTGAAGCAGTGATGTCAGGGAGGCTTCTGGAAATGGCTCTGCTACGGGAAAGGCGAACACAGTGTTCTGCAGACATGCTGGAAGGAACATGTGCTGAAAGAGGTGTCATTAAAAGCTGGGGGGGTTGTGAGCAGAGCAGGTGAGGTCAGCATTAAGTGGTGAGAGCAGCAGCAGCAATTTTGTGGGGTGGGCTGGGTGTTATTTTTAATTTTGCCTTTCTGGAACTGCAGCCTCTCTGCTTGCTTTTGCCACTCAGGCGAGTTAAAAGCCTCGAGATGCACTGATGTAATGCTCTTGAAATCTGTCCCTGTGGATCTGGGAGCCACTCTGGTGTGAAGATGAGTCAGTTCAAGGCTTGTGTGTGCACATTCTTTTTCAGGATTTGAACTGGATTTCCTACTCAGTTAATTGACACACAGTTCAGAATGGTAATGAGGAATTGAGCACAGCACTCATACATGGAAAAAAAGCATCTGCTGTGTGCTGATTACTTGTGGCTGAGGAAGAAACACTGTGCACAGAGCTTTTTGTTCAGTGCTTTTTAGCAGGGACCCAGGTTAGGACTCCAGCAGCCAAATCACAGAATGCATCAGGTTGGAAGGGACTCTCAGATGCTGTCTTGTCCAATGCACCTGCAGTGAGCAGGGACACCTCCAGCTAGATCAGGTTGCTCAGGGCCCTGTCAGCTTTGATGGGACCTCCACAGTATCACAGTGTAACTTAGGTTGGAAAGGACCTCGAGGATTATCGAGTCCAACCTATCAACACAGACCCCATGACTAGACCATGGCACCTCCACCACCTCCCTAGGCAACCTGTTCACAATGAGGGTAGTGAAATGCTGGCAGAACTCCCTCCTAACATCCAGCCTAAATCTACCATGCTCTAGTTTCAAGCCATTGCCCCTCATCCTATCACCACACCTTCTAAACAGTCCCTCCCCAGCCTTCTTGCAGGTCCCCTTCAGAGACTGAAGCTCTCTTCTCCCCTTCAGATGCTGAATCTGATTTCAGCCTGAAACAAGGTGCAGAAACTGTAGTTTGCTTCTCAGTTTAAGGTCACATAAACCAAAATCACTGCTGGCTGTTGCTTGTTTAGTCTGCCAGTGTGTGTAAATAACAATTAGGAGGTGAAGCAGAGCCTCTCCTCTATTTTGCCACCAGTTACAAGTAAGAAACACACTGCATTGTTACAACCTGTAAAAACACTGGCTGCTTTTTGTAGATTTGCATTCTAACTATATTAATTGCTACCCTCAGACTTCTCAGGAGATCTGTGGCAGGGTTCACGTAGCTGTGGCTCCTAGGGCATCCTTGCTTTGGCTTCAAATCTCTGGGCCTGAATACAGGAGCAGCACTCAGTGTGAAGAGTGACAGAGATGTCCTGTAGTGAGAGAGTGCAAATCCCCCCTTGGGGTGATTGTGCTGTAATGTTAGGTCTTTGAAACTGGCTGTTTAAAGGTCTTTGTAGACCATAATTAGTTGGAACTTATGGGCTGCTCAGGGAGGTGGTGGGGTCGATGTCCCTGGGGGGTGTTTAAGAAAAGTCTGGATGAGGCACTCAGTGCCATGGTCTGGTTGATTGTTTAGGTGATTGGTTGGACTTGATGGTCTTGGAGGTCTCTTCCAACCTGGTTGATTCTGTAACTTAAATGTAGCAATCCATTTAACAGCATTGAGGATGATAAAGGGACTGGAGGATCTCACTTAGGAGGAAAGACTGAGACACCTGAGGCCATGTAGCCTGGAAAGGAGAAGGCTGAGGGGGACTTTATCAATATCTACAAATACCTGAAGGGTGGCTGTCAGCAGGGTGGAGCTAGTCTCTTCCGAGCAATACCCAATGATGGGACAGACAAGGGGCAGTGGGTGTAAACTCAACCACAGGAAATTCCATCTCAACATCAGAAAAACATTTTCCACTATGAGGGTGACAGAGTACTGGAGCAGGTTGCCCAGAGAGGTTGTGGTGTCTCCTCTGGAGATCTTCAAAACCCACCTGGTTCCTGTGTGACCTGTCCTAAGTGGCCCTGCTTTGCAGGGGGGTTGGAGGTCCCTCCCAACCTCTAGCATTCTATGAGGAAAGAAGGGTAAAATCCTTCCTCTTGGTGGTTAGTCTTCCCATCTAGGAGCTTGGATGTGCAGGTGGAAACCTACCACAGTCAGTGGTGTTGCAGCATAAATCAAGCTGCAGTGTCTTTCATAAAACACCCTCTGTGCTCTGGCCTCTGGCATGTTGTGTGGTTACTTTATTAAGAAGCCTGTAAATGATGGCACAGTTTGTGTGTGGAGAATCTTCAGTGCAGAGCACAGTGATTCATGCAGTGAGCTTGCTTCTCTCCTCTGATCTTCCAGTGTTTATCTTCTTCTGCAGTGTGTACCTGGGAGCCTGGAGGATCCAAAAACTGTGACACATCATAAGTTGATCCATGCTACTTCTGAGAAGGTGCTGACAGACACAAAAACAGTGTTGGAGGAAAACATTCAAGATAGAGGTAAGACTGCCTGGGTGGGATTATACCCTATCAGCTTGGAAACATGAGGTTGTGTTGGACTAGTTAGCAAGTTCCAAACAGTAACCTTTTCAATGTCTGCTTTCTGCTTGGATATAGGAAGCTAATAAGTTGGCCAAAAAAAAAAGAGGGGAATAAAAGACTTTTTCTTCCTCAGAGAGAGCACCTTGAGCAGTTTGCTTTTCTTTACTCTTGCCTTTAAGGGTTGAAAAGGAATTAGGAGTGTTCATGAAATCAGTAAGTTTTTAAGGTACTATTTTTATGTCTTTTAAAGGTTTTTTTGTTTTAACTCCAGGGCAGCATTTATCCTTCTAAACAATTCAGAAGTAGAATAGAATAGAATGGAATAGAATTAACCAGGCAGCTGAGTATTCCCAGGCAGACAAACCAATGCTTTTGGAGGGTTTCTTGAGGTCTGTAGGTCAAGCAGAAGGGTGGTTGCTGAGGTGTACCTGAGTGTCTGCAGTTTAGATCTCATTCTGTCCTCTGCAAGTGTAGGTCAGAACCCATGGTGCTGTAGTGTCATTGACTGCAGCAGAGTGTGTGAGGTGTCTTTGCTCCTGAGCTTAAAGGTGTAAAGGATCGTGTGAAACAAAAGAAGATTTAAAGATGGGAGCTGGAGTCAGCTTTCACCAGACAGCTGAAGGTAGTGGTCCCTTCCTAGGCTGGATGTTAGGAAGAAATTGGTCACAGAAAGAGAGATTGGCCATGGGAATGTGCTGCCCAGGGAGGTGGTGGAGTCACCATCACTGGAGGTGTTTAAAAAGAGCCTGGATGAGGCCCTTGGTGCCATGGTTGAGTTGATGAGGTGGTGTTGGGTGCTAGGTTGGACTTGGTGATCTCGAAGGTCTTTCCCAACCTGGTTAATTGGGTAGTTCTCTAAAGGGCAGTGGTGCAGGAAGGGAGGGAAGCAGGGCTGCTGTAGGCTGAGGTATTGCCTGAACCAGAGACTTGGCAGCAGCAGAGTTCCTGGGTTTTTGCCTGAGTTCCTGCAGGCTGGAGAGCAGATGCCATGACCAGGAGGGCTTGGTGTCTGTTCCAAGGCAGTGTAACCTCTCACCTTCAGAGCAGAAGGGGAGCTGAGAGGCGCCCAGGCTGAGGGTGCTGTGTTATTTCTAGGCGAGGCGCCGGCTCCTGCCGAGGTTTGAATTGCAGCTTGCAGCAGCTCAGCAGTATTAACTGTGTGCTCCTCACAAGCTGCCAGGGGAAAGCCTCTTCACTCCCTTTCCCCCTGCAACGTGCTCTGCCTCTCCTGTGCCTTGTCTGTCAGGGGAACGAGATCACAGCCAGCAGCTGATGGCCACCGGCTGACTGCGCAGGGCAGCCAAGAGTCAGCACATGGATCCTCTGGCCCTGTGATCAGCTGGACAAATGAGGGTTAACAGCCTGCACCAGCTGTTGCTCTTGGCTGTGATGTGCTGAGCCAAGCCAAGGAAACTTGTTGTGCAGAGCATGCTTCATTTGCTTTTTAGCTGCTTAATGCAACGGACTGAAAACCCTGTGTCAGGCTGGATCTGGCTGAAGGGCTGCAGATGCTGCACAGACCCCTGTAGGGCTCCAAGCTGTTCATCTGCATCTCTCCACCCTCAGAATGTAGGTGGGAGTAACTGAGGTACTAGAAACTTGTAAAGCATCACTTCATCTCCAGAAAAAGGGTGCCTTGGCAGTGGAAGTCTGACAAGCTCAAGTGAAGCTTGTGCCAGGTGTTGTGGGATATCTGAGACTGGTGACTTGTTTGCCCTTGATACTTGCCCTGCTGGGCTACCAGTGATGCAGCCTTGCTCTAGACTGAGTCACTCTGCTGCCATTCACACACAAAGGTGAGCTTTAGCGTGATGCTGAAAGCTTGGTGCTTGCTTTGCTCCTCTGGAGATCACCCAGTCCAACCCCCTTGCGAATTCAGGGGCACCCAAAGCAGGTTGCTCAGGATTGCAGTGTCTAGGCAGGTGTAGAAAGTCTCCAGAGGAGACTCCACAACCTCTCTGAGCAAATGCAGCACCCCCAAAGTGAAGATGATTCTTCCTTAGGTCCAACTAATAATGGACCACGTTTGGAATTCACTCTGCACTAAGAAGCAGCAGACACCTAAGGGGAGTGTATAAAGCCATACAGGCTTTGAAGTGTGGAAAAGGTCTGGTGCTACAGTGGAATTAACACAAACTTCATCTCTAGGAAAAGGTGGATTTCTGAACTGTCTTAGGAGAGCTCTCCTCACACTGCTTTCTGCTGCATTTCAGTGTCACTCTCTTTGCAGATGTCTTGCTGCTGATCAAGAAGCGTGCGCCACCTCCGCTCCCCAAAATGGCAGACGTGTCAGCAGAGGAGAAAGTGAGTTTGGAAAGACTTCTGCCCTTCATTAGCTGCTTTACTAATGAGCTGCAGGAGGATTGCTGTGGTGCACTCTTGTCTGTAGAGGCAAATGCTGCCTGTTAAATTCTAGGGAAGTTATTTTCTCCTTCTTCCAAACTTTGAGGGAACGGATTGATTTCCCCCCCGCCCTTTTTTTAACTTAAGATGTGCCTCAGACTGAGACATGCAGGCTTACCCTCTGGAAGTGGTTATGGATTTGATCTTTGAACAAAATAACAGCTGTATAAGCATAGTTCAACAGGTGCCTTGCTTTATCTCAGTCTGAAAACCCAACAGGAGTGTGTTGATTTGTTGTCAGGCTGACTTTGTCTGTGGCTTGTTACCCTCTAACCAGGTGTCTAGAGCTGAAGTGTTAGCCCTTGACTGTTCTATATTTTATGTTAGTGGAATGCAATTGTTACTGAGGGTCAGTCATGCTCTCAGGATGATGCTTATGCATGAGTGAGACTGCAGCTGATGTTATCACATCAACACTTTGAGCAATGCTTGTGCCTGACATTGTGAATTTCTAGATGTCACTACTTCATCCTTGCACAGCTTTGTTTCTTCTTGCTTCCTGTAGGTATTGGTGTATGTCTCTGTGTCCCTTCCTGTAGGTATTGGTGTATGTCTCTGTGTCCCTTCCTGTAGGTATTGGTGTATGTCTCTGTGTCCCTTCCTGTAGGTATTGGTGTATGTCTCTGTGTCCCTTCCTGTAGGTATTGGTGTATGTCTCTGTGTCCCTTCCTGTAGGTATTGGTGTATGTCTCTCCCTTCAGTATGGTCTTGCCTTGCAGAATGTCACTGTAAAGCATAACTTACAAGACTGGGAAATGTTTCCAGCTGTCCCTTGTTATGTTTTCTCCTGGACTATGAGCATGTACCAAAAATCCAAGGCACCATCTACTTCTGCATGATACCTGCAAGTGATGAAGCACTCCTAGTGCTGAGTAGTTGAGTGCTGGTCTGAGCAGAGTGTTGGCACATCTCAACAATCTGTGGGTTGGAAGAGAGCAAGCTATGAGCAGAGCATGGTCCTGGGAACTGAGACCTCTGTTCACTCCCATGTTTGATTCATCACTTCCCCTCTTTATGCTGGAATTTCCCTGTATGTTTAGGTAAGAGAAATAGGAAATAAGGGTTGAAAGTGAGGCAAACCAACAGGTCCAGTTTTGCTCTCTAAGTGCAGAATGATTCTGGTGCTGTTAACCCCCTGTACTGCTGGACTGCTCTTTCTCTTAGCTGCGAGTTACAGAGCACTGCTTGATGCCTTGGTGAAGGATAAGAAACTGCTCTCAGTTATGCTGTGTTCTCTGTTCTGGGGATAATGAGTTATGAAACCTGATCATATTTCCTGTCCTTCAGAGGAAACAAGAGCAGAAAGCTCCTGATAAGGATGCCATTCTCAAAGCAACTGCAAACCTGCCCTCTCGCAGCGTGGATCGCACCGTGGCCCATCACAGCATGAGGGATGTAAGTATTGCACTTGACTTAGACACCTTAACATCCAAGTACCTTTTGTGTGACCATTTCTCTTGCAGACAAATGTGTTTCTCTTTCCTTTAGAAGAGAAATTCAGATGTATGCTACAGTAGATAGCTAAAGAGTTAGACTCTGGTCATGCTATTTAGTGATAATGAAATGGAAGTTGTCATTTCTAAATGTTCCATTGTCCTTGGGAGAGCCTCAGTAAACATGCTCCAGGTATGGCAGATGTGAAGTTAGGGAAGTTTATTTCCTCAATCTGAAATGGTTCAGGTGTTTGCAGTGGTGGGAGGGGGTTTCTCTTCCATGGCTTTGAAAAGAGAAGCTAAGTATAAATTTTGACTTCAGTTATTGAATGTTGATAGAGTCTCTCATGCTGCTTTATCAGCAGCAGCATGGGGACTGTTCTACCCTTAGTGCTACAAGGGGTATGAAGCAACCAATCTGCCAACATATCACGTGCTGTCAGTGTGCCCTAGTAACTTAAAGGGGACAGTTGGCATTTAAGCTGTTTACTGGCCACCATGACCTACTGAGCACAACACACTTAAACCCAAATGTCCAGCTGAAAGGAGTTTGTGATGCTTCAGTTCAGAAGACGTCTTTGATCTGTGGTGTTCAAGTTTAGATGACTAGGGAGCAGGCTAGGAAGACTTGATTCACAGAAGCAAGGAGCACCAGTGTGAACCTACTGTAACTGTGTTTTTGCAACACCTGGCCAAGATGGTGGGCCTGTTTCTGTGGTCCTGAGCACTGCAGGTGTGGTGGTGCAACTGGGCAGCAGGCTGTGGGAGAAATAAAGACTTTTCTGCCCGGTAGCTTTTACTTCCACGTAGCACTTCCCAGGAAAGGCCCAGTGCTTCCTGAGAGGCTAAGCAATGAAAATAGAGCCCTGATAAAGCCACATTCTGTCCAGATCCTAACAGTAGATAAATTAAACTTCAATGATGTCTGGTAACTTCCTGTCTAAATGTTTTGACAGTTTCCTTTCTTGCAGTTCCAGACAGAGCTCCGGAAGATCTTAGTGTCTCTCATAGAAGTTGCACAGAAATTGCTAGCGCTGAACCCAGATGCAGTTGAACTATTTAAGAAGGCAAATGGTATGAACTTACCTTTAATAGTTACTAGTTCAGTCCTGGGAACTATTTTTGCTTCCATAGCAGAAGAATTGGCTGACAAGAGTGGAGTCCAGGCCTTGGTGTAATAGCAAAGCTACCGCCAGCTTTGTGCCAAAGATTTCACCTTGTGGAAATGGATTGTGTGCAAGTGGTGAATTTCTGAGGTACCTTTGGGATGGATGAGAAGTTCCATTTAAAAAGGAAATAGCAGTGGAAAAAAGCTGGAAAACTTCATCTTGCACTTTAGGGATGGTAAAGAATAGTTTAAAATACACAAGGAGTTAGCAAAATGAGGAGAAAATGAAGCTGCTGATTCAGTTTGTGGCAAATGCTCACTCTTGAGGGCTGCTACTGCCAGATAAATCTTCAGTGAGTCTCCTGTACATTTACATGGAGTATCATGGTCCTGTGAGAGTTAGCTGTCTTTTATTTGAGATCTTGAACACATCTGGCCAAAGTCTTTTGTCCTGGAAGAATCTATCTAAGCCAGACCAAGCTGACTGCAGCAAATTAAATGACGAGATAGCAAATTTGGGGCAGAAACAAAAGAAGGGATGGAAGAAAAGAATGGAGTTTGAACTTAACACATGCCATTCCATTGAGAGAGGGGTTTATTTTTAGCTTGAAGTCAATCTGAACATTGTTTTGTTTGTGTATGTGTAGCCATGCTGGATGAGGATGAGGAAGACAGAGTGGATGAGATAGCTCTGCGACAGCTTACAGAAATGGGGTTTCCAGAAAGCAGAGCTGTCAAAGCCCTTCGATTAAATCAGTAAGTGTACTCAGCACACTGCCTGTGAAGTACTTGAGATGGTTAAAATGAAAAATTGCATTTTTTTCCCCCCCCCTCTAAAGTCTCCTTATGTGGGTCACCTAAATCTAGGCTGGAGAAAGCAGTAACTCGAAGAACAGTGCTGCCTCAGGCAATGCGCAGGTGGGGATAGCACAGGGAAGGGGAAGTGGTGCTCAACGTGCTCTGGAGAGAAGAGCTGGTCTGCAGTTCACAAGGCTGCCAGGTTGACCCTGTTCACAGCTATGAAATTCACATTGTCTGCTACTTTAGAGTTCAGATTTTGCAAAGAAAAGAGCAAACCAAGCCCATCCACAGTGGGCTTTCAGCTACAAAAAAGTACCTCATGCTGATCTTTTGAAAACATCCCAAGAGTATTGTGAAGTCCAGACAGTAGCTGTAGGGAGATGGGAGGTAATGTGCTGTTTCTCATGCCCCAAGGAGAATCAGCTGTGCAGCCTCACTCCTGAGAGGGATTTGTTAGACCATTCTCAAATATCTCTAATGATGGAGAGCACATTCCAGTCCCTCTTTTCCAATACCTCTCTCTAAAGACTCAGACTTCTCTTATGTCCTTCATTTTCTGTGTTGTAACCCAAAAGCCAAATAGGCAAAGGCTTTCCTCTCTGTGAACATGTAATTTCATGTGAGATATGGGAATCCCTACATGTTCAGCTGCCCTCTTATGTTTGTTTCCTTCACTGCTCAGGATCCCTTACCTTGAGCACTTAACTGTGTAGCAAGTGACCGTGTTACGAATCTGATGTTCTGCTGCCTTGGGCTGACCTCTCCTTTGAAAGAACAGATTCCCTCTTAAGCCAGAGTGGAGGAAGAGCAGAGTGGTACCTGTCCAAGTACAGTTCCCTGTGTTCAATTCTGCTCTTGCTCAGGGCAGATTGTGCACATACAATGTTTTTCACCCTCTTTCTTGTGTCATTAATGGCATTCCAGATCTCAGGTGTCTGAGAGAGACCTCGCTAAGAAGCAAGAAAGCAGCTTGCAGCTGAGATGTGGTTCCATGTAAATTTGGAACATGCTTGGCTTGCAGTTTTGTCAACAGTTGCAAATAGCTGGTGTCACTGTTGTGAAGCACAGCAGATGATGTGCAGAATAAGGTGACTCCCTCAGAAAAGCCTTTTCAAATCTGGGTTGCAGCTGTCCAAGTTGGACTTCATTCCTCTGTCTTCCAGGCTGCAGAGATCCATCTGAACGCAGAGAGAATTGAGGTGCTCTGAGTTTTGCTCCAAAACTTTATGATTTTTGACTTTCCAGACATGAATGAATCTGGAAGTTAGTATACCATGGGAATAAATGGAGGCAAATGTATGTGGGATGCTGCTGCTCATCTGCAGTGCTGCTTATCCCTGTGCTTTGATTTGTTTTTCAGTATGTCGGTGACACAAGCCATGGAGTGGTTGATAGAACATGCCGACGACCCTACAGTGGATGCTCCACTTCCAGGTCAGACTCCATCAGAAGCCACAGATGAAGCTGGTGCATCCTCTGCTGAAGCAACTGCAGGT
Source organism: Melanerpes formicivorus (assembly GCF_026170545.1). Taxonomy (NCBI): domain Eukaryota; kingdom Metazoa; phylum Chordata; class Aves; order Piciformes; family Picidae; genus Melanerpes; species Melanerpes formicivorus. The sequence continues at coordinate 6,318,228 of NW_027142385.1, read as the reverse complement.
CCTAGTGCAGAGGCAGGTGGGGAAGAGGCCAAGGATGAGCTGACAGAAATATTCAAGAAGATCCGGAGGAAAAGAGAGTTTCGTCCAGACCCACGAGTATGTGGTGTTTATCTCCTTAGGTAGCTGCTAGGGTTGGAAGGAACAGTGTGGGCACCATGGAATCCAAATAGCTCTGTAGTTAATAAGTTAAATGGGACACCTGGGTACGTGTATATTATGCTGGCTCAACAGTGTTTTAGTGGAAGTCTTTAGGGGCTGTTTAAATTCAGGCTGCTGAAAGGGATATTAGGTAATGAAGGCATTGCTGTCTCAGGTCACAGGATCTAAACTACTGACACTGTTATTTCTGCACCTGAGAATTCACTGATGGGACTGAAGTGAGCTGCCAGACTCCTGGCATTGCATTTCATCACTGCTGTCTAGGAAGGAAGGGCTGCAGAAGAGGAGCAGGTCCTTTTGCTGTAGAAAAGGACAGAAGGGCATTGTTTTAATTTTTAGAGGGCAAAGCAAAGTATCACCAGCACCAGCAGATTTTTGTCTTGCAGCAAATGCAAGGGTTAGCAGGTTTTAACTTCAGAATGCAGCATTAGCTGAAGGGAAATTCAGTGCTGTTAACACTCTGCAGAGTCACCAGGAGGTGCTCTTCAGAACCTGGCACTTAGCTTTTCTCACCAGCAGCCGTTTCTTGAGACGTGGGTTAAAAGCTGCAAATGTATTTGATGACCTGGGTACAATTTCTAAGTGATTAAACAGTCTCAAAACAATATCTAGGCACGCTTGTCTAAATGCATCACACTCACCAGCAACATAATAAATCTGGGAAGTGAAAGGTAATTGAGTGAATGGAACAAGTGCATGTGAAGCTTGAGCCGTCGGCGAGATGAGAAGAAAAGCTTTGTGACCTGAAGAGAAGCTCTAAATTCAGGTGCTTCTGTCCTGCTCTTCTGCTTTATCCTGGCCTGTATCAGGAACAGTGTGGCCAGCAGGAGCAGGGAGGTCATTCTGCCCCTGTACACTGCGCTGGTTAGGCCACACCTTGAGTACTGTGTCCAATTCTGGGCCCCTCAGTTTAGGAAGGAGGTTGACTTGTTGGAACGTGTCCAGAGAAGGGCAGCAAAGTTGGTGAGGGGTTTGGAACATAGCCCTGGGAGGAGAGGCTGAGGGAGCTGGGGTTGCTTAGCCTGGAGAAGAGGAGGCTCAGGGGAGACCTTATTGCTGTCTACAACTCCCTGAAGGGAGGTTGTAGCCAGGTGGGGGTTTGTCTCTTTTCCCAGGCAACCAGCACCAGAACAAGAGGACACAGTCTCAAGCTGCACCAGTGGAGGTTTAGGCTGGAGGTTAGGAAGAAATTCTACACAGAGAGAGTGATTGCCCATTGGAATGTGCTGCCCAGGGAGGTGGTGGAGTCACCATCGTTGGAGGTGTTTAGGAGGAGACTTGGCAGGGTGCTTGGTTGCAAGGTTTAGTTGATTAGGTGGTGTTGGATGATAGGTTGGACTCGATGATCTCGAAGGTCTCTTCCAACCTGGTTTATTCTATTCTTTCTACCCCAGGTGTGCTTGCTCCTTGCCTTACTTTCAGTGCTGAGGAGAGGAACTACCCTTAAAGGTCTCTTATTCCATTAAAACAAGGCTCTCTTAATACAGAGTAGTGGAAAACTTGGTAGATAAGATTACTTAGGCATCTACAGGTGGAAACAATGGGGTCTTCTACCCCAGAGAAGGTGAAAGGATGTGATTGTTCTCATCTCTGTTTTAAATATTACCTTTATTAAGCTGTGCCAATCTGATCTAGGCTGTCATTGCCCTGATGGAGATGGGATTTGATGAGAAAGAAGTGGTAGATGCGCTCAGAGTAAACAACAACCAGCAAAATGCAGCCGTGAGTACTATGTCACTTCCTTACTGTCCTCTCAATCTGTTCAGCTGATAGTTCTCATGGGTGAAGGGGAGGATGTTTTGGTCTGTCATGAAGCTCAGCTGTTACTGAAGGTGAAATGAGCACTACCTGTCCTGTGCCTCTTTCAAATTCAATACACAAGCAGAGTACAAGGAGTGAAGACTTTGTAGAGTAACTTGGCATGCCCGAGGTTGAAGCTTATCTGCTTCAACACCTTTGGAGAAGTTCCCTCTCCAGAGTCTGCAAGAGAGATTGTGCTATCATGAGAAAGGAAAATGTGTTCCAAATAATTACTGGATACAGCACAGGAATAAAGGATGAAGCAAAAAACTCAAGCCATGCAGAGTGTGAATGACCATTCTGCAGCAAAGCATTCCACAGCTCATGGCATTAAAAGAATAGGAAGGTTTTCAGAGGCTGGTGGATATGCTCAGGAAAATTTGTTGGCACAGCTGATAGCTGAGGAGTCTTTTCTCAAGCATCCAGTGCTGGCTGCTGTTAAAGAGGATATAGTGCTGGGTGTTATTTCAGGGTGAGCATGTTGATGAGGTTGCTTTGAAGCAGGACATAGATGGGGTAACACCCATCTTCCCTGAGCTTTGAAGCACCCAAAGCTGGTGTAACTTTATTACCATGCCCAGGCACTGCTGCTGTTCCTGTGGAAACAAAAGTGGTGTGGGAGCAGCACAGAAGTGAAGAGCAGCCAAGTGTGAAGAATGGAGAGCTTGGTCTTTCACTGTGACAGGAAACTGTTTTTTAATGTGCCATATTTGTCAAAACTTTGGAGACACTGATCCTAATGGAACCAATATGAAATCTCTTGTGCCTGCTGATCTCTTTCAGTGTGAATGGCTGCTGGGAGACAGAAAGCCTTCTCCAGAGGACTTAGATAAGGGCATTGACACCAATAGCCCTCTCTTCCAAGCCATCTTAGAAAACCCAGTGGTACAGTTAGGGTTAACCAACCCCAAAACTCTACTAGGTAAGTCCTGCTTGGGTTCCTGCTATGTAAACACTGCCTGTGTTGTTGCCAGCAAGTAGAGACTGGGTGATGGCAGCCTGCTTTGTGGGATAGGTGCAGCTCTCTACCCTTTCTCTCCCTTTCAGCAGCTGTATTGTTTGCTTCATACTGCAACTCAGCTAAACCCAGACCAGAACTTGGGGCCATCCCAGAAACGATGCTAATTCCCCAGGCTACTGGATTACACTTGCTGAACTCAGAACTTTAATAGCTGCTGGCTGCAATGCTGTTGTGGATTTAGGAGACCTTTTGTGTGCTCCCTTTGGCTACAAGGAGAAAAATCAGGAATGTCTGTCTAGAACCCTGATTATTTCACAGGAAAAACAAGGCTGTCTCCTGCTGTAGAGCTTACTGTGTGTCTCAAGAGTAACCAAACAAGAAGTCTGAGCTATCAAAGCTGAGATAATGTGTGTGAGAACACATCCCCTTGCTTGGCTGTCAGCTTGGTGGGACAGTTTGTGAGCACAGCAAGTACCCACAGACCCTGACAGTGAAACACAAATCTCTGATGAATTAATTGCTCTCTCTGATGCTGTGGAGGACAGCACAGAAGAATGAATGGCATTAACTCTGAAGTGCATCCAGAGTTCTGCATTTGCAGTCTTTGGCCTCCAACTTGGAGGCAGTGCTTTTAGCTAAGGGATGTATGTGCAGCTCTTTTGGAAACACAGCTTTAAAAGCAACTGGGAGAGTTTGCAAGGTTTTAAATCCTCCAGGAGCAGAACCTTCCCACTCTTGACATCTGAACAAATGCTCTCTTCATTTCCATGGAGGGTTCCACACTGCAGCTCAGAGTATAAATAGAAAATGAAATGCTGTTATATGTGCTTGTAAAGCTTGGAGGAGCATCAGGCAATATATTCCTGATGATACATCTGCAATTTGCTTATGTCACAGATTTTAATAGTGAGTGTGTGCATTTCATTGGATACTTGAAGAATGTTGATAAATCTCTGGTTCTAAGCTTTTGAGTCTGTGTAAAATAATATGAAGTGGTGAAAGGTGAGAACTGCTCTTTACCCTGGGCTTTTCTGTAGGCATGCTGCATGACCTTGAGCAAGGTATTCATGATGAGCCTTTCAGAGGTGCTGGGGACTTGCAGCTCCCACTGATGCCGCTTGGAGCTTTGTACACTAACAGCCTGGGGAAAATTAAGGCCCTGACCTTGGTGCCAGTCTGCCAGACTCTTACAACTGACATTTGAGTGACTTCTGCATAGGTCAGGTGTGCAACTGCTTTTTTTGTCCTGTTCTCTAATGATTGCTCCAAATGGCCAATAGCCCAGCTCAATGTCTGTCATAAGGCTTATAAATTATTGCCTGGTCAATTCTTGTGCCAGATTTGCAGCTTAGCTCTTGCAGTAGCTGTCTGGGTCCTGCAGTTAGGTAGAAGGGTGAAAACTAACACATTGAAAAAGAAACCAAACTGAACAACAAAGCTTATTGCAGAGACAACTGTGTGTAGAAAGAAATCTTAAATGTTTGGGTTGCTGGCACTGTTCAGAAATGGAGGTGATTGTTCTGCACAGGCACAGGGTGTGCTGCCTGGGATAGAGCTGGCTGCCTCCCTGACATCCTTTGCTCTCTGAACACCAGGAAGGAGAAAGCACATGATGCTCATGGGGAAGATCATAGAATTCATAGACTGGTTTGGGTTGGAAAGGGCCTCCAAAAGTCATCTAGTCCAACCCCCCTGCAGTGAGCAGGGGCATGTTCCATTAGATCAGGTTACTCAGAGCCTTTTTGAATCTGGCCTTGAATATCTCCAGGGATGGGAGATGTCCCTGGGCAACCTGTTCCAGTGTTCTACCACCCTCATGGTGCAGAACTTGTTCCTAACATCCAATCTAAATCTAATTTCACACCATTGCCCCTCATCCTGTCACTGCAGGCCTTTGTAAACAGTCCCTCTGCAGCCTTCTTGTAGCCTCCTTCAGATACTGGAAGGCCACTATTAGGTCTCCCCAGAGCTTTCTCTTCTCCAGGCTGAACAACCCCAGCTCCCTCAGTCTGTCCTCATAGGAGAGGTGTTCCAGCCCCCTGATCATTTTCATGGTCCTCCTCTGGACCTATTCCATCAGGTCCATCTCCTTCCTTTCTGGCTCCATGGGCCTCTGAAAAGATGAAGCTCTGAGGAGCCAATTTCTGCTGGCTCTGCTGCTCGTTCTTGAGTAGCCTTTGACATCTGCTGCTTATTTCACTGGCTTAGGTTTTCTTCTTCAGAGGTTTTCTGAGAGAGTTGCCATGAGACAGCCAAATTGCAGCAAGGGAAAGCAAAGGTAACAGAGGCAAGGGGGTGACAGAGCTTTCCATGAACTGTTGTGGTTGAGTACCAGAGAGAAAGAAGTACCAGGGTGCAGTAAGTAGGCTGGGATGTGGAAAATCTTCAGAGCAGTGGAGTTGAAGAGGTCTTCCATAGGAGTATTGGCAGAGAGTGACCCAGTTGTGAGATGGACTTTCCTAAAGGGATGAGTTCCTCCATAGCATGATCCCTGCTACCACGTGCAGACATTTGCTGAGGCTTTAGCTCTTCAAACTCATGTTCTTGAGGTGTTGGGAGATTGGCTGTAATCCAGGCTGAGTATTTCATCAGCCTCTGTCTGCAGTGAGTTTATTGCTGTGGGATGGAGAAGGAAAACCATCCTGTGGCATCCCAGGCTGTGGAGTGTAAAGGGCAAATGTTTATTCCCACCAGTTTTGAGTCATGCTTGCCCATGGCCTTTGAGCTGTAGCTCTTTCTAACTGTCCTCTTGTTGAAGCTGGGAGCTGGGGTTGTTTAGCCTGGAGAAGAGGGGAGACCTTATGCTCTCTCCAACTACTTGAAAGCAGGTTGTAGACAGGTGGGGGTTGGTCTCTTCTCCCAGGCAACCAGCACCAGAACAAGAGGACACAGTCTCAAGCTGTGCCAGGGGAAGATTAGGCTGGAGGTGAGGAGAAAGTTCTTCCCAGAAAAAGTAATTGGCCATTGGAATGTGCTGCCCAGGGAGGTGGTGGAGTCACCATCCCTGGAGGTGTTCAAAAAAGAATTGGTGTGGCACTTGGAGCCATGGTTTGGTTGCCAGGAGGTGTGAGGTATTAGGTATTAGGTTGGACTTGATGGTCTCTGAGGTCTTTTCCAACCTGCTTGATTTCTGTGGTTCTGTGTGAAGCATCCCCAACGTTTGAAGCCTTCTGCTGACCAAAGTGCTAACTTGAGCTTTGCAATTTCTTGGCAGCCTTTGAAGACATGCTTGAAAACCCCTTGAACAGCACTCAGTGGATGAACGACCCAGAAACCGGGCCCGTCATGCTCCAGATCTCCCGCATCTTCCAGACGCTGAACCGCACGTAGAGGGCGACGCCAGCCCGCTGCGCCGCTTCCTGCTGCCCCTCCCTCCACCCTCCCCTCATGGGGAGGGAGCATGGATGGCTTGGAGAGGGGGGCAGGTGGAAGGGGGAGGGGAGGAGATCCCCTTGGAAAGGGGCTCTCACGCCAGAGCTTCATGTAGTTAGGGCCAACTGAAGTGAGTTGCCTTGTGGATGTAGTGTTAGGGGGAGAGGTTTGAAGACTTGCTTCTGTTTTCAGGTATTAGGTTTAAAATAAAGTATATCCCAAAAGCATCATCAGAAGAATAATAACTGAAAAAAAAATATAGGAAAAGGTTTGGTGAAAACAGCTAAGAAGCTGGTTGGTGGAAGGAAACATGACCATGCTTGTTCCCAAAGCCTGTGGCAGTAGTTTTCTGGCCAGTTCTGCTAGCAGCTGGCTGGTGTTTACAAGAGGTCGCTGACCACTAGCACAGGATGTTCATCATCTCCACACAGTATTAATTTATGGCTTACATCCAGCCAGCAAATGCTTTTGAAAACTGATTCTTAGAAAATGGTTTAGGTGGGTTTTAAAAACAAGTCCAACCCTTGGGAGAGCAAGCACATCCCCAGCCAACCTTTGCTCAGTGCAATTCAACCAGGATCAGCCAGAGGTGGGAGGCTTTTAATAAATAGCATTGCTTTTGCCTATTCATTTTTCTGTCTTAGTGCTGACTGCAGCCCCACACTGCCTGTGCTTGGAGGAGACTCTGGCAGCCACCTTAAAGATGCAGTATCTCCTTCACAGCACAGCTCCCTTCACCAGGACTTGGATGCTTGAGTAGGCTGCAGTTCCCACTCTCCCGTATCCTAGTGCAAGGAGGGATAGATTCACGTGGTGGAGTGGTATTGTTCTGTGCACAGCTTTGGAAGGGGACACTTGAAGGGGTTTTTTGACTTTGTTTACAAAAAAAAACACCCAAACACTTTGCATGGGGTTTTCTTTGGTGATCTGTAAAGCAGCAGAACCCACTGAGGTTTCTGTCTCGTTCAGCACACTTAAAAAGCACGCTTCAAGTTGTTGTTTTCTTTGAGATTAAAAGTGTGTCTTCTCAGTGCTTAATTTTTACCTTGGAAACACCCAGAATGTCAGGTTGTGTCTTTCCTGTTGGGTCAGGATGACCTGAGATTTCAAGGTGGATTTCAAGGAGTTGTGAGCTTTTCAGAACAGAACTCACTGTGGCTAGCTAGCTCGTTTTTATGATTGAATCAGAGAGTGGCCCAGGCTGGAAGGGACCTCCAAAGGTCATCTAGTTCAACCTCCCTGCAGTCAGCAGGGACATCCCCAACTAGATCAGGTTGTCCCTAGCCTTGTCAAGCCTCACCTTGAATATCCCCAGGGAAGGGGCCTCAATCACCTCCCTGGGCAACCTGCTCCAGTGTTCCACCACACTCAGAGTAAAGAGCTTCTTCCTGATCTCCAATCTAAATCTGCCCTTCTCTAGTTTGAATCCATTGCCCTTGGTCCTGTCACTGCAGGCCTTTGTCTCTCCCCATGCTTCCTGTAGCCCTCTTCAGGTACTAGAAGGTCTCCTTGGAACCTGCTTTTCTCCAGGCTGAACACCCCCCACCTCCCTCAGCCTGTCCTTGTAGCAGAGGTGCTTCATGTCCCTCCTCTGGACTCTCTCCATCAGTCCATGTCCTTCCTATATTGAGGGCTCCAGACCTGTACACAGTACTCCAGGTGAGGTCTCACCAGAGCAAAGTGGTAGAATCCCCTCTCTGGATCTGCTGGCAACACATCTTTTGATGCAGCCCAGAAGGCAAATCACATCCTGGGCTGCAAGCTCACACTGCCTGCTGCTGCTGTCCAGCTTCTCATCCATCAGCACCCCCAGATCCTTTTCCACCGGGCTGCTTTCTAACACCTCATCCTCCAGTCTGGATTGATAGTGAGGATCGGTCAGGCCCACTGAGCTCAGCAGGTGTTGCCTTTCTAACAGGCTGACCAAAAATGGCATTTCTTTTCAAATTCACTTCTGATGATCCCTGTCCTGTGCTGTGCTTCCCAGCCCTTTGTTATTTTTGTTGTTTGAAAGGCAGGCTAGGCAAGACCTGCCTCTCCAAAATGCAGAGCAACCAGCTGGAGACCCTGTCCTTAAACAGCACAAAGGTGTCCTGTCAAGAGAGCTCCCAAAGAGCTCTGCAGCTCACCTTGTGCTGGTGTCCTGCCAAGAAAGCTCCCAAAGAGCTCTGCAGCTCACCTTGTGCTGTGTGTAGGGTTGTGCACTTGGGGTTTTTAAACAAGAAATGCAGCAAGATGCAACCCGAAACCCTGCAACAAGTTTTGGCCTGAACTTGGCATCTCACCTGTGCTGTTTTGCAGTCAAGGCACTGAAGTTGCCAATTTCACATAATTAATATGAAGGGTGGGGAAGATCAAAACAGCATGAGATTTTATCTCCACTTACTATCCCAGGAGGATGATTATTTATTGTTATTATTTGTCATTTCATATCAAGCTTTTACACTTCATGGCTGCTACAGTATTTACTTGGTGCATTTAGAAACTCCAAGCTGTTAGAGAGGAGTTGCTGCTCTTCAAATGGGACAGTGAAGCCATGTTCCTGGACTCTTCCTAAGAAACAAATTTGACACATGCCCTTAAATTATAACCTTCTCCCATAGCTGTTCAGAGTCCTGCAGCCCTATGAGTGCAGCAGGACTCACGAGGAGTTATGACTGAGTATTGCTGTGCTGTGAAAGGTTTTGATTATTTTGTGTCTCCCCCCCACCTTTTGTTTTTTTCTCTTTTGGTTCCTTAATCCCTGAAGCTTTTTGCCTCTAATAATCCCAGAAGACACCAGTACTTGAAGCTCTTTGTTTAGAGAAGCTCATGCCCTCTCCTACCAATCATGATTCTTGTAAATACTGCTTTTATTGGGGGGTTTTAGAAGGCAAAGCTGGGCAAAACTACCCTGTAGTTTGGGGATTTTCTGGCTTCTCAATGAATAAGGACAGGTTGAGGTGTGACCAACAGGTACTCTGGTAGCAGCCTTGGTCTTTGAAGAGCATAAAGGCTTATTAAAATGCTGCTTTTGATTTCATGATCAGACTCTGAAGTGACTGTAGAGCTTCCAGACAGAGCAGGTGAGGATCATCTCTCAACTTCAGAGTCATCTAGAAGTTTGGTGGGAAAATGGCTTCAAGTTGTGCCAGGGGAGGTTTAGGTTGGATGTTAGGGGGAAAAAATTTCTTCTAAAGGGTTTTTAAGCCCTGGAACAGGCTGCCCAGGGAGGGCACTGATGGAGTCCCCATCCTTGGAGGGATTGAAAAGCCATGTGGATGTGGTGCTGAGAGACACAGGCTAGTGGTGACCTGGCAGTGCTGGGTTAATGGCTGGCCTTGGTGATCTGAAAGGTCCCTTCCAATAAGACAATTCTGTGATTCTCTGACTGGCCATGTGGCAAGAGTGAGCAACCCAGCTCACCTGTACTGACACAGGAGGAGCTGTTCCAGGACTGGCTGCTGCTGCTGCCAGGGCACTGTGGATGATGAACTTGAACCATCTGCCCAGCTCACAGAGGGCTGAAGCTGGGCACATGCCTGATATGTGGTGTGTGACCTGCTTTAGAGAAGCAGAGTTGTGAGCTTTCAGTGTCAAAGGTTCTGCTTCTTGTGTATCTCTTCATCAGCCCCAAAGCAACAGGATCAGAGTTTTGATACTGTCAGGACCTGCTAATGAACTGTGCAGTATCAGTTTGATCAGGGTGATAAGACAATTCAGAGCTGTCTCCCTTGGTATGCCAGAGCAGAATTGGTGCTGCTGAACCTTTTATAAAGTGAGGACAAATCCATCAGTAAAAAAAGCATCATGTTGATAGGATTAAAAGAAGGGAAGAATGGTCAGGTTCACACAGAGAAACTAATGTGGTGGCAGCAGTGAGAGACTTTAGGGATAAAGGAATACTGCAGCTGTAAAATGCTTGAAGGGTTGAGAATTTGTGGTTATTTCTGGATTTTGCTTTTCCAGAGCTCAGCACTTACACAACTGAAGTGTTGGGAGAGTGTGTTCTTCCTGAGCAGTCCTGCTTGGTGTGGCTTTAACATAGCTTGTTTAGAGAGCTTGAGTTCCCAGTGGCCAGTAGCTGAAAGAGGCCACAAGTTAGGAGGTGTGATGTTTGCAGCAAGGCAGAGGAGTTGGTTTAAAGCAAGCAAAAACTACCCTTGAGATTAAACAAATGCTCAAGGAATTGGTCAAGACCTCAGTGGTGGTTCATGGCAGCTGTGTGTCCCCATCACACCAGAGTTCCTTCATCACACTCAGCAGAGAGGGGTGCATGGTGCTTGCAAAAGCAATCATTATCTCACAAAACCTGCAGAGCACCTGGCAGATCACTGCTATGGAGTCAGAAGGTGCAGATGGGTCTCCAGGCACAAGAGAGTGTGCAGTCAGAGCTTTGCCTGGGGTCCTGCTTTGCAGCTGGTGGGTGAAGAGGACTGGTGGATCTGGTCTGTGAGCCCCTGAGAGGTCACTAACCAAGTGGGAATAGAAGGATTTGGTTAAAACAGTTGTTGTGAGGAAGAGCTACTCACAGGAGCAAGGCTATCCAGGCTCAGGTCCTGTGCTTGCATCTCGGGTGTGGAAGTTGTATCTGGCAAAGACATGGTGCTGAAGTGCCTCATAATGTGGTCAAGGGAACATTTGGAAGCCTGTAAAATCGAGTAGGAAGGAAGTGGAGTGGTAGGTGGCGAATGCAATACCTGCTTCTTACAGTTCTGGCTCCTTCCTCCATCAGTTGATAGAGACAATCTTCTACCTGTTGATAGCAGATGGCTCTGGAAAGCTAGCTATTTATTTCAATAGGTAATTTATCATTTTGTCATCAAAACAATGATGTTTTTAATAGAAATGTACTATGTGGGAGTTTGTTCTCAGGGCTTCCTCTTTACACTCCCTTTGTAGGGGAATGTGTTCCAAGGGATGTATTTGGGGAAAATGCCAGTGGCTGCTTGACAGCTTGGGCCTTGATTGTCCTGACTTGTGAGCCTGAGCTAGCCTAGCTTCTCATAAACCTCTGGTCCAGTCCAAAGAGCCTGCCATTATCTCTTTCTCCCTGTGAGCAGTGACATGAGTCTTCCTCTGAGGCTGCTGCAGCACTGGATGGACATGGTCACACAAGATTGCTCAGCTGCTTCACAGATCACTGCTCCTCAGGCCGCTCCAAGGACGCTCCTGTTCTCCGTGCAGCTGGAAAATTGACTTGCATGGTTTCCAAAGCAGTCATCAGTGCACTCCTGCTCCTCTGGGATGGTGCAAGGTTCACTCCTCAAGAGCTCTGACACCTCCAGCTAATTGCTTCTCTTTGGCTGCTCGCAGCCTCTGTTGCAGACATGTCCCAAAGCCTTGACCCCCATTTCTTTCCTTGCTCTCCTGGAACCAAACTTACTTTTCAAAGAGTGATCTTCATATCCAAGGAACACTTTTGGTGGTTAATGAAATCCTTTTGGTTTTTTTTTTTAGGTAGGACTGTTATGATTTATTTTGGGTCTTTTAGGCCTTGTGATTCATGGGTTGAGGATCTTTTAATATACTTTGGAAGCTGTTTCAGCATTGCACCAAACGAATGTACAATGGCACTGTCAGCAGGTGTCCCCTGTGGAAGAGACATGGAGGGTACCACTGATCTCTGCTTCAGTGGCAGTGCTCCAGAAGCCACATGCACAGGATTTGGTGAGTGTTTCACCCAAAGGAAATGCTCTCTTTTTACTACTTTTAATAAATAACATTTTTCTTAACCAGCTGGGTGTTCCCATCTGATCATAAGTCCTTGTGCTTCAAGGCATAAAGCAAACCGCTGACTGTGTCCTCCCCTCTGGGCCAGTGATTCGTCTGAAGGGTTCGCGGTGGCCGCTGTTGGAGGCAGGATGGTCAGTGAGTGTGGCCAGGGTGGCAACCCCCAGGGTCCCTGCAGAGGAGACAGCAAGCAGTGTCTGTTGTGTCTCTGTGAATGTGCTCTCATGGTAGTTGTTCTCACTTGCATCCTGACATCTAGGTGTTAGCCAAAGGGGCGGGGTGCTGTTGTTTTTAAGGACCTCTTGCCCTGCATTTGAAGATGTTCAACTCAGCTCCTGTTTGCAGCATGTGGACTTCCATAAATGTAAATGCATTCAATTCTTACTGAATTTGGGTATTAGTTTTATATCATGCTCTGGGGAGAGGGAAGAAATTGGATCACATTTTAACCTAAGCCCCCCACCCCCAAACCCAAGTGTCTTTGTTGCAGCAGGTGACAGAGGCCTGTAGAGATTTCTTTTTAAGCTGCCTGTTTCCCCCATGGTTTAATGAGCTGTACACGAATGTGATTTGCTATCCAGCACTTACCCACGAGGCAGCACCAGGAAAACTATAGTGCAAGGTACTGGCTTAGCATTATTTTTTGGGTTTTGTTCATTTCACCTGTGTATAAAATCATTTAGGTACAGCTTAGGATGACTTTTTTTCCCCCCCCTAGGGCACAGACACCGCCATGTGGCATGCACAGCTGTTTCTGAGATGTTAACATTACTTTTACCAAGCTTAACTAGAGCCTGTGGAATTCAGGGTTCATTCTGGACATGCTCATGTGGGTCACTGACCTCTCCCCGAGTGGGAAAGCCAAGAGGCTTTGCTCTTGCACCAGTTACCCTTCTGAGCAGTTGCTGTGGTCTGCTGAAACGCTCCTGGGGGGGTCGTGGCAAAGCCCAGACCTGCTCTGGCTGACACCATTGAGAAGTCATACCCACAAATGAGACTAGAATGAATGCTGAGGCTTGAAACCTGCTCTCACACACACACACACACACTGAAGACACTGATGTTATGTGTGTTGTAAATTTATAATATATCTTAAAAATAAAGGGGTTTTGGATTTATTACAAGGTGTTCTGCAGTATTCTTCTTCAGGAGCAGCAAAGGTTTCTGCAGCCCCATCCCCATCATGTTCCTTCTGGCTGCAAGACTGCTAGAGTTGTTTCTGAGGAATGAGCTGCTCAAGAAACCTGTAACAGAATTTTGTGCAGCCAATCTCTGGGTCAAAAGCTGGATTTGCACCTGGAAGCTATTCCTCTGTTTTCCAAGGAAAACAAGGGCTGTGTGAAACAAGATTGGGTGATCCCCTGGGACAGGCTGATGCCACTTAAGAGGGATTTATCTTGACTGATTAATTGGAAGCCTTTTCTACCGCAATAGGGGGACCCTCATTAAGGAGAACAGCTCGAGCAGATGGCAGCTGGTCCTGTGGTGGGATGCAGTGACTTGCAGGTGACTACACCAAACTGCCCTTCTCCCTTCTGTGGTGCCCATGCTGCTGCTGGCCACTTGGCAGTGGGCTGGGAAGTGCCTCCAGTGCCCAGTGTCTGTGTGTGTGTGGTTGCCTTGGCGGCAACTGATGAAGAGTGTGTGTGTGAGGTTATTTCTCCAGAGCAGAGGTGGGGCTATTAGCATTTTCACAGAATGTTCAGGGCACCTGCCAGCAGCCTGTTTATTTAGCACATCTTGCAGCAACTGCTGAGGAGCTGAGAGTCATTTTCATTGTGTCCTGTGAACGATGGAGGATTAGGGCATGAGACATCTGAACGCTTGTTGAGTGCAGGTTTGTCCATGTGGTGCTGTTAAATGCAGGTTTCTCTTGGTGCCAGATGGGCCCTAACTTGCATTCCCTTGACTGCAGAGATGAGGCTGCAGGACAGCTGTCCATTAATTTAAAATTAACCAAAGGGAAAAAAAAATAACCCAAAACAACAAACCAACCATAAAGCAGCTTGTGGTGTAGCATTAGATAATGGTGCTTCTGTACCCAAACTGGTACAGCAGGTCTGGGCAGAAGTCCACACCTTAAAAATGAACAAGTGGTGCTATCTGAGTGACAGGATGGGCTGTAATTGGCATAGTCTTTGTCAGCTCTTGAGATGATGAGCTTTCAGCACGGCAATGTGCTGCTGGTGTCCTCCAGCAGCAATAAGGAGAGAAGCCTGCTGCTGCCCCGGCCCAAAAGTCATCCCCAGCAAAGCCCAAGTCTCTGCTGCAAAGGGTGGGGAGGGTAAGTATGGGTTGCACTTCACTGTGAGAATGCAACTTGGTGTTGACAAGGTGAGACATTGCTAATAACACACATGGGGTGTCAAAAGCATCTCCCCATTCCCTCACTAGGTGCTTTATTAGAGTCTCTTCCTGCAAGCTGTGCCATGGTCAGGCTTTCTCCTTTGCTCACCTTTCTTCTGTGAATTGATGCTCTCTGGTCACTCTAACCCATGAGGAGGAGGAGAACATTGTAGTTACCTGGCTGGCTGCTCAAATGTATCTGCCTGCAGTGGGCTCCAGCAGAAACAGAAGGAGAGACAGATGCTGCCCCTGGGAGCTCCTGCACCCTTGGCAGCTCGCTGCTTGTGGATCAGGACTGCAGTCCCCATGTGACAATCCCAACATTTGCTCTGGGCTTCATTGTGCTGTTTTGTTTTAGTGGTGATTTTACTATGAGAGAAGAATTGGCCAAAGGAAGCAGCAGCTCTGGAAGACGATGGAGATGCTTTGCTCTAGGGGAAGCAGGTTTGGGGCAGAATTAATGGAGCAAGTTCTTTTCTCTCACTGCTCAAAAGCTTTGGCTTCAAATGCAGACTTGCACCACGAGCTGGATCTGCTGCTCCCATGGTTTGGTCCTGGAAATGGGGCAGGTCTGTAACCTACACATGTGAACAGTGATGCTAGGACTGCCAGTGAGTGTGACCTGAGAAGGGCCAGCAGTGCCCAAGCCCTGTGTATCCAGTGTCACCAGGAATCCGGTCACTGCTGGAGCTGGGGGAGGGACATCAGTAACTCGAGATGGGCTGGACCAGACCACACCAGACCAAAATAAACCTGGAGAGGTGACCAGCTTGCTCAGCCCCAGGGGTGTAAATCACATGGCTGCTAAGGAGCTGCTCCTTAAATATAAGGCATGGAGTTTACAGCCTGCAAAGTCACCATGACTCTGGGTGCTGGGCTCTAGCAGCGTGGCTGCTGCCTGCCCTGTTCTGGGTGCTTGGCTGCGTGTGGTTGATGGAGCAGATGGGAGGATGCAAACTCCATTCCTTGGGGTCCTGCACAGATTCTGCAGCCCAGAATGTAGTCCTGTTGCCTCTACATGTGCTGTCATAGGGGAGAGTTGCAGCTCAAACAGGTTTCATTAGCGATGCCATCAGCAGTTGCATAATGAACTCTCCCACTCCGGGAAGCAGCATGCAGGGAGCTGGTTGAGCTGGTTCCACACCAGGGCTCTGCATGCATAGCACAAGCAGAGGCTTTGTGCTTAATTCTTGGTGAGGGCTTCTCTGGGTGTTTGGTGCTTTGCAGGTGTGAGCAGCTGCTGAAAGAAATTATTCATGGAAGACTCATAGTGCTTATGCATGATGTGGTCGCTTGGCTTTTACAAGCTGTAGCTTGGGCATAAACCACATTCATGTGGAAGCAAACCTCTATTTGTCCTCTGAGGAAGGGTTGCTCTGCTGGGAATCTGTGCCTGGGAGTCTTGTACCCAGGGCAGCTCCATGTGCCCAGGGTTTGGTTGAATTATTTATTTAGCTCCTCCTCGCTGCTGCCGTGCAGGGCAGGCCTTGGAAGAGCCCAGCCCATGGTGCTGTGCTGAACACGCTGCTGCTTCCATCCATGCATCTGCCTCGACCCTTTCCATTGTACGAGGACTTGGGGGGGGTTGGGACCCCTCTCTGAGATTATTTTTTGTTGTGGTTCTGTTTCCACGTGGTGCAAGCTGGAGTGAGCCAGGCAGTGCAAGCTGCTGGACTGTCACACCCCACGCAGCTCCTCCATGAAGCATGCAAGAAAAGGAAAATAGTTCAGACCTTTCTAAATCATCCTTAAAAGGACACCAGTTGGCTATTTCCGTGCTGCTGGCTCGGCGTTGCAGCAGCCCTCTTCCATCTGTGTTTTCCCCTGCACAGGAGCTTGTTGCCAGGCTGCGTGTGATGAATCACAGAGTGCTCTCTGCCTTTCCCCCCCGAACGCCTGCCTGCCTGCCTCCCAGACAGGAGCCTTCGCCCTGCTCCCACACCTGAACACTTACCTACACAATCAAAAATGCACAGTTCTCCATGAGGCCTGCACTCTGGCCCCCGAGTGATCCTCTCCTCTCTTCCCTCTTGCCAGCACAGGCAGGAGGTGGCAGCAGCTCCATCCTCCTGCCAACCCTCTCCGTGCCCTTGCAGGAGCATCGTACCGGTTAAGTGATTGGAAGGGCCTCATGTTTTCATTCAGCTCAGGTGTCTGGAAGCGGGATGGTGCCTTTCCCACCACCGGATGGTGGTGCTGTGCTGGCCTGGCAGCTCTGCCTGCCGTGGGCTTCCCCGGTGCCATCACTGGCCAGGCCAAGAAGTCACTCTGGGTTACCGTGGGCTGTATTTATCATTTGCTAGGCTAAAAATAAAAGGCCCAAGTGCTGTGTCTCCTGATCCCAACCTTGCATCAGGAGGGCCTCCCAGAAGCCCATGGGAGGGTGTGTGGTGCAGGGTGCAGGTGAGTAATGCTCCTGGGGCTTCTCCTTCAGAGGGCTGAGAAAAGTTCTTTCTTGGAGCTGGTGGAGCTGCTGCATCACTTCCTGACCTGGCACTACTCTTGCTCGTGCAGAACTCTTGTCCTACTAAAAATATTCTATTCTGTTTCATCAGGCTTGATTTGATGGAGCTGTGGGAAGGAGGGGCTGGAGCACCAGCACTGCTGGCTGTGGCTAGCAGATGGTGTGAAGGGAAGCCCTGCACAGCATAGCCATGAGCCAATGTGCTACCAAAATGCTCTGAAATATGCCCAGATATGGAACATTTGTCTGTGGTGTTCTCTAACCCTGCTGTGCATGTGCCCAGCTAATGCTTCTTTCCTCTCCTTGCCTGCTTTCCAAGGTTCCTTTCCAGCTCCCAGGGTGACCCTGCTGGAGAGCTGCGAGTGCCTCCCTGGGGCAGGCAGGGTCCATGGGGATGATCTGCAGGAGCATCGTAGCTGAAGACAAGAACCCCAGTCTGATTTCCTGAAGGTGACCTCCCCTCGTTTGTGTGCCTGGCTTGAAGGCAAAGCCAGCTTGAGCAGGTGCTTTCTGAACTGGTTTAGTGAATCTGATTGTGTTTTGAACAGATCTGAGGCCCAAGGGCAGCACAGGGAGTGGAGTGTTGTCTGCCTGGGGTGTCCATCCTGCTCTGCTCCAATCTGTGCCCACAGGCAGAGAGGAGAGCTAACCCATGGAGGAGCTCTAGCATCTCCTCCTATCCTGATTCCATCCATCCTGCAACACTCCCCCTGGCCCCCGGGGAGATGCTGCCCGAGGGGGGATGGATATGGAATTTTTCCCTGCACAAAACCTTCTGTCTTTAACCAGCAAAACCAAACTGGGAATATCCGCTCCTGGCATCGCCTTCAGCCCCTCCAGCCCCCGGCCCCCTCCTCCGCACCTCTGATGTCACTCAAAGCAGCGTGACTCACCCGGCAGTTGCCGTGGCGACGCCGGTGATGCTGGGGAGGGCAGCGCTGCCCCGCTCCCGCCGGCCCTTCCCGGGCAGCAGAGGGGACCGAAAGCCCCGGCGCTGAGCCCCCGGGACGTGCCATGGGCTCCCATGTCACAGGCTGCTGTTCCTAGCCCCCGGCGACCCCCAAAGCTCCGAGGATGGCGGCGGCTGTCACCAGTAAGTCAGCGCTGTCGGGGATTTACCCGTCGGGGGCGGGGGGCTTCTGCTGGGGGTCTTACAGCGTCCGTGTGTCTCTCCCGGTGGCATCCGATGTCCCAGCCCCAAGGATCTGGGTGTTCTTTGCAGCATCCCCTTCTCTGTGTGCTCCTGCCAGCCCCATGGGTCGAGTGGGCTGCCCTGAGCCAGCTCTGGGTCCCAGGAGTGAGGGGAGCGCAGGGCAGAGTGGTGCTGGGCAGGCACCAGCCTCAGCATGCATGGGGACCTGGGTGGTACAAGTCTGTGTGGGGGGAACCAGGGTCATTTAGCTCCACACGTGTGGGCAGCAGCTGTTCCTGATGGCCTGAGTCACCAGCACTGTGCTCACTTCAGCTGGGGCAGTGAGGTCACCCTGTCACAGCAGGATGGGGCCCTTAAAAGCCATTTCAGCCCTGGGTGCTGCTCTGGGTGTCACAGCCTTGTTCTGACCCATTCTGGCTCAGGGCCACATCCTGCTCATGCAGAGCTACAGGCTGCCTTGGCCAACCTTGGCACATGCCCACCCTTTGGAAGGGGTGACAGGAGATAATCTGCTCTGGGCATCTCAGGGTGTGCAGGCAGCCCCTGTGTGCCAAGCCCTGCTGCACAGAGGGACAGGACATGTGCCACCTGCCAGGAGCTTGGGGATTGGAGTGGTCCCTGCCTGCTCCTTTCTGTCTGAGAGATTTGCTCTGAGATCCATTAGGCAGTTTGCTTGCCAGTGGCTTGGAGGCACTGGTGTGGTTTGGTTTCCTGCTTGGTGTTTTGAGTTTTACAGTCATCAAATTCTTGCTGCAAGTAGGACCTGGCCGAGCAGGACTGAGGTGTTTCAGTTACCCTGACTAATTTGTACATTAACATATTTCTCTGGCTGCAGATTTAAGAGTGCTCAAGCAGAGCATGTGCAAGCTGGCCAGAACCCAAGGGGGTGAGGAAGGCAGGGTTTGTTTTGGCATCTCTCTAGAGGCAGGGCAAGAGAGGACAGGGCTACCAAGGAAGGGCTCAGCTGTGAAAAGGAGCTGGCAGTGAGGTGGACCAGGAGCTGTGTCCCACCAGAACGGCAGGAGCTAAAAATATTGAATGGAAATGAGTTGAAACACAGTGGGAAGCCACTGCCACCCCCTGCCAGACCCTGCAGAGGTGGAATTGGAGGAGCTTTGATTTGCTTTTGAGGCAGTTCCTGCCCTAGAACCTGTCTGGAATGAAGTTTTGCACATCAGATGACTCGGAGCACATTGTGGTGGTGTTCCCCCAGCCCAGGGCTGTGTGCTTTATACCTAAGGAGGGGAAAACCTTAAAATCCACCTCTTTCCCCAAAACATCCCCAGTATCTTGAGACCATTACACAAACCTGCCATAGGGAAAGGGAAATGCCTGGCTCAGCTACATCCCTTCTGCCTCTGGGATGGAGGAGGTGATTTTCCAGGACCCAGCAGGCAGCTTGTGCCTTTGTGCATCCCCTGGGGGACCTGGAACAAGGCGGCCCCAGTTTTGCTCCCACGCAAACACCTCCCTCCGTGCAAGGAGCGTGAAAGAGTTCAGTGAAATAATGATGTTGTAACATGGGTTTGGAAAAGGTTGGTTGGAGCCTGCTGGGAATTCCCAAAGTGGGAATTAGCAGTGGTTCAGGATGCTGTTTTGAATAAAACCCCACACCAGCTCATGGGGAGAGAGGAGGGTTATGAGTCATTCCACTGGTTATTGGGGTGTCAAGGCTTTGTACCCTTTTGGCTACAAACCCAACAGCTTTTACTGGGATGAAAATGCTGGATGTGCTCAGTCCTGCTTTTGGCTATTGCACCTTGCAGAGCTCAGCCAGGAGCAGGGGGCAGATGTTGTGCTTTAGGATTCAATTAGATGTTTATTCTTCTTCATTTCTTCTGCCTCTCAATTATTCATGACTCCCTAATAATGTTTAAACAGTGGTGGAAAAGATGGAGGTAAGTCAGTCTCTCTTTGTATAGCTGTGCATTTATGGTAAACACAGTCTGACTTCCCAAAATGTCCTTAGGAAAGAAAAAGTGCCATTTAAAAAGAAATCATCTGGGTAAAGCAAATCCACAGTTCCCATCAAAATCGATTTCTGTCTGAACACTGCCCAAACAGGGCTGCTAAAAAGGCTTTAATGAATATAGAAGTCCATGGAAATGTAGAAAAATCTAATTTGTGCATTAATTAGATCATACCAATGCTCAAAACCCTTTCAGCACTTGCCCAGCACATCCCTGGGGTCTCCCTGGTTGGGGATGCTCAAGGAAGGACAAGGCAGAGGGTAGGCACGCTGGGAACGAGTCTCTTGGTATTGAAACTCTCTCTGGAAAACCTGCTGGGCTGTGAATGCTATTGACCTGTCAACCTCCTAAACATAGCCCAGGGACTTTAAAAATAAACAAACTCACAGATGAAAAAAAATCTCACTAAACTCTTTCTATTATTAATGGAGGTACTTAAAACCCACCGGCAGCCCCTCCAGAGCTGTAATTGCTGCAGATAACCACAAGCCTGGAGAGCCATCATCCAGCTCCTAGCAGCTGGCATAGGAAGGTTAGCTTCCAGCAAGCCAGCCAGGCAGGGTGAGCTGTCACCCCTCCCTTTGCCAGCTCTTCCCCCTGGCAATAACAGAGTCATTAATTAATGTTTGTACAGCACTTTGAAGATAAGTGCTGAATAGAAGCATTACTGTAAATGCAATGGGGATTGTCCTCGCCCTGTGCACACCAGCCCTGGGGGCAAGCCCCTGTCTGCAAGGGGCAGACCTGCTGGTGCTCCCTGCTAGGCTCCTTTGCCCCTGGAGAAATTTGACTTCTAGGGTTGGAGGGGCAGGAGCAGCTCCCAGTAGAAACCCAACAGCAGGCAGGGGCTGTGAAGTGGAATCTCCCCTGGCATCATTTATCCACAGCAAACATTTTAAGCAAGGGGAAAAGAATTCAGTCTGAATAATTCGTTGTGCTCATCAGCATTAGAGCTGCATGCACCTTGCCTTTGAATAAGGTAAAAACATTGAGTGAAACTGAGTCCTGCTAGCTGAACTTGATTTGTTTGCTTCATTTACATGGAAAACACAGCTTGTTGCGTGCAGTTCCTGATGCACAAGGCCATGGTGCTGCATATTCCTCAGGAGTTGCAGAACTGGTAGAGGTAATGACTGACAAGGACATTATGCCACAGAAACTGTGCCCATGGTGTGCTGGTAATCATACTGAGGTGACTGCTCTATTACTAAGAATAATATTCTGCTCTCTCCTCCTGAAGGCTGGCTACATGATGAACTGTCCCAGGGAACTGTTTAGTTCAAGAGAGAAAAAGACATTTGGGGCTGTCAGAGCAGCCACTAAATGAGGAGGCCACCACTCCCCCTTCACGTTTCAGTGCCCCAGCTCCATTCACTCAGGCAGTATTTTAAATGTCTTTTTGACCACATCTCTCTTTCCCCAGTGAATTTCTAATAAGAAGTAACTTTTATTGAACTCTGTAGTATGTGCTGGGGGATGCTAAAGCATGTTGGCATAGAGGAGACAGACTTCTCCTCCTCCTCCCAGATAGCCCATGGTGCTGGTGCCAGCATCATCCCCATGCAGTGACCTCCAGAAGTGCCCAGGCTCTAAGTTGATCCCAGCCCAGGGGATATTAAGTGCTCAGCACTGGGGCAAACGAGGCCCTGCAGGACTAAGCAGCGGGAAGCAGATACAGCCGTGTTCAAAATTAGTCCAGGGCTGAAAATAGAGCTGTAAGGAGGTGGCTGCAGGCATGCTGGGCTGGAAGTGCACCCAAGCTGCTTGCTTGGGGCCATTCTCAGCACTGCTGACCATCATGGAAATTTTGTGAAGATAACAGGAAAAAAATTCCTGTTGATTCATTTCACAGGATGCCAGGTTGGAAGGGACCCCAGGGATCCTCTGGCCCAACCTTTCTAGGCAATAGTGTAGTTGAAATGAGATGGCTCAGCACCTGTCAAGTTGAGTCTTAAAACTGTCCTATGTAGGGGAATCCCCTACTTCCCTTGGCAGGTGATCCAATGTCCAACTGTTCTCATGGTGGAAAAATTTCTTCTGGAGTCCAATCAGAATCTCCCCAGGAGTAACTGCTATTTATTACCCCTTGTCTTCTTCATGTGACTCCTTCTAAAAAGGGAGTCTCCATCCTCCTGGTAGCAACCCTCTACACACTGGTACATGGGAATAAGGTCTCCTCTAAGCCTTCTCAAGTCTGAACAACCCAGTTCTCTCAGCCTTTCCTCTTGACTTGTCTTTTCATTGCCCCTGTGAGCACAAGCAGGAGCTGTTGAGGAAGACTGAAGGCAAAAAAATGTCTTCCCAAATAGAGCTACCCAGCTTTCCATGCCGGTGAGGTGGATTAGCAGGCACTCCTCCAGCAATGCTAACGAGCGGTGCTGGCAGCGGGCAGCCGGATCCCGAAGGATGTGGATTAAAAAGCAGCCTGAGGGAAGAGGAGTGCAGCATGCACCACAGCAGGGTAGTTTGTTCTCATTTGCTCTGTGGTGATGCTGCTTGGAGCAAACCCACCTTATGGTGTTTATGCTGTGGGACTGGTGTTTACACTGTGGGACTGGCTATGGTAAACCATACCTGATTGTGGGCACAGTGGGAGGAGCTGGTGAAGGGCACTGGTATGGTAATAAATATTCTTCTTCTGGAGAAAGGAAGAAAGGAGGTGGAAGATGGGAGATCATCGCACCAGAAAGCATGGTGAGTCCTAATTGAGGACTGTAAATAACACAGGAATCAGGCTACCCAGCACATAAAAATTCCCAAGTCCTAGCTCCTTGTCCTGCTTGTTTTGGTGACTTTAGCACCAAGAGCTTTATGTGATGGGAACGAACATCGTGTGGCGTCCTCCCCCCTCCATAAATAGCAGCAGTGAGACAGTGAAGCATGGCCAGGCTCCGGCAGATACATGTTTTCCATCACCTTAAGGTGCAGTTTGTAATGATGGAGGAGAATCTCAATTCCCTAATGACTTTTCTAGCTGGAAGGAGAGCCACTGGCAGGCCAGCTCCTGCCTTCTCCGTGCACATATTCAGGAGGTATTTCCACACAGTGCACAAAACGTTACTATTTCTACAGACTATACATGCCTGGGTTTGTTTCTTAACAATACAAATTTAGCTCTGGTGTCCTTGGGATGACAAAGGGCTGATGTTCTTCTTGCACATGGAATCTCCCATACTGATAAATGAAACCTGGTGGAAGAGCAACCCAAAATCTCAGGCGTTCTCCCAGCAGGGCCGAAAACAAGCTGTGGGTTTAGCTGTGCAATGGGTGTCGTGTTTGAAGGCAGTGATTTCTCCAAGGTATTGCCTCCTAGTGATTAACCTCAGAGTTCTGCTGGAAGACAAGTTGTGCAGTGTTTGTCAGTTCACATGCACACCCACTCCAAGTGGCAAAGGAATCCAAGAGACTAATAGGGGAATTATTTCAAATAAAAAAGCAATGTGTTAATGTTTTCCAGAAGAAAAGCCTTGAAGCGTGTTTAGTAGTGGAGCAGAGTGGTAGGCAAATTAAAGATGAATTTGCTGCTGCTGAACAGGGGAAGAGTCATTTGTTTCATGGGAAAAGCAAACACCCTTAGATCCTCCCATTTCAAATGCAGCCTTTGTATCTCCAGGATAATTTTGCAGACGCCGGTGTGGGATGGTGCTGAGCTCTTGACAAACCACTTCATCATCACCTACCAAGCATCCCAAAACATCAATTTCAGCTTAAGGACTCACGAATGCTCCAAGCAGCAGAGTTTCAGGTTATAACAGAGTTTCAGGGTATAACCTTGGAGGAAGAAGTGGCAGCACATTTCACATCGGACAGCAAAGCACAAATGCAGACCTGGAGGAGAGTGCTGGGTGAGTGGGAGGGGCAGAGCAAAAGGCATGGCTAAGGTCAGCATCCTACATGCAGAAGCCTGTAGAAGGAGAGAATTCCCCTTGCCACTACACTCCTCCCTATGCTTTTAATCCACAATGTTCATTCTCTTTTCCATTTTTTCTTTATTCAGAGAATTCCAGGGGTCCAGGTAATACTGGCTTGGCTTTATAGAGTTTGACTGCCACCCTCTTGAAACATATTTTATTCCTAAGTGATTATGGAACATTTACTAACTGGGTCCATTCTCTATCTGTAGCAAAAATATATCAGAGGAAGAAGTAGGTCAGTTTTCTCCCCATTGCACCTTTACCCTTGCATGCAGGTCACCAGAGCTAGATGTCAAAGGGCCATTTTCTTTCTGCAGTTCCTTTAATGCCCAACTCAGCCCACAAATGAAAACATTCTTCTTGAGTTTAAAGGGATTTGGATTGAGCCTTAAGGCTTAATCTAGAAACAAGAGCAGCTTGTTATGATGATAACGTCACAAAGCGACAGCCTGGAAAACTGCTGCTGAAAACTCGGCTCTTCAAATGCAGATCATAAACCAACTAGGAAGTTGTTTGCTTTAATTGCCTACAACCTGGCAATGCCTGGAAGAGTGATGATGGAGGCTGGAGTAACCTTTGAACAGTGGATCCTATTTCCTGATGGCAAGAAGCAGAATGCCCTCCCCTTGCCCTTTGAAAAGACAGAAGGAAATTGCTGTTGAGTCTTAAGACAGATCCAAATGAATCTATCAATTGTGAAACATTTATGTAATCCACCCCTTACATGCAGCAAAAATATCATTTATGAGAATGGTAACAGAGAAAATTAGGTAGAATAAGGTCAGTCTGCTGTGACTGTTTGGCAGCTAAACTTATGAGCACCGTTTTCAGTAGCTGGATATTAAGGTGATTCATCTATCCAGCATGGGCATTAAAGGCTCGAGCCTCTACCCGCTTAATCGTGCAGCTTCACTTTTCAGATGAGCCCTGAAAGTCACTTGCCAAGAGAGTTAATCTGCAGGGTCTAGTTCTGATCACAAAACAAGTGTGCAGCAGAGGGTGGGATGAGCCCAAGGCTCTCAGTGTGGGCAGCAGGACCCAGCCTCTGGACAGCAGCTGGGGGAAACTAGCATTCCAACTGCATCCAGCAGAACAGCCTTAGGGTGACTTTGACAGTCTAAGTGCACGCAGCAAAGAACAACAGTCAGCACGTTATACTTGTCAGATATTTTTTGCTGTTATCAGTGGATCACAACATAAACCAGGTGAAGAAATTCTCTCTTTGCAAAGGAACACAGAAGATGCATGAGCCAGGTTCTGCCGGAAAACCGTCTTTGACATCCTTTGATCACAAGCAGATACACGTCAAGTCTTGGGGGCAATTATTTGTAATAACCTGGAGGAAAGTATCACTGACTACCAGCCAATGTTTTGTTGAGCGTGGCTGGCAGCAGAGAGATCTCAAGCCTTCCATTGATTAAGCAAATGTCTGACTTTACTACAGTGGACTTTCTTGTGTACCTAAAGGTAGTGATTGACAAACAATTGACAAAGCTCCTTGGGCATTTGTCTGCTTCTCTGTGTGAAATGGAAGCCTAAGTGAAGATGACAACATGTTGTGCCACCCCTACAGAGGCAGTCGGGCTGAGGAAGGGAACAATGGGCTGGTGGTGGTGCAGCTCGGCTTCGCACAGCCACTGCAAAGCCCCCATCCCACAGCTGGGCCTGTGGGCTGGTTCCTAACTGTACACAAACCCCCCGTGCCTCCCGGACTGCACATTGTGCGTGCCGGGCCCTTCTTAACAGAACAGCTATGGCTCAAGGTGCAGGGAACAGCTAAGCCACCCTCCTTCACCTACTTCTAACCCAATGCTCCTGCGCTGCCACCGGGCACAGCGGCCACGGCAGACCCCGCTGCTCACAAGCCAGGGCCAGGAGGCCACAGCACAGGGTCCTTCCACTATCACAGGGCGAAACCTCCACCTGAGGAGGCCTCCGTACCTCCCGCAGGCTGCGGGGCCTGGCGAGTCGCTGAGGATGCGAGGGCCCTCGGGGTTCCCGTGCGTACCGGGCCCTCCACTGGGGCCGAGCAATCAGATCCCCGGGCCCCTGCCCTGCTCAGGCCCGGGGCAGCCCGGGGGGCAGCGGGCCCGTCAGGGGAGCGGTCCCGGTTGCCACGGTAACCGTTGCCTAGCGAGAGCCGCAGGCGGCCGTGCCCCGCGCGCCTGCGCAGTTGGCTGCCGCTCGCCGGGGCCTGGAGCGGCGCGCGCGGGAGCCGGGCCCCGCCTCTTTTCCCGCCGAGCGCGCGCGCGCGCGCCGCCCCGGCCGGGAGAGGAGAAGGGGGGCGGTGAGGGGAGGGGGGGAGAGAGACACGGGCACGCGCGTGCGGGGCGGGCGCATGCGCGCGCGCGCGGTCCCGAGCGTTGGCAGCGGCAGCCGCGGCCCGACGGCGGCGGCGGCAGCGGCTGCTCCTTCCCGCCCTCCCCTCCCGCCTTCCTGTACCGGCGCCGGCCTCGGCCCGCCGAGCTTTCCCCTTCCTTCCCCGCCTCCCGGCGCGCTGCAGGGGCTCCGGGCGCCGCGCTGGTGCCCACACCCCCCCGTCCCTTTCCCGCCCTGGGGATGAGGCAGCGGTAGCGCGGAAAGGTGAGGCGGCGGGGCCTGTAGGCCGCGGCGGGCGGGTGTCAGGGAGAAGCGGCGGTGGGGGCTCGGCGGCTCCCGTGAGTCAAGCAGCCTCCTGGCGCCGGGTGGGCTGCGCCCCTCTCCCTCCTCCTCCTTCCTCTCCTCCTCCTCCGGGTGGGGGCGGGGATGCGGGCAGGGCCGCGGCGGGGAGGGGGAGCCGCCGTTCCCCCCCGACCCTCCTCTGGCTTTCCGCCGCCCCGGCGGGGCCAGCGGTGCAGGGCGGTACGGGGATGGGGGTGCGGGCGAGGAACCTCTGCTGTTTCTACCGAGCCAGGCGAGGGAAGGAACCGCAGGTGCTGCCCCCCGGGGCCTGCCCCTGCCCCCGGCGCGGCCCCGCAGGGGCGGGTCGGTGCGGGCGGGGGGCCTCGGTACCTGCCCGCATTGTTCATCTGACAGGGGGTGGGGGGACGGCGGTGCGGGGGCTGCGCGGCGGAGGGAGCGGTGGGAGGGTGGAGGGGGAGCGCCCCAGCCTTTCTTTATTGCAGCCGGGCAGGTGATGGGGCTGCTCCTTTCTTCTCTCGGTAAGGCCAGCTTGGAGCCTCGGCGAAGGGCTTTTTCTGCGAGCAGATCCGCCCCTTGCAAATGCAAGGATGCTCGCTCCCAGCTCGGATGTCTTTTGATTTACGAATGGATTGTAAATTGCTAAACGAGCCCGTCTGATGCAAATCCTGAAGGATGTCGGGCCTGTGGTGTTCAGCCCTCCGTATTGTGCCTGCTATAACGCGCTGGCTTTAAAAATGCAACGGGAGCGACTGCTGGTGTAAAGGTCTGGTGCCTTTTGTTTTTGTTTTAGATGGTGGATGTTGATGTTTGTGCGGGTGGAGATAGTACCAGAAGAAAAATGGATGCCCTGACAGATAGTGCTGTTGAGATTGTCCCTTTGGAGCTCTATGATTCAGCCAGAGCAAAAATAGCTGCTAATCTACAATGGATCTGTGCTAAAGCCTACGGAATAGGTAAGATCACGTTTATCAGGAGGTCGTTCTTGGTTTTGTTCTTGGTTTTTCTGTTTCCTCTGCCGTTCCAGAAGCAATTAAATTGAGCTTTGTTTTAAATATCCATAATATGACAGCCTGTTGTCTTGCAATATTATGTATTTGCTGGTGCCTTCAAGAGGAATAAAGGAACTATATGAGATGCCCTGAATCAGCAAACCTGACGGTGAATGCTCACAGACTCTGCCTGTGAAGAATGCATGCCTCAAAACGTTTAAATCCTCATTTTAGCCAAGAAGACTTTCTTTCCCAGAGCTGTGTGTCACTGCTTGCAGGCCTAGAGATCCTCCAGACCGTGGAGGCCGTAGTGTGCTTCCTTGTCTAGTCATCTCAGTCAATGGATGCTGGGGCCTCGGTACCATTTGTGCGCTCAGTTAGGAGTTTGGGTTTTGGTCAGATTGTGGTTTTGGTTTCAAACTGAACTTAAAAGCAGTCCGTTTCTTACCAGTGACATTTGAAATGTTGAATGAGTGAATAGAGTTTGTCTGTGTTCAGCGACATTAAACAGTAAATTGTAGATAGTAGAGCAGCTCACCTTCCCTTATGTCAGATATAGAGAAATAAAGGTTCTTGGGGTTTATATGTACTCGAATTTCCTTTTTGGTGTTGAACTAGATCTGTCTGTCTAGTATGAATCATTGTTACTAGATACATCTTGAATTTAAGTGGAGAATTGTGATGGAATACTTGTGGGTTTTGTTTATCCAGAAGAAAACATATAATGGAAGCATCTACAGAATCTTGTTTTGGAAAATGAGGTAGCCCTGTTAATCTAAGTCTAATTCTCCAAACTCATAATATGCTTAATGGATTAGCACTAGCTTACTTTGTGACAGGGCTGGAGCAAAGCAGTCCATTCCTGCACTTAAATATTAATCCTTGTTGGAGTATTTTTCTCAATAATTTTTCTGGCTTTGGTTGGTTGTTTTTTTTAAGTGTTTCCATCTCTGTCAGTGTTGTCATCTTAATGAGTGTGGTGAAAATGGAAAAGCATGCTTTTATAATGTTTAATATTAGTTAAGGTATCCTGCTGCAAGCAACAAGAGCCTAAAGGCTGCTATTTATGCCATTTTAAAAAGTGGGAATTTTGGGCAGGTGTTGGTAAGGCATCAATAGCTTGAAGAAGGGAACAGATGTTTCCTCAGGTAAATATTTGTCAGTGGCTGGAAGGCTTTTTAGTGATCAGAGATAAAATGGCTATTCCAGACATGGCCACACACTATTTGTATGATGAGTTTATTTCAGAAGAAAGCTCATCATAGATGAGAGCTGACTGGCACAGCTCCTGCACTGCAGAGGAACCTTTAAGGCCTCGTGTTCCTTGGCCTAGTGTCTTCTAGGGGTCTGGAACTCAAGGCTGTGTCTCTGCGTCTTAGACCAGTTAATGAGTTAACACTTGACAACACAAGTCTTGTGTTGGGAAAGTATTTGGTATTGCTTTGACTAAAAACAAAGCAGAAACCCACTTTTCATCCTGTCAATGATGTGATCTTCAGTGCAGCAAAGGCTGTAGCAGCATTTGCCAATTTTTCTTGCACGTGGGTTTGTTCACTGAACAGAAGTTAAATGCCACGAACGCTAGGAAGAAGCATTTTTGCTGGGGCTTTGGCTGTTATGTTGCTGGTTAGCCCCAATGAGTAAGGGTTTTGTGTCTGTGATTCTTTGCAGAACCCATGGTCTGTGGAAATTTAGTTGGATTTCTTTTTGAAATGGCCTCTGCAAGGCTTTGTCATGCAGTAACCATTACTCCTGGAATAGCATTGCAAAGTACTTAGGAATGTATAAGCCTCTTTAATTCATAGAGAGATAGGCTTAGAGAGGTTTCCTCTGTGATTAGCATTTTGAATAATATTTGAACTTAATACATTACTCAGTGTCTCAGGGTTTTCTTTGTGTGTTAAGGTAGTGGATGTTGTTCAGGTGGCTCTTGGGCAGCTACCAAGCGGTTCTGAATCTGTCACATAAAATCTCACTCAGCAGATGAAAGTTTTGGGAGGCTTTTTTGGCATTTTAGGCTTAGTTCTGATTTGGTGGGAAAACAACAACAGCTTCTCAACTTATTATGTCTTATGTTTTGAAGTAATCCTGGTCTGAGAGGGTTTCTGTAACTGCCTTGGAGTGGCTCAGTAGAGAATGTTTTCGTAGAGATGTTAGATTTGGGATTGACATATATCAATTGACATAATTTCATGCCCTAATCTTTCAAATGCTGGTGTATATCCCAGATTTAATTTTCATCTGAGTACAGCTAAGCTCATGCTGAAGTGTGGGAATGCTCAAAAGCAGTCTAGAGCAGACTGTTAGTAGAAGTCATTCATCACTGCAGGTTTTACCTGAAACTGTTTTCTGTTTACTGCTACAGGGTATTTGAATTCTCCACATCTAAGCAGAAGGTTTTTCATCCTTTCTTTTATTTTTTCCCCAAGGACAAATTACTGAGAGCAGGCATGAGACATAATTTGGGAGCTGAAGTTTTGGGTTGTGTTTCACTTGGGGATGCATTCTTCCTCTCTTCCCTTCTGGCCATGAAAAGAATGTCTTGGTAGCCAAACAATGAACACTGCTACCTTCTTTTTTCAACAGAAATCCTGCTAGAGGACACCTGGAGGTGTTCAGGAGGAGACTTGACAGGGTGCTTGGTTGCATGGGTTAGTTGATTAGGTGGTGTTGGATGATAGGTTGGACGCAATGATCTTGAAGGTCTCTTCCAACCTGGTTTATTCTATTCTATTCTAGAGGGACAACCCCTCTTCTTGCATAGAAACTGGGCTGAGTGTTTCTGGAAGACTGTAGCTCCAGCACTGTCTGTCAGTGCTGGCTGCATGCTTGTCACAGATGGACTCCAAGGGAAGATCTTACAGCTGTCCAAATTCCAGGAGACAAGGGAAGGATGTTATGAAGGAAGGTGTTTCCTCATTTGGTGTCATCAGTCTCCTCAAATAAGTCAGGGAGTGTGGACATGGATCACTCTGAACATCTGGAAAGCTACTCTACACTTGAGGGACTCTAAAGTCCGTTTAGCTGAGACAGTAGTTTGAGGGAATGGAATTTGATTGGAACAGAATTATCTTTTTCCTCAGCCAGCTTTGATTAGGACCAAATGTGCACTTTAAGGAATTGTACTGGCAGTGTGAAAATACAGCTCATGATATTTAAGTGGCTAAGGAGCAAGAGTGCCGCTGAGCTTGTGGAACTTCAGTTCACAGGAGGTGAGTGTGGGAGGTTTAGAGAGGCTTGGCAAGCTGTCCGTGGGAGAGATCTCTGCTTCACCATCAGCAGAATGAACCAGATTGCCAAGCTGTAACAGGGACACATGCTGCACCCAGCTGAGCAGAGGGAAGCAGACCTGGTGGTCCTCAGCACCACTGCCCCCGCAGGCCTGAGCAGCAGCAGTCAGAATGAACACAACCAGGACTTTTTAGTTTGGGAAAACAGACAATGAAAAAACGTGATCTCTTTGCAGGATTAGTTAGCACAGCATTATTTTCTGTGTAGAAGTGATCTCCATCCTCACAGTTACATTTTAGATCTGGAAGGCACCTGTGGAAGCTTTTCAACGTGGCAGCCTGCTGTGAGCAGGTGGGTTGTGTCCAGCCCTTCCCAGGACAAATGTTGTTGCTTCTTTGAAAACACTTTGTAAAATTTGGATTTTTCAAACCCATCTTAGTGGATTGCAGCAAGGAGCTGTAAAGAGTTTCTTTAGTTCCTTTACATAGACTTCATGCCAGCATTAGCCTGAGACCTTTGGCAAGGACTAATGTAGTGTATTGTAGGGGCAGTGCAAGTTGTGGCTTTTTTAGGTCTTTGAAGTATTTAATGCTTGTTAAAGTTTTACAGTACCCCTAACAGCTACCCACAGTTACCAGTTGGTATAAGCAACTTGAGCACATTTTCTGGGCTAAATTGCACCAATCCCTGAGTTCCCTGCTTCTGCTCTTTGTCAGCTTTCTGCTCAGGTCCATAGTAAAAATATTTTTAAGCAGGCTGTTGTGTTTTGCAAGTGTTCAATAGTTAAACAATTGCTTCTTTAATAAAACACTGAATATTACTTGCCTGAAGTTTCTAGGGGTGAGGGAATTGCATGGTTATTATTTTGTCTCTTCTTCTTCATTCAGTTTTGTGGCTTTGTGCTTGATCAAAAGATAGGATGAGTGTGGTCACTCTCACCAGAACTCTAGAGAGTCCTTAGCTTGGTAGATATTTTTTTCTGCCTGTTGTATGTAAATGATC
This sequence comes from Melanerpes formicivorus, assembly GCF_026170545.1. NCBI lineage: Eukaryota > Metazoa > Chordata > Aves > Piciformes > Picidae > Melanerpes > Melanerpes formicivorus. Next base: position 6,286,533 of record NW_027142385.1, on the reverse strand, counting down.
ATGTGTAATTTCATAGGTCACTGAAGAAGTTTGTAAAACAGTCATATAATGAGAAGCAGCAAAGAATGGTTTTTATTGTAGTGCAGGTGGTCTTGGTTGCTGAGAACACGTGGCTTCTACTCATGATCTGCAGCTTAGAGACCATCCATAGAGTGCTAAATAATTCTGTGAGCAGATACTGATACTAATGAAATCCTGCTCAGAGTTTGAATAAGCTTCGTTCTGTTTACTATCGTGCTTTGGCTCTCTTTCCAAGTGGAACCAGTTCTTCGTGCTGCGGGAGGTAAAATAACATCTGGGGTGTATCCACTTCTCCACTTCAAGGGATAAGTCAAATTTGTTCAGATTGCTGTATTTTTCTTTATCAAATCATAATCAGGTAGTAATCTTTGAAGAGGGTTTTGTAAGGGAGGTGATAAAGAGATGGTCCCCACCCTGCAGTGAGGAGAGGAGAAGCTGGCAGTAATTGTCTCGCTGGGTGTTAAGTGAAGCTGTTTTCGTAATCCTGTCAGCTGTGTTGTATACAATGATTTATACATGGCACTGACAGTTTTGAGAGACCAGGACTCATGGATATGATGGAACAGAGCATAAGAATGGGTTCCTAAGAAATTATCATAATTTATCTCTGAGTCCATCTCTTATTAAAATAGTAGGGAGAACCCTTACAGAGTTTTTGCTGCTGAAACTTGGGGGGGGGAAAGTGACTTTGTTTTTATCATAGTGGGAAACAGTAAAAATGAGTGGTTTTGCTCTATACTAAACTGTCTGTGTACAACTAATGTGGTATGAAATTCACATAAAATCCATGTGTGAGGCAGATGCAGTCAACTCTGAGTGTACTGTGGTAAATTCTTCGACAGGTCTTGATAGGACAGCTGGAATTAGTCACGTATGCCTTAACTCATCTAATTATCAGGGTATGTGTCATTGTTTTTAAGTTACTGTAAAAACACTGGCAAATTTCAAGCTTTATGCCTTTTGAACACCTCAGCCTGTCTAAACCTGGCAGCTGTACAGCTTGCATTGAAGTTGTTACCTGCGTTTTCCTGGGGTAACAACTCAGAAAGCACGTTAGGAAAACTAGAAGGTTCTTGCAAGCTTTGCAGCAATGTGCAATAGTAACATCTAAGTGACTTTCTTTTGGAATGTAGGTGCTATTGGAGACTTTATCAATGGGGGTCAAGGGGATGAGGTCAGTCCCTTTTCAGTGGTGCCCAGCAACAGGGCAAGGGACAACAGGCACAGTCTGAATGTAGAAAGTTCCACCTGAACATGAGGAAAGTTTCTTTGCTGTGAGGATGCCAGGGCCCTGGACCAAGCTGCCCAGAGAAGTTGTGGAGTCTCCTTCTCTGCAGACATTCCAAACCTGCTTGGACATGATCCTGGGCAAGCTTCTGTGAGTGACCCTGCTTTAGCAGGGGCATTGGACTAGATGATCTCCAGAGGTCACCATTTTGAGATTCTATATGACCTTTTTATGAGAGAGAAAGAAAAAAAGTTACATGGTTTCATTGCTTTTAGTTTGCTTTGGTACACTTTGTTAAATTGCTTGAGCAGAAGTTTTTGTAACAATAGCTTAGAAGCTCATTGCTCAGCAATTAGTTTTTTCATGTTGATTTTGCTGAATTCCAGAGCATAAATGTGTAAAACCCCAAGTTTTAATGACCAGAATTTTTCTAACATCCAAGTTCAGTTATAGGTCATGAAAGGAAGGTGCTGGAAAAGATGCCTGTAGAAACTGGGACTTGGAAAGATGGGGACATTTATAAAGACCCTTGTCACATTCTGTAGTGAGGCAAGCAAAGAGTGTGTGACAGCTTTGGAGTTTGCCCCAGCCATAAAAACTGGGGAGAAAAGCTGCCCATAATACCAGTGGCTGCTTGTGTATCCACAGTGGTCAGCCAGTTAGCTTTAGGTTGGCTCTGGTGTTTACCTGTTCTAAAACTGACAACTTGTTTCTGAGGTTTTTGACAATGTGGCAGTTTGGGCATTCTTAAGGAGGCTTTGGAGGATAAGCAGACCTGGGTGCTGCAGGTGTTTTATGTTGTGTTGTACTGCAGATTGAGAATAATTAGCAGAAATGTGAAAGGTAAGATAGGTTTCTTGCATGGCTCTTTCAGGGATGAATTTTAAATCCTGAAGATATCTGACAATTAGAACACATTTTTGGCCATGACTGTCTAGGGAGGCTGTGTTCCTCTGTTTGAGATATAATTCCATTATGTACAGAACATCTACAACTATGGTATTTGTAACTTTCTCAACTTCAATTTCATGCTCCTTGTGTTACAGTTCATCCTGCCATTTATTTTGCATTTATTTGTACCCACTGCATGAACAGTGAGATTGTGTTCAGCATGAAATGGATTTGAACTAAATAGCACAGTTAATATTAACCACTCATGAGCTTTGATGTGCCTTTTATATCCTAAAATGTGTGTGGACCTTTAGTTACAGCATCACATTAATGACAAAACTGTTCCTTTCTGTCACAGGCAGGTGAATTTAGCTGTCATAAGTGTTGTATACAATGATGCAGAAAATAAAACTGGGCAAATTACAGTGAAATAAGTTGCAGTCAATGGAGGATTGCTGTTTATGAATGACTTCTTGTGATTGTATTCAAATGGAGAAGAGAAGGATGAGGGAAGACCTTACTCCCTACAACTACCTGAAAGGATGTTGCAGTGAGGTGGGGGATAGTCTCTTCTGCCAAGTATCAGGTGACAGAACAAGTGGAAATGGCCTGAAACTGTGCCAGAGGAGATCTAGGTTGGATATGAGGAAAATTTCTTTCCTGCAAGACTGGTCAGGCATTGGAACAGGCTGCCCAGGGAGGTGAAGTCACCATTCCTGGAGCCATTCAAGAAGCACATGGACATGGGGACATGGTTTAGTGGTCATGGTGTTAGACTGTATGGTCTTAGAGGTATTTTCCAACCAAAATCATTTATGATTTTATGTAATTAACACCTCTGGTACTAGAAGTAATTCTCATCCTCCCCATATCTGGTTAATCAAAATTCATTCAGTCCCTAAGCAATTACCTGGTGATCAGAAACATGGAGTTCAAGGGTGCTTCAGTATGGAGGAAAAAGATTTTATATCTTCTGACTGGATGTTCAGACTAAAGAACAGTAGCCAGAAGGCAATCTTTATTTATTAATTTATGGATTTCTGTAGCATGGAAACTCAGCAGTAAGGACTAGATCCATTTATTGCTGGAAGAGGCTTTTGAAAACATTAAAATGTTGTTGGTTTAAGTGAAAAGTGATGTGGGAGGTCCTACTGCCCCTGTCACACAGGCAGCTGAGCATCATCTTCCAGTAGTCTCTTTTTTATGATTTGTGCAAAGATCCCAGTTGAATAGGCTGTGTCCCCTGTGGTGTGTTAGAGTTGAAGAGGATGCTTTTGGCTCTCTGGAGGTACAGTCTATGAAATAATTGCAGCCTGCAGTGTGGTGAAGGGACCTGAAGCAGTCCTGGGTGAGGTTCAGGCCTCTTTGTCCAGCCTTTGCTCACAGCATGGTTTCAGACAGTCACCTCGGTTACCCAGCTCAGCAGGGGTCTGTGGAGCTGAAGGAGGGCAGATGTTCAGTCTAAACCCTTCATCTTGGCACTTCAGATTTCAGACATTGTGAATTTGCTTTTTTGATTTGTTTTGCATTGCTTTGTTTTGTTAGGAGAAAGCCTTTCAAACTTGGAGTGGTGCTAATGCTCTCACCAGAAATGTACCACTTCATGGATCTTGTATGAGCTGCTATTCTGTTATTTCCTTTCACAAGTAATTTTAGTAAAAAGCAGAGTGTCTTTGGTCCTCAAAGGTGTAGCTATTCATAATGGAGCTAAAAATGTTGAATTCTATGAGCTGCTTTACATTTTGATTTTTGGATCTTTCCCCAGTCTGTAGAACTGGAAGCTCTAGTTCGCTTTCTGGAAACGGCAACAACCAGCAAATGGAATTAGCTTTCAATAGCCTTTGCTTTTAGATCAGGTTGACTTAATGTTAAGAAGATTACAAATGCTTGAATTTCTTTATTCCCCTAAAAAAGGACACCCACATTAACACATGCTATTTATGTAGTGCCAGTGGAGTTTTATTGTGTCTCTTCTGTGCATGTTGGAAGGGACTCAGAGGGGATCTTCTCAATGCTTGTCACTATCTAGACGCAGGGAGCAAGAGGATGGGGCCAGAGTCTTTTCAGTGGTGCCCAGCAACAGGACAAAGGGCAGTGGGCACAAACTTCAGCCCAGGAGGTTCCACCTGAACAGAAGGAAAAAGTTCTTTGCTGTGAGAGTCTTGTGGAGTCTCCTTTGGAGAGATTCCAAACCCGCCTGAACATTGTGATCTCAGGCAACCTGCTCTGGGTGACCCTGCTTTAGCAGGGGGTTTGGACTAGATGATCTCTAGAGGTCCCTTCTGAACCTCCCCATGTTGGGATTCAGCCTGTAGTCCACGTATCACAGGGTTCAGCATTGTACAAAGGAAAAACAGTGATCTTAGTTGTTAAGAACTTCAAGAATTGTTGCATTTTGAGAAACAGGGACAGTACTGTGTGACTGAGTAGCCAACCACACTGGTTTACTGTGTGTTTTTATTGAAATGGTATCACTTCTGTACTTCTCCCTCATGTAATTGATAACATACTATCTCAGTTTCTCCTCTTCATGAACATTAAGTGCTCTGCAGTGTACAAGTACCATGTGCCTTCTTTTGCACTCAAGGACAGGCTATGGGTAGGAGTTTTTTTTTTGAATGGGGAAGTGTAATTATTCTGGAAATTAGCTGAATGAAAAGTAAATAGGCTGCCAAATGAATAATTCCTTTAACTGTAGATGTGGGTATTTAAAATGAACTGTTGAAGTGGCTTTGGGGGAAGATCTCCAGAGTGACTGGATAGCATCAGAGAGAATGGTATGTTTGAGAATTATGAAATGTCAGGCTTCTATTAAGACAATAGACTTGAGGCCCTCCTGATTACTGTCACCCCCTTGGAAAGATCAATAGCTTCCAGTCTGATTACTGAATATGAGTTGGAAGTATTTGTATGGGGATATAGCTGTTTTTCACTTGGTTTGTGTCTTTTCCACAATAGCAAGAAACTACTGCTTGCAACAGCATTCCCTCCCTCTTTCAACTCTTATCTATTGAAGTTTGCTTTGTGTTGTAGTGTTAGAACCTGTAATGCTGGCAGTGCTTCAGCAATGTATAGATTCAAAACGTCTTACATGTGTTCAGAGTGATCAGAGTATTAGCTGTTGGTGATGTATTTTTTCCTGCCAGCTAGGAAGCTGTGCTGATTCATAGCAAAAGTGGAAGCCCTTGAGGGTTGGGAGCTGGTGGGGAAGAAGGGATGTGCAGCGCTGGAGCCTTCTGTGTTGTTAATTTTAACTTGCATGTTGCCTGCCACGCTCATGTTCTGTGTTTGTTTTGGTAAGATTATAAGGCAGCTTGTGGAAGTGGTGCCATTCCTAAGGAAGTTACTTTTAGACTTGGTTTAAATTTCACATTGAATCCAAGTCCAAGTGGTGTGGTTTTGCTTCATAGGCTTCAGTTTTTCTTTAAAGGCTGAAAAGCTGGAATGCTTCAGTGCTCTTGTCTTCAAGAGTGTGGACATCAGCTCACTGGAGACTCAATTGTTTGCAAACTGCTTGTAAAATGCTCAAGGTTTTTGGCAGGTTATTTCGATCTTTCTATGAGCTTTGACAGTTCAGAACCAAGAAATAGGTGGCTTAGTTCTCTTTTGCAGTTTGAGAATGTTTGGCTGGCCCCTCTTAGTGACTGAGTGCTATGTTATCTAGTTGCTGTGCACAGATGCATTGCTTGAAGTAGCTGTAAGTTTTACTTTGAAGGTGTCTAAACTTTGTCCATCTGTTACAGCAGTTTGGCCTGGGGTCTGCATAAAGGATTTTTAACTCCAAGTAAAATGAGAAGAATAACCACTAACCAGTACATGTGATAGTGTATTGTTCTGATTAAATTGGGGCTTATTCAGGGAATAGTATCATAGTCGTAGTATCATTCAGGGTTGGAAGGGACCACAAGGATCATCTAGTTCCAACCCCCCCGCCATGGGCAGGGACACCCCACACTAGATCAGGCTGGCCAGAGCCTCATCCAGCCTGCTCTTAAACACCTCCAGGGATGGGGCCTCGACCACCTCCCTGGACAACCCATTCCAGGGTTTCACCACTCTCATGGTGAAGAACCTCCTCCTCACATCTAGCCTGAATCTCCCCACCTCCAGCTTCATTCCATTCCCCCTATATAGCTAGAGGTATGTGGAGGGCAGTGGGGCTTTGTCCATGCTGAAGTGTTTCTCGAAAGGGATTCCAGTATCTTGAGAAAGGTAACTGTAATATATAAGATTTTTACTGCTTTATAGATTGTGACCCAACTCTACATGCTTTACTTAGTTAAAATAAAAGCACAAAGACCTATTGAAATCCATTTTCCATGTGAGGCTGCAGACTGAACTGCCTTCAGTGTTTTTTTTTCTTCCTGATATTTTTTGGGCTTTGTTTTTCATGTGCCAGCTCTGAATTACACTCCAAATATTGACTTGGTTTAGAAGGGATGCCACGTCTTGGTGTGGCTTGTTGAAACTGTTCTTCCTTGTTTCAGATAATGTCCCAGAGGAGCTGAAGGACCCATTTTACATAGATCAATATGAGCAAGAACATATTAAACCACCCGTGATCAAGCTGCTGCTGTCCAGCGAGCTGTACTGCCGCGTCTGTAGCCTCATTCTGAAGGGGGATCAGGTGGCTGCTCTGCAGGGACACCAGTCAGTGATCCAGGCTCTGTCTCGAAAAGGGATTTACGTCATGGAGAGCGATGATACACCTGTGTCTGAATCTGATCTGGGCTCTGCACCAATCAAAATGGTTAGCTTAATTAAATCCACCTAATGATCTTCTTTTTATTTAACACTATTTAAAATAGCACTATTTAAATGGAATGAAGAGCTTTTCATTTCTGGGTCGCTAACCTCAGGAATCTTCTCGCTTTAAATACAGTTGGAATAGAGAATACTCATTTTCTTGCAGGATTTGTCAGTGCCCTTTGTCTTCTTCTCTTAGAGTTCTCATATGGCAATGATTGATGCTCTTATGATGGCCTATACTGTCGAAATGATCAGCATTGAGAAGGTGGTCGCTAGTGTCAAGCGTTTCTCTACATTCAGTGCCTCGAAAGAACTGCCCTATGATTTGGAGGATGCAATGGTTTTCTGGATTAACAAGGTAACATTTCTTTTGATAAACACATTCCTGTTTCTTATTGTCTTTTCAGATTTTGAAAGTTTTTGATGAGTGTTGTCAATCCTTCTTACCTGTGTATTTCTATCTCCGCTTCAGATGAGTGGTTTGGGTTGAAAGGGACCATTAAAGGTCGTTTAGTCCAGCCCCCCTGTAGTCAGCAGGGACATCTTCAACTAGGGCAGGTTGCTCAGAACTCCAGCCTGACCTGGAATGGTTCCAGGGATGGGGCATCTACCACCTCTCTGGGCAACCAGGGTCACAGTCTCACTGCCCTTAGCATAAAGTTCTTCCTTCTATTCAGTGTAAATCTCCCAATTTTAGTCTGAAACCATCACTCACCCCTTGTCCTGTCACAGCAGGCTCTGCCAAAAAGACTGTCCCTCTGAAATGAAGATGAGTACTGTGTCCAGTTCTGGGCCCCTCAGTTTAGGAAGGAGGTTGACTTGCTGGAACGAATCCAGAGAAGAGCAACAAAGTTGGTGAGGGGTTTGGAGCACAAGCCCTATGAGGAAAGACTGAGGGAGCTGGGGTTGCTCAGCCTGGAGAAGAGGAGACTCAGGGGTGACCTTATCACTCTCTACAACTACCTGAAGGGAGGTTGTAGACAGGCGGATGATGGTCTCTTCTCCCAGGCAGCCAGTACCAGAACAAGAGGATGCAGTCTCAGGCTGTGCCAGGGGAGGTTCAGGTTGGATGTTAGGAAGAAGTTCTATACAGAAAGAGTGATTGCGCTATGGAATGGGCTGCCCAGGGAGGTGGTGGAGTCGCCGTCATTGGAGGTGTTCAGGAGGAGACTTGATGGGGTGCTTGGTGCCATGGGTTAGCTGTTTGGGTGGGTTGGATTGGTTGATGGGTTGGACACGATGATCTTGAAGGTCTCTTCCAACCTGGTTTGGTTTATTCTAAATAAAGTTTATTTATTCTAAATTAAGACAACTGCTTGTTACTTGCTCCCTTACATCCGGTGGTAGTTGAACATAATATCCTAACAGATTATTATTAATAGTATTTGATTCCCTTGTTATTGCAGCATATTCTAATTTAATCATCTTGCTTGGCTTCCTGAGGTTTCTGTGTGCATTGGGAAAGAGAATCCAACTAGGAGGGAAATGCAGTTTTTCTTTCTTGGGGATGCTGTAGTAAAGCTGGTACATTTTTCAAGGAAAAATTAAAAATGGAGCTAATTAAGCACTAAATTAGGAAACCAGCAGAAACTGAGTTATATTTTTTTCAGACAAGCTGCTGTGAGGGTTTGGGTGTTGTTGGGTTTTGTTTGTATGGTGGGTTTTTTCTTGATGAAGCATTTTTTTGTGTTGAGTAACAGGACAGACTTAATTCTGATTAGCTTGAATCTATTTAACAGAAATACTGAAATTTTTCAATGGGTAGAGGTTAAGTTACTGAAAGCCTTTGGGTTGACAACAGACATGTTCCAAAGAGAATGCCTGCTTTGGTAAGCCAGGATTTCATGTTGTGATTATACCTACTGTTAGTAAGAAAATTGGCCTGGAAACCTCTTCTAACACATTATTCTAGGAACTTCTGTGTTTTATGGGCTGACCATTAAGTCGAGAGGAGAAAGAAGAAAACTTGACTTGTGGAAACATCTTCAGATGTTATTTTAATATCTTTTCTATGCTATGCCCTTTTAGGTGAACCTTAAAATGAGAGAGATAACAGAGAAAGAGATTAAATTAAAACAGCAACTAATGGAAAGTCCTGGGCACCAAAAGGTAGGACAAATTTATCTTCAGCTGTGATTTTGTGTATTGATGGACTAATGGATTTAAACACAAACATCTCAGTGGTTTCTTTGTCAGGGACATGTGAGGCAGGCAGTGATCAAAATTCCCAAGCTTTTGTGCATGCAGTCTGTTCTGTGTCTACCATCAGTGCCCTTCCTTATCTTTCAAGCCCACTGGTATCTTCTGCCTTTCCCTTGAGTGTCAATTGGACTAAACTCACTTGTTTCAACTTAAAATTACTTGTATCAATTTTGTGTGGGTAAATATGACTCTGCTTTCACAGCACAAAATATATGTTATATATTTTGAAAGCTCTTGGGGCATATTCATTTTGCATGGGTTAATTGTCTAATGTATATTCAGAGGCTTACCCAGGTTCTAGCTAGTAAGCATACTCTTGGCATTCAGACGTTAAATGTGTGTTTGTAGTTGTTTTTCCGCCTTCTTCCCTTGGATTTATATCACAATGCACTAGCACTGCAAAATATAAGTACACTTTCATTTCTGGAGCCTGTGCACCATATTTTTTCTCAGACAAAGTGTCTGTCAGCTCTCTGAGCTCCTAATTTATGATGTGATGAAGCCTTAAATTCTTGCCTCCAATTGGCGTTGCAGCGCAAAGGGGATAAAAGTGTGATGTATGAACACAGCACAATTGTTTAACTTCCATGGTGGTGACAGGTTATTTTTCTGTGCTCTTGTTGTTGTAAAATAATATCCTTCACTGAGGGGCTAAAGAGCTGTTCAATTTCCAAGTTAATGTGTGGTCTGAGGGATCACGTTGACTATTTGACTCTCTATTGGCTTTTGAGTCTCATTTTGGTATTTATAAATCTCACTTTCTAAGCTACAAGCCCTCTGAAATATGAAAGTGTGTCTTGTTGAAGTGCATTTAAGTATTACTGCTTTTAACTTGCATTGCTGATGTTCCTTTCCTATTCCTACGTTCCTCTCCTTGCTTCCTGAGCAGTCTCCTTCCAAGTGGTATTGGAAATTAGTACCTGTAAGTGAACTACTCTTACACCAGTTGTCATCCACAAATCCATGGCTTTTTCAGTTTCTTCAGAGTTTGCTTCCATTACCATGCTTCTTAGATGGTCTTTTGAGAAATAAAAGCCACCACTGTGTAACCTTTTGGGTCATCAGGCTTAGTTTTCATGGCATGATTTTTGCATACTGTACAGCATATAGCATAATCACTTTACAGCATTGCAAAATTGTTTTCCCAGTGCAGGAGGGAGGGAGCTGGAGTAGCAGCAAAAAAACCCCTAGAGAATTAACAGTTGAAATGGTTTTGTTGTAAGCAGGCAATAGATCACAGCACTAAGGTGATACCAAAGCTGGTAGGTTTAAATGGTTGCTTAATCTTTGAATCTGTAGTTGAGACAGTCAGATGTTTGCAGTTGTTCATTAAATAATGCTCTTGCACCTGCTCTGCTTCAGGTTTGTAAATCTGTCAAAACCAGAACACTGTTACTCATTGAGATGAGGTTAGAAGATTGGACAAACCAGTCTGGAGCTGCTGTGATGGTGGCTGGAACTGCATGCTGAGTTAATGAGACTGAAGCTGGCATAGTGAGAGTAATGACAGCTTACACATCAGAACAGAATGCTTCTTTATGGTGGTGTGAAATGGAATACCAATTCCACTATATATAAAAAACTAACACAATGGTTTTTCTAGTATTCAAGCCTGCTTCCTTTTGGCTGAGTTTCCTGGCTTTATTTCCACTTGTAGAGATTTTAGTTTGTTCCTCTGCTTTCTTTAGGCTTGATGCCCTTTTTCCTTCATTTGCTGGATTTTGCTTTTTCCATTTTCTCTCTGGGAAGATGAGAGCTATTGTCCCAGCTGCAGATTCCAAAGAGCAGTGCACTTGGAACAGGCAGCATGGTGGGACAGTCACCTTCAATCTCTGCCTTTCCACAGACAGCTCAGTCCCATTCCTCTGCCTCATAAACTTTATGCCTTTGAAGCAAGTGTATGGGCTGCAGCAAAAACTTTAAATACCTGAATAAACTTTAAATACCTGAAAATTCAAGGGACCTGCAGGCTAATAAGCTCTGTAACAGAGCCCTTGTCTTCCAGCCTTATTTAGTGACATGCACCAGTATGTGATGAAGTACTGACCTAGTGCTTAGCACTTACCTTCTAGTGTGCTTCAAGATCACATCTGTGTTTGAGGCAATCATTGATAGCCTTTCCAGGAAGTTGAGTAGGTTTCTGTTTTGTTTAGAGATAACTGGGTGAGAGTAGAAGAAACTACAGGAATGGAATTGACTTGCAGGATGTCATTGAGCTGTGGGAGGAATTTACGGTAGCCTTTCAGTACTTAAAGGGGCCTGTGTGAAAGGTGTGAAGCGTCCTTCTAGTGGGGCCTGTTGTGATGGCACAAGGGGTGATGGTTTTAAGCTAAAAGAGGAGAGGTTTAAACTAGATACAAGGAAGAAATTGTTTACACCTATGGTGATGAGACACTGGAACAAGTTGCCCAGAGAGGTTTTCCAGGTGAGGTTGCCTGGGGCTCTGAGAAACCTGCTCCAGTTGAAGATGTGCCTACTCAGTGTAGGGGTGTTGACCCTAAAGGTCCCTTCCACCCAAAGGAATTCACTGATTCTATGAAGTTATTGGTAAATAGAGGTTATCACACTGGTAGCAGTAACATTTAGATTGTACTGGTGTGCTGACTGATTCTGTAGTTTCCATAGTAGTTGTCACCCTGTGTCACTTCTGTATTTCTTTCTAGTTTCTAATTACCTCTATCAGTAGCACCCATTTCTGCACTTTAATGCATACAAATGTCATTAGTTGTATGCATGGATGGAGTGGGGGTGAAGAAACCACAAAATTCAGCTCAGAATATGAGTTCAGAGTTCTGAGTATAAAAGACTGAATGGTTAAGAGAATACCAGCTGAGCAAAAAATGAGTGACATTCATTAAAGCTTCGTTGATAAATCTGTGGGTTTTCACCAAAGATGAAGATAAAAAAGGAATTCTCGTAGATTTTAGTTCTCAGTACTGAGTGTAGTTGGGTTAAATCCCCCTTAGACCTATTGGAGAGGAAGTACTTGTAGTAACTTCACATACAGGAAGGATTAAAGTTTGAAGAGGAAATTTCTGAAGTTTGTTTGTACGGTGCTTACTTCAACTAAGTGGATAACGATGAACCTTTTAAGCTAACCAGTTCACCTCAGTGGGCATCCCTTATTTTGTCAGACTTAGTGACCACATTCCCAGTGCATAATGGATGTTGCTAATGCATTTGATTTTGATTTTTCCTGTTTAATCACCATCGTGTATCTCGCTGTTTCTTTCTGTGTAAGCCTGATCTGATGCATGCCGTGTCGCACTGCATGCTGGAACCAGTGGAATATGCTCGTGTGGTACAGTATGATTCGTATTCCATTACATATTTGTGGAGTGCTCCAGGCTGGGGGAAAAAGAAGTAAAAGTAATTTACACCTGGTAAAAGGTTGGGGGAAAATAGTGGTAGCTTGTAGAGGTAGCTTTTAGAGTTACTTGCCTTTGCCAGGAAAATTAACGTGTTTATATTTGAGTAAAACAAATAAATGGAACTGGTGCTTGCTATTCTGATTGGAAGTGGTCTTTGTTCCTCTGAACAGATTTTTTTCTCAGCCTGTGCTATCCTAAATTGACACCCATGAGAGTGTGTGTGAGTGTGTGTTTCCTGGAAAGTGGTGAAATCCAGCTTTCTTCTGATGATTAAATACATTCTCTGTATAACTGCATGTTAGGCCAGCACATTGATTGAGATAGCTTGTTAAATGCTAAGTGATATTAATCACTAAAGGGTAAAAGGAACTTTTTTTCCAGCACTGAGAGGTATTCCTGCTAGTTTCTCTGCCTTACTGCCCTCTTGCTTGCCTGTGCTTTGCTGCTCCAACCTATAGGTAGAGCCTTCTAGTCTAGCTGGCAGTGTGGGTGTCTAGCAACTATCAACACTGAACTTGTCTTGCAAAGACTGCAAGAAGCAATGCCAAGATTTGTTCTGTAGTTGTCTGGCTTTAGCTACTCTTCAGCCACGCTCCAAATGACATGAAGGCTGGGCAGGGGTTTGCAGAAGAGTTTGGTACTGCTCTGTAGTGCAGCCAAAGAGAGCCTGCTGCTGCTGCTGTGCCAGGCCTGGTGCTCATCTTGCTGACCACTTTTGGAAGAGGCCCAGTTTATTTCTTTTGCACTTTGGGTTCTGGCTTGGCAGATACAGAATGTGCAGAATCTCTCTGAGGGAACTTTGCTGTCTGTGGGCATGATGGCAAGTCTGTGGATGTAGGTAATGTATGAGAAAGCACCAGCTCATCTGATTATTTTTTGGCTGTGCTTTGGTTTGGTTTGTTTCTCCCAAGCTTTAAGTGTTTTCATGTAGTTATTCATGTCTCTTTCTTTGGATCTGCTGCATTCCTGCATCTGTGTGGAAGGATTTTGACTTAAATTGCTTGAAACAAGTTAAAATGTGTGGATGAAGCTAGGAATTTAGCAGCATGGATTGCTTCCAGATATGAGGAGAATGATTAAAAGGGGAGCACTATATTCTTCAGAATTGGCTTCCATTGAGAGAAAAATACAACCTTGGAAATGGGGGTTGACTTAAAGCAGAATGCTGTAAAGGATCCACCGTAAAGAGTTTTCAGTGCTTAACAAAAATGACCTTTTCTCCCTCTTCTCTTTCTGTCAGCATCTCATGAACATTCGTGTTCTTTCGCCAGGTGCGTTACCGAAGAGACCATCTTTCAAGCAGGCAATTGCCTTACTTTCCTTTGCTTGAAGATTTGATGAAGGATGGTAGTGATGGTGCTGCTCTTCTGGCTGTAATACACTACTATTGTCCAGAGCACATGAAACTAGATGGTAGGTAGTAAAGATTGCTATAAAAAAAGAAGAAAAATAAACAAAAACCTCTTCAATCTTTGGAAGCTGAGCTAGAAATAGATTATCAAATGAAAGTGTGACACATCTAGTAGGTAGTGAACTACATCAGGTTAGCCAGGTCAAATACAGAACCTGCCTCAGTGTATTTCAAAAGTAGCTTCGCTTTGGTTTTGTTTTCAGGAGGCTCTGCTCTGTATATTAAGAGCTACAAAATAATAATTTCTTTTATAAGTCTAGATGATATGACTTTTTTTGGCTCAAGTGACTGAGCTTGGTTTCAGTAGACCATAGCAAAGGAGGACATGCCTAACTAGTGTTCATTGCCAGCTCCTATGTTCTCTAGGAGTAGAGAATTTGACATTTTACAGTCTGTATCTTAAAATAGCTTCTGCCAGTCTTCAGCAATTGTCACTCTTCAGCATATCAAACATGAGTTCTCTTTTCCAGGCAATGTTTTGGGTTTTTTGGTTTTGTTTTTTTTTAAATAATTCCATATCCTTGTTGCATTTTACTTCTCCAGGTCAACATTTTGTATTGTTTTTTAAATGCTCAGATTCATTGTACTTTGCAGAGCTCCTGAATGGTTTCTGAAGCAGCCAGCAGTGTGAATCTTAGGAGTAACCTTTTAGTATTTGCAAATCAAGATGTTTGGGTTTAATTAGGCACTGAGTCCATCATCAATAAATTTGCTGATGATACCAAGCTGGGAGCAGGAGTTGATCTGCTGGAGGGTAGAGAGGCTCTGCAGAGGGACCTCGACAGGCTGGACAGATGGGCAGAATCCAACAACATGAGATTTAACACATCCAAGTGCCGGGTTCTGCACATTGGCCACAACAACCCCATGCAGTGCTACAGGCTGGGGTCAGAGTAGCTGGAGAGCAGCCAGGCAGAGAGGGACCTGGGGATACTGGTCGATGGCAGGCTGAACATGAGCCTGCAGTGTGCCCAGGCAGCCAAGAGGGCCAATGGCACCCTGGCCTGCATCAGGAACAGTGTGGCCAGCAGGAGCAGGGAGGTCATTCTGCCCCTGTACACTGCACTGGTTAGGCCACACCTTGAGTACTGTGTCCAGTTCTGGGCCCCTCAGTTTAGGAAGGAGGTTGACTTGCTGGAACGAGTCCAGAGAAGAGCAACAAAGTTGGTGAGGGGCTTGGAACACAAGCCCTATGAGGAGAGACTGAAGGAGCTGGCGCTGCTTAGCCTGGAGAATAGGAGACTCAGGGGTGACCTTATCACTCTCTACAACTACCTGAAGGGGGGTTGTAGACAGGCAGAGGTTGGTCTCTCTTCCCAGGCAGCCAGCACCAGAACAAGAGGACACAGTCTCAGGCTGTGCCAGAGGAGGTTCAGGCTGGAGGGTAGGAGGAAGTTTTACGCAGAGAGAGTGATTGCCCATTGGAATGTGCTGCCCAGGGAGGTGGTAGAGTTGCCATCATTGGAGGTGTTCAGGAGGAGACTTGACAGGGTGCTTGGTTGCATGGGTTAGTTGATTAGGTGGTGTTGGATGATAGGTTGGACTCGATGATCTCGAAGGTCTCTTCCAACCTGGTTTATTCTATTATGTGTCTTACTTGTAACCTGCTTACCTCTGTTGCTGTGATATACAGGATTCTGTCTGGATCCTACAATGAGAATTGTAGAATTGATACTCTTTTATCTGTGGAGGACTTTCCCTCCCTTTCCTATCCCTCTGGTACTTAACAGGTAGAGAATTGTCCCTAGTAGCCAATAAGTATTAAATGACTGTGTATAAGCAGTCTGCAAAGCTCCTGTAGGTAGTCTTTCTGTTAGCTGTGGATGAGAAGCTAATTCACTGCAACAGTGTTGTAACTTACCTTTCTCACTTTCCCAGATATTTGTTTGAAGGAAGTCACTTCGATTGCAGACAGCCTCTATAACATTCAGCTGTTGAGAGAATTCTCAAACGAATACCTAAACAAATGCTTTTACCTCACGTTGGAGGACATGTTGTATGCTCCTTTGGTTTTAAAGGTAAGAAACATAATGAAGGATATATTTTTAGACAAAAGAGGGCTGAATCCTAAGTGTTTTGTTACTGTGAAATGTGGTTTCTTCTTTTTCCCCTTTTTCCCTGTTGCAGCCTAACGTCATGGTATTCATTGCGGAGCTCTTCTGGTGGTTTGAGAATGTCAAACCAGACTTTGTACAGCCAAGAGATATTCAGGAAATAAAAGATGGTAAGTTTTTAACTCTTGATAAATGTTAGCATGTTCTTTAAAATGCATTGCAATGGAACTCTTTCATGGTGTCCTTTGGAGTTTTGATTCTTGCCAAACTCTCTGCATGCTGAGATCTTTGAAAGCTGTAAAAAAGGAAGGAAGTTTGTCCTAGATACACTTGGGTTCTGATTTTTGGAATGAGAGAGGGAATTTTTTTCTTAGGCTCACTAATTATTAGAACTTCCTTTCCTGTGAGGTCTCTGTAGGATACAGAAGGAGGGTAGTAGATTTAGACTTGATACTAGAAAGAAATTCTTTAGAGTGAGGCTGGTGAGACACTGGAACAGGTTGCCTAGGGAGGTCATGGATGCCCTCTCTCTGGAGTTGTTCAAGGCCAGGTTGGATGAAGCCTTCAGCAACCTGATCTAGTGCAAGGTGTCCCTGCCCATGGCAGGGGCATTTGAATGAGATGATCTTTCAGGTTCTCTCTAAACCAAACCACTCTATGAGTCTATATTTTAAATATAGTTATTTCAGGTTTCATTTTGGTGTTGTGTTGTAAAGTTTTCATTTGAATATACTGCAGTCTGAAAACTTGCTGTTCTGTTTGTTGTTTCAATGGCTAATACAAGTTCTGTTAATGTTATAAATCAGCTAATGTTAAAACAGTGCTGCAGCAGAAGAGCAGTCGCCCCCCTGTTCCTATTTCCAACGCAACCAAGCGAAGCTTCATGGCCAGCCCTGCTAGTACAGCTCCAGCAGACGTGCAGCCCTCGGCTCAGGCAGGCCCTGAGTGCAGTAGATACTACCTGCACCCTGAGGAGCCCGACTACCTGTGAGTCTGTTTGATGGCTTTTAATCTTCACTGGATAACCTAGGGATTTCTGCTGCTAAATGCTCAGGTTGTGCTGCAAAAGGAGTCAATCTGAGCTGTGTGCAGTCAGCCTTTACTGTGTTCTGAAGTGCTCTCTTATGTTTGATCTTTGTTTGTTTGGCAAAAGCCAGCAAATGCCTACAGTAAATGTCACCATTGCATGACAGAAGTCATCAGTCTAGCTTCTATTTTGGCAAAATGTGAAATGTGATGTTGGAGCAGCTCATCTTCACTTACAGGATATGGCTTAGTAATGATAAGAAAACAAACTTAAATAGAATCTAAGATACAAGAAGGTTAGTTACAAGTTTTTTCAGCCAGCTCAAGTGTGATGGCAACCAGTAGGTTATTTCAGCCCTTACTTTCTCAGATGTGCTGTTTACATAAAGTACATTTTAAATCTCCTGTGTTTGGAAACTTAAACAGCTTGATTTCAGGTTTACTTTGGTTTTGTTAGATATGAAAACTTTTTCTTCTCTTTAAGCAACTTCTTCAATGATATATTAGTGTTTTAAAGAGGACAGGGACAACTCTCACCAGTGTAACTCTGCAGCTGTGTTGTTTCTCCCATTGTAGGAGAAAAAAATTCTTGTAATAATGAATTTTCTTGTTTTCTGAATTAGTGGCAAAGGAGGAAGCCCTGCCTTCAGCCCTTCCCACCCACTGCTCCCCTTGAGGCAAAAGCAACAAAAATCTCTACAGGGAGAAGACAGCCCTGGTAAGTCGACTTTGAATCTGCATTCCCCAGACAATGGCCATCAATGGCAATGCAGTAATGAAAAAAAAAACCCTAAGTTTGTGTATGTGAGTGATCTAAAATGGAATTAAACTGCAGTCAGCCAAGCCATAAGCGTGTTTAGCTTGAGTTTTGTTTGTGTTAATGAACGTTACAGTATCACAGTATCACAGTATCACTTAGGTTGGAAAGGACCTCGAGGATCATCGAGTCCAACCTGACACCGCAGACCCCATGACTAGACCATGGCACCAAGTGCCACGTCCAATCTCCCCTTGAACGCCTCCAGGGTCGATGACTCAACCACCTCCCTGGGCAACCCGTTCCAATGCCGAATGACTCGCTTGGTGAAGAACTTCCTCCTCACCTCGAGTCTGAACCTCCCCTGGCGCAGCTTGAGACTGTGTCCCCTTGTTCACAGTATCACAGTATCACCCAGGTTGGAAAGGACCTCGAGGATCATCGAGTCCAACCTGACACCGCAGACCCCATGACTAGACCATGGCACCAAGTGCCACGTCCAATCTCCCCTTGAACGCCTCCAGGGTCGATGACTCAACCACCTCCCTGGGTAACCCATTCCAATGCCGAATGACTCGCTCGGTGAAGAACTTCCTCCTCACCTCGAGTCTGAACCTCCCCTGGCGCAGCTTGAGACTGTGTCCCCTTGTTCTGGTGCTGGTTGCCTGGGAGAAGAGGCCAACTCCCTCCTGGCTACAACCACCCTTCAGGTAGTTGTAGAGGGCAATAAGGTCACCCCTGAGCCTCCTCTTCTCCAGGCTAAACAATCCCAGCTCCCTCAGCCTCTCCTCATAGGGCTTGTGTTCAAGGCCTCTCACCAGCCTTGTTGCCCTTCTCTGGACACTCTCAAGTGTCTCAATGTCCTTCTTAAACTGAGGAGCCCAGAACTGGACACAGTACTCAAGGTGCGGCCTAACCAGAGCAGAGTACAGGGGCACTATGACCTCCCTGCTCCTGCTGGCCACACTATTCCTAATGCAGGCCAGAATGCTATTGGCCCTCCTGGCCACCTGAGCACACTGCTGGCTCATATTCAGGTGGCTGTCGATCAGCACACCCAGGTCCCTCTCTGTCTGGGAGCTCTCCAGCCACTCCGACCCCAGCCTATAGCTCTGCATGGGATTGCCATAGCCAAAGTGCAGCACTCGGCACTTGGACTTGTTGAATGCCATCCCATTGGACTCTGCCCATCTTTCCAGTCGGTCGAGGTCCCTCTGCAGAGCCTTTCTACCCTCTAATTGACTAACATCTGCCCCTAACTTTGTGTCATCTGCAAACTTGCTGATGACTGACTCTACCCCTTCATCCAGATCATCAACGAATATGTTGAAGAGGACAGGGCCCAGCACTGATCCCTGGGGGACACCACTGGTGACTGGCCTCCAGCTGGATGCGGCACCGTTCACGACCACTCTCTGGGCCCGGCCCTCCAGCCAGTTCCTAACCCAGCACAGAGTGTAGTGGTCCAATCCACAGGCTGACAGCTTAGTCAGCAGTTTGCTGTGGGGGACGGTGTCAAAGGCCTTGCTGAAGTCTAGGTAGACCACATCCACAGGCCTCCCCACATCCACCAGGCGGGTCACCTGATCATAGAAAGAGATCAGGTTGGAGAGGCAGGATCTGCCCTTCCTGAATCCATGTTGGCTGGACCTGAGCCCTTGGCCATCCTTCAGGTGCGCAGTTATTGCTGCCAGGATAATCTGCTCCATCACTTTCCCTGGCACTGAGGTCAGGCTGACTGGCCTGTACTTTCCAGGTTCCTCCATCCGACCCTTCTTGTGGATGGGGACCACGTTGGCCAGTTTCCAGTCATCTGGGACCTCACCAGTGAGCCAGGACTGGAGGAAAATGATGGAGAGTGGCCTAGCTAGCACATCCGCCAGCTCTCTCAGCACCCTAGGATGGATCCCATCTGGTCCCATGGACTTGTGGATATCCAAGTGGCTCAGCAGGTCCCGAACTAACTCCTCATGGATTTCCAGGGTATTACTCTGCTCCCCGACCCCAACGCCCAGCTCCGGAGACCACTCGTCCTGAACTCCTGCCTTGCTGTTAAACATTGAGGTAAAGAAGGTGTTCAGGACCTCAGCTTTATCCTCATCCTCAGTCATTCCTCATTCCTCATTCTGGTGCTGGTTGCCTGGGAGAAGAGGCCAACTCCCTCCTGGCTACAACCTCCCTTCAGGTAGTTGTAGAGGGCAATAAGGTCACCCCTGAGCCTCCTCTTCTCCAGGCTAAACAATCCCAGCTCCCTCAGCCTCTCCTCATAGGGCTTGTGTTCAAGGCCTCTCACCAGCCTTGTTGCCCTTCTCTGGACACGCTCAAGTGTCTCAATGTCCTTCTTAAACTGAGGAGCCCAGAACTGGACACAGTACTCAAGGTGCGGCCTAACCAGAGCAGAGTACAGGGGCACTATGACCTCCCTGCTCCTGCTGGCCACACTATTCCTAATGCAGGCCAGGATGCCATTGGCCCTCCTGGCCACCTGAGCACACTGCTGGCTCATATTCAGGTGGCTGTCGATCAGCACACCCAGGTCCCTCTCTGTCTGGGAGCTCTCCAGCCACTCCGACCCCAAATGAGCTTTATCTCAGAATCTCAAGTAAAGACTAAGTCAATTCTGAGAACAGGAGAAAGCCACTGCTTAGATGTCTTAGGAATCCTAGGAAGTAAGAGTGGCCTCCAAGCATGACAAACTCACACCTAGTACTTGACATATTGTGCCTAAACATTTTAATTACTGGCAACCTAGGGTTTGTACTGAAAGGAAGATGCTCAGAATTTCCTTCCTTTTCCTAAGCTTCAACATTCCAGCTGTCTAAGCTCTAACAACATGCAGTGAGGACTGGTTTTCCTTTCATTTTTTTCTTGTTTTTTAAGATTGTGGAGCTGATGGGGAAAGCAAATGGAAGAGTTTCATGTTTGGAAATCCAAAAATCTCAGATAGGTTTATGTGAGAGGCCTTGAGCACAGCCCTGTGAGGAGAGGCTGAGGGAGCTGGGGTTGTTTAGCCTGGAGAAGAGGAGGCTCAGGGGTGACCTCATTGCTCTCTACAACTGCCTGAAAGGTGGTTGTGGCCAGGAAGGGGTCGGTCTCTTCTCTCTAGCAACCAGCACCAGAACAAGAGGACACAGTCTCAAGCTGCGCCCAGGGCAAGTTTAGGCTTGAGGTGAGGAGAAAGTTCTTCATGGAGAGAGTCGTTTGTCATTGGAATGTGCTGCCCAGGGAGGTGGTGGAGTCACCATCCCTGGAGGTGTTCAAGAGGGGATTGGACGTGGCACTTGGTGCCATGGTCTAGTCATGAGGTGTGTGGTGACAGGTTGGACTTGATGGTCTTTGAGGTCTCTTCCAACCTTGGTGATACTATGATCACTTCCCTTTGTATTCTGTTTTCAGATTTTGGTTAGTATTTCAGAAAATCTGTTTGCTGCTGCCATCTCTTGGTGAAAGAGTTTATTATGTTTCCTATTAACTGGTATTTTTGCTTTATTTAAAGACCCTTCTTAAACTGTTTAAAATCTTTCAGGTCACAGGCATCGTTCGAATTCTCTGACCCGTGTTGATGGGCAGCCACGAGGTGCAGTTCTTGCATGGCCAGAGAGGAAACCCAGGTACCAGAAATGCTTTTCAGTACTGCAATACTGTATCACGAAAGCATGCTGTGACAGTTTCATTGTGGTGATCTGATATCACTTCCTTAGAATGGAATGAGTCATACAATGATCTTTAAAGGTCATCTATTCCAACCCCTCTGTACTGAGGAGCTTGGTCAGATCGCTGTCCAACCTGACCCAGAATGTTTCCAGGGAAGGAGCATTTAACACCTCTCTGGCAGTCACTTAGTTATGTTTCCTAATGCTCATCTTTAGAGATCACTGAAAAATATGTGCAATGCTAAAATCAATGATTTCAATGATTTTCAGTAAGCACTGTTGGAAATTGAAATATCTGAGGTTGCTACCTAGTATTGCTGGTCATTTCTGATGCCAGATACGTTTTCCAATGGAACAAAACATTTAGTTGTCTGTTTCTTAGTTCAACAAATGGTAAATTTTTGTGCTTAAGCGTGACTAAACTGTTCTTTCTTTTTCTAGGCCCCTGTCTCAGCCAACACCATTTGCTCTTCATCATTCTGCCAGTACTGATGTGGACCCTGGGTCTGGTGATAGCATTAGTCTGGCCAGATCCATCAGCAAAGACAGTCTTGCTTCAAACATTGTTAATGTAACTCCAAAAAATCAACCCCATCCTCCCTCAGCAAAAACCAACGGGAAGAGCTTGCTGAACAACGTCGAAATTGAGGATGAAGATGAGGAGCTTATTGCAATAATCAGATCTGAAGACAGGCCAAACCATGGTGACCTTGAGTCACAGAATGCCTCAGCCAGGGTGCCCAGCATCGTTACAACAGCATGGTCTCCAAAAACACATAGCGAGACTTCAGAAAGCAAGCCAGAGAGTTTTTACTTGGAGCCTTTAATGCCTGCAGTTCTAAAACCAGCAAAGGAAAAACAGATAATCAATAAAGAGGATGAATGTGGGGAGGGGAAACAAAGGAGTTTTATAGTAAAGAGATTAAATGAAGGACACTTGCCTTTGATCCGCAAGAAAGCAAATAGCAGTCATGGTGATCATGACCTCAATAGGACTTTTACTCCAATTTCCAGTACTGATTTCACTCCAGTTGCAGATCCTAGTCCTGCAGATTCAGTGGCACTGCTGGAGGCAAGCTTAGAGGCTTCCAGACCTTTGGCTAGTAGCAGTTTAGATCCTTCCACTCAGGAGCTGCCCACTGGAGGATTTTTTCTTCATGCTGCTAAATCGGATGATGACATAGCAAGCAAAGCCAATGTCAGTTACGTGAAAGGTCTCAATTCGCACCTTGCGGATACTACGTGGACTATGGTGAGACAGGACTCTGACTCAGACCTCTTAGACATAGAGGAGGCTGATCAAGACTTGGTAGTCATAGATGACCACCCTATAGTTGCTAAATACATTGGCGAGGAGGAATCTGCAAAATTGCAAGAAGACATGAAGGTGAAGGAACACGAAGATAAGGACGACGCCAGCGGCCGCTCCAGCCCCTGTTTGAGCACAACTTCTCAGCTCAGCGGAGTGTCGATGACGAGTGGCAGCGTTCGAATGACCAACTTTGCAGAACGAAAGCTTCAGAGGCTTAATAGCTATGAAACAAAGTCCAGCACAAGTAGTTCACAAAAGACCACGCCAGACGGCTCGGAGAGCTGCCCAGCACCGCTGACCACGTGGAAACAAAAGCGAGAACAAAGCCCCAACAGGCAAAATAAAGATAACGTTAACCTTCTGGCCTCGGAACTGGTGCAGCTTCATATGCAGCTGGAAGAGAAACGAAGGGCAATAGAGGCTCAGAAGAAAAAGATGGAAGCCTTATCAGCAAGGCAGCGACTAAAATTGGGCAAGGCAGCTTTCTTGCATGTGGTTAAAAAAGGGAAATCTCCTGATGCTCCACAGCCTCTTAAACCAGAACATTTTGCAAAAGAGTTCTCTCGGCACAACGGTGAAGACTTAGATGAAGTTTCTTTGGGTTCCAAATCTGAGGAGTTCCTTGTGAAAGAGGAGGAGAGAGAAGAGACGCTTAATGATTCGCAAGAAGTGACAAAAGTGAAAATGCAGGACAGCCTGGCTTTTGCTGAGCCACATAAACCAAAAGACTCTGCTGCTATGCATGACTTGGAAAAGAGTAAAATTATCTCTGTTGCCCTCCTAGAAGACAATGTGACTGAGGTGGATATCAGCGAATGTGATCTCTCCATTGAAAAACTAAACGAAACGATCAGTACACTCCAGCAGGCTATACTAAAGATTTCTCAGCAGCAAGAACTGCTTATGAAATCTCCAACAGTGCCAACACCAGGAGCCAGGAGTAACTCTCAGGACCAAAAGGTAAAACCATCAATCCATTTTGTTGAGCCCCTGTCTCCGACTGGAATGAACAGTCTTCGGAAGCCACCTCGATTTGGCCAAGGAAGGAGCTCTCGAGCAGGGCGACCAACTGATCTGAAAGTCACTAAAGACAGGCAACAGAACTCAGCACGTGTTAAAACCCCAACACAGACTCTAGAAACCTTACCACATTTAAGACCATTTCCATCCAACAGCTTGGCCAAGACACCGACAGACATCAGCTTGGAAAGTAGCCCTGATCCTGGAAGTGCTGCTCAAGAAAAGTGTTTCTTTGATACCTATAGACTTCATGATGAGAGCAATCAACGGGCTCTCGCTCTTTCCACCTCCAAAGATGCAAATATCATTTCTGAAATGAGCAATGAGGTGAATGACAGCTTCAAGGAAACAGGGTTGAATTCTTCTGATGGCTCAGGAAAAGAAAATGTCCCAGTGGATGAGCCACTGAGAAGCAAGGCTAATCTCATTGAGGTAGACTTGTCTGAACTGAAAGCTCCTGATGAAGGAGAACTCGAAAACCAGGATAGCTCTACAGATATAATCAGTGAAAGTGATCAGAAATCTGGTGTGGGGTTTTTCTTCAAGGTAAATAAATTGCTTTGCTATGTTTGGTTAGTGTTACATATTTACCTAGAGTTAGAACTGCTTTTGTCCACTTCACTCTTCAGTATTCAGGTGGAACGTGATACATTTTGGTTGCAGTATTAGGATCTTTTTCAAGCTGCACTGGAAAATAATTGCTTGTGGAGAAGTAAGGTTTTGACTAATGTATGAAATCCTGGGTCTTGCTAACCTTACTGGTAACCAGGCTTAACTTTGTTTTTCTTCCCCCTTTTTATTTTCCTTCTGAGGAATGGACAGACATAGAAGGATGTTGTAAACATGGCACAAAATTGCCACAGGATGCAAGGGAAGAAAGTAGCATTTTGGAACCCCAGCATTCTGTGAACCTGTGTCAACTGGACACAAAAAAAATTTGACAAAACACAGGTATCTAGTAAAAGCCTGCTGAACAGGTTTGGAAACTTGTCAGGGAGCTGAGGGTCCTTTGCACCCAAATTTTCCTGATCTTGAGCAGCTTAAAAGTCAAGGACTGCAATGGAGAATTCATTTGTATGGCTGTAGCTGCAGATGACAGTGTTTCAATGGAATAAATTAACAGTATTCTTGCAGCTTTTGTTTTGTCCTATGAAGGTATGATGAAAAGGTACTAAATTGACATGTTTTTTCTCATCTTACACCTGACTGGCTTGGGGAAAGGCTGATTGTTAAGCTGTTGGGTTTTTAGTACCTTGCTACTTCTTACATTGTTGGGTTGGATGGGTTTAAATAATGTTTCCTCCTTCTAGTGAAGCTGATAGAATCATAGAATTGATAAGGTTGGAAAAGACCTCAGAGATCATCAAGTCCAATCTATCACCCAGCACCTCATGACTAACTAAACCACAGCTTCAAGTGCCACGTCCAATCCTTTTTTGAACACCTCCAGGGATGGGGACTCCTCCACCTCCCTGGGCAGCGCATTCCAATGGCCAGTTACTCTTTCTGTGAAGAACTTTCTCCTCACCTCGAGCTTAAACTTCCCCTGGTGCAGCTTGAGACTGTGTCCTCTTGTTCTGGTTCAGAAGTGCTCTGGGAACATTGAGTATCTTAGCAATGTGTTTAGCAATGATTACTGTAGTGTTGTCATGACAATACTTTAATTTCTTTCCAGAAAGTCAAGATAAGATGTCTCAATCTCTTTGAATTTGACTTCTGGCTTTATATAATATGATTAATATTGACTGGCTCAAAGGTTTTTGTTATGCTGGGGTTATTTGTGCTTTCCACCCTGGTAGTGACGTTGGTCTTTGTGATTCTAGATGGTTTGATGATGATTAAGCACACTCAAAAACAAATCAGAGCAAGACAAGACTTTTTTTAGTGTTTCCTTAAGTCTGAGGGGGAAAAAAAAAAACCAACTGTCTCTTAGATTTTTATTAAGCAACAAACAGTTTAATGCAGCTCTGATTCAACTCTGTCCTGAAAACATAGAGATTTCCAAAAGGAATTGCTTGTGGTTTCCTAAAATCTTCCTGGAATCCTCAGCAATATTCTGATGTTCAGATTAATATTATTTTTCCCTTCTCCCCCTGTTCTTTAAAACTCTCTGTCCCCATGACTTGTGCAGGATGAACAGAAAGCAGAAGACGAGCTCGCAAAAAAGCGTGCGGCATTCCTCTTGAAACAGCAGCGCAAAGCTGAGGAGGCTCGGCTTCGGAAGCAGCAGTTGGAGGCTGAAGTTGAGCAAAAAAGAGATGAAGCTCGGTAATAACATGTGCAAAAGAATCTCCCTTTTTCATCCTTAAGGTGAGGACATTTATTACATGTTCAATACCATGTGTCTGCTTTTCAGGCGCAAAGCCGAGGAGGACCGGATACGGAAAGAAGAGGAGAAGGCTCGAAGAGAGCTGATCAAGCAGGAATACCTAAGGAAAAAACAGCAGCAGATCTTGGAGGAGCAGGGGCTTGGAAAGCCTAAATCAAAGCCCAAAAAACCTAGGCCAAAGTCAGTCCATCGTGAAGAATCTTACAGTGATTCAGGGACAAAGTGCTCTTCCACACGTAAGGGGTTTGATCTGTTTGCTTTCACTGAGTCTGCGAATGTGCTCTACCAAAATGTGGTCACATGCTCTCTTTTGCTTTGTAGCTGATAATTTGAGCAGTGCTCAGTCTGGTTCCAGCCTTTCTTTGGCCTCAGCAGCAACAACTGAACCTGAAAGTGTACACTCCGGTGGCACACCATCTCAGAGGTATAGAGAGGATTAATGTTGATATTTGGACTTTTTATTCTGTTATGAAATGGTGCTGGGCATCAGTGGGGTTTGTTTTACTTCACTGGCATGAAGGCACAGCAGTAATTGCTGAATTCATCTTCTGTCTGGCTGCCAGCTCAGATGTTCTGTACAAACTTGCAATTTTCTTTTGTTTTCTCCCAGGGGAATAACAGAATTTTCCTTTGATCATCTAATGGGGAGAATCTGACTGCTCTGGGGGAGGGAAAAGGGCAATAGCCTGTTCTGTTCAGAGGCAGCAACTGGTGGATTTATTGAAGACTGAAGGGGAAAACCCCAAAATCTTGTCATGTAATTATTGTTTTTAATTATTTTTTAATTCATCTTCTTCAGAGTTGAATCAATGGAGTCCTTACCCATACTGAGCAGAAACCCTAGCAGAAACACAGAAAGAGACTGGGAGAACGCTTCAACAGCATCTTCAATTGCTTCAGTGGCAGAATACACAGGTGACTGCCTTGGTTGAGCATCTGTTATGAGTAACAGGTCATAAAAGGCTGTGGTGTGTCTGATGTGACATTGTTAGCTCGGAGAGCCTGCCAGGTGTATTTTGTTCTGCTTAATGTCGCTAAAAATAAGTTACTGTAGAAAAACACTTGAGGGGTTTTAATCACTTGGAATGATAATTTTCATGTTCATGAATGCAGGGCAAACGATTCTTGCTTCTTTATCTTCCTTAGGTCCAAAATTATTTAAGGAACCCAGCAGCAAATCAAACAAACCCATCATTCACAATGCAATATCTCATTGCTGTCTTGCTGGAAAGGTGAACGAGCCACATAAGAATTCAATATTAGAGGTAAACACTGAAATACACAATTAGTAATGCTCTCACAAGAAGATGATGCTTGTTTCATAATCCCCCTGATGCCCTGTAGCAAAGGCCATTTCCTAACGTGTACCAGTACTTCAGAACCTTTTACTTCCCATGTCTCTGTGGACTTATGGAAAACAGAATCATAGAATTGTTTTGGTTGGAAAATACCTTTAAGATCATCAAGTCCAACCATTTTCTAGCTCTGCCAAGCCTGGTGCTAAATCATGTCCCTCAGCACCACATCTCTGCATCTTTTAAAAACCTCTAGGGATGGGAATTCAACTGTATGTCCACGCTTAGGAGGTTTCAGTTCTTTTTCCCAGATCTTCAGGAAGGTTGATTTTTTTCTTCACCTAGGGAAACAAATCTCCATGATCTGAAGAGTTCAACTGATAGGACTGAAAATCCTAGTTTCTGATCCAGTGTTTCAGAAAACTTTAAGTACTGACTGAGCTGTATGTGAAAACCTAAACTTAGCATAGCATGGGTGTTTCCACTGTGAACAATCTATTTTTTAATAGAAGAGGGTAGATTTTGACTGGAGATCAGGAGGAAATTCTTTACAGTGAGGGTGGTGAGACACTGGAACAGGTTGCCCAGGGAGGTTGTGGATGTCCCATCCCTGGAAGTGTCCAAGGATGGATTGGATGAAGCTTTGAGCAACCTGATCTGGTGGGAGGCGTTCCTGCCTATGGCAGGGGGTTGGAACTAGGTGATCTTGACAGTCCCAACCAAACCCTTCTGTGATCCTCTGTGTGTTTGTTTCTTTTCAACACAGGAACTAGAAAAATGTGATGCCAACCACTACATCATTTTGTTCCGTGATGCTGGCTGCCAGTTCCGAGCACTTTATTGCTACTACCCTGACACTGAAGAAATCTACAAGCTGACTGGAACAGGGCCAAAGAGCATCACCAAGAAAATGATTGACAAACTTTATAAGTACAGTTCGGACAGAAAACAGTTTAATGTGATTCCAGCCAAAACCATGTCTGTCAGCGTGGATGCTCTCACCATCCATAACCACTTGTGGCAAGCCAAGCGACCTGCAGTGCCAAAGAAGACTCAGACTCGTAAATGACACTGAGCTCTTAGGGAGAAGATTGCAGAATGGGATTGCATCAGAAGAAGACATGTTTACCATTTTCCTCCAGTTTGGTATGAGATGTGCAGAACCATAAACATTTTTTAAGAAGCTTCTAAACAGAAACCATGGATGCAAAGCTACTAAGAATGAAGGAACATTGCCAGTGTTGTTTTTGTTTTTTAATGAATGATAATCTGCTGTTACACCCAATGCTGACTACTGTGGCTTTCAACTGGTGAGGGACTGTGCATGTAGCAAGATCTTTAACAAGTGGATTTCCTTTTACTTGAAGCTCTTCATCGGTACAAATTGGGAATAATTTAGTTCTGTTTCCTCTCCCCCTCATCCCCTCCCTTCTCCTGTCATTCTTACAGTTGGCAAGCTCCAAACTTCAGTGGGAAGGATTGACCAGATCTGGGATGAAGTGTTGTGGGTTTGGTTTGGTTGGCTTTGGGTTGTTGGTTGGGTTGTTTGGTTTTTTTTTTTAAACAGTCTTTAGGGGAATCTCCCTTGCAGACTTTTTTGTGGAACTGTTTAATACATCAAAATTGTTGTACTGTATCTACTGCCAACGTAAGTCCAGCTCTCAGATTTCTGACAAAAGCCCCCAGCTTGTGCTGCTCAGACCAGTTTACTTGCAGGATTTACTTGTGAGGATTGCAAAAGCCAAGTCTTTTTAAACAAAGAGCACTCACAGGTGTAAAGCTATCTGGAACACAATCATGAAGAGGCATCCAGGTGCTGCTGGCTGCAATACGCCTGACTTGACGCTTTAAGGCGAGCTGGCTGGAGCGCAGTTAACGCTGATGTCAGTTTCAGGTAGTGTCCTAACGATTTGTTTGCTTTAATAAAGGTGGATCCTGGTAGGTGTAGAACATTTCCACTCTGAGCACGCTACTCCTGTACGATGGTGCACTTAAACTGATCACAAATTTTAATGTTTTTATTACATCATGAAATGTAATTCTACTTTCTTTGTCCTGTCTTTATTCTGAACGAGCAGCATGCTCTAAACCGAAGAGTGTGTCATGGCTTTTCTCTTCTTATTATTTTGGGGTGATAGATTAATATATATGAATTTGTTGGTTTGGGGTTTTTTTTGGTGGGTTTTGGGTTTGTTTTGGGTTTTTTTGGGTTTGTTTTGGGGTTTTTTTGGGGGGTTTTCCTCATTTAAATGCAATTTTTAAACAAGAGGCATTTGCATTTGGTTCAGAAGCCCCCAAAAGTCAAATGGCTTGGATTTCTTTTCATGTTGAAATATTAAACCTTGAGTTATGGACCTTAAAAGTCGTCGTGTTTCAGCAGATTAAATGTTTGGCTCTGGTAACAGGGTGCATTTGTAGTTCAGTTCCTTTGTTTGTTTTTGTCTTTTTAACACTCCCACTCCCCATTTTTTTAGCCCTGGTGAAACTTGCCAGGAGGTTTCTGCAGCTGTAATTCCCTCCGCTAACCTGCGCCTGCTGCACCTGGTGTGACACTACTACCTTGAGGGTATTCTGGGTTTGTACCTTTGGTTTGTACATGTTTACTTTTTATTTTGAAGCGTTACTTGAATATGGATCTGAAGTGCAAGAGGCACTACACCATCCTGGTGATGACCTGAGCTCTAAAGCCCGGTGCAGTGTAACTATTAAACGCTGAGAAGAACGGACGCTGTGAGGAGTTCTGTACATAAGGGGAAATAGGGTATGTGCTGAAGTGCTGACTAGGTAGAGCAAAGTGAAGGTCTTCCATTGCAGTCTCTCCATTTTAATTTGATTTTTATTCCCCCCCCCTTGCAGTACTCCCTGTCCAGGCTGCTGCAACTCTGTAAATGATGTTAGATAAGTTTTGCCGCTTGTAAATACTGAAAAGGCTTTATGGTTTCTAAAGTGCTAAGTATTAAACACCGTCATGAGTGGAACTTTTTTGTTACCATGCTTTTCATGCTCGTGCTTGATTTCTCACTGTTTGATATTCTATACCATATTTATTTTATGAGACACTGAAGTTTAATAAAAATCATTAACTGATTTCCTTTTTATTTTATGTGTGCTTTTGATGTTGTGCCACTTCATCCCCCTCAAAGAACTAATATGCTTTAAAGATGTGCTGTTCTGTTTTGCTGTGCCCCTTACAAAGCTGTGCACTGCAATAATGTCATGAGCCTGGCTCTCCTCACCCTCATTGCAGTGTGCAAGGGTTTGGCCAAAAAAGCTTCCAGAGAACTGGGAAACTAACTTAACAGCCTCTTTAGGGATTTATTTCGTCCAGTCTCTTGAATCTGGCTGGTACTGGTAGGGTTTCCTTTGATCTGTGGATTCAGTTAGTGAGAGTATTTTGGAAGCAGCAAGGGAATTTCTTCTGTTGGGCTCTGCAGTGTTAAGCTTGCTTGTGCTTTGTAAAGACCAGTTGCCTCCAGAAGTTAGACATAAGCTGGTTGTTGAAGCTCCATAATGAATCAGTCCTGGTTGCACTGAAGTGAAATTTTCCTTCTCAAAGCAGAATCTTTAGCAATGCAGAAATAATTTTTTGTGACTACAGTAGTTTTTTTTTAGGAGGAGGATAGTCTTTGTTTGGAGAGGTTGTAAAAGAACTAAATCAGTGATTCCAGTGATTTGTGTTTTCATTCAGGCTGAGCTTTTGCTGCTGAGAGGAAGGGCTGGAATAAAAGGAGGCAAGTGTCCCCCTGGATTTCATCGCGCTAGATCAGGTCCTTATTTCTCCTGCTGCAATGTGGCTTCATTTATGACTGGAAACAATAGGAGGTGACATCCATTTGGAGCGGGAGAGGAGGCTGGGAGTTCCTCATCTGTAGGCAGCATTACTCCCAAGCTGAGGCTCATGGAGGAATAAGTTATTTTCTAAGAGAATAAATTCCTCTGGAAAAACCAAGAGTCTTCAGTTGTAGTTCTCAAGACAAGCATCAATCTCTAATGCCTTGTCAAGGATTGTGGTGTATTCATTTAGTCTGGAAACAGGAAGAGAGGGAAGGGTTTTTGTCAGAGCATAACAGAATTTGTGGGTGAATGTGCAGAGGCACGTGGGGAAACTGCAGCTGTGTGTAGGCACATGCAGACAGCGCCTTGCAGAAGGAAGGGCAACTCATTCTCTCAAGTGGGTTTTGTACAATCCAAAATGTCAACTGAAACATTCACTGCTTGGTGTCAGCCCAGGGTAAGATGTGCTTGCAGGACTGTGACTAGCTGTCTGGTTTAGGTTTTGTGGCAAGTTGATCAGCTTGTGAATGCAGAGGATTTCTGGCTGTGGTTTCAGTGCCATCACTTTCAATGACTGAAAGTCATTATGTGTAGGAATATTTAGGTGAGCTGTGCACTGGTACCTGTCAGCATCTCATTTGCTGATGTCCCTTCTAAAAAGCAGTGCTTAGAATCTGCACTTTTGCCCTTTCCACAGCCTCTGTAGTGCTGTAGAGCTGGAATATGGAGAGATGGTGGTTATGTCAATAGTGTGGAATTGTGCTGTGTCTGGGTGCCTCCTGTAGACAGAAAGCATTTTCCAACCTGCAGCAGAAGCTGTTCAGTTTGTGTTTCACCAGGGTGAGCTGGAGCCAGGGTTGTTCCCTCTTAGCAGTGGCGAGGCAGCGCTGGCTAGAAATCCTCCCAGTTGCTCACAGGGGTTGTGTCCTGAGAGGCTGGGCAGGAGGAGTGAGTGGGAGCTACAATGTCAGCTTTTCTTACTGACTGCAGAAGGGAAATAAGCTGCAAGAGCTGTCTGAAAACAAGGCATTTTTAAAAATGACTATTGTTTTTCTGAGGCTGTGCCTAAGCTGAGCAATCTGTCAGCCTTCTGGACCACAGGGCTCTTGCTGTGCTCACTCTGAGCCAGCGAAGCGGTTTCCCATATAGAGCAGTACAAAACCAGATCTGTTTGTGACCTCTCTCTGTTTCTTACACATCATAAATAGAAGAATGTACATCTTTAAAGTGCTTTAAAGTGCAATTTCTTTTCCTCCAGTGTTCATACATCAGTCTGCTGTGTAGTTACACGTGCTGTTTGCATCCTTAGTTAATGTCTTTTGTCTCATTTCCATTGTGCTCTCTGCTAGAGTTAAAAGAGTCCAAGCAGGGATAATCTGAGTTTTGAAAACACTGATTTCTTGTGAAAACCTTCAGAAAGTTCAGCACTGTGCTTGAGTGTGCCAAAAACAATAATCTGACTCCTCACTGCACTGGAGGGTTCAGAAACTGGTGGTCACTGGCTTTCACTTAACTACAACCAAAGCTTTGGGACTGTAACATAAGAGTAGCACAAAATGAAACCTCAGAACTTGAACTTTCCTTCTGCTTTTTTCCTCAAGTCTTCAGGACTGATCACCAGAAGCAGTGTCAGAACACTCAGAGCCCTCTCACCTTTTTGGTTTTGTTTGTTTAAATGCAGCAACAAACACAATGTGTCATCTTCACCCTGAGCTGGAATTTTGATAGCTGTTGTACTTCCTGACAGCAGGATCACACCTGGGATTTACAGCCCATCTTTATAGCTGCATATGAAGCTGTCATGCTTGTCCAATTACTGCTCTGTCAATTAGGGGGTTACATATAATTCATTTTAAGTGGTTTAATGAGAGCCAGGTGGCTGCATTCTGGTGTGGCTGAGGGTGGTGGGGATGAGTTGCAGGGTGTGATTCTTGCAGCTACTGCCAAACAATGAGCTGAGTTCTAAGCCTTCAGACCAGGCTGTGATTTCTGGAGCACTCCAGAAAGTAACACATAGAAGATTTTTTTGAGAGACTGATTCCTGTCCCCATTTTTTCACTGCTGTGTTACATGTGCAGAACTGGAGCAATCTCTGCAGCATTTAGTGGGGGAGGTGGGGGGTGTGTGTGTGTGAGCTGCTGAGAAGGGAAATCTTTGCTACCATGTTCTTCAGGATGGTTTGAAATGGAGATATATCCATGGGGTCAACTGGAGTCTATTTTTTAATGTCTCAGCTACAGCTTTGAGCACATTAAAGCCACACTGAACCCAGAATTCTTGTCCACACATTGATCAGGTGCTCTGGGGTTTAATTATATAGATGAAGACTGAGTATTAAAAATGGGAGATAAAGTTTACTTCATCTTACCTAATATTGTTTTGGTGGTGTTACATGGACATTGTGATACACTTAAAATTGCTGTGGATCACGGATTGAGCTGTAATAGCTTGTTGGAGCAGCCAAGGAACTTGATGCATCCCCAGTGGTAACCCTGAGCACTCACAATATCAGAACACACTGAATCTGCCTCTCTCATGCTTCAGAAACAGAAGAAAACAGAGAATCTTCACTTGTGTCTTTTATTTTGCCAGAAGGGTGTGATGTGCAGTGCTGTAGCTCTTCATCTCCTGCAAATTGCCAGGACAAGTAAACCAGAATTAGAGGAGGAGCTTCCCCACCATGAAACATCAGTATGTTGCCCATGCTGTGTTTTAAAGCTTTGCATTTAACTTGAGGTCACCATTTGGACCACAGGCAATGCTTAGCATCTCCTGAGTGATTAATGTTGGGGTTATTTTGGCCATCTTGTTTGGCTGTGTTACCAATATGTAAGTATTGTGTGTTGCCCTTTCTGGTTCTGAGCTTTCTGTTTGCAGGTGTTTTAAAGCTTAATTCTCTGAGTTTTGAACATCTCAGCATTTCAGTGGACATGTTTCATGGGCAAGACCTTGGAGATGGGAGTCCAGCTGCTAACCTCAAGGTGTGGGGTTTGCTCTTCTATCCCATGTGGTAAGTTAAACTCTTAGCTTAAAAACTAAACCAAAGTTTCATCAACCCCACCATGCCTACCACTTCAACTGTCTTTAGTGTGATGTGGTTTATCAGGAATTCAGGGATTTCTTTTGTGTGTGTACATAAGAGAGTCAGCCAATGTCCAAGTTCTTTACAGTGGCCTATAATAATCCATGTTGATGTAAGAGCATTTTAAAGACCTTTCTGATAATCCTGGTCTATATTTAACCATGTGGTTAGTACTTCTATTAGAATTGGGGAGCTTTTGCTATTCAGTGAAAGCTTGTGGGTTAGTAACAAGAGCTTAATGCTCACATTCCTGGTCATCCTTTACAATCTGGCTTGGAACATCTTTAATCTTTTTGTCTTTAAAACTGTGAGGAGATTAAATCCTGATATATGAGAAGAAATGATCTGGCTGCATTTATGCAGATTCTTCTTTGCTCCCCAGACTCCCCAGGAATTCTTGGCCATACTTGGTGCAACCTAGACTGGAGTTACCAATTCTGCCAGTCTCGAGGGGAAGTACTTGGGGCTGTCAGTCAACAAGAGTCAGTAATGTGGACTTGCAGGCCAGAAGGCAGCCATGCTCTGGGCTGTATCAAAAGCAGTGTGACCAGCAGGATGAGGGAGGTGATTCTGTCCCTCTGCTCTGGTGAGACCCCACCTGCAGCTCTGCATACAGTTTTGGTGACACAGTGCAAGAAGGGCATGGAGCTGTTGGAGTGGGTTCAGAGGAGACCACAAAGATTTTCAGAGGGCTGGGGCACCTCTGCTATGGTTGCAAGAGCTATGGCTGTTCAGCCTGGAGAAGAGGGAGCTCCAGTGAGATCTTGCAGCAGCCCAGGGAGGTTGTGGATGCCTCCTCCCTGAGTGTTCAGGGACAGGTTGGATGAGGCCTTGAGCAACCTGGGCTAGTGGGAGGTGTCCCTGCCCAGGGCAGGGCATTGGAACTGGATGATCTTTAAGGTCCCTTCCAACCCAAACCTTTCTATGATACTGCTTTTGGCAGCCCCCTTTGCAGCCTGCCTGCTGCAAGCCTTCCTCTAGCAAGCAGCAGCATCACACAAAAGGGAACTTGGAGCCTTCTCTCCCTCCAGAACACAAACTCAGCTCTGTTGGGATCAGAACTCAACGACACTTCCTGCCCTGTGCCTTTCCAGGGCACTGCTGGTGCACACCCCCCGAGTGCTGAACATGGTCACATTTCTGTTGCAGGATACCAGGATGGATTGATTTTTTTTGTCTGTGCTAAATATAAATCAGCTTTCAAATTCCATCTTGGTACTGCAATAGTGTCATAGTTTCCTCATCCATCCCCTCTGAACTTGTTCAGGAGTACCAGATTTATTATAGTGGAGGGAAAACGCTCTGGAGAGAACATCTTAAACTGCTGTGTGCAGCAGGGCTGATTAAATATTCAACATACAGCATTTGTTCAAATTCAGCTGAGGCACTTGAAAGAACAGTTTGCAGCACACAAAACCTCCCAGAATTGCCACAGCCTGACTTGGAAGTCTTACCGAAGAAAGAACTTGAACTGCTTTCGGGGCTTTGAAAACAGAAGTGTGCTCCCCGACAGAGAGACGACAGCAGGCTGGAGTGTTGCTGCATGCAGCTGTTTTATTGTTGTTTGTCTTTACAGAAGTGTGAAGCATCTTCACAAGGGTTGTACAAAACCATCTCCGGGTGGCTGTCTGCAGTGTGTCCCAGGAGAGCAGGGCACAAGCTCAGGGCTCGGAGAGGAGAAGTGGGAGCTTGATCTGCTGTTGCTGGTAAAAATCCATGCACGAGCTGGCCTGGAGAGATGGCAGGTCTCTCATTCAGGGGAAATAAAACCCTTCTCTATAGACTGAAGTAAAAAGGGGCATAACAGGAAACAAACATACTCTACCATTGGGTTTAATAGTTGGTTTTACTGCGTTGATAGAGGGATTTAGTCCATATTTAGCATATGAAACCGTTAGTGGAGGCGGAACATGCGATGGAGCCGCTCGCTGGTAAACCTGAAAGTACCACAGCTGGCCTTGTTTCTGCATCCCCTAGGGCCTGTCCTGTCTCTGCACTGGGACACAACCATTTCCTTCAGAAACCCCAGTTCCCCCCCTCCAGCACTGGGAAGCAACGGTGATCATTTTCCTCTCCACGTGGGAAGTGCAGGGCAGGGGCGGAGCAGGTGGCTGCACTCCAGGGGCGGAGCAGGTGGCTCCACACCAGGGGCAGGTTTTTCTCTTGGGCCCCCTCCCAGACAGCCCTTTTAAAAGCAGAAACAACTCTTCTGGATGCATCAACCTTGCCAGGACCATTACAAAAATAAAATACTTTTTCTTTTTTCTTTTTTTTTTTTTTTACATTAGTATCATAACTGAGTCTGGAGAATTAGAAAAGTTAACCCTTTGTTCTTAGCCTGGCCTCGACCACAGGTAAGTATCTACAGTATTTATTTCAACATCCCATTAGAATGTCTGCTAGAAATGTACACCATAGAAAGGAGGTCTGCAAAACACCAAGGCTTTGTACACAGAGCTTTCCTTTTAAATACATTTATACATTAAACAAACAGAAGCATTGTCCCAATGCAAGAATACTGAGGGGGGGTTATTGTAATAGTCTCACAAACCGCAGATCCTTGACACTTCTTTGGGTGTGTGGGTTTCCTCCTTTAGATTATCTCCTCCAATTAAGGGTCAAGAAGAATTCAGAGTGCCCAGGGAGGGAGGAGAGGTACCTGAAGCCAAGCTTTGGCTGTGGCACCTGATGGCTTCGCAGCCAGGGTTGGGCTGCTGGCACAAGGAGCCTTCACTTGGCAGCGCTTGGCCAACCTGGAGGCTGTGACATTTGGCAGGGCTGGGTGGCTTTAGCTGAGAAACGTGACCTGGCAGGAGCTGTGCTCACAAGGGCTGAGCTTACTGGGTCTGTTAGTCCAGCAGCTGGTCAAATGATAGAGAACACTGAAACCTTGAGGTCTGAGCAGTTAAACATGTGGGGATGCTCATATCCTACACAGTGCTGGGGTTTCAAACCTGGAATATGCTTTGTTCTACCCCCACCCCCCTGAAAGCTAATTGAGGGCTGGAAAAAAAATCACCTCTCTTAATTGTCTACTTTCAATCTATTCACACTTGAAGAAGCATTGCTGAAGTTATCCCTTGGAGGCTTTAAATTAACAGAGTCCCAATGTGTGCTGTGAGACTTGGCTCCATTTTTAGCCTACAACAACTACTTTCTTTGTTGTGGTTTTTTCCCCCCTTTTAAATGATACTTTTGGGATGCTGAAAGTTACAAACAGAAATAAATAAAGCATGGATCTGCCTTAGCCAATTAGAGTAAAACAATAACAATAATAAAAAGCCCAGAACACCCCCAAAAAAAAATTGTGCCTACATCTAAGAATAGCAGAAAGCCCAGGCTCAAATCTTTTACCTGTGGTTCTTCTCCCTGTCCATGCTACACCATCAGGAAAAAAAGAAACCAGGAAAAAATAAGAGTGAAATAGAAAAAGGTTCCCCCAAACCTCAACCAGGCACAGAAGGTCTTGCTTGACACCTTCTCCAGGCAATGCCCACCTTGGTGTGGGTCTACCCTGAACATCCTCCCAGGGCAGCAGACTCCTGTGGGCCAGGGCTGCCCCAGGGCCTTTCAGCAACCGTTTCAAACTTTAAATGGGTTTGGTTTGGTTGGTTTGGGTTTTGTTTGGTTGGGTGGTGGTGGTGTTGTAAACAATTTTTACTGGGGGTTGTTATTGGGAAGGAACTGCAACTGTTAAGGGCAATAAAGGGTTCAGCTGGCAGCACATCTGATCGGGGGGGGGGTCTCAAGGTGGCGTTGTGCTTTACAGGCTCCTCATGGGAAACAAAAAGAATCACATTGGAGTTTTAATAGATGAATGTCAAAGTAGTGGAAGTTAAGAAGTGGGTTATTCAGTTGGCAGACAAATAAAACTTGACACGTTGTAAAGTGTGCAAAAAAACATAAGGTGGAGAATATCATCTGCTGTGTCTGCTCTCAGCAGCTCTCTCTGGGTCAGTGGCCGCAGCCCAAGCGTGGTTGGCCAGCACAGGCAGGTTGGCCACCACTGCTGTGCATCCAGGCACCTCTGCTCCAGGCAAAGCCATTTGGACACAGAGGTTTGCTGAGTTATAAAGTTGAGCAAGGTTGGAGGGAGCTGCCAGGGTGCCCACAGTGGGCATGGAGGGCTGGGCAGAACCTGCTGCCTTTAATGATGTCACTGGTCCATGAGCCAGGTGAGGGGAAAGGAGAAAGTCCTGTCCAGGCTGTGCAGCTGGGGGTTGTCTAGTCCCAGACTGCCCTTGGATGGAGGGAAAAGGGCTGAGCTGAGACACCAAACCACACCGCCCAGTGAGGCCAGCCTGCCTCCCTCTCCCCCCCACTACAGAGACCTCTGAGTCCCTCACCCCCTGGGGCAACCCTAAGCAGCTCCAACAGCAGCAGCAATGGGGCATGAGTTTGCAGGAGACACAAGCCCAGGGACACTGTGCCCACAGGCAGGGCTCAGGCCTGAGCCAGGCATGTGTGCCAAGAACAACTGTCACAGGACTGGGACAGGTTTTGGTCACCTGGGCTTGGGCTGTTTTGGTTTGTGAGATACCAAGGTGCTCTGGAGGCAGTGCAGCCCACGCCATGGCACTGGAGGGGCTTCACCACCCCATCCCCTTCCATCCCATTCATCTCACAGCTATGCCCACAATGGAGAACCAGCAGCGGATGAAGAACAGGAGCTGAGTGAAGGGGCAGAAGTTTGGGTACCCCCAAGGGATACCTGTCTGAGGAGGAGGGTTTGGGTGCAGTTTTGCTCTTGTATCGACCAGCCCCATCAAATGCAAACACCCTTGCGTCATCTGGGGGCAGCATGAGAGGAGTGCCCCTGCTCACACAGGGTCATTTGTCACCTGGGCTCAGCCACGTCCCACCAGCACCAGCGAAGACTTTCTCACTAGTTGCGGTATTGGTATAAAAAGTTAAAAGCCCCAGGACCTGTGGGCTGTTGGTCTGTCCAGCTGTCCAGCTGTCCCCTCCTTCCCTGGGGTTCCGAGCATCCCTTCCGCAGCACAAAGCCAGGCTGGGCATCGCCTTCCGCCG
This sequence comes from Melanerpes formicivorus, assembly GCF_026170545.1. Classification (NCBI taxonomy): domain Eukaryota; kingdom Metazoa; phylum Chordata; class Aves; order Piciformes; family Picidae; genus Melanerpes; species Melanerpes formicivorus. The sequence continues at coordinate 6,247,327 of NW_027142385.1, read as the reverse complement.
CAGCAGCGGGCACCTGCGGGTGGCAGCAGCCTTCCTCTCTGGCAGACGGTCCTCTTCCTCACCACCTCTCCCCAGAGCCTGCCAGCCCCTGGCAGGGGCACAGGGGTGCTGCTCATAGCTGGGTCTCATCACGTGTCTCGGGGTTGCAGGAGCCCAGCTTGTTGCTGCAGCTGCTCTTGCGGCTGTGGCCGTCGTTCGCCACGTGGGCCAGTGGGTCAGAGCGGATCAGGTACCTGTGGGGCACAATCTGGTTAGGCCGTTGGGATCCCTCCTGCAGGTTCACCAATGGCAGGAGGGAGCTGTGCAACCCCTAAATTGGGGTCTAGCCTATCCTTGAGGCTGAGACACAGGGATGTCCCACAGCACTGTGCTGGGAGCTGCTATTAAAACCATCACAGAATTACAGGATGCACTGGGTTGGAAGGGACCCTTGACGGTCACCCTGCAGTCACCAGGGACATCTCCAACTAGACCAGGTTGCTCAGGGCCCCATCAAGTTTGACCTCATGTCTCCAGGGATGGAGCCTCCACCCCCCTCTCTGGGTAACCTCTTTGGGTATTTCCCTACTCACTGTATAGAATTCCATCCTAGTGTCTAACCTACATCTACCCTGCTCTAGTTTAAAACAATAAATGATGAGGGGTTGCTTTTCCTGGTGCTGCACAACAAAAGCCAAGGTGTCAGGCTCTGCTCCAAACAAGGTAAGGGGCATCCACCAGTGAAGATCCAAGGAATGGACCAGAAAAGACTTTTCTGGACCCTTGGGTGGTGATCCAGACTTGCAGCTGTTCTCTTTCTCTCAGTCACACCACATCTATACACGTATGACTTTAGTCAAGCAGTTAATGATTAAATCTCTTTTTGTATGGACCTATGGTGGAAGTCTCCTTCATTTGGCCCAAGCAAACCATCCAGTCTGAGTCACTCCCCTTCCCTCCTCCTTCTTGGGTTGAGTGGAATGTGACACAAGGGAAAACCTCTGTGCTGCTGGTCAGTTGGAGCAGGGATGAGCAAAGCTGGGGTGGTTTAGGCATTGCTCAGGAACATGGGGAAGGGGAGAGACCTGGGAAGGAAGCAAAAGTCACTGTTTTTTATGAGAAATCAAGGAAAGCATTGAGGCAGAGGCAGCTCAAGGTAGTGGGGCAGGTCTGAGGGGCATGGGAAACTCCTGCCTTGGGAGGGGGAGACCATGGGCAGGTGGGGGCAGCACCTACACGATGTCGTTGAGCTCCAGCCGCGTGTCTGGGGGTGGATTGATCAGGACGTAGGACAAGGTGTTCTGGTGGTCATTCATCTCATCTGCAAGAGGAGAGGAAAGGGCTGGTGAGGGATGCCCCAACAGACACCCCATGGCCCTCACTTCCACAGCCCCACTGCAGCATCCTTGAGCACCTGGCTCTGAGGGATCCTAGCTCGTCCCCATGAACAGCAAGTGAGTCCCTTCACGGGGGGAGACCATGGACAATGGCATTGCTGAGAACAACTCTGCCACCTCCCTCTGTGCCTCCCCAGCTGCTCCCTCACCACAGCATGGCCCAAGGGACTGGCAGACACAACTCTTCAAAGTGCCCATTCCCTCCTAAGAAACAGTAAGATATCTTACCTTGGTTTAGTGCAAAAAAGGGAACAGGTTAGTCTTGCCACATCAGGTACAGCACGACGACTCCAACCACTGGGTCAGGGCAGCCAAACCTCCCCCCAGGCCACTCGAACACTCTGACCCACATCTCCCCATCTTGAATTACTTAATCTAAGCATCATCCAGCAACAGGATTAGCTTCAACGATTGCTTCTTTCTCCTGCCCAAGAGAAACCACCTCTGGAATTTCAGGGCTGTCGATGCCATTCAGGGAGAGTTCTAAACTGTGATGACATCCCAGAAGACCTGAGGCCACCAAGAGCTGCACCCATGGGTGCTGTGCAGGGCAAACAGGTGGCCTCAAGGCTAACGGGGGGCCCTGTGCTTTCCGAAAGAGCTGAGAACAAGATCATGGGTGAAATGAAAGGGGGGTGCAAGGCTGTGGGCAGCTGGGGACGGGGTGGAAGCTGCAACAGGTAACATCATTTACAGAGTGGGTGAAGGGGTGTGGATGGACAGGATGGAGAGGTGACAGACAGATGGATGCCAGGGGCAGCATGGTGAGCGCAGCAGGGGCCAGGAGCTCGCTGCAAGGCTTGTCACTGGGACCTCTCTCGGAGCTGCTAGAAAGGCTCCTCTGGGCAGCAGTGGTGCACAGCAGATGTTTGATGGTCTTGCACAAATGCAGCTTGGTTTGGTGGGCAGTGGGACCAGAGATGAGCTGTTGGGACTGGAGCCCACTCCTTCTGATCTGTCCTGCCACTGCCACCACCCTGTCCTGCCAGGGGAGATCCCCCACTCAAAGGCTGCCCTGCCATGTGGTGAGATCCAGGCTGCCTCCTGCCCTAACAGCACCCATGGGTACACCATCACCCCAGGCATGGAGAGGTGGCCAAGCCAGCTCGCAGACAAGGAGTGTAACTGCTCTTCAGCCTGGGCACTGGGGTCAAATCTCTGAAACTAGGCTTTTCTCCAGCCAGGAGATGAGCCACAGCAGCTCAAGCCACCACAGCCTAGCCTGGCTTAGGATGCAAATAGCCCCCCCAACCCGGGCTACCTTCATCATGCATTTGGCCAGTGCACATACAGGTGGACTTCTGGGGTGTCCCTGGAGCTGGACCACACCAGGTCTGCACACAGCAGAGCTTGCTTGTTTTGCTGCTCAGGCACCTCCCTGGCACATCTGAGGACACAGAAGGTGCCACAGCCTGTGGACTGGGCCCACAGGGACATTGTCTATGGGGATCCCCCAACCTGTGCTGGGATGCCCAGTCCCAGATGCTGACCAGTCCCTCAAGCTGCTGGAGAGCTTCAGCCATCCCAGTGCTCAGCCTTGCAGCGAGGCAGGGACAGGGGTGGCAATGCCGGGGCATGGGTGGCGCACAGACTTTGGGACCAACAGGAGACACAGCGTTTGCCATGACGGAGGGAGGTGGGGAAGGATCCTGGCTCACAGCAGGTTTCCCTGCACCATGGAAGCTCCTTTTGCTCACCCCCATGCAGCCGAGCCAGGCACTGCTGACCCCACCAAGTATATTGCCATGTTGTCCCCCGCGGCACGCTGGTAGGGCTCAGCCCAGCAGCACCCTCCAGCAATCTGAGAGGTTGTTTTAGGGGGAAAGCCAGCACTGAGCTCCAGCTCCTGTACCCATGCAGTTCCTGGCAGCAATGCCACCACCATATCAGACTTTCACCCCTGGGGTCTCCTGGTTTAGCAGGTGACTGGGGGGAATTGACAGTCCTGGGCCCTCCTGCAGCAGAACACAGGCTCTTGCTCAGCCCCGACTCTTCTGGGGGAGGGGGAGATACCAGTGGGGCCTGAGCTCTGCCCAGCACCCACCTGCCAGCTGGCAATATACTCTGCTGGTGTGGGGCTTCCATGAGCCCCAGCTGGGGCTGCCTCTCTGATGAAGGACACAGTTTGTAGGGAAATGCCAACTTTTCACCTTAAGTGTGAGATAGTGAAGCCTAAAACACAGCTAGAGTGGACTACCACTGACCTCTAGGCTGCTGCAGTAAAAAGGGCCTTTCCAGGGCACTGTGCATGAAGGCATAAACGATGCAGTAACCCTGCAGCAATCCCTGATGCCAACAAGGCGTCCTGGGACATCTGACCCCAACGCCCTCCAAGTTAGAAAACTGGGTCTGCTAAGGCTAGAGAACACAAACCCAGGGGTGTTCTCCAGGAACACAACCCAAGGGTTGCAAAGGGCTTTCTAAGTGCTGCCTGGTCCCTGAGCTGTGGCTGACCCATGTGTGGTCAAGAAGTAGTATGGCTGCTACATGAGCTCCAGCATCTCCTTACAGCACACACCAGCAGCTCTGCTCTGTTTGTCCTTCCAGGAATGCCCTCCTCGAATGCCTTTTAACTGGCTTCACAGACCAAAACCAACTAGCAGAGCTATGGAAGGAGGGCTTCTTTTCATGACAGCCAAGGGCTGTGACTTCCCTGCAAGAACTCGACTAGAAAACAGTCCCTGAGGGTTTTATCTCCACGACTTTGTCAAGCTCTTTGCTTGCACTGCCATTGCAGGATGGTCTTTTGTTTTCCAACACCACCCAACAAATTAGTGCTCAAAAAAGCTCTAAGGTGAAAACTGGCAAGGGTGTGGATTGGGCTTAGCTGGCATGATCTTGTTGTATGCTGCACGCCGTGAGTCCCGCGGGACTCCCAGGGAGAGGGAATTACCTTGCAAATATCCCAGGTTTACCCGATTCATCACATCACTGGCTGTTAAATTTGCTACATCCTCTACAGAACATACAGGGAAAGGCACAGACATAAACAGAGAGAGAGAGAGAGGTCAGCAAGCCATGATTCGGCAAATATCAGAGACGAGCTCCTGCACTGCAGCAATCAAATGAGCAAAAGAAAAAAGGGGGAGAAGGCAGAGCAATGTGTTCCTCCAGAGCGCCATGGGTGTCCAGACACTGATGGTGACACACGGTGACAACGCACAGTCCCAGCACGGCTGCGCACAGAGGGAGCTGCTGTCCTCCCCTGCTGTGTCCAACACCCCAGTCCCAGACAGGAGGTGGGGCCTGCACCCTCTCTGTTGCCTCTTCCCTTGCTGCAGCTCCTCCTTGGTTTGCTCCAGCCAAAACTTGCTGGCTTGGCCAGGAGAAGGCTGCAAACCCTGATGCTACGCCAGCCAATGCTGCAGCAAGCAGCCCAGCAGGGCTGGCTGCAGGGTGGCCCCTTGGGGTCCTCAGTGGGGGCCATACAGGCAGGAAAGATGCATCTGCCTCAACCTCTGCCTGTGTTTGCATGGGATGCCATGCTGTGGTTGGCACACACTGCAGCATCTCTTGCTTCAGGTGCCCAGGCTGTGCTTTGGGTTTGGTATTTCCCTGTTTCCCCCAACCAGTTGCTGTGTGAAACAGCTTCTTCGGGCAGTGAAGTCCATCAACCCTGTTCTGGACTCTGCAACAGAGATGTGGGGAGCTGGAAGTCTCCCACAAAAAGCAGTAGAAATGTTCAGGACTAGTAGTGTAGGGAAAAAAAAGAAAAAGAGGGGGGATGCACTCTTGCAAGCCCTTGCTTGCTGCACCCTGTGCCTGCTCTGTCCTGAGACAAGCCCCAGGGAGGCTGGCAGATGCCCACAGCCAGCCCCTTTGCCCTCCACTCCAAACTTCCTCCTGCACTCCATTTCTTCACATTTTCTCCTTCTCTTTCACATCCCTGAAGGGCTGCAAAGGAGACGCCAAGATGGAAGAGGAAGAATCCCCTCCCCTCACCTCCCAAAATCCTCCTCCCTTGGTCCTGTCCCAGGTGGGACACATTTTTGGGCAGGGCTCTGAGCAACCTGCTCTAGTTGAAGATGTGTCTGCTCAGTGCAGGGTGGGGTTGGACGTTAAAGGTCCCTTTCAACACAAACCAATCTGTGGTTCTATGGTGCCAGCCCATAGGCAGGCAGGGGCTGGCGCAGAGTGGATGGATGCTCTTCAAGGATGGAGCAAACAGGCAGCGGCACAAGATGGCTTCAAAGAAAGAAAGAAAAAAAAGCCAACCAACCAAACAAAAAGCCAACAAACTAAACAAACCAAAGAAGCTGTGGGCTACAGACTTGGCTGTAATCAAAGGGTGGGGAATTGTCCAGGAGGGAATACAAATGCCAGCACCAACGGGCAAGTAAGAAAGAAGCTTCACAAGAAATGTGGCTGCACGGATGAACCTGGGGACACCCCGGGGCTGGGCAAGCTCATCACAGCTGGAGACACTGGCTTCACACGCAACAAAGCAAACCACTCAGCCCTGTAGCTACCGAAGTGTTTTCTGTGGAAGAGGTTCGTGAAGGATTAAAGGCTACAACACAAGGGGGCTGCGCCAGCTGGCGGGGCTCGACCTCTCCCTGCCGCACTCGAGGGGCTTGTGGATGAAGGGTTTTGCTGACTTGGAATCAAAGTGTCCTGAACCAACATTGCTGCATGGCCAGAAAGCAGGGGGCAAGCAGGGCATTATGCCCCAGGGCTGCAGGGCAAAGCTCAATCCAGCTGCAGGCAGAAGGGAGAGAGTTATTCTGCCACTGCAAACTCCTGCTGGACTCATTCCAGAGCACTGAAATGGGGGTGGCCGCCTGCAGTCAGCTGGGGGGTGACAGGTGAGGGGGCTCTGTTGCTGTGGCACCCCAGCCTTGAACACATTCATCTGCAGAAGCACAAGCAAGCTGGGGGGATGAGGCACCGTTCAGAGCTGGGCTCGGCAGTGCCTGCAGGGTTAGGCTTGGCACGGGGTTTGGCTTGGCACGGGGTGAGGTTTGGCACAGGGTTAGGCTTGGCACGGGGTTTGGCTTGGCGTGGGGTTAGGTTTGGCACAGGGCAAGGCTTGGCACGGCATTAGGTTTGGCTTGGGGTTAGGTTTGGCTCGGCATGGGGTCAGGCTGGGTGCAGGGTTAGGCTCAGCAGAGGGTTACCTGGGGAGCCCGCGGGCGGGACGCAGCGCCGCAGAGAAGCGCAGCCGAGCGGCACTTACCGTACCCCGTCGTGGGCAAGCCCAAGTGCTTCATGCGGTTTTTGACCAGCTCGGACAGCTCCTGCCTCTCGGAGCGCCGGTAGAGGCTGAGGCGCTGCTGGCTGATCCACTCGGCCGTCTTGCTGGAGTGCTTGTTGCCCTTCCTGCTCAGCCGCCGTGCCCACTGCATGCTCTTGCGCCGCAGCAGGGGGTGCTCGGACTGGTCACTGGAGCAGGAGTTCCTGTGGTGGCCACCCTTGATGCCCCAGTGCTCCTTGACATCCTTTGTATCCTCGCAGTCCTCCACATTGATTGAGATCTGTGACTGGAAGCCCAGCAGGTCAAGCGGGGGAAGGGGAGGGGGGGCCGAGGGGGGGAGGGGAGGGAGCCAAAAAGTGTCTGTCCTGATGGGATGGGATCTCTCCCAAGGGATAGAGATCTTCCTCTGACGCCCATGCACTCCTCCAGCACATCACCTCTGTGCTGGTAAAGCTGTCTGGCCATGGGTCTGGGATAAGCACTGATGAGTGGAGCCTAACGGTTGCCTGACTGCGAGTCACAGACTGGTTTGGATCGGAAGGGACTTCGTCAGCTCATCAAGTCCAACCCCACCTTGCACTGAGCAGGGACATCTTCCAGTAGAGCAGGTTGCTCAGAGCCCCAGACAGCTTGACCTGGCATGGTTCCTGGGCTGGGTACCTCGCTGGGTAACACTGACCAGTGTCTCACCGCTCTCCGTGTCAAAAATGTCTTCCTTCTATCCAGTCTAAAAGTCTTTCAGTCTGAAACCATCATCCCTTGTCCTGTGACAACAGGCTCTGCTAAATGTCCCTCACTTGATTATCTCTGGGCTGCACAGGGGACAGCCATGCCCTTGTCTCCCCTCTTTGATCTCACAGCAATCCTGCTGGTGGGCAGGAGTTCACTAACCAAGTGAGTTAGAGCATCTCTAAGAGGAGAATGCAGTTAATTACAAATCAGCTTTCACCTCCCTGCCTACAAAGCTGGAGACTGAAGTTGTTTAAACCAGAGCCTGGCTCCCCTCCCTGCTCCTTATCCCAGCTCATTACTCTTTGGGGCACTGAGGACTTTTTGTCTTCTCAGAGTGCCGAGGCTCAGATGGTATCACCCTTTCACAGGGAAAGGCAGCATCCTGCTGGCATTGGGGTGATACCTGGCACTAGGTGTGTGGTGGATTGTGGTGGCCAGAGAACCCACTGGCAGAAGCCAGCCCAGCAATGCCCGTGGGCCAGGCTGAGGCTGTGGGGAGCAGGAGGCAGTGCTGGCAGCCTGGTGATGCCAGAGAGCTGGATGCAAGCAGCACTCACCTGAGCTCGGATATCGTGGGGCTGCAGCAGGGAAAAGGAAGGAAAGAGAAAGTGTCAGCACAGCACACAGCCTGCTTGGCTGTGCCACACCCCCCTGATGCCTGGGGACTCGGTGCCATGTGGCACCGCAGAGTTGTGCCAAGGACATCCTCCCACCTGCCACAGCCAGGCTGCTGCCCACAGAGATGGGCACCCAGCTGGGAGTCAGGACACCAGCACCATAATGCCACCCACAAAGGAAGGGCAGAGCTTCCCCTCCCCTTGCTCCTCCCCACTGCTGCCTTCAGCCACATCCAAGGTGCCTCATGGACCCAGCCAGCCTCATGGACCACAACACTGCTGAGCCAGGACCAGCAGCAGCCCCTTCCTGGCACTTGCCATCACCATGCCCCTACCTCAGACGTTGCAAACATGTGTGACTCTGTCCTGTAAATGCCGATGGGGATCTCTGCGCTGGACGAGCAGAGCTTCTGGAAGAGGCGGCCGTAGGTGCGGATCCACAGGTCATCCTCCGTGATCTTCATCTGAGCAGCAGAGCACAAACATCAACCCTCCAGTGCTGTGCAAAGCCTCATGAGGAGCACCTCGAGGCTGCTCCTGAGCTTCACCCCAGCTCCTCCATGTCAATCCCAAAAGTGAGTTGGACTTCACAAAAGGACCAGGGACAGTTTCTGACCTCAGAATAGGAACTTAGGTCTTCAGCAGCTCTTCAGCTTTTGGGCTCTTGGTTCCCCATACACAGTGGAGAGGAGTGATGGCCTGGCAATGTTGCCTGTCCCTGATTCCCCAGAAGAGGGGAACCCACCCCCCCACCCCCCCCATGAGCAGGGTGACAGATCCCACCAGCTCCACGATGGCTTGGCCCAAGTGTTTGAAGCCAGAAGGAGCTGGCACCTACCGCACAGAGGTAGCCAGAGCCCGGCGTGGTGTCAAGGCCCAGCAGCAAGCGGGTGATGGTGATCATGTAGTCCTTCACGAACGACTGGGGAGAGAGAGTTGGGCAGGAAGCCAGAGAAAAGGTTTGCTCAGCAATTCACTGGGAGATGTGAAGGGCTGCCCCCAGCTGCAGGGGTGCATTACCCAGAGCCTGTTGGGCTCTCACCTGGTAGAGCAGCGTGTCCAGCATGCTGATGCTGAAGACCCTCCCTGCTGCAAAGGGCAGCCGGAACATGAAGGCCAGGTTGGAGCCATTCTCCCGCTCTTTCTGGAGGAAGAAAGGGAGATGTGAGCACCCACAGGTAAACAGCATTGGCAGGGGCTTGGTCACATCCATCCAGGGCATTTAGCAAAGCAAAACCAGGCAGCATAGAAACTAGGAGGCTCATGAAAATGAGAGGTCACCAGCATGGAGTTCCTGGTGGGTGTGCCAGGAGGGAACCAGGACACCATCCTCACACTGGGTGAAAGAGGCTTGCTTTTTAACATGGAAATGTGCAAGACATGGGTGGGGATTTCTCACATGGGCTGGGTGTGGCCCTTTCACATGTCCCAGTGTCTGGTTCAGAGGTACCTTCTCCCTTGTCAGAAGATTTGTCTCAGCACAGTAACTCCACTGCCCCCCTTACTGCCCAGCTCAGCAGCAGGCAAAGCAGCACAAAGTCCAGTCACCCAATAAATACATAAATAGGTAGAAGGAGGTGATTAGTCCAAAAAATCAGCTGTCCCCTTTTTGTTTGCTGCAGGTTACCTCATCAAGATGCACACTCTGGTCACTGCAGCATGCAGAAGAGCACAGGACCTTGAGGAGCTCAAATGTCACTCTCAGTGTTGATTTCCCAGACCCCACGTGCAGAGGAATATCTTCTCTTACCTTTTCGAGCTTGGAAAGGGCAAGAGAGTAACTGTCTTTTGCTCTGAACTGCATGAACCTCATGTTGGAGGGGTGGGTCAGCTCTGTGATAATGCTGAGGCTGGGGAAGAGCCTGCAATGGAAAGAGATCTGCTGTCCTGCAGCTCACTCAGAAGTGTGAGCACTCCCTGCATTTAAAGCCCGAGGAAGACCAAAACCACCCCTGTGCCTGTCTGAGGTCAGAAAGAGCTGATTAGATGTTTCCTAGAGTAAGCACATCTGCAAATGTGTCCCACTGCCTGTAGCCACTGCCCCAGCCACCAACACCCTTCTCAGTCTCATCTCCAGGTCAGTTGGCTGCAAGGGGCTGGGGCAGTGGTCACTCCTCACCTGAACATGGTCTGGACGTTGACAATTGTCTTTGCATCTGCCATGTAGTCCTCCTCGGCGCTCATGGTGCTCTCCTTGTCCACAACCACCAGGTTGTCAGCGTAGATGATGCCACACTGCAGCAAGCTGTCCAGGCTGGGCAGTTCCCAAAGAGAAGAGCGCAGGGTCAGCCCTTGGAAAGGACACAGGGAAGCAGCACGCTGCGACATGCAGCGCTACAGCAAGCCCAGGCTGCTCCCAACCACCAGCTCTTCACCTGCTCCCATCTGCTCAAGGGCTTTGAGCACCTGAGAAGCCAAGGGTGGGCTCAGCAATATGCTGCCAGCCCTGAGGCTTCTCATGGGGTGACCCAAAAGTCTGGGCTGGGGTAAATGTAACACATTTATTAGGAAAAAACTATTTACAGCAAGAGTGGTCAGGCACTGGAACAGGCTGCCCAGGAAGGTGGTGGAATCACTCTCCCTGGTGGTGCTCAAGAAATGTGTGGACATGGCACTTCTGGACATGGTCTAGCAGCCATGGTGGTGTTGGGCTGATGGTTGGACTCAATGATCTTAGAGGTCTTTTCCAACCACAGCAGTTCTATGATTTAGGTGAGTGACAACAGCCACATGTGGAAACACCTACTTGTCGATTGTGCCCTCCATGTAGTAAACCATGGGGAAACAACAGATGGCTTCCAGAAAGTGGTGCTCAGGCCTGGAGGAAGAGCAACAGAGAGCAAGGTGGTTCACAAGTCCATGGGCACAAAGACAGACCCAAAGCCCACAGAAGAGTCACCAGGGCCAACATCAGCCCAAGTACCCAACGGTGGCACTGCCATCCCCTGACGCTCCCATCCCCACAGTAGGAGATGCCCATGAAAACACAACGAAAGGGCTTGGTGAGGTGGGAAACATCCATGGAAAAGTACTTGCTTGTTGTCCAGCAGCAAGACAATGGGGTTGAGCTCTTTGCGGGACCGATAGTAGGCACGAAGGGGCACAATGAAATTATAGAGCCCGTTGCCAGCCGTCTCTGCCGAAACGATGATCAGCTTGTTCTTAAACCCATAGGCTTTGGCATCTTCAAAGCTGTTGTGCTTGCAGCCCTGTGTGGTGGAAAGCAGCACAGGGACTCAGTGGGCTGCCTTCCAGCCACCCACCCATCAGTCATGGAGCTGTTAGCTCCCAGGCAGTCCCCTGCAGTCCCGTTGTACCTTGTCCAGCCGCAGGCAGCAGAATGGGGCTTTCTCGGGTAAGAGGTGGCACAGAGTTGGGGAGCTCCCAATGTAGGGGGAGTTTGGTGGGTAGCCTTTCACGTACCTGCAGCAGAAAGACAAGCCAGCAGTGTGAGGGCATGGGGAGAACTTTCCTCCTACACATCACTCAGACACTGGGAAACACCTTGAAGAGCAGCAGCCCAAGAATCAAGCACCTCACTGGCAAGTGCTTTGCAAAGTTCTCCTGCAGCAGCTGGGATGTCTCCAAAATACACAGATTTAGGAATCATTTTTGCAATGCAAAGGGTCATGAGATGGTGAATACACCATCTTCTCAGCACAGATGGAGAAGACAACAGATAGACCATTAAGCATGGCTGAAGGAAGACAGGGCAGTGAGCTCCAGGAGAGGAGCAATGCTGAGCCATAACGAATAGCAGAAGCAGCTCCTCACTGACCATTTTTAGAGCTCATTTAAAAACAGCTGTTTAAAAAAAATAACCCACCCCACCATTTGTAATCTTTATGGAAACAAAAGTACCAATTTTCATTTAAAGGGCAGCTAAAACTGGACATAAATGAAAAACCCAGTTGTGAGGGTTTGCAGATGCTCAGTAAACTCCCCACGTGGCTCTGACTGGGACTGGTCACCAACCAGGTTACCAAGCTTGCTTACTTGGCTGTCCTGGACTAACAAACAGCTTTAAAGCTGGAGGAAATTTACTGCTGTATTCCTCATTTATGTGCAAAGGAGAAGAGGCTCCTCTCCACTGGTGAGGGGAGGTGAGAAGACTGCTGGAACAACATGTCCACCCCCAGCAGTGCTTATACCCAAAGGATACATCTCCAAAGCAACTCAGAAGGCTCATGGCCAAGGGGTGATGCTCCTGTGCTGACGTAAAAGCTGAGTGGGGCTGAGGCTGAGCACCCCTCAGGCACCACTGACCACTTGTTATTTGGAATCATAGAACTGTCAGGGTTGGAAGGGACCTCAAGAATCATCCAGTTCCAACCCCCTGCCATGGGCAGAGACACCTCACACTGGGTCAGGTTGCTCAGAGCCACAAACAGCCTGGCCTCAAAAACCTCCAGGGGTGAGGCTTCCACCACCTCCCTGGGCAACCTGTGCCAGGCTCTCACCACCCTCATGGGGAAGAATTTACGACAGTGCCCGTCTCTGCGAAAGGAAGGACCAAAGGTGAGTGACTCACTCCACCACCGCCGACCCCTCCTCGTCTGACTGTGTCATCTCATCCTCAGACTGGTCGCTGAGCAGGTCGCAGGGCAGCAGGGAGGAGGTGTCTGCCAGCTCCAGGACGGGGGCGATGCTGGGCCGCCGGTTGCCAGAGCCGTTCTCTGCTGGCAGTGCCAGCTTGCTGCTGTTAGCAGGGCGGCACTCTGTGTTCTGCAGGTCCATGGCTACTGTACCTGGACACAGTGGGGCAGGAAGGACAGCAGACATGCTATAAGGAGGTGAAGAGCAAAGCACCACAGTATCACAGTATATCACAGTATCACAGTATCACAGTATCACTTAGGTTGGAAAGGACCTCGAGGATCATCGAGTCCAACCTATCAACACAGACCCCATGAAGGGACCTCAAGAGATCATCCAGCCCAACCTCCCTGCCAAAAGCAGGATCACTTAGGGCAGTCTCCACAGGAATGCATCCAGGTGGGTTTTGAAAGTCCCCCAGAGAAGACAACTCCACAACTGCTCTGGGCAGCCTGCTCCACAGCTCTGTCACCCTCACTGTAAAGAAGTTTCTCCTCATATTGAGGTGAAATCTTCTATGTTTAAGTTTGAACCCATTGTTCCTTGTCTTATTACTGTGCACCACTGAAAAGAGCTTAGCCCCCTCCACTTGACACCCACCCCTCAGATATTTATATATTGATGAGATCCCCTCTCAGTCTTCTCTTCTCAAGACTAAACAGCCCCAGGGCTCTCAGCCTCTCTTCATAGGGGAGATGCAGGATCATGCCCTTGAGCCCTGCACAAGGATGAGGTGGAGCACATGGGGCCATGCTCTGTGCCTGTTAAACACAACCTAGATGAAGCTAAACCAGCTAGGCAAAGCACCCACCAGTGACCTCCACCTGGGCATCGCTGTGTGGAGCATTTCCATGAGGGCACAGATGAGCTACTCCCATGGTGGGTGCAGGCTGCTGGCCCTCAGGAGTGTCCCCCTCACCATCAGCTGTGGACATCTCCATTGTGCTGTCTAAATCCCTTGCCCATCTTCTGCTCAAGCTTGCAAACCCTGGCTTTGTAGTCATTTTTATTATTCTGCTGTATCTTAGAGATGACAACCCTTCAGGAGAACCCCTGCCTGCAGAGGTCTGCAGGCTCTGGGAGACACCAATCAGGTTAGGAACAAGCTAGTGCCACATTGTCTGCCCCTTGCTGGGACACTGCCCTCCCTGTAGATGCTCCTTCACACTTGTGATCCTTGAGCCCCCAGGGAGAGGCAGGTGGGCAGCCCCAAGTGCAGCACACCACCTTCAACCACTGCCTGCATCCCTTCTGATCAGCTCCAGACCTTTGAATCATAGAATCGTTTTGGTTGGAAGAGACCTTCAAGACCATCAAGTCCAGTGCTGTCAAGTCACCACCAAACTATGTCCCTCAGCACCACATCTACATGTCCCTTAAATCCTTCCAGGGTGGGAGATTCAACCAGTGCAGGGGGCAGCCTGTTCCAGGGCTTGACAACCCTTTTGGGGAAGAAACCATTCCTAATGTCCAACATAAACCTCCCCTGAGCACAACTTGAGGCCATTTCCAAGTCCTATCTCCTGTTACTTGGAAGAACAGATCATGGGACAAGAGAGGCCTCCCCATCCTGTCCTCCAGAAGCTTCTGAAAATCAACCACATTTACAGAGCCTTGACCAGGGCCACCAAGCCATCATCTCACGGAGGCTGTCACCTGAATCTTGGCCAGTGGTTCTCAGATGGTCAGGGAAACAGGGAATTTCCCAGCAAGCACAGCCCAGGCTCTGGGCTTACTGGGCACTGCTGCCCTACTTGCACTTGCACCATTTCCCTCCCTCTGGTTGCTCTTTGCCAAAGGTCTCTCTGCAAAAGAGCCACGGGAGGAGAGCACTTGACAACTGCTGCCGAGCAAAGCGCTCTGCAGCTTGCTGGAGGATAATCTATGCAAATTGCTGCTTATGAGTACAAACCCATCAATTATTTGCCTGAAATATAATCTGCTCGTGCAGTGCAGCCTCCCCAAACCCCTCTCTCCCCCGACATGAGCTGGAGGCAATGACTCATGGCATTTTTTATTTGTGAGAATGCAGCAGTGGCTGCAGAGCAAACTGCTCTTCGGAAGGCTCTGATTCATACACATGATTTAGTACCCGGTCAATGGCATTTATTCTGCCAGCCAGGGCTTGAGGGATTTATGCAAATAACATTAATGATAATGCACCTCCCAAGCTTGAATAATGATACTTGAGTTTGCTGAGAGCACCCCGGGTGCAGGGAGCAGTGTGGCTTTTACTGGTGAGGCAACTAGGACGAAGGATGGAAAGGGATTTCCATGGGGGCACGGCAAGGAATCACAGAATGGTAAGGGTTGGAAGGGACCTCTGGAGATCATCTAGCCCAACCTCCCTGCTAATGCAGGTATGCCTAGATCAGGTTGCACAGGAACACAGCCAGGTGGGTTTTGAAAGTGGCCAGAGAGGGAGACTCCACAACCTCTCTGTGCAGCCTGTTCCAGTGCTCTGGCACCCTCACAGGAAAGAAGTTTCTCCTTAAGTTCAAGTGAAACCTCTTGCATTCTAGTTCATACCCACTGCCCCTTGCCTTTTCACTAGGCACCACTGAAAAAAGCCCAGCCCCATCCACTGGACCTCCACCCTTTAGATATTTCACAGAGTGACAGAATATCTTTGGCTGGAAGAGACCTTCAAGACCATCTCATCCAACCAGGGAGTTTGCAGAAAGCAAAATAAACCAAACCAGGAGAAGGAAACCAACACCTGGGGAAGGAGATGGAGTGGTGTGTGCCCCCTACCTCCTAGGGACCCCCACTGCCCCCGTGCCCCCTGACTCACCCATGCTGGCAATGATGCTGTGCACAGGCAGGCGGGATGGGCCGTCGTAGGTGCCTCTCCCGGCAAAGCCCTTCTTCTTCTGCTTCTCCTCCTGCTTGAAAATGAAGGCAGAGTTCTCCTCCTTGGTGATGTTGATGTAGAAGCAGGTGTCAGACGCTGCCATGATGTGCCTTGGGCCAGGGTTCAGCAGGATGCTCTTATTCTCCTCCCTCCGGATGCCGATCAAGCAGACGCCATACCTGTGCCAGGAGCGGGAGGTGGGCATTCAGAGCTGGAGAAAAGCCCTCTCAGGGCTTTGCCTCTGCACAAAGGACCTCACAGCAGCTTCCACCTGCAGCCCAGACACCCCCAGGGATGCAGACTGGCAGATACACCCTCTGCCCACCCCTGTCCTCACTTCTTGTGTGCATGGAATGCAGCGTAGGTGAAGCTCTTCCCCTCGTACTCCATGAAGAACTTGCTGTCGCCCATCCGGATGTGGTAGACCTCATTGCCCGAGCAGCGGCCGTACATCCGCTGCCACTGCTCCGGGGACTCCTGGCCCTCCCTGCAACGACAGCAGCAGCCTGCTGGGATGGACCCTCCCAGTGCTGGGATAGGACCTTCTGGTGCTGGGACAGGACCTCCCACTGTGCTGCGATTCCCACCTTGTGCCAGGATGGGACACCAGCACAGAGCCAGGACAGGACGCCCTGGTGCTGGCACAGACCCTGGCACACCAGCCAGCTCCCAGGGCAGACTTGCACTGTGCAAATGCTCAGAAGCACTGAAGCTGCCACTTAGACCAGCACTGGTGAGGTCATGTCTCCAGGAGCTGTTGGCATTTGCAGGCTGATTTCAGAGCCAGTGTGGGCAACCAGCTCCGAGCTTGGGGTGAGAGTCATCTGGCAATGCTGCTCCATGACTCTTTTGAGGGCACTTTACCCACAGTTCAGGCATTTCTGACTGGCCAAGGAGCACAGCACCCTGGCACTGTTTTCCTGGGCTGGCTGGGCAGGAGCAGGCAGGGGCAAGCAGGGGCAGGCAGAGCAGCACTCACTGGCCGCGGGAGGTGTGGACCAGCAGCGTGATGAGGGTGGAGGTGGCAGGACAGACGCAGTTCAGTGCCAGCATGGCATACTTGCACTCCTCTTCACAGACAACATGATCTGAAAGGCAGAGGGGACCACTGTGGCAGTGCCTGGAGATGCAGTAATTTATTCTTTTTGGGGGGTGTCTGGGAGCTTCCACCTCCTGCCAGTTCAGGAGAGATTTCAGCTGACCAACAGCCCACTGGGAACAGCATGAATGGGATTAAAGCAGGCATGAAAACAAGGATGTAGGCTGGAAAACAGACAGATGGGCACCAGCCCACTGAGGCCACCTTTGTCACATCCATGGGGATGCACACCCAGACACATATGGGACTGGTGTGCCCACATGCAACCCATCCTGTATCAGCCCTGAGTCAGCTCTCCCCCAGCCTCAGACACCCTGCTGCAGGCTTTAGTGTGGATCATGATAAAAGGGTTGACAGCCCTAAAACACCTTCCAGAAACTGGGAGGACTCTCAGTACCAGCTCATGGACTCTCATCACTGGAATCATCTGTGATGGGAGGTAAGACAGCCCCAGGGCAGTGAAGTAAGCAGAGCTGCCCACTGCCACCCAGCCCCTCAAACTCACCTGCAAACTTCACATGAAACTTGTTTTCAGGCTTTAGGATCTGAACGTAGAGAGGACAGTTTGGAGCAAAATCCTTCACAGCCCAGGCTCTCAGTATGGTCTGGTGGTCCTAGCCAAAGAGAAGAGCAAGAGCTACATGTCAGATGGCTTATTTTCCCCAACACTTCTACACCTAGGATGAACTGCAAAGCACCCAGCCCCTGTGGAGATGTACAGCAAGGGCTTCTCCAATCCCCACTGCTAACATCGAATAGCTACCCTCTCCTGCTCCCCAAAAGCCAGACCTGGGGGATGCATCTTTAACCCAGTGCTCACCCCAGTCCCTTCTGGCCAGAGAAATTAATTATCTCCACTAGCGCCACCCCTTGGGCCTGGCTTACCGCTGCAGTGCGGTCCACCTCGTTTCGGCTGCTGAGAATGAAGCAAGCTTCCCCATTGTCCATCCTGCAAGTGGAGAGCAGTGACCTCATGAACTGCATAGGCCAGCAAAGCTGGGCAACTGCCCATACCAGTCATGGTGCTGCCAGTCCCCTCCAAGACTCTAGCAAAGGCATGCAGGGAAGCCCACTGTCATGCATCTGGGCTGACTGTTACTGGGGACTATCCTCCGAGGCTCCTAGGCCTGAGGGCATCTCAGCAGCATGGCAGAACCAGCCTCCCCATGTGCAGCGTCCTTCTGCTTACTTGGCTCTCATGAGGTCCTGGTCCTTCAGTGCAGAGCCCTGGAGGTAGATCACTCGCTGTGACCACAGAGGGATCTGTAGGACTCTCCGTACCTGGATATCCATCTCCGTTGGGCAAAGTATCACCACGTAGTAATCCTGCAAGAGAAGATGCTCAGGTGGGCTGCTGGGCCTGCACACACCTGCCACAGCAAGCCCAGACAAGGGATTTGGCTGGCTGAGCAGACAGCTCCTCTGGGGCTTCTGGTGGCATTTGCTCCCATGTGTGACACCCCTGCCCCTGTTCCAAGTTCCTACAAGGGTCTTGGGAAACACCTCAGTATCTTCTCCCCCCTGCACTGCACAGTAAGGCCAATGCAGGCACAGCTGCACGCCCACAGCAAAGTGAAGCCTCTTCCAGTTACTGCAGTGAGTAGGATTTTAAAGCTTGAATGTGTGGAACCAGGGCTGGGTGAGGGGAATGTAGAGCATGTGAGTGCTGGAATGAAATGCAAATCTGAAGCAAAGTCTGTGAAGCTCTGATCCTGGGGAGCAGGGAAGGCTCTGTCATTTGAAAGATCATTTATTATGTGAGGATACTCCAGGAAGAGCTGGGTAAATCCCACAGAGGTTTAGCAATTACACGCTCTGCTTCTGGATGAGATTCCTCATTCAGCAGGGGCATCCTTACACTTAGAAAAGTCCCTCTGGTCCCTCTCCACGTGTTTACACAGTGTTCCAGCAGGCCTGGCCAGAAATTGGGGTGGATAAGACAGAGAGAGCCCAGAGATGGCAAAATGAGACAGCCCTGAGGTACCTACCACTTGTCACCTCTCCTTGGCCGGTGCAGCACACACTGGCAGGTGCCAGGCTGGATGGTTTTACCTTGTCCCATGGCACATCCACCATAGCTGGGCAGGGCACTGACCACCAGCAGGGATCTGGTCATGCCCAGCAAGGCTGTGAGCCTGACAAGGGCAAACACTGACTAAGCACATGAGCACGTGCCTGGTCCTCACCTGCAGGCGTGGGTGGGCATAAAACTCATTGAGGAAATCCATGAGGAGATCAATCTTGAGGGAGCTGACGCAGAGGACGACGTGCTTCTCTGTCTGGGCACGGTGACGGCTGTAATTGCCTCCTGACTTCTGCCGCTCCATCCAGAGGTAGACGAGCTCCTCGAACTGCAAACACAGGCAGAGAGCTGATGTCCCCATCGGCAGGGCTGCCCCGGGGCAGGCTCTGCATCCCCCTCGGCCCTCAGCTGTGCAGCTCTAACCTGGAGCGGCAGCACGACCAGGGCGACGCAAATCATTATCACGACGAGGAGCTGGGAAGGCCAGATCTTGGGTGTCACATCTCCATAGCCCACGGTGGAAAAGGTGACAATGCAGAAATAGAAGGACTTGAAGAGGGAGAGTTTCTCACCTGCTCTTTCTAAGTGCTGGATGCCACAGGTCCTGAAGGGAGAAAGCAGACATCACAGCGAGGGCTTCCTGTAGTGCCCACGGCACCTGCTGAAGGCAGTGGGGACCCTCAGAAGGTGACTTATACCCATGTCCACGGAGGAAATGTGTCTGATATACACTGTGAGCATCACCAGTGGATTTATAGCACCACCAGAAATGATTCAGCTGGTGGTGCTTATAAGTGGAGTTAGTTTGCTGTGGCTGCTCACCAAAGCAGCACAGGGAAGCCTAGTGCAGGGTGATGTGTTGCAGTAAGGTCATGCCATGGGCAGCATGTTGAACATCAATGCCTTTGCAGTGCAAAAGCCCAAACTCGAAGCAAGCAGCTCTCCCAGGAAGGCTCTGGAGGGACTTGGCCTGGGGGAAGGATGTGATCTGGCAGGCAGGAGACACATCCCATCACCCACTCCAGCCCTGTGCTGCTGCCCTCGCAGTTCCCCATGGATAGGCAAGGCAGCATAATTGCACAGACCTACAGCTGCCACCTCGCTAAACACAAGTGTCACCTAAGCCATCCTGGACCTGAAACGCAGCCCTGCCATCTCCACCAAGAAACACTTCCATGGCTGGGGCAGGCAGGAAGTGCCATAGGCAGGGAGCACTGCTGAGCTCCAAATTCCCATCAGAGGATCATCCTTACTGCCAAAGACTCATGAGCCTAAGAGCTTCATTTCCTGTCCCTCCAGCAACATAATGGTATTACAGGCTTCAAAGCCAGATCGAGGGAGACAGAGGAAGATTCCAGAAGCCTAATTCAAAGCTAAGTGCCCAGTGAGGAGAACTGACTCCTTCATGAAGAGATGCCCTTGGTGGTGCTGGACAGCTCATTAGCAGGAGCCCCCGTGGCCCATTACACAAACGAGCCAAGCAGCTGTGCTAACTGGGTGGGGAGGAAGAGCAGGGTGAGAGGCAGTGAGCACAGTGGGGTGTGGTGAATGAGGCATCACACACTCCCCTGCTCTGAGAAGCTGCTGACCCTGGAGCAATCACAGCCCTGATCTGAGACTCGAGTGTCCACATCACCCACCTCCCTCAGACAATGCTCATTAAAAAGTTTCAGTTAAAATCATGTAATTAGGGAGGATAATTAGCTTCTAAACCAGGAATGGATCCTCCCAGTGTTCAGTGTGCTGGGGAATGAAGCAAGGCACAGAGGACTCCAGCACCCGGGGCTGGTGGAGCAAAGGTCCTCCCAAAGCTCAGATATGGCTGTGCCCGAGCCACAGCCCATGGACATGAGTGGAAACCTGTGCCCCGCTCCTTGCCATGGCTCTCCCAGTGCCAACACTCAGCCCAAGTAATTGGGACTTGTCCCATTAGAGAAAGAAGGACACCAGAGACATGGGAGTTCAATCAGCAGCCCTGAACAGCTTTCCTCTGTTGTACAAACCTCTCAGGCTGAAAAAAGTCAAACAAGGAGACACCACCTAAAGGCAGTACCTCCTCCAGCTCCCCAGATAACCAAGTTATATCCTGGCACTGCCACCCCACCACAGCTAGGAAGGTTAAACCCAACACCACCATCCTACAAGTTCTGTGAGAGCCTGGTCCCACCAGCCACCCTTGGGACATGCAAGGTTGTTTCCCTGGATGAAGAAGGTGGTTTAGGGAAACCAAGAGCAACACTCACCCTGTGAAAACGAGACACAGGAGGGTACAGATCAGAATGAGCACCTGGTTAAACATCGCAGACTGGGTCCTTTGTATGGCCCTGTGTAGGTCATTCTGGGAAGAAAGGAAAAGGAGAGCACTCACCAGCTCAGAGAAGCTGAGGGTAAAGTAGTCATTCAAGCACCAACTTATTGGCCCCCACCCCAGATGAAGGTAAGGCCAGAATGTGGCCCTTGAAAAGGGATGTGTATGTCTGCAAGCAGGTCTGGGCTCTGCCAGGAGAGACAGCTCAAGTGGGCATGTGGGAATGGGTGGGTATCTCATCCTGCTGAAGCACCACATCCCAGGGACAGCCAGTGGCCATCCCTGTCAGTACACAGCCATCAGTCAGTGTGGCACAGACACCACCTGCTCAGGTCCACCTCCCAGCATCACCAGCTGACAAAGCCTCCCCTCCTACCAACCCCATCTCGGCTGCACACACCAAGGAACAAAACCTGCCTGTGGGCCAGCAGCAGGCAGGGTCCCCCTCCCAGCCACACCACCCTCAGCATCCCCAGGGCAGAGGGACCCAGTGCAAAAGGGGGGGGGATGTGTCTGGTCACTCACAATCATGTTCTCCAGGGCATACTTGGCAAGCCAGCAGTTCAGAAACACAGGAATGAACAAATTCCGCAAAGGAGGCCAGAATATCTATGAGAGCAAGAGTTACTTGGAGAAAAATCCAGCTACTCCATCAGGAAAAGCTAGAAACAGCCAATTCAAGCCCTGTTGGGAAGTGTCCATCTCCAAACCAAGCGTTGGCCTCTGCCACCGAGAGCTGCCTTGCTGCCCTGGCTGCAGCAGAGCAGCTGAAAGGGGAGGGTGGGTTTGGGGAGAACACTCCAGAGAAAGTCATTGTGTTAAAAATGATGAAGAAAAAAATTGGCCTGCCAGCTTTAAACACTGCTTGGCCAAACATCCATTTTGCTTCATTTCACCCCCCCCAAACTGCAGCCCTTGTTAAACTTGAAGCTGCTTTAAAATACCACCAGGAAACACTCACTGTGATGATAAACGGCACCGTGTTGATCATCTCCAGGACGAATGAGATGCGGAAAATCTGTTCCCAGATGTTCCCCTGAGGAATAAAATACAAATAATAATTAAATAAGCTTCAAAATGTGCCAGAGGACAATGAAAAAGATCCCACTCTGCCACAGACACAGCTCGATGGGGGAAGCACATCAGAGCAGCCAGAGAGGTGCTGTGGTGTGCCTGCAGCAGAGAGGCGCTGCTGGTGGCAGGTGTGCTGGAGTGGGGAACACCTTCCCAGACTGGTCAGTCCCTTCCACAGCCATGACATCCCTCTGGCCACCACTGCTGCTGCCCAAAGCTGGGGCACAGCAATGCTTTGTGCATGCAGGGAGAGTGAGAGTGACTGATACAGATGGCTGGCACTCAAAGCAGGAGGGTGACGCAGGGTCTGAGTCTCCTCTGCCAACTGGTCCAGGGACCTTGAGAAGATGCCATTTGTTAAGGTCACTTTTCCTGGCCATTTTAAGGGGCTTTGGTCCAAAGCAGTCAGCCTGTGCCTCTCCCTGTCTGGCTTAAAGCAGTGCCTGCTACCTCCGGAGGCAGCAGACTTTGGCATAAACAGGAGTCAGGCTGCTGAGCTCAGCTCCAGGTCCTCAACCTCAGGAAACTCTGAAGGTGTCTACAAACCCAGGAAACCTTTGTGAAACAGCACTGAATGCAAAGGGAATTGGAAAAAGGAGAGATTCCTCAGCTCTGCTCTGCCAACACTTATTGAGCAGCCCGAGGGGGAATGAGAAAGGAAAACAGCCACAGCCGGCAGACATCACTGAGCCAGACGTCCCCCTGGGATGGTTCAGCTTCAAACAGCTCAGGAGAAGAAATGAATCCACAGCAGGGGCTCAGACCCAGGCTGAGCATCACTGTCCATTGCCTGCCCCATTGCTCTCACCTTGTAGCTGAGATAGATGAGCAGCATGGTCTCCAGAAAGCTGATTAAAGCAATGCTGACCTGCAGAGACAGACAGGCAAAGGCTGCTGAGAGCTCCCTCGATGCAGAGCCAGTCGATCAGAGCTCTGCTAAGCCTTCCCAGGTTAGACAGGTGAGTATCTGGCAACCAGGGATCTGCAGGGACTCCTGAGCAGAACTGCTGCAAATGATTCCCCAGGCAGCTGCCCAGCCTGCAAACAGCCTATTACTGATAGAGCTGCAGCCAGGAGCTGAGCCAGCCTCACAGTTTTCTCTTCCTACAGCTCCTCATCTCCTATCAGCCCCCAGGATTTTCACCCAGGGCCACGTGGCTGCTCCCAGCATTAGCCACAGCTCACTTTCTGCTGGCCCAGGAGAAGCCATTGCCTCTCTTTGTGGTGGGCAGAGGATGCCCAGAGAGCCACTGGCAACAGAGCTCAAACTCCAGATCCTGAGTACTCCTGCTTGAGGTCTGGGCACTCACCTGCACAGCCCACAGTGGCATCTTCCTGTCCACCCAGAAGATGTGTGACCTGTAAAGAAAATTCAATATGGATCTAAACTGTAGCCCAACCAGCAGTGCCTTCACCCCACACTGAATGCCAGTCTGGGACCATCCCTGATGCAGGATCCAGCACAGGACTGGTACTGTTTGTTCAAGCAGCCTCTGCACTGGGAATAAACCATTCCCAAAAGTGCAGCCACAGCATTTGCCAATTGATTTGATCCTGGGATGCTGCTCTACATCCCTGGAGCAGCTCCATGACCAGAGCTGCCAGCACCAGCCATGTCCATCACTGCATCGTTGTGTCCCAG
The DNA here is from genome assembly GCF_026170545.1 of Melanerpes formicivorus. Taxonomy (NCBI): domain Eukaryota; kingdom Metazoa; phylum Chordata; class Aves; order Piciformes; family Picidae; genus Melanerpes; species Melanerpes formicivorus. The sequence continues at coordinate 6,223,812 of NW_027142385.1, read as the reverse complement.
CAGAGCCAGACCCCAGCACTGGAGCAAGACTTGACTCACCAGTTTATCTTTGTGGACTGGTTGAATGTGCTGTAGTTCTGCTTTTCACATTCCCAGCTAGAAGAGATAAACAGGGGGAAGCAGTCAGTGAAGGGGAGGATGGAAAAGGGATGCTGGTGTAGACTCATGGGGTGTCCTCACCACCATGCCCTGATTCTGGGAGATGCCCCTGGACCATGCCTCTGTAGATCCAAACACACACTGGTCCATATAGCCAGGGCTTTCCACAGCAGCCCTGCAAAGAAGGACCTGGGGGTCCTGGTGGATGAGGCACTTGACACAAGCCAGCAATGTGCACTGGCAGCCCCAAAAGCCAACCATATCCTGAGCTGCACCAAAAGATGCATGGCCAGGAGGTGATTCTGCTTCTCTCCGGGGGAGATCCCACCTGGAGTACTGTGTCCAGCTCAAGAAGGACATGTATCTGTTGAAGAGGGTTCCAAGGAGGCCACAACGCTGATCAGAGGGCTGGAGCACCTCTCCTGTGAGGACAGGCTCAGGGAGTTGGGTCTGTTCAGCCTGGAGAGGAGAAGGCTCCAGGGAGACCTTAGAGCAGCCTTCCAGTACCTGAAGGAGCCCTACAGGAAAGCTGGAGAGGGACTCTTTATAAAGGCTGTGGTGATAGGGCAAAGGGCAATGGTTTCCATCTACAGCAGGGTAGATTTTGATTGGACATTAGGAAGAAGTTCTTTACTATGAGGGTGGTGAGACGCTGGAAGAGGTTGCCTAAAGGAGCTCTGGATGCTTCCTCCCTGGAACAGTTTAAGACCAGGCTGGATGAGGCTTTGAGCAACCTGGCTGTCGTCCCAGGGAAGCATCCCTACCCGTGGCAGGGTGTTTGGAACTAGATGATCTTTAAGGTGCCTTCCAAGTCAAGTCATTCTATGATTCTATCTCCCTGCCTTGCTGCCAGGGGTGCATGCCCACTGGCCAATGCTGATTTTGCCCCACACAGCCTCAGGAAAGTGAACTTCCTTGAAACTTTTCCAGGCCGTCTGTCTGTGTCACGTTTAATTCTCACCGGCTCGAAATCACTTTAGGACCACGCAGATGTACTTAGTAGTCTGCAGCCTTTACAAAGGGAAAATCAAATTGCTAATTCTCCTTAGCTCTTGGGGAAAAAAAACACCACCACCAACAACAAAAAACCCCAACACAGCCCAACCCCACACTGTACATGAGCTAAACAAAGCAAGGACACATTAAAAATAGGCTTACAGTGGAGCGCAGAGCGAAGCTGATACATGCAATCATCTGTCACCTCGGGGATCTAAATGGCAAAGCAGATTCCCTTCCCAAACACTTCAATGGGATTTAGCAGAAGTGTCTTCAAGGGCATCAGGATGCAGACAATACTTGCACAGTGCTGCACTGAAACCATGAGCTCCTGCCTGGCTGAAGGCCGCTCTGCACCCCTGCCCGTTACAGCCACACAGTGCTCGGCGTGAATGGGACTCTGAGTATTGCCATGCACTGTGCAGGGCCAGCAGACCCCCACGTGCCTGAGCACAGGGGCTGAGCCCACCAGGACCAGCCAGCTTTGCTAAACTATTCATTCAAACAGCTGGAGTGAGCAAAACTCTCTCTCATGCATCTTCACTGTCCCTGCATCCATGCTGAGCACTGCCCTGGGGGGCCTGGCAGCACTGATGGCACTCACCAGCCTATGCCCTCCTCTGGGTTGTCAAGCAGGACCCGGACAATGTACAGGAGGCAGGTGAGCAGCTTCAGTGAGAAGTTGAAGAGCCGGATCCTCAGACCTGCAGCAGAGGGGAGCACGGTGTGGGCCAGGCAGCACTTCCCAGGCACCCTGGGCTCTCCATGTACCCCGGGCACTTCATGTATCTCATGTACCCCACATACCCCAGGCACCCAGGGCACCCCATGCACCCTGGGCACCCCAGGCACCCACAGCACAGCCCCTTTAGTTCTCCTCAAGCTTTGCAGAACCTTGCAAAACCCCTCTGAACCCCAGGCAGAGCTGCAGGACCCCCAGGGCAGCACATAGACATTGCTCACCCTTTGTCCAGGGCTCTACACGTCCTACCTTGTGTCACATAGGAAACTACTAGAGAAAGAAAGTTGAGAGAGCTCCTTGCTGCACAGAGGAGCTGCTGGAGTGTGTCCCCCTTATTAACCATGAAAAAGGCATCAGGCAAGGCCAGAGCCCCACTTGCCGCACTTCAAGCGGCTTGCAGAAGGAGGGGCAGCGAGCAAAGGCTGCTGCTTTCTCCCTCACCCCCCTCAGCCCGTTCACTGGGCTGTTACTCGAATTACAAGTGAGAAATTTATCACATTTTCATTAAAAACTTCCCCGCAGGCACCCCGCAGCGCTGCGCTCCAGCTCTTTAACAAGGCGACAGGATGCAGGCAGGGAAGGCAAATGTGAATTTATAAATTAAGGAGCAGACTCCCTCCAGACAGCTAATGACATCTTGGAGAAAGAAAATAAAAACACCATTAGTCAAGTGGAGGCTAATCTGGCTGGCTGGAGCAGGGGCGGGTGGATGGCAGCCTGCTTCGCCTGTCCTGGAAGCATCGAATCGATAAGCTTGGAAAAGGCCTCAAAGATCATCGAGCCCAAGCTGTCCCCACAGCCAGCCACCTACCTGCAGGCACCACAGCATCACCAGCTCTGGGATGGGGACATTTACTCCCTGACCCCTCCTTGGGCAGCTCCCACTGCCCACCCTGCTCCTGGCCAGTTTGTCCCAGATGAGGACAAAGAGCCAGCTCCTGCGCTGCGTTTGTCCCCGGCAAGCAAAGGTGGCAGGCAGCATCCTCTCTGCTCAAACCGAGCTGGCCACCACCCGACAGAAAGGCCAAAGGGCAGCAGCAGCCCCGGGCTGGTCAGCGCTGGGGACACGCAGGGAACAGCCACCAGCAGATGGCAATGGCTTCTCGTCCCAGGAGGAGGGAGCGTGGCTCCGCGCTCGGGCAGGGCTTGGTTTCTCCCAGCAGGTGCTCACTCCGCTCGGGGAACACTCACTCGATCGCTGGTTTTTGATGAAGAAGAGCTTCAGCCGCTCCTTGAAGGTGTTTTCATTCACGTAGAACTCGACCTGCACCCTGCAGGGAAAGCACCCAGAGGAACCTGTCAGTGGGGTGGCATGTTGGACCCAGAACCCCCCCAGGAGCCTTCTCCCCCTGTCCCAAGTGGCTGACCCCCCCAGAGCAGCCCCCAGCAGCCCCCCCAGGCCCAGCCCCCAGATGCCAGCTGCTCCCACAGCACCAAATCTCTGGTACCACCAGCCATGAGCACCAAGATGAGTACCAAAGCAGCAGATGTGACCAGGGGCCAGGTCCGCTTTGCGTTGAGGGCTTTGCCTTCCTCCACATGCAGCCAGCTGACACTGGACTTGCAAACTTCTCCTTTCCCACACACTTCACAATGTCCAAAGCCTTGGAGAAGTCTCTTCCAGCAATGCTTTACCTGCTCCAACCCCTCATGGCTGCAGCAGAGCAGGAGACGGCAAGGATGATGTCCTCACTCCACCCATGCCCTGGCTCTGCCTGAGCAGGAGCAATGCTCAGCATTGAAGCTGTTAAAAAACCAAATCCAATCTAAAAGGAGAAAACCTCCCTTTGTTGCTAAGAAACCACATTTGTCCATTCCAGAAAAACCCAGGAGCTGCCAACCAGTGTCGTTTGGCATTTGGAGCCAAACAAAGCACCATGGCAGAGAATCACCCTGCAAACCGTCAGGGAGGAACCATAGCATCACAGAACAACTGAGGCTGGAGGTCATCGAGTCCAATTGCTCACCCAGAGCTCACAATCCCACCACTACTGCTAAGGTACCACCATCCCTGAACCACATCCCTCAGCACCAGATCCTGCAGGTGAACTTGAGAAACTGCCACATGCACCACTATGGCCACCACAGGCACACCTCCATCTGCTCCAGTCTCCATCACTGATCCCCACCAGCAGCCCTCCCAACAGTCCCTCCGTGCTGGGGGGATGCCCATGACCACACAGGCGCCCCAAGTATCCTCCCCAGGGATGTTAGCAAGTTTTGGGCTCAAGCACACCCCGACAAAGGACCAGGCACACTGGTCCCTGCTCGGCTCATCTGCCACCCAACTCCTCTGTAACTTTACAACCACCTGCAGCCCTTTGCAAACTCACTCACACTGGGCAGGGTTATAAATTACACTCCTGGCTGCTAAGAGCAGGAGAAAAGGGATTGCTTCCTGCCGCCTCAGCTTCAGGTCTGAGCAAGACAAAGCCTGCTCATTGTAGTTACAGCTGCTAATGGAGTTAAGTGCCGTGAATGAGCTGCTTCCCCTAATTCACTACATTCAACAAGTCTCTTAAGGAAGTGCTACTATTATTACTATCTTTTTAACTGCTTGAAAGAGACCATCAAGAGCTCATTAATCAGGCATATTACCAAGCCAAGGCAGGGACCAACGTGAGCCAATTCCCAGTGACAGTCATTAAAGTCATCACCCTCGTTTGTTTCACTTGTGCCAGTCCCCTGCACATGCAGTGCCAGCTCCTGGCACACCTCACCAAATCCTGATTTATTGGAAAGCTGCTGCTCCTCTCCCTGGCCACAGAGGGCTAAACAAGTCTTTACTGAGTGCTCATGCTGAGCTGATAGGGCAGCAAAAAGGGAAGGGATTTTAGGAGACCCTCATTGCTCAGGAGTCCTTCATCCTGGCACACTGCTGCCCACTGCCATGTCACAGCCAGCCTGGCGACTCGTGGGGAAACACCCTGGTGTATAAAAAGCATGGCACACCCTTGAGAGCCCCTTGGGGCTTCTCATGGGCTCCTTTATTAGGCTGAAAAAGTCGGATTTTGAGTTTACAAGGCTCTTATGTGCAAAAAGCAAATACAGAGCTGAGAAATCCATCAGCTCAGGCAGGACAGCTGGGAGGAAATCTCCAATGAGCTGTCAAACTTTGCATGCTTCTGCAGTGAGCCAGTAACTGCTCTCTGGTTTAATCTCCCTTGGAGTGACACGGTAGGAACCCACCAGCAGCTGCCTGGTCTGATGGCTGGCAGGGACTTACTGACAGGATGGGGGTGGCTGATCTGCTCCAAGAGCCTGGTGTTCAGCATCTCCCTAGTGTGAGTGAAGCAGCTCTGCCTGGGGTGCAGCCTGGCAGACCCAAAAAGCCCCTCCAGTTTCAGTGGGCAGAGCCAAGGGGCTCCATGCTGCAGTCACCTTGTCCCCACTGGTGGTGCTGGAAGGAAAGGAATCAGGAGTCTTATCCAGGAAGGAAACACTGAGCTCCTGCTGCCCACCTGCAGGCATGTCCTCTGCAGACCCTGTGCTTGCCTGGGTCCTTGGCAGGATGTCAGGCACTGTAGCAGAGGTGGCAATTACCAACAGCCTCGGTGAGACAGTCACTAATGATCTCTGTTAAGGCATTTAGTATTTGTGCTGCTTACAATGCCAAGGTGAAGGATGCCCAGGCAGGGCTGGCAGTGCTTACATCAGCAGTGGTGTGAGCACATTGCTCCTCACCAGGACATCTCACAGCATCAAGGGAAGAAAATGCTAAAACACAAATCAAACCATCACACAATCCCAGCACAGTGGGAATTGGAAGGCACCTCTGGAGATCATCAAGTCTACCTCCCCTGCTAAACCAGGGGCACTCACAGCAGGTTGCCCACTATCACAATGTCCAGGCAGGTTTGGAGTCTCTCCAGGGAAGGAGACTCCACAGCCTCTCTGGGCAGCCTGTTCCAGGGCTCCAGCACCCTCATGCCAAAGGAGTTTCTCCTCCTGTTCAGATGGAACCTCCTGGGCTCCAGTTTCTGACCATTACTTGTCCTGTTACTGGCTAGACTGAAAAAAAGACTGGCCCCATCCTTTTGACACTGTGCAGTGCACCCATGGCAGCAGCTGTGGAGTTTCAGCTCATCACAAACGTTCCCATCTGCAGCAACAGGGACAGGAGCTGAGCCTGCCTCTCCCCTGCAGCTCTGATGCTTGTGGGGACCAGCCAGCCTGGGGGTAGGGAGGGTGCCCACCGGGGGCTTTGCACCAATCCTGGTGCATGCTAACCAGCCCCATGAGAAGGGAGCAGGGACAGCAAGTGCTGGGGAGCAGGCAGGAGGATTTAGGAGCATGTTGTGTTAGGAGCAGCAGCCACAAGCCCTGCAACACAGCTTTAGTGCCTCTTACAATCGATCGTTTCCAAAGCCAGACTTGGCAAACAATTTATCTGTGCCAGGGCATAAATCAGCCCTCACAACTGCTCGTGACACTACACCCACAGGCAAGTTGTTCCTTCTCCTTATTAAAAATGCCCAGGAAATGCCAGGAACTGGCCTTCAGCTACGTCAGGAGCATTGGGCACCCCATTCATTAGCATCCCTGAGGATTCGGCGTGCCGAGGCGAGGGAGCACGATTCCTCTCCCAGACGTTCGCCTCCATACCCAGGGAACAAACAGCAGCATAAATCTCTGTCTCCAGACAGATGGTTTGCTGATCCAGAGCATTGCAGCCCACCTCGAGACTATGAATATGAACACTGATGAGGGAAAGGACTGAATGATTGGGAGAGATCTAACTTTTTATGACAGAGTAGCCCAAGTGTTCATCCATCATCAGGCCTGCAGGAAGAAGAAACACTTGGAAAGCAACTAAAGCAGGTCTTGGCGAGGGAGGAGGGTATTTATCACTGCACAGAGATGAAGAAGTGAAAGCATGCAGGAACAACATGCTCCTGTGCAGACAGCCTGCCCTTGCTGCTAACCAGGCTGAGCCCCTGGAGCTCTATGGGGGTCCACAGCCAGTGATGCCCTGCTGAGCCCTGGAACACATTGTGGTCAAACCCAATGAGGCCCTGAGCAACCTGATCCAGTTGGTGATGTTCCTGCCCACGGCAGGGGGGGTGGACAAGATGACCTTCGAGTGTCCCTGCCAACCCAATGCATTCTGTCATTCTGTGACCATCCCATGGGGCCTCTGTCTGGCAGAGGAAGGAGGGCAGAGCAAAGGCTTGGCATGAAAGGGACCATGGCGTTGCTACTCCAGTTCTGGCACCTGTTCTGCACATTAACCCAACACCCCAGAGTCAACCCACAGCAGAGCAAGTGAAGGCTTTCACCAGGCAGCAGCTACCAACAGAAAGTATCAAATCTCCTACTCTGTTTCCAGCTGAGGGAAGGAGATGATATCATCTAAAATACACCCTTTAATTTTCTTGTCAAGAAGTTAACTTCAAATGAAAATCAAGCTAAACTCTGACTGCTTTCCCACCCCAAAACACCCCACCCCCCTTGACAGGCTCTCCCTTCACAGCAGCTCAACCAAACTGGACCATTGAAACTGCCCCCTCCGAGATGCCACGGCTGGGCATCCCCACTGCCAGCTGGGTATCCTTCTCTTCAGCCAGGCATCCTCCTTGCTGGCCCAGTATCCCTCCCATTAACCCAGCATCCCTCTCACCAGCCAGGCAGCACAGTGCCAGCCAGGCAGCACGGTGCCAGCCCAGCTTGGGCAGCACACATGGGTGCAGGCAATGAATGCTCTGCAGGAAGGGAGCAAGCAGCACCTTGCTCTCCTCACCTCACTCTGGCTGAACCTCCCTGGCCTTGCAGATAATCCTCACAGTACAAATTTAGTTGCAAGCCCTGTGCTTGGAAGTGTAATTACTGCTATTATGCACTTCATAATGCCTCAGCAGTTTCATTTGCTTTGCTCTGTTATTTATTGTACTTTATTAATCTAAGATTAGAGGCAATTTGTTCTAAGGTGATGAGCTCCCCCCAGAAAAAGACACAATAGTTTGTTCAGAAAAAGTGCAGGTTGCAGGACCAGGGTGAGCACAAAAGAAAAGCCAGGGAGGGGCACAGCCCCAGCTCTGTATTTGTGCCTTCCCTGGAGAGCAGGGGAGAAACAACCCCCCTTAAACCATGAAAAATAGCAACCCACAGGCAGCCCCACACCAGGGCAGTGCAGAGATGTAGCCCCATGCTCTGCATACCCAGGAGGCTTACATGGGCAGTTGGGCACAGGCAGTCCCCTCTGGTCCCTGCGGCATGTGACAGCTGCTGAGCACGGCATGAAAGCTGAGACGGATCCAAAACCCACTGGGCAGCCAAGAGAGTGAGCTGTGCCAGGACACTGACCACAGTCACCCTGCTGCATTCCAGGGAAGGGCTCAGGGGACCAGGGTGCCAGCTGCTGCCAGCTGGGACCTGCAGGGCATCGGGGGAAGCTGAGTAAAGGCCAAAAGCCACAGAGTCATAGAATCACTGAGTGGGTTGGGTTGGAAGGGCCCTTTAAAGGTCAAAGCCCACTGCAGGCAGCAGGGACATCTGCAGCTTGCTCAGAACCCCGAGCAGGTTGCTCAGAACCCCAAACAACCTGACCTGGAATGGTTCCAGGGATGAGGCATCCACCACCACTCTGGGCAACCTGGGCCGGGTCTCACCATCCTCACTGTGAGCAATACCTTCCTTCCTTCCAGCCAGTCCAAACCTCCCTCTTTTGGTTTAAAATCATCACCCCTTGTCCTGTCACAACAGAATCTGCTAAGTAGTCTGTCCCTATCTTTCTTGTAGACCCCTTTAAGTACTGAAAGGCTGCTGCAAGATCCTCCCCAAACAAACCACCAAACCTGCCAGCTTGAGGCACCTGCTGGTGCAACCACACAGCTTACCCAGGCAGACACATCTCCTGCAGCTGCCAGCCTCCTCTTCTGCTTCAGAGATGCTCTTTTCTTTCCTTTCACTGTTTTCTTGACAATAATAGGCATTTGGATGCAGCCAGATGGTGACACCAAGTGAGTTTTGCACACAGGACTCCACCTCTGTGATCTGTGTGGTTGCCATCTAATCATCATAGAATGGCTTAGGCTGGAAGAGACCTTAGAAATCATCTCATCCAACCTCCCTGCCATGGGCAGGGATGCCTCTCAGCTAGACCAGGTTACTCAAGGCCTTGAACATCTCTAGGGAGGGGGCATCAACAACCTCTCTGGACCCATCTATCCTAGGATAAATGGAGGATGGGGGGCAGCTATGGCCCTTCCCACAGGAGCTCCTGCCTTGCTGGCTTGCACCAAGCTGATCCCAGCACAGGGTTTTGGGGTGGAAAGGAGGGATAACTGCATGTTTGTGTGTGTACAGAGATGCTGGGTGCCTGCCAAAGTGAGAAACAGGGAACAAGCTGCCCCTGGGCTCACCAAGCAGTAATTGAACAATTACTCAAAGGAGGGGGGCTGTGGGCTTCAACAAGGCAAGACTGCAAGGCAACAGCTTCATGGAGACACAGAATCATCAAGTCTCACCATGGTGTGGGTTGGAAGGAGCTTCTGGAGATCATCTAGTCCAACCCCCTGCTAAAGCAGGGTCACCCACAGCAGGCTGCACAAAACCTCATGGGGCTGCAGAGCTCAGGGAGGGTATCTCCCACTGCAGCCCTGCTTGTCCCTTGAATCCTTCCTGTGCACCAAGCAGCCATGCAGGGACCAGCCTGCAACAGGGACTCTGTAAAACCTGCTGCCTAGTTTTCCTTCCCTGCCTCATCTGCAGGCTCCAGGCCAGGCTGGGAGCTCATGGTGGCCCAGGCTGTGGTGCTCACAGGGTGCTGCATCATGTTGCTCCTTGGGATGCACAAGTTCACCCCTCCTGCATGGAAGGTGGGCAGGATTGATGCCATGCAGGAAGCCAAACGTGGCTGGACATGCAGTCATCCTTCAACTACAGCAGATGCTCACCAGCACCATGGCCAGGAGCTTCCTCATGAATAGTTCAGCTTCTCCAGGACATTCTGAAACAGCCACAAACATCTCTCACTGCAGCAGCTTCTCCAATAAATCCCTGAGACATTTTTAAACAAGAAAGCACAAAGCAACTGCAGAGGGACTGGGAGCTGGCTCACCTCTCCCTGCTTTGGAGGCAGAGCAGCCCCCCAGCCAACACTGCTGACCCATGGAGGGAAGAGGAGAGGAGCAGCCTGTGTCAGGGCAAAGGGCTGGGAGCAGGAGGGCAGGTTCCAGCTGTTGGGAGGTACCTGAGAACACCTGGGAGACCAGTGGGAGAGGCTGCAAGGTCCAAAAGGTCAGCTGTGCAGGGAGGGGAAACCAGACCTTTCTCTATGAACTACTCTTCTTCCATCCCTTAGGAGATGTGATACTGAAGCCACTTCCCACTCATTCTGCAGAGGCTCAGAGAATCCCCATGGATTATGGCAGCAGCCATCCTTGAGGTGCTCAACAGTGCCCACATCAGCCTCTTGTCAGCACTGTCTTAGCCACCATGGCACCATCACCACCCCCATGACACCATCACTGCCATCAAAGTAGCTTGCAGGTACCATGGCACTATCACAACCACCATGGCACTGTTGAAGCTGCCACAGCATCACTGCAGTCAATATCACAGTGAATATGTTGACATCACAACCACCATGGCACTGTTACAGTCATCATGTCACCACCAAGAATCACCACAGCACCATCACAACCACCATGGCACCATCATGGGCCCAACACATCACCATCACAACCACCATGGCACCATGATGGGGCCAACACATCACCATCACAACCACCATGGCACCATGATGGGGCCAACACATCACCATCACAACCACCATGGCACCATCATGGGGCCAACACATCACCATCACAACCACCATGGCACCATCATGGGCCCAACACATCACCATCACAACCACCATGGCACCATCATGGGCCCAACACATCACCATCACAACCACCATGGCACCATGATGGGGCCAACACATCACCATCACAACCACCATGGCACCATCATGGGGCCAACACATCATCATCACAACCACCATGGCACCATCATGGGCCCAACACATCACCATCACAACCACCATGGCACCATCATGGGGCCAACACATCACCATCACAACCACCATGGCACCATCATGGGGCCAACACATCACCATCACAACCACCATGGCACCATCATGGGGCCAACACATCACCATCACAACCACCATGGCACCATCATGGGCCCAACACATCACCATCACAACCACCATGGCACCATGATGGGGCCAACACATCACCATCACAACCACCATGGCACCATCATGGGCCCAACACATCATCATCACAACCACCATGGCACCATCATGGGGCCAACACATCACCATCACAACCACCATGGCACCATCATGGGGCCAACACATCATCATCACAACCACCATGGCACCATGATGGGGCCAACACATCACCATCACAACCACCATGGCACCATCATGGGGCCAACACATCACCATCACAACCACCATGGCACCATCATGGGGCCAACACATCACCATCACAACCACCATGGCACCATCATGGGGCCAACACATCATCATCACAACCACCATGGCACCATCATGGGGCCAACACATCACCATCACAACCACCAGGGCACCATCATGGGCCCAACACATCACCATCACAACCACCATGGCACCATCATGGGCCCAACACATCACCATCACAACCACCATGGCACCATCATGGGGCAAGCACATCACCATCACAACCACCATGGTACTGCTGAAGGCACCATGACACCACCACAGCCACCATGGCACTGTCACAGCCACCACAGCACTGCTGCACCCCATGGGAGAGCAGTCAACCCCAGCCTCTCAGTCAGGCTGCCTGGGTGGCCCTGCTGGACCACTGGAACACTCTGAGCCATGGCTCAAGTAGCATGAAGGAGGAGTTTGCTGAGCTGCTGAGGCTCCAAACAGAGCACATGCCCAACACATGCCCCAGCACATGTGAGAGGGGATGGCCACAACCTGCACCTGATGAGGTTAAGGCTGAACATTAGGAACGAGGGTCAGGCATTGGAACAGGCTGCTCTGGGAGGTGATGGAGTCACCATCCCTGGAGGTGTTTAAAAGCTGTGTGGATGTGGTGCTTGGGGATATGGCTTAGGGATGGGCTTGGTAGCTTGAAGGTCTTTTCCAGCCTAAATGATTCTATGATTGTATGCTGAGACACATCAGAGTGATGATTAACAGAACTGAGTCTCACACCAAGAGACAAGCTGCACAGGGAATCAGGATGCTGTGGCATGCACTCCCCCCCAGGGCCAGCTCAAAAACTTGAAGAAACAAGATTGCCTGCATTTACCATGGGAATAAATCTGAACAAATAAAAGCAAGCACACCTCCTGCTTTATTATGGAGTGTGAATTCTGCCCAAAGAAAGGAGAGATACTGCCAGCCCCTCTGCAGCGAATGAAACCCAGCGGGATGCCAGGTAATGTCACCCTGGCTCCAGCAGCAACACTGCAGTGCTCTTTTGTGGGGGGACAAAAAGCCAGCTCTGAGCAGCCACCTCTGCAAAACAATGCCCAGGCTGGCTTCACAGGCCAGGCCTCATGCTCACTCATCTCACTCCTTGAGATGAGCAATGCCTTGAACTTGGTGGGGTGAAGACAGGGCAGGAGGCAGCACAACGTCTCCACTGAGCTGGGGCTTGTCCAGCCCTGACACAGGCTGCAGGAAGGGCTTCAGGAACCTGCAGTAATCAGAAAGAAATCTGCTGCTGGGTTTCTTTTTCCTGCTGTGGTGGGGTTGGTTTGTTTGGTTGGTTTTGTTTTGGGGTTTTGGTTGGTTGGTTTTGTTTCCTTAGGAGGACATTGCAATGGAAATGGGATTTTTATCACCTCCCCTTTCCCCAAAGGCAGCCAAATCCCTCTCCAGCTCTACTCAGCAGTTGCAAAGCTCATTTTCAGGCACCAAGCTGAGCGTTGGAGGCAGTGGGGATGCTGTCATGACTTGGACTTGAAGATCACAGACTCACAGCATTGCCTAGGTTGGAAAAGACCTTTAAGATGATCAAATCAAATCATTATCCTAACACTGAGAAGTCCTTGACTAAACCCTTTCCCACATCTACAAAGCTCTTTAATCTCTTGAGGGGTGGGGCCTCCATCATCTCCCTGGGCAGCCTGTTCCAAAGCCTGACCACCCTTTCAGTGAAGAAATTCTTCCTAATATCCAATCTAACCTCCCCTTGGCACAACTTGAGGCCATTTCCTCCTGTGCTGCCTGGTTGAACAGACCAACCCCCACCTCATGCCAACCTCCTTTCAGGGAGTTGTAGAGAGCCAGAAGGTCTCCCCTCAGCCTTCACTTCTCCAGACTAAACAAGCCCACTTTCCTCAGCCACTCTTCACTAGCCCTGTTCTCCAGACCCTTCACCAGCCTCATTGCCCTTCTCTAGACCTGCTCCAGCACCTCAATGTCCTTCTTGGAGTGAGTAGCTCCAACTTAACCCAGTATTCAAGGTGTGGCCTCACCAGTGCTGAGTATAGACAATCAAACAATCCCACAGTCACAGAATCATTCAGATTGGAAGAGACCTTTAAGATAATGCATTTAGTGCACCCTTAACCCAGCACTGGTCATAGAATCACAGGTTGGTTTGGGTTGGAACTTTTAAAGCTCATCCAAGCCAAACCCTGCTGCACTCAGCAGGGACATTAGCAACTAGAGGAGGTTACTCAGAGCCCCAAACATCCTGATCTGGAATGGTTCCAGGGATGAGGCATCCACCACCTCTCTGGGCAACCTGGGACAGATCTCACCACCCTCAGTGTAAAACTTTCTTCCTTCTCTCTAGTTTACATCTCCCTCTTTTAGTTTAAAACTATCACCCCTTGCCCTGTCACAAAAGGCTCTGCTAAAAGATGGGGGGGGGGGGGGGGGGGCTGATCCAAGCCTCTCCTGTTAGGTCAGAGGGCTCTTGCTCATCACTGTCCAAGGACACACATCCTCAGCCATGTGCCCTGGGCAAGGCCAGGCTCATCCCCCAAATCATCTCCCTGCTGCGTCACCCCTCCAAGGTCTCAGCAGCCTCGTGGAGGCAGGGAGCAGCCCCGGCCCTGGCCCCAGGCTGCTCGTGGCCAGGCAGTGGCACCACTTGATCTTAATAAAATCAGAATAATCAAGAAGATTAAAGGCCAGAAAGGGAAGAGGCAATGGAATAACACGCTGTGTTTTGTTGGGCTTATTTGTTTTGCAACATTGGAGGCTGACATTCATGAGTCTGCTCCCGTAATTGCTTCTGCTGATGAATCTGGATTGTTTAATTAGAGCCTGTGCATGGAGCTCATCGTTAATGGATAATCATCAATTTGCTGCCAAGGACATCACTTCTTCCCCAGGAAACTTATCTGTCTCTGAGGGTAGTTAGCTCTCCCCGTGGTGAGAGCCATTGCTGCCTCAGAAGGGTTTGCTGGTTGCACACACAACTCCCTGGTGCCAAGAGCAGCAAAAGACCAACCTCATCTGGTTTGGGATACTTTCAACAGTGGTTCCTCTTAGGATGCTTGAGTCTGGGCATGAAGCTGTCAGGTCTGCTGTAGTGCTGTGTTTGCAGCAATCTGGGGGGGCTTTATTGCCATGAGAATGCAACATGATTGGGCTACTGGTGACTTTCAAGGCCACCTGGATGTGCTCCTGTGTGACCTGCCCTGGCTGATCCTGCTCTGGCAGGGATGTTGGACTGGATGATCTCCAGAGGTTCCTTCCATCCCCTACCATTCTGTGATTCTGTGCAGCTACCCAAAATACCTGGCTCACGAGGCACCACGCACCACACACCCTGCCCCAAACTCCAAGGGGGTTTTGCTCTCTGGAGAATGTGGTTGGCTGCTCCCTGCTGGAAGAGCGATGGCCCCAGGGCCAAGAGTGTCATAGCAGCCCACACCCCCTCCCCAGTTCCAGCACAGGGAGATGCATGCAGTGAACTTACTGTGAGAAGGAGGAATCCATGCTGAAGTCTTCAGCGTGCGGCCTACAGAGCGAGAGCATCACAGGAGGTGAGGGACAGGTACAGCTGCTGAGCAGAAACTGGTGGGACAGCCAGAGCCATGCCATGGGGAATCAGTGACTACCCAAGAGCTGGGCTGGGGGCTGTGTCCCTGTTGAGGTCCCCAGCTTGGGGGCACTGGGGACTGGGGATGCTCTGGTGGCTTTGCCAGTGTGCAGCCCCTTTAAGGGCTCAGCTTCAGAGATAAAAACTTTTTTTATGCTGTTTTGTTTTAATGAGTCTTGCAAAGAGCATTGCTGGTCTGCCTCAGATCAGTGTCACACCTTCTGTGGAGGATTTAGATGTTGAAAGATGCTGGTTGGGGCTGGTTTAGGAGCCAGACCCTGGGTTGCTCCTACAACACACCTTCAGAGAGTGGATTTTACAGACACTGCTGATGACCAGAGAAGGGAAACAAGCAATAAAAATGGTAAAAGGACAGAAAAGAATCATGAGATAACACAGGGGATCGTGGCAGGGGGATGAGGAACAACATGAAGATGTACAAGAGAAGGTAGGAGGGGAAGGGACTGTGTCAGTGTACTGTACATCCTGCAGCCAGACAGCAGCACAGCACCAGGTAACAAAGCAACTGCAGCGGAGAAGTAAAAGTAAAAACGATGCTTTCTTTGAGACAAAGCCATCCCCATGGATGGCTGTGGGTTCCCATCACCATGGGCATTAGCTGAGACTGCCTGAGCTGGAGCTGAAGCTCTTCCCTGCCTCCTGGTGCCCTCTTTCCTGGCCTTATTTAACATGAGTCTGGACAAGTGAGAAATACAACCGAAGCAAAGAGGGCAGCTGCAGCTCATGAAGGTTCTTTCCTTTTCCTTTGTGCTGTATGAGTGCACAGCACTCCAGCATAGTTCAAACTAAATAAAAGCAATAAATTCACATTTCAATTAAAATGCAAGTCCAAGGGAAAGCTCCCTCATCCCTCAGCTACAAGGCACACGGAGCAAACTCCCTTGCAACATGATTTACTTTGCTACCACTCTGCTTCTAACGTCTGTGCAAAGGCTGCGAGGAGGAGCTCAGCACCCCAGAGCTGAACCTCCTGCAGAAAGCACAGGCTGTGCTGGCAGCAGCCACCACCCTGGGCGACACTGACAGTGACATCCCCCCACGTTACACCCAGAAGACCCATGGGAGATGCTCAACTCCGAAGGAAGGGAGCTGGGGAGCCGGGGCGTGGGCGTTGCAGAGTGCTCCGTCTAGACAAGGCTCCCCACGCAGCCCCCACATCCCAGTGAGCCTGGTTGGAAGCCTGTCATGGGGAGCTGCTCAGGAGGTGCAGGGGCTGCTTGTGGGGAGAGCTGGGGACTCCCACCGCTGGTCTGCAGGCTTAGCCCTGGCCAAGCCTCTGTCACTGCTCCTGGCTCCTGAGGAGCACGAGGAGGGTCCTGCAGACAGCCCAGGAGGCCCAGTCTGGGCTTGTGGCCCTGGAGCTACAGGCTGCCCAGGGGTGGGTAGTGGAATACCCCATCCCTGGAGGTGCTCAAAACCCGTGAAGACATGGCACTCTGAGTTTAATGGCCATAGTGGTGTAATGCTGACAGTTGAACTCCATGATCTTAAGAGTTCTTCTCCAACTGAAACAATTTTTCTGCTCTTCCACAAGCAATCTGCTTGCAGAAAGCAAACCATGAACCTGCCTTCTTCCCTCTCTGCCCTGATCAATTTTAGCTTTCTGGTGTGACCCTCACAGTGCATTAAAGTAGTTCAAAACCCAAATGGGTCTCTTGTGTCATCTCCCTGCAATAACAAGCCTGAGGGGGGTCCATCAGCTGCGCTGTCCCTCGGAGCAGCCCTGGCATTTGTTAACGACAAACAAACCCAGACTTGCTCCAGCTGCAAAGCAGAGGCAAGAGCAGCCCCAGGAAGGAGCCCTGCTAGCTCGGCCTCCCTCCTGCCAAATTGGATTATCCCACATGAGCACCAGGGGCTCTTCAAGCCCCTCCACTCGATTGGGCTTTGCACAGGATCATTTTATGCCTCGCTGAGATGTTTATGGGAAAGAAGTGGCAAATTATTCTGTTTTCTCCTAATCTACTGCCAGCTGGCAACCGGGAAGCCTGTGCAAACAGGGGCTTACTTCACCTGCAGCTCCCCAGTGCAGAAGAACAATCCTGTAAACCAAACAGCAAGGGAACATTTAATCAAGCAAGGGCACGTTTAACCACACAGCTTGATGGGGTCCTACAGACCCCAAAGGTCTGGCATCACCGTAAGTCCTGGAGCACTGGGATGAGCTGGTGTAATTCCTGGGACACCTTCCCCAGCCAGGCAAGCCAAGAGGTGACCTAAACATCCCCACTCACAAAAAGGCACCATGAATAAGAGGGACTCCAAAGTGATGGACAGACTACAGACTTCCCCAGTAGCAGCTCTGGACACTCTGTGCTGTGGTTAAAGCACGCATGATAAAATGGTAACACAAAGGTGACTTCAGCTTCCAAGTGAATGGCCTGCTTTGTGCTGATCACAGAACTGGCCCTGAGAAGTCACACTGAAACTTCTCCTTCTGCCCACCAGGCACCCAAGTGTTCCTTAAACAGAAAATATGGAGGGGGAAAAAAAACTATACTGAACCAAAATCCAACCAACACACACATAGAATAGGGAAGGGGGGGGGGAAGGGAAGGGGGGGGGGGAAGGGAGGGGAAGGGGGTGGAAGGGAAGGGAAGGGGGTGGAAGGGAAGGGAAGGGGGTGGAAGGGAAGGGAAGGGGGTGGAAGGGAAGGGGGGTGGAGGGGGGTGGAAGGGAAGGGAAGGAAGGGAAGGGAAGGGAAGGGAAGGGAAGGGAAGGGGAAGGGAAGGGAGGGAAGGAAGGGAAGGGAAGGGAAGGGAAGGGAAGGGAAGGGAAGGGGAAGGAAGGGAAGGGAAGGGAAGGGAAGGGAAGGGGAAGGGAAGGGAAGGGAAGGGGAAGGGAAGGAAGGGAAGGGAAGGGAAGGGGAAGGGAAGGGAAGGGAAGGGAAGGGAAGGGAAGGGAAGGAAGGGAAGAGAAGAGAAGAGAAGAGAAGAGAAAGAGAAAGAGAAGAGAAGAGAAGAGAAGAGAAGAGAAGAGAAGAGAAGAGAAGAGAAGAGAAGAGAAGAGAAGAGAAGAGAAGAGAAGAGAAGAGAAGAGAAGAGAAGAGAAGAGAAGAAGAGAAGAGAAGAGAAGAGAAGAGAAGAGAAGAGAAGAGAAGAGAAGAGAAGAGAAGAGAAGAGAAGAGAAGAGAAGAGAGAAGAGAAAGAGAAGAGGAAGAGAAGAGAAGAGAAGAGGAAGAGAAGAGAAGAGAAGAGAAGAGAAGAGAAGAGAAGAAGAAGAGAAGAGAAGAGAAGAGAAGAGAAGAGAAGAGAAGAGAAGAGAAGAGAAGAGAAGAGAAGAGAAGAGAAGAGAAGAGAAGAGAAGAGAAGAGAGAAAAGAAAAAGAGAAAAGAAAAGAAAAGAAAAGAAAAGAAAAGAAAAGAAAAGAAAGAAAAGAAAAGAAAAGAAAAGAAAAAAAGAAAAGAAAAGAAAAGAAAAGAAAAGAAAAGAAAAGAAAAGAAAAGAAAAGAAAAGAAAAGAAAAGAAAAGAAAAGAAAAAGAAAAGAAAAGAAAAGAAAAGAAAAGAAAAGAAAAGAAAAGAAAAGAAAAGAAAAGAAAAGAAAAAGAATGAACCAGGTTGGAAATCATTCCAAGTCTCATCTGAAGATTTGTTTTCTAGGTCCCAGAAAAATCCTTACAAGTGGGAGTCTAACCCAGCCCCTCCAGGGGGCTGCACAAGCATCTTCCCTTGGCTGCTCCTCATCAATCCCACCCCAGCCTTTGGGGACTTGTCTGCAGAGTCACTTATCTGACCATTAAGTGCGGGTTAACTGCTGGAGGGGATTAGCAGAACAGTGTGAACCCTTTTGTGCAGAGTGTCACTTGGAAGGGAAGAGTAGATTTACAACAGGCAGAATCAAAGCCACTTAACCGAGGCAGGAAGGTTACATGAGCTTTTAATGGGGTTTAGATAATCTACTTGAAATCCACTTTTTAATTTCATCCTGATCTGTCTCCCCCTGATTACCTTGTGCAGACAAACCTTGACTCATTTCATTCCTACCACGAATAACAACCATGACATAGGGGTGAGCTGAACCTCCCCCTCCCCTCTGGAGTCCAGGGGCTGTTACCAGCACAAGGAAAGTCAAGGCTTCTGGTGTCTTGGTCCTGCAAAACATTAAGCCACAATGCTGAGCTCCCAGTAGCTCAAGCAGCATCTCCTTCAGAGTGGGGCAGAGCAGGGAAGAAGGACAGAAAGGAGAGGAGCAGAGGGGGAAGAAACTTCACTGCTACAAAGACAGACCTGTCAGTGCCTTTCAAGCTGCAGCCCTTTCCAAAATGGAAAGGTTTTATTAGAAGGTGAAGAGACAATGGTGCATGTATTATTAGAACAAAAGCCACAAAAAAAAGCTTGGTTATGTACAGGAGAGAGCAATCTCCTGCTCACCCACGCTGCACAGCAGCTCCTTGGCTGAGCAGCCACCTTTTCAACCCATCCTGCCTCATGGCGTGGGGGGGTTTGGAAGGGACCTCTAGAGATCATCTGGCCCAAACTCACTGCTAAAGCAGGGCACCCACAGCAGGCTGCCCAGGATCACAATGTCCAAGCAGGTTTGGAATCTCTCCAGAGAAGACTCCCCAGCCTGCTCCAGGGCTCCAGCACCCTCACACCAAAGAAAATTCTCCTCCTGTTCAGATGGAACCTCCTGGCTTCCAGATTGTGCTATGGCCCTTGTCTTGCGCCACTGAAAAGAGTCTGACCCCAGTCTCTTGTCTCCCACCCTTTAGCTTTTGCTGAGCATTGAGATTTCCTCTCAGTCTGCTCCCTTCCAGGCTAAACAGCCCCAGGTCTCTCAGCTTTTCCTCCTCACAGAGATGCTCCAGTCCCCTCAACATCTTTGCAGCCTCCCTTGAACTGCAGAGCCCAGAACTGGACCCAGTGCTCCAGATGTGGCCTCACTAGGGCAGAGCAGAGGTGAGAATCTCCCTCCACGTGCTGGCCACACTCTTCTTAATGCAGCCTAGGAGACCATTTGCCTTCTTGGCCACAAGACCACATTGCTGTCCTACTCTACCCTGTCTCCAGCTCACCCTAGCAAAGGCAGTCCTCCTGCCTGGGCAGGGATGGGGGCAGCACTCCCTGAGCCCCAAGGATCTGGGCTGCAGCCCCAGTGCCCTTTGCTCCTAGGAAGAGAAGGCAGCAGACCTGAGCCCCAGCTCTTCTCCCAGGTCTGTCAGGGTGCTGCAGGGTCTGGGTGGCTTTGGCTCATCTGCCTCATGCAGATAATCAGAGGCTAATACTGTCCCTGTGCTTCAAGTGCTCCAAGATGCTCAGGTGGAGGAAAGCACAGCAGCAGCTCGGCTGGGCTCACACAGAGATCTGCTGCCTCCCAGTAAACTCCCTGCCAGCTCTGTGCCTGCACCACTGCCTCTTGATTTTCCTGAGAGGATTTTTGGTGAATGAGAAGTATTAAAAATTCACTTTGGGTCCTGCAGTTCCTATTACTTGCAAGTTAAATAAATAAATAACCAAACAATCCCGCTTTCACTGAGAGCCCAATGAAGTTTCAAAGACACAAGTAATGACCTGCCAACACCACACTGGGCTTCAGGCTGCTTAATCACCACCTGCAAGGCTCAGAGGCATTTTGAAACTAGGGGCTGAATAGCACTAAACTTGATGACTCTCCTCTGGCTCTGAGATTCAGTCTCACTCCACTCCAGCACAGAGGAGAGAGTGATCAAATTTAGTGCTCGTTAGCTCCTGGTCTCAAAATCATCTCTTTGACAGGGGCAGGGGATGGGGG
Source organism: Melanerpes formicivorus (assembly GCF_026170545.1). NCBI lineage: Eukaryota > Metazoa > Chordata > Aves > Piciformes > Picidae > Melanerpes > Melanerpes formicivorus. The sequence goes on along the minus strand of NW_027142385.1, from coordinate 6,203,174 downwards.
TTAAGATGAACCAAGCAAGGTAACTGCTTGAGAAGGCTCCCAAAGCATTGTTCTTCCTCTAAGACATGAGATGCACCACAGTTCCTACCATACTGACAGTGAGAAACTCATCCCCCAAAATAACCTGATGTGAGAAGGACAGATGGGAGGAGACAAAAAAAGAAAGTAAGGGGGGGTGGGGTGGGGGGAAGAAACGACCAAGAGGAAGGGGAAAGGGAGAGGAAGATGCAAAAGCATGCATGCTCAGCATGGAGGAAGGGGAACCCCACCCCACCCCCACCCCCAACTGTGGGACAGAGCAGGGATGACCCCAGGGAAGAGACTCCAGCTCCCAGCACCCCGGTCCAGAGGAAGCTCAGCAAGCTGTGCTGATGGACAACCAAAAAAGGCACCAGCTGCTTCAGGCAGACACTGACAGTTCTCTGATGTCTGAGGAAGTGCCACATGAACTACAATCCCCCCCTCCAGACCAATCACCAGCAGCAAGCCCTGCCATGCAGCAGGCAAGCAGCACCAGTGCAGCTGCCTCCTCCTGTCAATGGGCACCTCACAGGGCTCTTCATCAGTCACAGAGGTGGCTTTCCTTGGCATTCTTCTGCAAAATCTACAGGATCATAGAATCATTTAGGCAGGAAGAGACCTTTCAGACCATCAAGTCCAGCCATTAACCCAGCACTGCCAGATCACCACTGAACTATGTCCCTTATCACCACATCTCCATGGCTTTCCATTCCCCCCAAGGATGGGGACTCCACCACTGCCCCGAACAGCTTGTTCTAGGGCTTGGCAACACTTACAGGGAAGAAATTGCTCCTCAGGTCCAATCTAAACCTCCTCTGGAGGAACCTGAGCCAATTTCCTCTTGTCCTGTCTCTTGTTATGTGGGAGAAGAGGCCAACCCCAACCTGGCTCCAGCCTCCATTCAGGGAGTTGTAGAGAGCAGGAAGGTCTCCACTCAGCCTCCTTTTCTCCAAGCTAATCAGCCCCAGTTCCCTCAGCTGCTCCTCACAAGACTCGTTCTCCAGACCCTTCATGAGCTACATTGTCCTTCTCTGCACCTGCTCCAGCACCTCAATGTTTTTCTTGCAGTGAGGGGCCCAAAACTGAACCCAGTACTGGAGGTGCTGAGCACTGGGGGGCAGTCCCTGGTTCTGCTGGGCACACTATTGCTGATGCATCACAACTGAAAGATATCCAGTTTAGAAACAGACAGGGTGCAGTGCCAAATGCAGCATTGCCCACTGCAGCCAGACAAGCCATTCCCAGCCCTGTGCCCAGCACCTCCTGGCATGGTCAGCAATTACCTTCCAGAGAGTTTTGGCTCTTCCAGAGGAGTGGGAGCTGCCAAGCCAGGGCATTGGACTCTGCTTGCTGGGGAGGGGAAAAAAGCCCTACAGATGCTGTTCTGATGTCCACAGAATAGTAGGAGTTAGAAGGGACCTCTGGAGATCATCTAGTCCAAACCCACTGCTAAAGCAGGGCACCCACAGCAGATTGCCCAGGATCACAGGAGATTCCACAGCCTCTCTGGGCAGCCTGCTCCAGGGCTCCAGCACCCTCACACCACAGAAATTTCTCTTCCTGTTCAGATGGAACCTCCTGGGTTCCAGTTTGTGCCATTGCCCCTTGTCCTGTCACTGAAGAGAGTCTGGCCCCATCTTCTTGTCTTCCATCCTTTAGCTCTTGCTGAGCATTGAGCATATTCCCTCCCAGTCTGCTCCCCTCCAGGCTAAACAGCCCCAGGGCTCTCAGCCTTTCCTCCTCACACTGATGCTCCAATTCTCTCAGCATCCTCATGGTCTTTCATTGGACTCTTTCCAGCAGTTCCCTGTCCTTCTTGAACTGGGCAGCAAGGCACATCTCCTGGCCTTTCCTAATGAGCTAAATGAATCCCTGCAGCCCTGTCAAGTGGTTGAGCCATGCAGAAGAAGGACTGTGCATGAGCTTGGAGTAGGGCTGTGGGACCCCACTCCATCACAGTCCCACATAACCCCAGTGGACAGATTGGCAGCTGGTGTCAGCTCAGACAAATGGCCATGCCTGGCATCCTGCTTCCACTGCAGGCAGGAAAGCCTCCACTGGAGAAGGATAATGATAATGCCATGCCCTGGTAGCACTTGACTGGGAATGAGGGATCTAAAACAAACAGAGCAAAAGCCCAAGTCTGGAGTGTAGGCACCCTTAGGAGAGGCTCCTTGTCTGGTGTCAGTGCCTATGTAGGGCACTGAGTTTTTCAGTGGCTTTGGTATCTCACCAAGCAGCCGTGGGAGGAACCCAGCCTGCTCCCCTCAGACACATGGCTGCAGCTCTGCTAGCTCAAGGGTTACCATTACCCCAACCCCAGAGGCTTTCTGCCCAAGAGTGCCTGGGGACAGGGATTTGCAGGACAGGGACCACAAATGCAGGACCAGCCACTGAAACACATCTGAAACCAGCAGGAGGAAGCTCAGAGCTAAGCCTTGCCAGGGTCATGGTGATGTGGGTCTAGTCCCTGTGTGGGTACAAAGCAGGAAGGATGAGCAGAGAATCACATACAGAATCACCATGGTTGGAAAAGACCATCAAGGTCCCCAAATGCAAACACTTTCTAACTCTGCCAGGGACACTGCTACACCATACCCTTGAGCACCACATCTAGAAAGCTTTTGAATGCATCTAGGGATGGTGATTCAACCACTTCCCTGGGCAGCCTGCTCCAGGCTTTGAGAACCCTTTTGGTACAGAAGCTTTTCCTGATGTCTAACCTAAATCTCACCTGGCACAACTTGATGCCATTTCCTCTTGTCCTATCCACTTGTGACCTGGAAGAAGATATCAACCCCACCTCACTGGAATTTCCTTTCAGGCAGTTGTAGAGAGCAGTGAGGTCTCCCCTCAGCCTCCTTTTCTGCAGATTAAACAACCCCAGCTCCCTCAGCCACTCTCCAGAAGACTTGTTCTCAAGACCCTTAGAACCATAGAACTGTTGAGGCTGACAGAAACCTTTGAGATCAAGTCCAACCACTCACCTAGAGCTCACAATCTCACCACTACTGCTAAGATTACCCCTAAACCACATCCCTCAGCACCACATCCACGTGTCTTCTAAATCCCTCCATGGACAGTGACTCCACCACCTCCCTGGGCAGCCTGTTCCAATACCTGGGAACCCTTTCTGTGAAGAAATGTTTCCTAATATCCAACCTGCACCAGCTTCATTGCCCTTAGGGGGCCATTCCAGGGCAGCTCTGGGTGAGCAGAAGCAGCAGCCAGGCTGAAGCCCCCACACCACAGCCCGGGCTGGAGTCCCTGGCTGTGTTTACGGATGGCTCTGTTTAGTGTGAAGGATGCCAGCTGTCAGCTCGCTGTGCTGGCAGCAGGATCTGGGATCCTTTCCCGTTCATCAGGATCAAGCAGAGCATTTGCATACTGCCCTCATAAAGGGGGAGCAGCAACCCAGCCCTCTGCCTGCTCCTTGTAGCGATCCTACACTGAAAGCATGCTCAGCATCACACAGCAATGCCCTCTGCTACGTGGGTAAGAAGTGCCCTGGTGAAAGGGCATGTGAGCAGTGCCACCCCCCTCTTAGCTGTAGGATGGTGCCTGGAAGAGCAGCCCAAGGAAGCTAGACCCAAGGCTGTGAGGAGAGGCTACCTTCCCATGACACACAGCCTGGCTGGGTGGTTGAACCCCAGCTCTGAGACCAGCCCATGGTTTGCCAGCTGCTGGGAGAATGCTTGGAGATAGCATGCTGCAGTTCAGGCAGCCACTGCTGAATGTCACCACCCTGTCAGTACAGTGAACCCTGAGGTGGACTCAGCACTCTCCACACAAGGATACTCACCACCAGAAACATGTCCCCACGAGGGGCAGCCTAGCCCAGCCAGAGGAAAGGGGATCACAGAACCACAGAATGGTTTGGGTTGGAGGGATTTTAAAGATCATCCAGTTCCAACACCCCTGCCATGGGCAGGGACACCTTCCACAAGAGCAGGTTGCTCAAAGCCTCATCCAACCCATCCTTGGCCACTTCCAGGGAGGGCACATCCACAACCTCTTTGGGCAAAGCATGTTGCAAGTTAAACCCTCCAGAACCCCTGGGCTCTCTTTCAAGTCTGCTCCATGAAGGCTTCTGCAGAGACCCAGCCTGCAGTGATGCCAGTTCCTACCCATTTCGAGGAAACATAGCAGTGCCACCTTCACAGTGTGGTACAGATGGTCCCAGCTCAGAGAGAATTGCAGGAGCTAGGTCTGGCACAGACACAGAAATCCTCCCAATACCCCTGACCTCAATATTCCTCAGATTTCTGATACAAACCCTCATCAGGCAGCTAAGAGAGAAGCAGGAAAAGAACTGAGGCTGGACCATGAATGTTGGCAAGGGGAGATGTGGGCAAACCCCACTTGGGAAGTTCCTGCCACAGTATTTTCACCTCACCAAAAGCTGAAGTGGCAAATCAGCCGATGCTGTTCACTGAAGAAAGAGACACATCTCCAAAAGCTCTTGGTTGGCAAAAGCTTTTGTTAAATCAATAAATAAGCTCTTGACTTATTGTTCCCCCAGGAGGGGATCCAACAACACAAGCTGAACCCAGGCACTTGCTGTAGCAACCTGTGATGGAGACCATCACCCGGAAATATGGCTGCAAGGGCAGAGTGGGAGGTAAAGCTTTTAATGGCCAGGCTGGACCTTTCCAGGTGATGAAAACACATTCAGTGAGACCTGCTTGTTGAGGTCTCACTGCCCCATGGAGAAGCAAACACCCATTGGTCAGAAGCTGGTTTCAGACACTGGGGTATTCAGACACTGAGGTATTCAGACACTGAGCTACCTTCCTTGCTCTCCAAAGAGCTTCACCTCCAAGAAACATTGCACTAAGCTCACCCTAGCCAAGGGCTGCTGCTTCTCACTAAGTAGGCTCCAGCTACCTTGTTGCCTATAACATGGCTGAAACTGAGTCCCATTTATTCCTGCTAAAAATATCTCAACTGAGAGACAAGGCAAGGCTGAGCCAGGTGGGACTGTGCAGGCTGAAGAAGAGAAGGGGAGGCAAGGATCTAACTGCTGGCCTTTGCTACCTGATGGGTGAGGTGTAGTCAGCCTCCTCTTGGATGCATGCAGCAAATGGACAAGGGGGAACAGGTACAAGATACAGCAAAGGAAAAACTATTCATCTTGAGGATGATCAAGCCCAGCACCCAGAGAAACAGAAATCCCCAGCCTGGGAGATGTTCGAACTCAGCAGGGCTGGTCCTGAGCCAGCTGAGCCAACTTTGAAGTTAGTCCAGCTTTGACAAGGGGTTGGACTGGAGCCCTCCAGAGCTCTTCTCCAAACTCAACTTTTCTGCAATGCTAATTTTTTGTCCCCAACCTCAGCAGTTCAGATTTCAGCTATTGGCAGCTCAGCAAGAGAGACTCGGAGACAAGAGTGGAAACGTGGGGCACAGAGGGGACACGCAGCACTATCAGCCTCCAGCCCTCCCAGGGCTTAGGGCAGAGCTCCAAAATCAAATACCTCAAGGTCTGAAATCCCTTAAGAGTATCAGTGTGCCCCAGGATAGGTAGTGCTCAGAGCTTCCCCTGCTTCCAGCAGAGCTGCATAAACAGGACGTGATTATCTTGTAAAAATGTTTGTGTTTTAAACCCTAATCCCCAGGATCACAGCAAGATCACCAGCCCATGAGATGGGATCCAAACACAGATATTTACACATCCTCATGCCTGCCCCCAGCTCCCTCCCAAACCCAGGGCCACTCAATGGAGAGCACCGCTCAGCACTCGGTTTTTCGATGACTTTGTTCCCTTCACACCTTTTCCTTTCAGATCTCCCCCAACATAAAGCACATGGGACCAACCTGCCTCAGGAAAAGCCCAGCTCCTAGGGGAAAGACTCAATCCTTCACACCTTGCTCCCAATGCAAGATTGCTGTGTTCCAGGAGAGATCTGGCACTCAGGCAGCAGGGCTGACAGCACTCTCCAAAGTGCCCAGGAGCCTGCCCTGGTTGCATCCTTCTCTCAGAGCAGCCCCTGATGCACAGAAGCAGCTCCAAGCATCTTCAGTGGGAGCAACTTCCACAGGACCTGACATATGAAGAAAGGCTGAGAGAACTGGGTTTGCTCAGCTTTGAGAAGAGGAGGCTTACAGGAGACCTTATTCCTATGTACCAGTAGATGAAAGGTGGCTACCAGGAGGATGGAGACTCCCTTCTTACAAGGAGTCACACGGAGAAGACAAGGGGTGATGGGGACAAGTTACTGCTGGGGATATTCTGATTGGATTCCTGAAGAAAATTGTTCCCCATGAGAACAGTCAGACATTGCAATCATCTCCCAGGGGAAGCAGTGGATTCTCCTACATGGGACAGTTTGAAGACACAGCTTGCCAGGGTGCTGGGCCAGCTCATTTCAACTGCACTATTGCCTAGAAAGGTTGGACCAGATGATCCTTGGGGTTCCTTCCGACCTGGCATTCTATGATTCTATGATGAGCAGCTGTGCCAGTCCCAGTGTGCCCACAGCTCCCCATCCACAGGAAAGAGTGGGCATAGCCAGGGCAAGCCCTGGACTCCCTTTTTCCCTCCAGGTGTGCAATCACATATGTCTGTGAGCCGTTTCTTTCCAGATCAATTCAAATCCTTTCCTCCTGTTTTGACTGGGAACGCCTAAGAGCTTTGAGATGCTGCAATGACTAAGAGTAAGGAGGTAAATAAAGTAGGTGAGAATAAACTTCTCTGGCTTCAATCATCTAAAGAATTCGTTTGCATCCCTGAGAACATCCTGAAACCCAGAATCTTATTCCATCATAACCTGGCAACTGCACTCCCAAACTCCCAGTGACAATTGTCGCTGCTAACTTGATAACGCTGCTTGTGTCTGGCTTTGGAGGAGACAAAGCCACTCAGCCATGCTATTCATCCCTTCCACAGCAATCTTCCTGCCTTTGTTGCCTGCGCACAGGCAGTGAGAGGGAAGAGCACAAATCTCAATCTTAATTGTCAGCTCCACTGTTGGGAAGCAGCACACAGAAGGAAGAGAGCCTGGCAGCTGGGGATTCAGACACCGCAAGCGGCAGCTCACAGGGCTCTGCCCGCTGCCAGAGGAGTGCAAAAGTGTTGCCACTTCTCTGCCTCTCAGCAGCATCAGTTCCTTAAGACTGCAGCAATGCACCTGGGATTCTGGTGAAACCCAGGGAGCTGGTTTCTTTTATAAAGCCCTGAAGCACCCTGGTGTGCTCTGAGTGCTTGGCCTCCTGGCAAGGCTCCACTAAAACCCTGCAGCTGTGCAGTTTGGGGAATTACTGTCTCTTGTCCCCCCAGGATCCAGTGACATTCTGCAGCATCCCTCCTTTGTGCCACGCTCAGCCCTGGGATAAAGTTTGGCTGTCTGGCCCTGAGCTGGAACCTGCCAAGCTCCTGAGCACAGGAGAGAAGCCTCTCTAGGGTCTTTATTCATGGCTAATTAGTGGGTATTGTCACGAGGGGTACATCAACAGTACCTGAAAGAGCAGGGGGAAGGAACTAAGCTTCACCACCAGCAGTGTTCAGGACATGCCCTCAGAGATGGAGGTGCCCCCAGAACAGGTCAATCTTTGATGTTTCTTTGAAGCAATGAAAGCAAGACATAAAACCAGAATGAGAGCAGTCTGATCAATCATGGGAGAAGATACAGATTGCTTGTCAAACATGCTGAGACCACATAAGCTTCACAGATTTAGCTCCAATGCACCCACACGCTGCCCATTCGCAGCTCTCCACACATGCAAGCTCTCGCCTGACGAAGTCAGAAAGCAACGACCCACAAGATCCAAGTGTCTGCTCACCAGAGAACTGGCACCAGTGCCATCTGGAGAGCTGACACACCACCCATCAGACCAAGACATGCACCCTCAGTTCTGCAAGTGCACCAAGACTCTGCCTCCCAGATCTGGAGAGAGCCCAGCACCGAGGGAAGGACCATGCTGATGTCCCTGCCTCACTCCCGCAACGCACACCTCCCCCCTCGGCTTCCCCAGTGGGGACCACACCTGCTAGTCCTGGCTTGTTGCCATCCACCCCCCAGCCTCCCAGGGAAACACAGCAAGGTTCTGAAGCCAAAGTGTTTAATTCCTTCCAATCCAAAGCCAAACAAGTAGAATTTGGTGAGCAGAAGCTTTCTTACAGCAGTAATTTGCCCTGGAAAGCGGAGCTGGAAACAGCAGCAGATTACATCCTAGAAGATGTACAGTACACAGTCACAGGGAAGGCAGTTGGTGCCAAGAAGGAAGACAGCATGGATGGGCTGAAAGGCTGAATAGATGGGGGAGAATGAAACAGAAAATGAAATGAGCAGAACAAGAACTGAATTGCTGACAGATGCACCCTCCTCGTAACTAGGGGACCCGAAACACTGTGATTCAGGAGCAAAGGAAAGCGTTTTCATCCTCCTGACAACCAGAGCCCATTTCCCTCTCCACACATCAGCTGTGTGCTTGCAGGAAGAGGCTGCAGCATTCTTTTCTTTTCTTTTCTTTTTTTTTTGCAGTTGTAAATAAATTATTCCTCAGATGAGAGGCTGAGCATCTCTTCTGCCATGCAAACATGGTGCTGAGGTACCGTGCACGCTGTGGCGTTCACAGGGGAAATAAGCTTCAGCCTTGTACTGCACAGATAAGGCGCAGTGCAAGTGAGCAGTGTTGGGTGGCAGCCCCACAGACTCAGGGCAGCTGTTCAGACATGCTTTGGACATATCAAAACAAAACCCCCAACAAAACCACCCAAGCACTCATCAAAAATTTAAAGGAGCTAGCCTTTTTTCTGCTCCAGCTGCCTCTTTCATAACACAACTTTGGAGCTGGTGTGGCTCTTTAACATCGCTAGTGGCAGGATTTGATCCATCATCCCTCCAGCCCAGGGTGGCACTAATCCTTTTCTCCCTCATTTAAAAGATAAAAGGTGTTTCCTCCCCCCACACACACCCAAAGCCCCACGCATCACTGCGGTCCTGCAATACCTTTGTCCGACATCACTCCCCAAGGATCCCATCCTCCGAGCTGGTAACAAGGGGCTCACCCCATGGACATCTTCTGTCGTTGCTGGTGGGACAGTTTTTACATGGGAATTGCTCTCTGAAGGGGAATTCTTCAGCTTGGCTCTTGCCATCTGCGCGCTTTGGCTGCCTCTCCAACCTCCTCCTCCTCCTCTTTCCCCCCTGAACTCTCTCATACATAGCAATCCTCACCGCATTCAGTTTAGAGCTGTCGGCATGTACCATCTCCTTCCTTCTTCTCTCTCCCCACTCACGGCTGCTCAGTGGAACAATCCTGCCCTGTACATTTATTTTGGTAGTGAGGGGAGTCAAGGCAAACTCTGTGGCCTTGCTGCTGCAACAAATTTGGTGCAAGACGACTGAGAAAACATCCACAATGCAGGAAGCTCTGAACCATCTTTGTTTAGCAAAAAATGTAATTGCCTTGGCTGCCTCCTTTAACAAAGTGCTTGCGTTGCTCTTATCACCACAAGCAGGGCAGGGGCTGAGGGATTATTTTTTCCCCATCCCTGTTTTTCAGTAGCAGCATGAGGGGGAGGAAGCTATTTTATCGTATTCCTCTGTGTAAGGAGCAGTGTGGACTGCATGCCAGGGAACAGACTCAGCAGCTTGGCTCACAGACACAAAGCAGCAAAGCAAGGTCCCCTCTGAAATGCACCCCTGGGAATGGAGCAGAGAGGAACCTGCTGCTGCTTCCCTCTGAGCAGCCATCAGCCATGGGGCTCAGGCACTGCTCACCTGCCCAGCTGAGGCAGTGCCTGCAGAGGGGTTCCCAGACAGCCCAGCTTTCCCTCTGCAGGTGAGAACAAAAGCTGCTGCTCCTTGGACATGCTTGGTATTGATTCCTCAAGAGAGCAAACAGAAAAAGGAATTCACTGTAGCCAGGGGTGGCCCAAGGAGGAGCCACACGAGTCCCCCAGTGAGCAGGTGGGACCAGAGTGCAGGGTCAAGCATGCTGCTCTCAGGATATCACCAGTCCATAGCCACTCCTGCTCATGCTTGATGGCAGCCCTCAACACTGAGCATCTTCAGGAGGGCCACAAGGGTACTGCAGAGAGGGGCCAGAACTGTAAACCCGGGGCACAGGGCCCAGCACCTCGGACAGCAGTAGCCTGGCACCACCCCACGACATCAACATCACCCCACAGCATGCCAACATCACCCCACAGCATGCCAACATCACCCCACGGCATCATCACCCCACGGCATGCCAACATCACCCCACGGCATAACAGCAAATATCACCTCACTGCCTACCAACACCACGACACATCATCATCACCCCATGGTATAACAGCAATCACCCCATGGCATGTTCACACCTACTCATGGCATGCCAACATCACCATGTAGCATGCCAACACCAGCCCACTGCATACCACCATCGCCACACATCATGCCAACCCTGTGCTCCAGTGCTGCCCCACTGTGTGCTTGAACTAAAGAGTACATTTGCAGGCTGCTCACAGGGAGCCATCACACCATGAGCAGACAACAGGGAATGATTAAACTTCACCACAGGATTTTTTGGTAAATGACCAGGATGTACCAAGAGTCACCACAGTGATATCTGGAAGGGTCTTCCCAGGGTCTGAGAATAGACAGCGAGGTAAGGGCTGCCTCTGAGGTAGGGACAGAAGTTGCCCTGAAATGGGAACTCTGGGATCCCAAGGACTTCACTTATGGAATTACACGCCTGACATTTTCCTCCAGCACCAGCAAGATGCCCTGACCACACTGCCACCACCCTGTGAGGCTGTCAAGGTATGTGGCACCACCATCCTGCACCAAGCTCAGGGTGGAAAAGCCAAGTCCTTGCCTTCCTGTCTCCCACCAGGCAACTGTCAGGCCTGGACTCTGCTCCTGCTCTGTCCCCTAGCATCAGGACCCAGCAATGACTTACCCTGTGACACTGAGGCTGTTCCCTGGTGCTCTGGGAAGAGAAACCAGGTCCCTTTTTCCTGTTAACCAGGCCCTTGTTTCCCCACTCAGAGCATTATTTCTTAATGGGGTTTCACCCTGAGACATCCTTTATTTCAGCATTTTGAAATGTAAAATGGATAAAAACCCACAGCCCATTTGCTGATCTGCCAGCTTTCAGCACACATTTAATTTCTTCTTTTGCCTCAAAATAATTCATTAGCTCCATGCAATCAGCTCCTAACAGAGTCGATCCTTTCTGCTTCGTGGGTTGCTTCAGCCTCAGCTTACTGCTCCTTGTCTGCTTCCTTCAGGGCGTTGTTCCCAAGCCCCAGGACAATTACTGCAGTGGGCAGTGCCCAGCTCAAGGGCTGATGAATCCTACTGGACGACTGGAGTCAGTGGGACTGGGGCAATCAGGTCCCTCTTTTCGAGAGCTGTTTGCAGAGTTGACTCCTAATTCCAGCAGAACCTGAATATCAGGGCTGAGGGCTGATGTTTAAGGTGGTTAGTGCTTCAACTATAGTCTCAGCACTAATGCCATTGAGCAGCAGCACAGAACAGAAGAGCTATTAAGGAAAGATCTGGAGAATTCTACCAGAAAATGCAAACTCTCCCTTGATACTTTAGCAGTGTTGAAGGTGACAAAAACCACATCAAAGAACCCCTTGAGAAACTTAGTTCCTGCCTGCGGGAGCCTCTACATGAAGATTCCTTTTCTGTTGAACTCTTGAACACAAACCAAGGCACAGAAACCAGCAGAGAGGGGAATGATCTGACACAGGGTCATGAGAAACTGCAAGCAGGCTGCTGGGTTGGACAGCCACCTTCCTTCCAAGGGAGAAAAGAGGTCACCTGATGGTGAGGAGAGCCTCTCCAAGGCTGGATAACACCACAGAGCTACTCAGGTCTGCGTTGGGCTGCTGAAGCTCTTCCCTTGCTGTAGTTTTGTGAAAAAAATATTCCTCTTTCAGGCAAGGCCATGTGTTCCACACATCACCTAAACAGTCTACAGCATCAGCTGCATCTGTCCTGCCAAGCTACCTCCCAGCCAGTCACTGAGCACGGTCAGGTCAGTAAGAGCAGCTGGAGAAGGAGTAAAGCAGGAACCTGGGGCAAAGGCAACCTGGAGCTGTCTGTGTCCCTGAGCCACCAGCAATGCAGCAAAAGCACCCTGGTCCTCTCAGCTGGGAGATGGGCAGCCAGGGCTCTGGTGAGAGAAAGGGAAAAATACAATCACCAACTGATTTGGGTTGGAAGGGATCCATAAAGCTCATCCAGTCCAATCCCGCTGCAGTGAGCAGGGACAGCCGCAACTAGAGCAGGTTGCTCGGAGCCCCAAACGACCTGACCTGGAATGTTCTCTCCTCCAGGCTGAACGACCACAACTCTTTCAGTCTGTCCTCACAGCAGAGGGGTTCCCCACTCTAATTACTGTTGTGGCCTCCTTTAGCCACACTCCAACAGGTTCATACATCTCCTGTGCTGAGGGCTCCAGAGCTGGAGCCACAGCACTGCAGGTGGGGATCTCATAATGAAAACCAGAAATCCTCAAATGCTGGATTGCTGGTGGAGTACATCACTGTCTGCCAAAAGGTAAAGGATCCCACTGAACAGATACAGAAACTTCCCTGTAACTCAAAAGTGAAGGGCCACGTCTCAGAAAAGACATTTAAAATGAATTTCAGCTCCCTTTGTTGGTGATGCCCATTCATGGCTGCTGTGTGCTTACCCTGAACTCAATGCCACAGACAAAACACTTTGCTCTGTACATCCAGAATGCTCACTCCTGCTGAGAAACTCTGTGTTCCTAGAAAGAGCCACAGCTGTACAGGTGCCCCAAAGTACAGCTCGGTGAGTCTGCCCTGCAGGGACACACTGTCTGTGTTCCCACCCACAGTCCACCAGGGCAAGCTACACATCAAACACCTTGTTTGTACAGCACATTCTCCAAGGAGTGAAAAATCAACAAACCACAACCTTGGTAACATCAAAGTCCAAGCCAGAATTCCTCTGGTCCAGCCTGGATGCTAACCATCTGACTGCAAGCCAGGAAATCGGTGTTTAATTTTGGTTGGAGAGCCCATTACAAACTGCTGATTTCTCGTTTCAGCGGCTGCATTGTGCAGCCACCACTGCTGTGCCGGGGGCTGAAGAGCTGACTGGGAGCTGCTGAGCAGCAGTTGCAGTGCTAATAATATTTCTGAAAATAAGATTGAGAAAGAAGCAGATTTGTCATTAGTCCTAATTGAATCTGCAGCAACTGCACTGTTAAATATTCTCCTTTGATCCAGGTAAGCTTTCAGTCCCGACTGCCAAAACTCCTTTTGCACCCCTATCCATCTCCTGATTACTAAAGCATGGCCTGGCCCATTATTACCAGTTGATGAAACAGGAAGGCACTGGGTTGATTTCAGATTCTTCTGGTAAACAAACCTGTTGTGTTGGGATACAACCCAGAAGTGTCAGTGTGCAAAGCCTTCAGTAAGAACAGTCAGATTAATGTCTTTAGAATCTTGAAAGGTCGTAGCATCACAGAGTTGTTTTGGTGGGAAAAGACCTCTAAGATCATTGAGTCCAACTGCCAAAGTCACCCAGATCCTCCAGCTGCTCCCCTCATCGGGCAGGTTTGGCTCTGTGCTGCCTCAGGGCAGCCCTGACCTCCTGCTACTCAATAATTCCATGGCAAAGGAAGGTCCCAGCAATTTCATTACCACCACAAAAGGCTTCCCATATTTCAAAACCCCAACAAATGTAACAGGATGACACTAATGGCTTAATAAACTCCAGAGCATGACTAATTCTTTGACAAACCTCACAAACCCTCTGGCCCAGCTCTTTGCTCAAGTGTTTTTGCAGGAGTGCACACACACCAGTGCTGCCCTTTGGTGGCCAGGGGATGCCCTACACTGTCACCATGAGATTTGCAAAAGCTGCCAAAGCTTTGAGGTTGCCAAGGCTCAGGCTCAGCCCTGCAAAAGCAGCTCCACACCCACTGCAAGGCTCCTGCAGAGCCTTGATAGAGGACACAGCCTCAAGCTGCACCAGGGGAAGTTTAGACTGGAAGTGAGGAGAAAGTTCTTCACAGAGAGAGTTGTTAGCCATTGGAATGTGCTCCCCAGGGAGGTGGTGGAGTCACCGTCCCTGGAGGTGTTCAAGAGGGGACTGGATGTGGCACTTGGTGCCATGGTCTAGTAGTCAGGAGGTGTTGGGAGACAGGTTGGACTTGATGATCCTTGAGGTCTTTTCCAACCTTATTGATTCTGTGATTCTATGCATCCAGGGAAGCACCAAGCCATGCACAGCAGCTCTGTCTAAGCACAAGAGAATTGGGTGGAAATGTCACTGTTTTGGAGAAAATGATTCCTCACTGGATTTTTTTTTTCCTCTGACCTTCACAGGTCTGTCAACAAGAAAAGAAAAAAAAGAAGAAGGTAAAACCCCCTAATATTGCTGTTCCATGCTCAGTCTTTGCCTAGGAGTACAAACGACTACAAAGATGACTGAGGGCTACAAAGACAAAGGGAGTGAAGCATCTTTGTGATGTGGGAAGGTTGAGAGACCTCACACAGTTTAGCCTGGAGAAGAACAGATTGAGAAGGGATCTTCTCAATGCTCAGCAAGAGCTAAAGGGTGAAGGGTAAGAGAATAAGGCCAAACTCTTCTCAGTGGTGCCCAGGACAAGGGGCAATGGATACAAACTGGAACCCAGGGGGTTCCATCTGAACAGGAAGGAAAACTTTGCTGGAGCCCTGGAGCAGGTTGCCCAGAGAGGTTGTGGAGTCCTTCTGTGGAGAGACTCCAAACCCACCAGGACATTGTGATCCTGGGTAACCTGCTCTGGGTGACCCTGCTTTAGCAGGGTGGTTGGACTAGATGATGTCCAGATGTCCCTTTCATAGCACCATGCTGACCTTGAGGTCTTTACAGGCCCCTTGCCTTCTCTCCTGACCAGCACACCCTGCACAAGGGTGGCCCAAGTAACATTTTCCTAACAGGATAGGTCCTTTTGCCCATATTTTTGACTATTGATCAGCAGGTGGAGTTGCAGTTAATGAGAGGGTTGAATCCAAGAGTTTTGGTTCCTTTTAAAGTCAAAAGTATTAACTCAATACATTGATTACTTCAGATTGCAGAGATATTAGAATATAGAGGAGATGCTAGGGAATCCTCTCTGGACAGTAAGGATTTGTGTGTTTATTAACCAAAGTGCTTACAAAATATGGTTGGTATTGAACCAGAGTCAATTTCAAAAGCTCTCTCCATTTTCTTTCCATTAGCATGGAGTGGAAGGTCCTCCCTGGCACATGGCCACGAACAGGGCAGCAGGACCTCAGCACTCAGCTGCTGCCAAAGAGCAAGCAGATCTTTCTCACAGATGAGCTAGGCAGTGAAAATCTGGGTTTCAAAGACACAGATGATCAAATCCTTCCTGAAGGGGCTGGGGAAAACCCAGGGATGGATGGTGACTCCTAACTGATGTCCAGAGAGACATGGGCTTCCCAGAGGTTGCTCCCCATGAGGGAAGTGGATCTCCTCAAGCAGATGGCTGCCTGAGCACTGCTACATCAGGTTAGGGCCTGACAAGTCCATAGCAGGACAAACACAGTCTGCATTTAAGCTCCTGCAGCCTCTGTGTCTGATGGATCACAGCTCCTGCCTTCCCCTCTCCTGCAAGCAGGGGCCCCCAGCAGCAGATCTGCCAAAGCTAAAGGGAGGATTTCCCAGGACTTCAGTTTTCTTTGAGGTGAATCCATGGCTTGGTACACTCACAGACAGAACCAGTAATGGGCTGCAAGCAGTGGGACAGTGACACCAGAAAGCATCTCAGTGACCCTCCCGCCTGCATTCACAGTGCACAGAGATATTATTGACTGTGTGTATCACCATCACACCAAGAGGTCCTAGCCAAAACAAGCTTCTGCTTCCCTGGGCTCAGCAGAAGAACCAAGCCCTTTCCCCCTGCAGTCTGAAGAGAGCCAAGATGTAAGAGGTTGATGTAAAGCAGGAGAGGGAAGGGGGGGGAAGGCCAACCCTCAGTGATTCCACAGGAGCTTGCAAGAAGTTATAGCCTCTTTGAGTCCTCCACTAAGAAACAGAAAATCCATTATTTCAGTGGAATTTCTCCATGCACTGCACAGAGCTCACCAAGGCCCAGGGGACATTCAAGAGCTGGGAGAGTCCTCCCAAGTAACAGGGCCACTGAGTAGCTGGAGAGGTGATGTGCAGAGGGAGTGATACACACTGAGGTTGGGGTGAGAGCAGCTCCCTGTAATGCCTGCTCATCGAGATCTAGGGCACCAGTAAGCCAACCCCAAGCCCTGTCTTGCCTTTGCTTCCACTGCTTTCTGCTCCCTCTGCACCTTGCCTTGGCAGGGTTAATGTCTTTGCTCCACAGGCACTGACGAGTTCCCCAAGAAGCCGTCAGATGGTTCTTCACCACTGAGAGTTCTCCTTTGTATCTAGGACTCTTACCCAACATTTGCCTTTAAAAAGCAACACCATTCATATGAAAAGTTGATTAATTCCACTTGTTATAATTACTCTCACAAATAAAATCCAGCTATTCCCCCCCTGTGACCATGGGGGATAATGGTCCTTACCCTTTGCAGTAAAGCATTTCATTTCCAGGGGTGAGAAGCTCTGTACCAAGCACTAAGTGTTCTTATTAAAGTGTCATTAAAAGCATTTCAGGAAAAGTTCTCAAACTGCAGGGATTTCTGTCGTCACAGCAGCTGGCTGGGACAGCAACTGTGCTGAGTGCTCACTGCCAAAACCACGACTCAGTGCCTAAGTCCCTGTCTCTATTCAGGAGTCTCCACTGGAGCGCATTGACTGCAGGCAACGCCACCGCAGCAGCCACATCCACCTTTGGAAGGGTACCAGACTCTGAGGATTTCCCTCTTACACCACCCTGTGGGACCTTGTTCCACCATGGTAGGCTTGCGGGGTGGCTGCATCCCCACTGTGCTTCTGTGGTGTGCTTGGCACCACAGCCAACAGAAGAAACCCAGCAGGAGGGAGCCTGAAGCAGGGAAGCACCAAGATTCACTGGCACCATCCCATAGCTGCAGAAACCTTGGGCCAACTGGTGCTGTACCAGACACTCAAGGCACCTGAAAGATTTGCGTGACGCAGGCAGAAATTAACTGGCTGGGGTTTATTTCCTCACTTCCCCTATTTAGTCTTGGCAGCTGAATCAGGCAGGCCCCGAGAACAGCACCTGGCAGCAGCTCCCTGCCTCACCCAGCAGCTCCACAGCTGAGTTTGGGAGACTTCTCTAATAAACCAGAGCACTGGAGTTTCAGGGAAAAGAGAACATTTTAGAGAGCACAGAGGAGAGCATATTTAGCAGCAGCAAGAGAGCTGGAAACAGAAGGAAGCCTTTGAAGAGCTGGGCTGATGGAGAGAGATGGCAAAATTATGTAAAGGAAGAAAATACATACAGAGCTTGCAGGCAGGCTGTGAGCCCAGGGGGGGCTGGCGTGCCTGATACTGGAAGAGCCTTTGATTTCTCTCCTCTTCCCCAATTCTCTGCATCAACATTTCAAATGTTAACAATTTCAAAACATTAGTACTTAGAAGAGGGAAGAGCATCAGCCTTGCAGACCCAGGGCTTCAGAAACTGCCCAGTCATGCCTTGCAGCTTCCCCCCACCCAGAGCAGTGAGCAGCACCCACACCAGCCCCAGCACCCACGCCAGCCCCAGCACCCACAGCACCTCACGGCTCCGAGTGCTGGGGGCTCATCCAGTCACCCCACAGCTACACCCTGCCCCCCATGGGTGACTGTAGGACTTTCTCCAATGAGTCCCCTCTTGGCCAGCCCAGAGGAGGGGCAGAAGGCCCTCTTGGTCAGGGAACTCCCCAAGTACCCGGGGAGCTGGCGGGAGGCCTTACATAACTGCGACGCAGGAGCCTCGCGCGCTGAATCCCAGAACTGTCATCGCAGCCTTTGCAAACCCATTTTTACCTCTCTAAGTGTGGCTCATCAGCGACGAACATGAGAGCTGCAAACCCAGAATGTTAACTTGGGATTGCTTTGCAGGGAGCAGAAGAAATAGAGCAGACCTGAGCAGATGCTGAATATCCCTACAGAGCCACGCTACCTCCCACCCGTTCCCTCTGCCTGTGGTGCACTGTACCTGCTCACAGGCAGAGCAAGGGGACCCTGGACCTGTCCAGTCACTGGGAATCTCTTCCCACTTCTTAACAAAGCTGGAGAGAAGTTAAAATGGCCAGAGGAAAAGAGAAGGTGTCTGTATACCTGTCACAGCTGTTCAGGCTGGCAAGGAAATTAAAGCCCTTGGGGAAAACCTAAATATATATCTGCAAGGGAAGCATGAAAAGTCTTCAGGCAGAGCAAAGTAATCAGGCAGAGCCGAGTCACTTTTCCAGATGAGTACATAATGGGGTCACGAGCTGCTTCCCAAGATTTAATGAGCCCAGCACCGGGGTCCTCACCCAGCACAGCTGACAGCCGGCGCTGGCAGGGATGGGCACAGCTTCCACAGCATGACTCAGCCCTGGCACTGTGCAGGGAGCCAGAGCAATGCAGGAAGCAAGGATGCTCAGAGGAGGTGGCAGGGCAGGATCCACACCCAGGAGCTCCTGGGCTCCTCCCTGATGCAGAGCTTGGGGCTGTCAGAGCAACCTTCCCAGGGATGAGCAGGCTGGGGACTGCCCTCCACTGCCAGCATCTGCAGTTTGTTGCCTCCCAGCTGTAAGGATCTTAGCACTATAAATATTTCTTACTCCAAGAGTTTCTGCTTCCCCTGGGAATGTGAAAACACCTGGTAAACACACGGGGAACCACTCACCATACCCACAGGAGGAGCAGGGATGAAGAGGTCTCTGTGCTCAAGCTGTCAGTCAGGCAATAAAGCCATGTGTGGAGTAATTACCATGGCAGTCATAGAATCACAGACTGGTTTGTATCAGGAGGGACCTTTAAAGCTCATCTAGTGCAACTCCTCTGCAGTGAGAAAGGACATCTGCAGCTACAGCAGGTTGCTCAGAGCCCTGTTCAACCTGACCTGGAATGATTCCAGGGATGAGGCATCCACCACCACTCTAGTGTCTCTACCTTCTCTCCAGCTTTTTCCAATGGATGGAGCCCTGCAGCCCCACTCCAAGGCCAGGATCTTCCCCTTGCTGCCTTCTTTCCACCAGCAGCTGAGCCAAGACCCAGAGGAAGCTTGGTCAGCAGCTAAGGACAGGACAGACCACAGCAGCATGCTCAGCTCTGGCTCCTGCAGCACACTGTCCAAATCACTCCGCTCCAGGGGCCACCCTGCTCCTCTGGGCCTCACCCTGGCTTCCTCCAGGGTTTGTTACAGACAGCAAGGGCTGAAAAAGCACCTTGTGCCTCCCCACAAAGCCCTTTGAGCACTTGCTATTTCCAGCCCAGCAGCGAAGCGCCTTCAGAGCTGGCGATGCTCCGGATGGAGCCACGGAACACCTCACAGAGCTCCTGAGCAGAGCTCACCAGGAAGCAATTTCACAGAGGCTTTCAACGTGCCAAACTGATCCTTACTTTGCACTTGTAAGGAACCCTGGGACTCTTTTTTTTTTGGTGCATGACTGTTTGGTGTGACAACTTTATTACCCAAGTATTAAAATCCTAATGGAATGATCTGCTAAACTGCCAAGCAGTGTCTGCTCATTAAATGGCTCCAAGAGTTTCTGCTTAAAGTGTGGAGAATTTTGGCACCTACAAATTTTAACTTCTTTGATTTTTTTTTTGTTTGTTTGGGTTTTTTGGGGCTGGATTTTGTTGCTGTTGGATCTTTTGGTTTGTGGGTTTTGGTTTGCTTTGCTTTGTTTGTTTTGGTTTTTTTAAGATGAATCTTCCAAGCAGAAACTTTGGGGCTCTTTGGCAGCTCTGCTGACTGTGTGTCATGACAATAATTCATAGAATCATAGAATTGTCAGGGTTGGAAGGGACCTCAAGGATCAGCCAGTTCCAATCCCCCTGCCATGGCCAGGGACACCTCACAGTACAGCAGGTGGCTCAGAGCCACATCCAGCCTGGCCTTAAAAGCCTCCACGGGTAGAGCTTCCAGCATCTCCCTGGGCAACCTGTTCCAGTGTCTCACCACCCTCATGGGGAAAAACTTCTTCCTAACATCCAATCCAAATCTACCCATTTCTATTTTTTTTTGTCATTCCCCCTAGTCCTAGGCCCCTCAGTTTAGGAAGGAGGTTGACTTGCTGGAACGAGTCCAGAGAAGGGCAACGAAGTTGGTGAGGGGCTTGGAACACAGCCCTGTGAGGAGAGACTGAGGGAGCTGGGGCTGCTTAGCCTGGAGAGGAGGAGACTCAGGGGTGACCTTATTGCTCTCTACAACTACCTGAAGGGGGGTTGTAAACAGGCAGAGGTTGGTCTCTTCTCCCAGGCAGCCAGCACCAGAACAAGAGGACACAGTCTCAGGCTGCGCCAGGGGAAGTTCAGGCTGGAGGTCAGGAGGAAGTTTTACATGGAGAGAGATTGCCCATTGGGATGGACTGCCCGGGGAGGTGGTGGAGTTGCCGTCACTGGAGGTGTTCAGGAGGACACTTGACAGCATGCTTGGTGCCATGGGTTAGTTGATTGGGTGGTGCTGGGTGATAGGTTGGACGTGATGATCTTGAAGGTCTCTTCCAACCTGGTTTATTCTATTCTATTCTATTCTATTCTATTATTACCTAACACCCTAAAAAGTTCCTCCCCAGCTTTCTTCAGACACTAGAAGACCACAATAAGGTCTCCTCAGAGCCTTCTCTTCTCCAGACTGAACAGCCCCAACTCCCTCCATCTGTCCTCATAGCAGAGGAACTCCAGTCCTCTGATCATCCTTGTGGCCCTTCTCTGGACGTGCTCCAGCATGTCTGGGTTTTTTTACCTTCCCCAGGGTCACTGGATCATGCTAGGTACCATTTGCCATGTTTTTTCCTGTTAATGTCACCTTTCATTTTGTAATGCCTTATATAAGGCAGAGAAAATGGCAAGTCCGTATAAAAAAGGAACTCACAATGCGCTGCAGAAATGAGCCATGAACTCCATGGAGTCTATGACAGCCTCATCACAGTGTGTGGGAAGGACTAGAACAAGGGGTTGTACCAGACCATTGATCTCCAAGGATGTTTCTTATTTTAACTTCAATGAGAAAAATTTGCTTACCAATCTGTAGTGGGCTGCAGCTGACAGTTCTGCCATCAGACAGGAGGTCCTGCCAGTCATGGGATGGGCAATGCCCAACTTGAAGCTCATGCTGCACCCAGATGCCATTCTGACAAGCATGGTCTTTCTCTGTACACATTCAGCCAAAAGCAAGGCTCAGCAGCAAGACACTGAAAGGAAAAGGTGATGGAGGCTGCTGGAGCCCTGGAGCAGGCTGCCCAGAGAGGCTGTGGAGTCTTCTTCTCTGGAGAGATTCCAAGTCCAGCTGGACACTGAGATCCTGGGCAACCTACTCTGGGTGACCCTGCTTTAGCAGGGGGATTAGACTAGATGATGTGCAGAGATCCCTTCCAACCCCACCATGCTGGGATTCTGTGAAAAGAAAGGTTTCGTGTGCCATGCTCAGGCCATCCAAACCACCACCACAAACAGGCACCGTGTCCTCAAAGCCTTAACGATAGCAGTTGCATGATGATGAAAGTCTTCTACAATGTCAGGTACCTACCTACCTCATACTCTGAAGTGTGCAGATGACTGCATTAAACCCCATGTCCCTGACACAAGAACCTCCAGGGGCCTCTTCTGCACTGAACCCCCCTGAAATCCTGCCCAGAGGAGCGAGCACTGCTGATGCATCCAACAGATGCATTGCCTTCTGCCAAGCACGGCCGGGCACAAGCCAAAGGTGAGCTACAGCCCCAGAAAAGGATTTTAAGTGAGGTTATTGGACATGGTTGGTCTTATCTTGCCTGTCAGTTCAACTCCCATGACCAAATCATCTGTTGGGAAGGAAATAACCGCTCCAGGAGCCAGTCTGACAGCAGATGCTATTTCACAGGCGCTGGCTCTTGACTGCCTCATACATTTAAAGTAAAAAGCACCCTTAAAAAAAAATTTGTCCTGGCCTCTTTTCATCTCTCATCTAAAGACACACAAAAACAAGAAGGAAAAAGCCTCTTTTTTTTTCTCTCTCCACTCAGTGTGTCCTTAAAGACTGAACTGCAAACACCTCCCTCGCCATTTATATTCATTCTGACCAGGCAGAAGCTTTTAGGAAGAAAGATTGTTTAATAAACAGACATTTATAACAAGTGTCTGATCTTGCAGCCTCGTCATCTGGAAAAGAGTTCATTAAACCAAGTGAGAAGCTCTCTGATTATTAAGGGTGTTTAATGGGATCAAGCTCCAATTAGATGATGATTGCGTTAATATCTGCAACCAGCAGGTTCAGCTGCACTCCTTTCTCTCCCTATGATCTGGTAGCGGGAAATAGGGCAGCTTAGAGGGGAGAAAAGCCTTAAAAGGTGGGGGTCATTGTTCCAGCTCTCAAAAGATGCTCAAGAAAAGTAGCATCAGGCCCTCACTTGCTCCGTCTGAAGCGGTGCAGTCCCTCAGGAACTCAGTAACATGAACACGGATGGCGAAGAAATCTCTGGGGGTGTGAATGCCAACCTCATTCAGCAGGCAAAGCCATGCCTGGCACCATGCCATCTGCTTCAGCACACTTACATGGTGAACAAAGGCTGTCCCTCACCTCCAGCTCTGGCTGCCTTCCTGGGGCAAAGCACATCACCAGCTTCTCATGGAAAAACTTCAGCAGTCCGTGAAAAGGATGGCTCTGGATTTACTTAAACTTTGGGCTTAGCCTGAGCCTGCTGCCCAGCTCTGCAGCCAGGACTCCTTCACAAAGCTGAGCAAGGCACGTCCCTGGGTGCTGCATAGCAAGCCTGGGGGCTTGATAGCTGTGGCCTTTGCTCTTTTTCATTGTTGCTGGGTTGGGGTATTTTAGCTGAGGCCGTTGGGAAGGCTTTCATCCTTCATACAGTGCAATGTGCCTTGTACATGTCCGTAGGCAGAAATATTTGCACTGCTGAGCGCTGGGAGGCTGAACAGTTCTTAGCCACAGAGCACTGCATCCGGCAGTAAAATGCATTTACAAGTTCTTAGCAAGAAAGAAATATCTCCCATTAGAGACTAGAACAAAAGCTGACTAGAAATTGTTTTTCCTCTTGATTTCAGCACAGTAGCTGCCAGCAATAAACCTCTCCACCAGCATTGGGCAGTTTTAAGTGCAGATACTGTGTGGGAAGGACCCAAACCAAGTGACAATATTGAGCTCTAAAAGCATTCTAGAGAAAGATGAAGAGGAGCAATTCATGACTATCAGCTCTGGAAGAAGGTGATAAGATGTAGTATCTTTTCATATCACCATCTCCTCACCATGTAACACTTACAGTGACCCAGTACATTACTGCAGCAGAACCTTACAGCTCATGGCAGTCTCTGTACAACAGTTCTGAGATGGCAATTCCACTCTGGAATGAGACTATAAAGTCCTTCTCCACATGGGAAACCTTATGGTATTAATTCACCATGCTGAAACCAATGTCACGTGCACAGGTCTTGAGGAATTTCAGACAGGAGGGGATGAAAGGATGTATGGAGAGGATCAACATCCCCTTCCTTGCTTGCACACCAGCACAGGAGCGAGCACACTCCTGCAACTCTGTGTCTGTGAGCGCCTTGAGAAGGGTATGTCACTGTGCCAAAGACGTGGAGCTGCTCCAGATGACTACAAAGACCAATCTCAAGTCATCCTAAGTGGGAACTGAAGTGTCAGAGAAGGTCTTCACTCTCAGCAGCGTGGGTGTAATTGCATCAAACTGTAATGAAGCAAATCCATCTTCAAAACCCAAGCTGAGGAACAGTGACTAAATAGCTTCCCCCAATAAATGTCTTTCCAGGGACCAGCTGTAACTTCTCCCTGAGAAATAGGGGCACCACCCAATCCCCATCGCTCTGTCCTTGAACAAACTCCGTGACTCTGCATTATAAATGCCAAACAAAATTAGCACTCCGCTGTGCATGCCAATTATTTCAATTAAACTCTCTTCTAATAATCAATTACCATCCATTTGATTAAATTAGAATTTTTTCAAACAATACTCCCATATGGAGCTGTTAGCCCAGAGGTAATTATGCACTTCACACACCGACACGTGGGCACCGGGCAAACGAGCTTCTTTAGGTCTCTGCAGCTCTCCCCACTCCTGGCCATCCAATCACATCCATAGCTGCTCTGCAAGAAAATGGTTTAGATGGTGGTTTAGCTTTGAAAAGCTGCATTCAGTGCCTATCTGCAGGAAAGATGATAGAATCATGAGTTGGAAGGGACCTTAAAGATTCCAAATCCCCTGTCATGGTCAGGACACCTCTGAAAGACTGGGTTGCTCCAAGCCTCTTCCAGCCTGGCCTTAAACACTTCCAGGGATGAGGCATCCACAACTTCTCTGAGCAACTCATTCCAGTCTCACCACCCTCATAATAAAGAACTTCTTCTCAATGTCCAATCTAAATCTACTCCACTCTAGTTTCCAACCTATCCTACCAAACCTGTCCTGTCACCACAGGCCCTTACAAACAGTCCCTCTCCAGTTCTCCTGTAGCCCTCTCCAGATACAGGAAGGCCACTACAAGGTCTCCCCAGAGCCTTCTCTTCTCCAGGCTGAACACACCCAACTCCCTCAGCCTGTCCTCTCTGTTGAAGCCTTTTTGCTCACATACAAATCAGCACACTGCATGCAGCAAAGTTCAGATTAAATAGTTGTGGGGGACTGATTAAGGTATTTCCAGAATGAATGCAGTATAGCTTGGCCAGATGCTGCTGTCCTGATGGTAGCAGCTACAAGACCAGCTCAGCGGAAACAGAAGAGGAGACTCAAGACAAGCTACACCAAGAGTGTTCACTTCCCTTCTGCCTACACCTAGGCTGCCTGTTCTCTCTGGTAAAAATAAAGATACCATGCTGGGACCAGTGGTGAAGGCAGTGCTGGCTGAGCCCCAGCCACACAAGCTCTGTCACAACCCAAGTTAGACGAGTGGCAATGCCAAGTGTCCCTCTTCAGGCAGAGGCATCTGTGTCTCATCAGAGCTGCTCGCTGGCATTGCCCCTGCTGGGTCCTGATTAGTGAAGAGGAAGGAGACAAGATCCTCCCACCACCCCCATGGAGGCAGGGGGAAGTTCAGAGACTGCTTCTTTCTCAAACCCAGAGCCAAGGAAGCAAAACCAACTCCAAAGACAGGGCAGGAGCCATGGCTCAGGGTCAACAGAGGCTGGCCCAGGAGGGACAGCGATGTCCTGTCCACCCAATGCTAACAGCTCCTGCCTTCAGCCTCCACGTGTGCAGGAGCAGGATCCCCAGTGCTCTGAGGAGCTCTCACTCCGTGAGTCTCGGGAGTAGAACTCCCACTTTTGGCAAAGGCCTGCCTCGCTCGTAAACATTTCACTGGTGGATTTTTTGCTGCTTCCTGACAGGATAACACATTTCTCAGCGATGTCACTGCTGCCCACGGGATGGCAAGGTCTCAGGCTGACATTTGCTAAACATCTTCACCACCTGCTCCCCAGAAACATTCCTCTCTCCTAGACAGAGGAGACATTTTTCTTGACAGCTCCTGCCATCAGGGAGCTATCACATACTCTGTCATGGAGCCACCACGTTCGTGCTTCATGCTCTAAGTGCTCTGTGGCACCCCAGCAATGGGTGCCTGATTCACTGGGGCATGGACCCATGGCCAAGGCTCACAGAGGGCTGGTCAGGCCTTTGGAAAGGCCAAGCCCCAAATCAATCTGCTTGTATTGCTCTGAAGTCAGAACACGACTGCAGCAAAGCTCAACCAAAGCGAACTGTCCCCATCAGCGCAGCGGGAAAGGATATGAGACACGCGGAACGGCTCGATGACTCTGCCCACAGCCCCAAAAGTAATTGCTCCCTGCTTAAAGGCAGCTGCTAAATTTGCAGAGCAACGCTCCTGCTGCCGTGGAGCCTGCGTGGGCTGCAGGAAGCGCAGCAGAGTCACTAATGCAAACACAGTCGCTGGAGTACCGGCACTGGCTCCGCAGCCTCCCCGCCGCACTCCCCCACGGATCCTTCCCAAAGCTGCTGCAGTCCTGCCAAGCTGCGGCACTTGTGGATGGTGGATGGAGTCCCTTGGCTGGAGACCCAGCAGGTCTGAGCAGCACAGAATCCAAAGAAGCTGCAAAACGACCCCAGTGGAGCCATAGCCTGCAAAGGAGCACGGGGTGTTCACCAGGCAGCAGAAGTCACCACCCAGCCAGTGTTAATCATGATCAGCCCCAGGAGATCACAGAATATAATAGTGGAAGAGACCTTTAAGATCATCAAGTCCAACCATTAACTGAGAACTGCAGGTCACTGCTAAGCCACACCACACAGTACCACATTTACACAGCTTTTAAACCCATCCCCCCCCCAAGGATGGGGGCTCCACCACTGCCCTGGGCAGCCTGTTCCAGGGCTTGACAACCCTTTCAAGGTTGGTCCACCCTACAGACAGTTCCTCCAGCATCTCACACACAAACACACCTTGCCAGTCAGCTTTATGCAAGGCTACAACCAAAGCTAGAGGACAAGTGACAGAGAAGAATCCTGGAGAGAATAATGAAATCACAATTTTGCCGTGAGTTCAGGGAGTTCTGTTGGGTTGGAGTCATGTTTGTGTTGTCCTCAAGAGGGCTCTACCAGAGTGTTATGTGACAGCAGCAAAAATCATCTGTGGCAAAGAAACTATTGACAACAACAGACATAAAATTGCCTCTGTAAACCAATTGCAGTGGGGCACAGAGTAACAGTCTGGCACAGAGTGAGGGACAGGCACTGGGCAGCCCCATGCAGGTCAAAGGAGCAATGCCACAAGGGTGAGAAAGTGAATGGTGTCAGAGATGCATCCCCACAAGCAACAGAAGGTTTGCATTGACCACAGTGAGTACCTGCACTCTTCTCCATCAGCTCCTGGCAACACCAAGCAGTCCATCCAAGCACACAGACCATTCCCTGGGTGGTGGAAGGCTGCTCCTCTACCCAAGGGAAGAGGTGAGGGCTCAGCGCTGCTCCTCCCACCCCAGCTGGGAACAACTCCAGTGTCAGGGAGCTGGGGTAGCTTAGGTTCCAGCCCACCAGAGCATGCTGGTGGCACAGCAGAAGGCAGCAGCCAGTACTTCACTGGTGCCCAGCTTTGCAAGCAGCAGTTGAACCCTGAGCAAAAGCAGGTTATTTCTGAGCCAACAGCTTCAAGCACAAGACAAACCTTCGTTGTGTTTTTTAGCTCATATCAGTCCAGACTTTAATACATCAACACAGTAACCCTACCATGGGAAGAGCTGAACAAACCTCTCAGCTTCACCAAGGTGACGCTGCACTCTGTGCCCCCACTCCAGCCACACTTCAGCCCTTTGCCCTTGAAGAAGATCACTGATCTCACCCATTTAATTTGTGGCTGTTTCGCTCTTTATGTTATCCAGCTGACCCCATGAGCTACCCACCCCCAGGCTCCATCAGCATGTGCTGTTATCCTCAGCCTTCTGCACAGTTCCTCCTTCCTTCCTTCCCTCCGGCTGCGCCCACGTCCTGGTCTGGCTCTGAACTCTCGAAGGCTGCGGCCATGGCTACTTTGTACATCATGATATGTGTATCTGCACACCCACACAACTGCTGCACAAAAGCAGGCAGGGAAAAACAGTGACAGAGAGAGGAAATAAGGTCATGATAGCAGATAAAACTTCAACAGTAGCATTTGGTACCAAGTGACATGTAGCACTGTGATCTAAACTCTGCACTCTCTTTGAAAGATAAGAAAGAATGGAAGAGAAAATTATTTTCATTACAGCAATGCAGCAAATTAATAGGCTGATAATGGAAGAAATCTCCCAACTCGTGGGCTTGGAGGCTGCTGCTGCTCAGCCTCACACTGCCCAGCAGCCTGCCTTGCCAACCTGCGTTGCCAACACTTCACGGACAAAGTGTGGCCGGCGCAGCTCTGTAGGTAGCTGGCGAGAGGTTGGTACAGTGCTGCTGTGACCTATTCACTGAGCTGTCAGTCAGGGGGAATAACCAAGGTGTTTTCTTTGCAAATGAGTACATACAGCTTTGCTACAGATCCAGGCAAGTGCCAGTGGAGCAGAGGCAAATGCAGCATGGCAAGGAAATCTTCATTAGCTGAAGGGCTTCGGCAGGAAGATGTATTCATGTCTCTCTTGATAAGCAGGACTGAAAACAGTAGACAATAAAGAATTAATCCTCTCTATTGGTGGAACTTCAGGGAAACTGAGATGTTTGGATTCAAATTTCAGGGTTTTCTTCTTCTCTAAACCCCTCTGCTGCGTAGTCTATCACAAATGAAGTGTCTGAGATGCTGTGCCTTACAGAGGGAGAGATTTACTCACCAATTTGTTTAGGCTCTGCTTGTGACCTCTTTTACCGTGACCAGAGTGCCAGAGTGGGGTCCATGAGAAGGCCACTCACACTCAAGCAGAGGACAGGACTGGCT
The DNA here is from genome assembly GCF_026170545.1 of Melanerpes formicivorus. Classification (NCBI taxonomy): domain Eukaryota; kingdom Metazoa; phylum Chordata; class Aves; order Piciformes; family Picidae; genus Melanerpes; species Melanerpes formicivorus. The sequence continues at coordinate 6,174,741 of NW_027142385.1, read as the reverse complement.
ACAGAAGGCAGTGATGGTGGAGCAGGGCTTGGATTCCCACCTCTCCTGAGGCTGCCAGTGGGGGAAGTCTGAGCTAAAACTCCCTACACGCCGTCAGTCACCAAACAGGTTGTGCAGGGGAAAAGGAATGAGCACCACCTTCAGAAAGCAATAAATCATTTCCCTAGGGAACAAAGATGCAACTGTGACGAGATAAGGCAGTGGGAAAACATAGCAGAAAAATTTAATGCATTCTCTGCCATTACAGCTACAGCTGCCAAATCGTTTCTCATGCTGTCACTAAGGCAGCAGTGACAGCCTGACCTTCTACCCTCACCCAAGTCAACAGCAGCACTCCACTGATTTCCACAGACACAGGGTTTTGCTCTGACCATCAAATGGCTTGAGTTGGAAGGGACCTCAAAGATCATCAAGTTCCAACCCCCATGCTATGGGCAGGGACACTTCTCACTAGCCCAGGTTGCTCCAAGCCTCATCCAGCCTGGCCTTAAACACTTCCAGGGATGAGGCAACTTCTCTGAGCAACCCATTCCAGTGTCTCACCATCCTCATAGTAAAGAGCTTCTTCCTAATATCCAGTTTAAATCTACCCTGCTCTAGTTTAAAACCACTGACCCTTGCCCTGTAATCACAGGCCCTTACAAACAGTCCCTCTCCAGCTCTCCTATAGCCCCATTCAGGTACTGAAAGCATACTATAAGGTATCCCCAGGGCCTTCTCTTTTCCAGGCTGAACAGACCCAACAGCAGTAAGAAAGATAAAAAATGTCATCATTTTTTCACCAAATTTGTGGACAGAGACTCACATTTGTGATCTCTGCCAAGATTTTATACACAATCAACCTTCTTCCACCAGCTCACATGTGATGTCTGTTCTCTGCTCTTTACTGGACAGTTTAAGTAGCTGCCCATTGGAGCACAGCAGCTCCAAGAAGCCCCAGGCATAAAGGTGCACACAAAGCTGGAGCAACCAGCAGTGTCCCCATCAGGCTTCAGTCTCATGCAAGGAACACGTGGAAAGAGATTTGCCCTAGTTAATCATGGTAGGATCCAAGACTCCAGCACTTTTCATGCCACTCTGCATTCCATGCCTTCAGTCTCACTGCAGGCAACTTTTCAATTAGGACTTTCCACATGTTCTGTATAACGTGGTCAAGAGGAGTAAAAATATTCATTTTGCTAATGTGTTTGATTTTCCTTCTGCAAGGTCAATGTCAGCCACTCAGGTCCTCCCCTGACAGCATGCCCACCTTGCAGAGCACCTGGAGTACAAGCACTCAGAATCATAGAATCAACAAGGTTGGAAAAGACCTCAAAGATCATCAAGTCCAACCTGTCTCCCAACACCTCATGACTACTAGACCATGGCACCAAGTGCCACATCCAATCCCCTCTTGAACACCTCCAGGGATGGGGACTCCACCACCTCCCTGGGCAGCACATTCCAATGGCTAACAACTCTCTCTGTGAAGAACTTTCTCCTCACCTCAAGCTTAAACTTCCCCTGGTGCAGCTTGAGACTGTGTTCTCTTGTTCTGGTTGCCTGGGAGAAGAGACCAACCCCCTTCTGGTTACAACCTCCCTTCAGGTAGTTGTAGACAGCACTAAGGTCTCCCCTGAGCCTCCTCTTCTCCAGGCACTTGCTCCTCCTCATGGCCCTGCTCTCCTCTTTTGCTCTTGAAGACAGCTTGAGCCAAAAAAAAACCCAGACCTGCAACTGGTGTGCGTCTCTGCTGGGACTACACCCATGGCCATGGTGGACATGGCCCTCTGCCACCTCTGGCCATGCTTTCAGGTAATCTGAAACACTGCTTTCACTTTCCAGCCCATCTGCTCAATAAGCTGAAGAGAAACCCAAGTGAAAGCGAATAAAGCAAGCAAATCCACCAGGGAGGGATGGAAACTTAAGCCCATGGTGTTAAATTGCACTAAATAACTGAAAATCAATGTTGTTTTTCCTTCTCATCAGGGTACAGCTGTACAGGCTGCAGCTCTCCAGGGACACCTCTGCTCATTCCACCAGGCTGCTACATGCATGCACCTTTATTGCTAGCAAGGGTCTGTTAAAGCAATATCCCTGCAAAGACTAATGACATTGGTTAAATAAAATCATATATATCATTATAAAAGAAGTGCACTCCTTCCCTTAGTCTGCTTTCCCAATATTCCTGCTGATGTCCAGGGACTCCTGCCTTAAGGTGAATAGTCAAAGGCACACCAATAGCTAGAAGGAAACATCCATTTAAAGAACTCCAAAGAGCACTTCAATTAAGACATTGCATTAGTAATCATCCCTGCAGCCTTTCAGAACATCTGGAAAAGCAAAGCAGAGGTAGGAATTGCATCTATTGTTAAAGGGAAAGATCTACAAACAGAAGAAAACCCAAATCCTTCCTATAAAGCCGTCCCAGCCTTCCAACACACTCTTCACCCAGGTACATCCCATCTGAAGCCAGGCTGAGGAATCCAGTGGTGACCCATGTTGAGTTTGCCTCTGTCAAGGGAGAGGATACGCTGCTGTCACCCTTGCTGGAAAGAACTGGGCCTCCCAGGGCTGCGGTCATTTTGGTTACTCTTCCCTGCAAGGTGGCAAATGGTACTGCCAGCAGATTTAAGTGCAACAGCAACATGCCCCAGGTGCTTTTACCCTACATTACTACAAGCTCTGCTAGTCTATACCTAAGACATCACATTTCAGAGCCATGCCTCATGGCCTGGGGTACCCCTGTCCACACATTCAGAGAGCAGGAGCAAGCCTCATCAAGGACAGGTTTTAGAGTCTCCTTCTCTGGAGAGATTCCAAACCCACCTGGAGGTTGTGATCCTGGGCAACCTGCTCTGGGTGACCCTGCATTAGCAGAGGGGTTGGACTGGACAGTCTCCAGAGGTCTCTTCCAACCCCACCATGCTGGGATTCTGTGATTGTCCACAGCTTGGGCTGACAGAGAGGAGCTGTAGGGATCTACTTTGGAGAGAGCTAAACCACTGTGTGCCACCTGCCCGACTCACTCTGCTGCCTGGCCCAGGAGGAGGAGCTTCTATAGAACAGCAGTCACTCTGGCTGGGAGCAGGGTCACTGCCACAGGCTGGCTGAGGATTTTGCTCGTGTTCTGTCAGACAGAAACTTCCTGACCAAGCTCTGAATCAGGAAAACAGCCTAATCAAATTAATAAATGTTTTGATTTTGCTTTGCCAGGTGGCAAAAGCAGAGGAGAAATAATTCTCTTCCAGTGGCCACACAGGCACTCCTAAGATTCTGTTTCAGCTTCCACCATCCTCACCAGGGTTATTTATGACTTGGTTTGGACCTGAGCTCAGGCATCACAACTGAGATTGAGCCACCCCTTGAGAGATTTAGCACACAGGGCTGGGGAGCACTGAGTCTCAATGCTGTTACTGAGGGAATGGGGTTTAAACAATAAATACCTCCATCCTGCCTCCACAAGCAAAGGATCAAACTGCAGGGAGGTGAAAAGCCTTTGCCAGAGAAATTTTGAGGCATGAGAGATGTATTTTCTAAATCCAGGTACAAACCTTCACAAGCACAGATGGTACAGCCCAAACAGACATTGCAGCCCAGAAGCTAAAATATTGGCCATTACCTCACCATCACAGACATAAACATCCCTCTCTAACTTCTCCTCACAAACTGGATTTTTTCAAATGAGCATCTGCCTCTTCCAAATAAAATGAGAGAAATTGCCCATTAAATCAAATGGCAATGAAGTGGGGACTCAGCTGCAGAGATATTCAAGGAACCTGACAGAGGGACACAAAACTGCTGAGATCCATTAATGTAATGATGCATTTGATGAGGAAGTCACTTGGGACATGTTAGCATAAAAACTGCGGGGATGAGATCCTCCAAGCCTGGTATTTCAGCACCCCGCTCTGCTTGTGCCAACTATAATCCCACCCACGATTCAGAGCCACCACTCAGTGACAAGCTCAAGAGCCAAAGGCCAAATGTCAGCTAAAAGCCAAAGGAGTTTCCAAAGTCTAACCTGGAAGCAGAAACAAAAAAGAATCTGCTCCAGTTGCCCAAAGTCTCTTTTCTCAGTTATGCAACATCTGAAAAGTCTTTTACTTGAAACAGGAGATGCTACAATCCTCATGGAGATGCTGCTGAATTCTTCTGCACCAGGAGCTTCTCCAAACACCCTCATCCACCAAAATGATCCTTTGCTGATAATTAGCCTCAGAAAAATGCACTTAATCAAAGTGACAGCCATTATTTCTTGCTACTGTAAATAGGACTGTGGCTTCTGACAACAGTTTTCTGGAAAGTCTTCAGACTATTGAAATGAGGCTCAAACAAGCTCCTAATGGAGCTTCTCTGAGTGACAGTTTAATTTTATTTATGGGGGGTTTAAATACATGTCCCAACTCAGTTGTCAGCATTGTCCAAGGAAAGGGAATGCAGATCAAAAACTGCAGTAAAGATCAAAGGCATGCCACAGCTTGTGGTATGGAACAATATTTATCAATTCAGCAGATGTGCTTTCTCAGCTGCCTTCAATCAGCAAATACCAGTATCACTTGAGAACAGAAGCCTTCCATACACGGCCCAAACTCGCAGCTGGGAGTTTGGGAAGCTGAATTCAGCTCCTTCTCCCTTCCAGCAGCATCCCTTGGCCTTGCTCCCACACCAGGTACCACCGCAGGGAGGGTTCCCATGGCTGGAGGAGCCACGTGCCAAGCATGTGAAAGGGCAGCCAGGAAAGCCCAGAATTCATGCCCTCAGTTCTTCACCTTCTTTTTGTTACAGGCTCAACATCTTAAACTCTGCCTTCACTGCTCTATTCCGGTGCCTGTGAATATTTCACGACAACAAAACACTGGTGAGATAAGAAATGCAATACTGCCACAAGAGAGCAGAACAGGTCTCTTTTTCTCCCAGTATTGACATTGACAGAACCTTCCAAACAGAGGGAAAGAAACTTCTGAGCCAGATAGGCCAGAAAACTGAGGTAACTTCCACGTGCACAAAAAGAACCTTCTCTGTCCATAGGGGAAATCATATCCCCGTCCCCATTAGTCAGATTTACGCTGAGACTGCATTTTGTGCCCTCTGGAAATGTATTGCTGAGTGGCAGTTAATCCTGCCTCCAGAACCTAAAGACTTGCCTTGCAGAAATGTCAAGCTTGGTATTTAAATACAGTTGCACTGCACTGAGACAGCTCAGCCCAAAGCCTTCTCAGTGTCTCATGGTAGTGACTTCTAAAGATGAATAAGATGTTGGACGGAACACTTCCATTTGCCACCTCTATATTTGCTTGTCATTAAGCTTTTCTCTCTCCGTTGCACAAATCCATTTTCCTCCCCCTCTCCTCTTCCAGCCAGTCTTTTCCTCTTTGCTCCCTGGCTGATTTATTACCATTCACCACAGAAAATTCATAGTATTATTTCAGTTCTCACGTCAATCAGCCTACCTGCCAAGGAGCAAGCCTGCCTCAGTTTGACTGATTGTCTTCACCTCTTGCTTTCTAAAAAGCCAAGTCCAGTCGAGGCAGCCTATTGTACCTGTTCCACCTCATAATCACTGATTAGCCCTTTCAGTTCCATGAATTATCTGGACATGCTCCCTCCTCCTGCCATACCACAGTTCTCTAATTACCCACTTGTTCCAGCAAGATCTTGCCTTCTCAAGCTCCAGCATTACCTCATTCTCTTACCTCAGGCCAGTGTTGGTGTCTCCTCAGCATCCTCTGTGATGAGGATGGATTAATACATTTCTAACAGAAGTGGTTCTAATTTCCCAGGAAGCAGCAAAACCTGGATTCCTCTACAGCTTCCCATTCTTCCAGTCTCCTGCTGACCCCAGAAACCTCACTTTCATCAGCACACCATCGTTCAAGGGGAGCTTTTCAAAAGCAGCTACTTGAGATGCTAATGGTTTTATCATTGCTTTTGTAAATAGATGAGATACTCAGTGCTAGGGGTGTTTTCCTCCAGTGTTACATCTGTAAGTCCAATGAGCTCTATTTTACCATTCACAGTTCCCCACACTGTTGACGTGGGGAATTTTCCCCAGCACATTCCTGTCAGTGCTGTAACAAAGCACTTCAAAGCACATCTCTGAGCTGCTTAGTATTTATAAGCACAGCAAAGCCAAAAAGCCTTTCTGATTTTCCTCTGCTAGCCTAAATCAGCTCTTTATTCAGTTGGTTTGGAACAGACTGATCTACTAGTCATAATTACTCCAGCAAGCTTGCTTCAGCCAGTGTCATTAATGACTTGGACTGAAATTGAGGCCTAACAGCACCACTTCCAAAATCCTAGGGCAGTGGCTCACCTCCCAGTGAAGCCAAGAGGACTCCACGTGACTAGCAAATGTGTGCTCACAGATTTGCATTCCCAAACCCACTGTGAAGTTTTAAATATTTCCTGGATGAAGGAGAAAGTCAAACAAGTAAAGACAGCAGCACATAAAGCAAACAAAATTAAGGTATCTTGAGTAACAAAGGTAATTCATTCAACAAAGTAATACAGAGCACCCCCACACTAAAACTAAAGAGAGGTTCTGGATCAGAAACACTCAAATCCAGATGAAAATGAAGGTCAAGGGTTATAGCAGTGAAATGCAGAAACCCCACAATCTGCAATTGCCATCTTCTGTATTTCAGATCAATTCATAGAATCGACAAGCTTGGAAAAGACCTCAAAGATCATAGTATCATAGTATCAGTCAGGGTTGGAAGGGACCACAAGGATCATCTAGTTCCAACCCCCCTGCCATGGGCAGGGACACCCCACACTAGATCAGGCTGCCCAGAGCCTCATCCAGCCTGGGCTTAAACACCTCCAGGGACGGCACTCCAACCACCTCCCTGGACAACCTGTTCCAGGGCTTCACCACTCTCATGGTGACAACTTCCTCCTCACATCCAGCCTGAATCTCCCCACCTCCAGCTTCATTCCATTCCCCCTAGTCCTATCACTCCCTGAGATCCTGAGAAGTCCCTCCCCAGCCTTCCTGTAGGCCCCCTTCAGCTACTGGAAGGCCACAATTAGGTCACCTCGGAGCCTTCTCTTCTCCAAGTCCAACCTTCAAACACTTAAATACGAAAACTACTAAACCTGTAAACTCCACATTTATTCAGATGGGCCACACCATCCCCACTCTGAAATCCAAACACTTTCTGCAGCAGGAGTCTCCTATCAGCCTCTCATCTGGTGCAAGAAAACTTTATTAATATTTAAGTACCTGTTAAGGAAATCCGGGCTTTATAATCTCGCGGAGCACAGACTCACTTCCAAGACGGCTCAATTTTAATGCAGCTATAAAAGTTGGGAACACTTCCCCAGAACACTTGTAAATCTAACATTCTCAAAGTCAAATACACTCTCTCTCTTTTTTTTTTCTTCTTTTTGGCATGACACCTTGTACTCATTTAAAAAAATGAAATTACCTTTAAACACAGATGCACAAAAGCCTTGATGCAGGCATGCCAGATGCACAGCAGCTACCCAAAGGCTAATCACAAGCAATTGAAGTGTTATTTTCTGCAAGAGTTACATCTGTCTCTGTATACACCATGCAATTAATTGGTGGGGAAAGATGACCATCTATCTGTCTCATTAGCACTGTAGCTCCTTGATTATTCTGCTATGAACAGAGTTAAAGGCAGGGTTGTTCTTGTTCCACTTCATGTAACTGCTCTGCTCATAGAATTCACTTTGCACTCATGGCATTCCTTCGTTTGTTTCAGCTCACTCAACCTGATACTAAATCCTTGCCAGCTAGTCAGGAAGATCAGGCTTGGTGCTCAACCCATAAAGGCCATTTCTCTAGACAGCCCAAGAAAGGGAGAGTTGTGCCAGATCCACAGCATCCTTTTAGGGTTTACTCCCATCAACAGCCCCTGCTGCAAAGACAGCCTCTGAGAATAGCCTAAATGAGCCTTACCCCCAAAGGAAATGCATAAGCTCAACCCAAAATCTGCATGTGGCTTAAGATGGAGTTTTACCAGCCCCTCACCTCACCAGCTGCCCCCCATGCATCTCTGAGACAGCAGTCATGTTCCTCCTCACCAACCCTTCATGGGACTCAGCAAGCTGCCCAGCAAGCTGCCACACAGCTCAATTTCTGCTGGCCCAGTATATCCATAACTGCCACTACCAAGCTGCTCTGGCATGTCCACCAGCCCTGGAACACCCACACGTTCCTGGTACCTACTGCCCAAGGTGTACTCACATGCATCCCCACGGCCTCCATGGCCAGCACACGCACACACATCCCAGTGCCCCTTGATCACTGATACCTGCCAACACAGCCCGATGCCCGCAGACTCCAAGCACTTCCCGCATCCCGATACCCTCCGCCGCCGGGTCCGCTACGGTGAGATCCGGCCGCCAGCACCGCGGAGAGCTCCGCGCCCGCGGGATCAGCACCGCAGACAGCTCCACGCCGGCCGGGCTTCAGCACCGCGTACAGCTCCGCGTCCGCACCCACCCCAGGCGTGGGCACCCCACACACAAAATGAGGTCCCAGGTGTGTGTCCCCAACCCCAGGTATGTGTCCTCCATCCAAGCTCTGTGTGTCCCCAGCCCTGGGGACTGCCTGTCCCGGGTATGCGTCTCCCTCCCTACCCCACGCCTGGAGGTTGTGGGGGTGTCTCTTTCGTGCCCCCCCCATCCCGCTGTACCCCCGAACCTGTCGTCGCTCTGGAAGGACTGGTCCCCCAGCAGTAGGTCGCGGAAGCGGTACCGGGGCGGCAAAGGCAGCACTTCGGACTCCAGCTCCGTCATCTTCAAGGCGGCGATGTCCAGAATGACCCCGCTCTTGCGGCTCCCGCCGCCGTCCCCGCCGCCGCAGCCGCCGGGCGACGAGAGCCTGAGGGAGAGAAGGGGGCAGTGGCAATATTGGGGGAAAAGAGGGGTTTAGAACAGAGACAGGGGGGACGCCCTGCCTTGCCCTGCCCGCCCCTGCCGTTCGCCCCCGCCCCGACACCTCCTCCTGGGGCCGGCCCCGCACAACCCGCACCCCGGCACGCACCGGCCGCTGCTGCCCCGCACCGCCGCCCCCCGCGCCGGGAGAGGCTGGCAGCCCCCCAAATGCAATTACATTGCGGGGCAGGCGGCGGTGCCCCCACTGCAGAGAGCTCCCCCCGGGGGCATGAGTAGCCAAGGGCTCGGCCAGCCTCAGGTGAGGGGCCGGCGGGGTGGGCACGGCACAGAGTCCGGTCCCCCGGAGCTCCCCGCAGCCCGCTGCGCACAGGACATTTGTTCCACAGCAGGCAAACAACAGAGAGCAAGAAGAGCCAATGGAACAGCCCAATCAGCAGCAGGGAACAAAACCGCTCGCAAGATAGATCCACAGCTGAGAACCAAACCCAGATCCACCCCCAGCCTCCCTCCGCAAGGAGAAGTGTGGATGGGAGGCAAACGAGGCGACGGCTCCACAACTGTGCCGGAGGCAGAAGCACAACCTCCCCTCCGGCCTGCCAGTTCTTAAATCATCTGAACGGTCCCAGTATTAAATGAGAAACCGCGAACACTGATGAGTCAGTCGTCTGTCCAGCTGCCAAGTGTCGTGGCCAGGAGGATATATCACCCATCCCTTGGCATGCTGCTGCCTCTGATCAAGGGTGGGGGGATCGCGATGCCTGGGAGAGACCCAAGGTGATAGCTCAAAGACAGCAATGTGCAGCCAGCTCCACGCAGTCTGCTCTGCCACACAGAAAGGAGATGAAACTCAACCAGCTCTCAGACTATCATTTCAGAGGGTTAAGAGCTTGTCGTTGGTCTCTTTTTTTCAAACAACATTTACCAGCCAGAACATGGGCATGGCATTGCTGCCCTGTGCCACTTACTAATTTCAGCAAACCAGAGTTAAGCTAAAACTTCCCTTTGCAAGGGAACAAAGCCATTCAATGCCCTAAAGCCATTGTGCAGACACACAAAGCAAGATCAAAGCTCCTGATCCTTTGGGGTTTGGCTTCATCAGTGCAATTTATCTGTGCCATGAAAGAAAAGAACTCCAATTTCAAAGATCCTCTGTGGAAAGTGGGAAGGACAGGGAAATCCTGGAAGAGGAGATGTGGTGCCTCTGCAGAGAGCTGGTTCTTTGTCCCTCACATGTAACTTTGGAGTGTGAGTCAGGCAAATAGCTGAAACTCATGTCAGATGTACTTCCAAAGGTCTCACCCAAAGCCTCTCCAACCCAGTCCTGCCACCTTCCCGCAGCTTTGCCTCCAGTACATATTGCATAAGCTATAGGCAGGGAAAAAAAAAGAGCTTCAAACAGCTGAATACTAACTTGGCAATAAGTGGACGTGTAGGGCTTTTGCTGCTGGCTGCAGAGATGTGGTCTGAGGCTCTTTCAAATCATCTTCCACCTTTAACAACTCAAGCCCCAATAAATAAGTTCCCAGCTGACCAGGCTCCAAAATCCTGTTCAGCTGTTGTTCCTGAGTCTCTGGAAGAGCAACCAGCATGCAAAATTTCTGCTGAACACAGCCCCAGAAGACGAAGCAACTCACTCTCAGCACTTCAGATGTTTCTCACTGATGTTATTTGCCACTTAATTCTGTACCCCTGAGCTTTTCAATCCCTTTTAGCTGCCATATGCGCACTGCATACATCTGTGCAGGGCCTTGGGCACCAGGGACGTTACTCTACAATACACATTGATCCAAAACATGGTCTTTAAGAGAAATCAAGCCAACTTCTGTCAACTCAAGGACTCCCTCTGGATCAAGTGCTATAAGAACAAAAGTTAGCTGACCACCTTTAACTCGCATTGCAAAGGAGGAGCTAACCTTCATCTAATCACAAAGGAAAAAGGCACAATTAAATCCTTCCTCTTAGAGCTTAGCTATGATAAATTACTCCAAAAGCACACTTTCTCCAGGCCAACTCCAGCAAAGTTCTAGCCCAGCTGGGATTTCCTGCTGCTCAGAGGCCAGGACAGCATCATAAAACTGGACTTTCAGGTAGAGGAAAAGATAAATCTTAAAGATCATCCATTCATCTCATATTATAACACACGATTTCAGATGCCTAACTCCAAATGTGGGTGTTAGAACCACATCTGAAGGACACTGCCACACACAGTGAGCTCCACTGATTACTAAGGGCCTGTTTAAAGCAGCACAGTTTCCTCTCCTAGAGGCAAGACTGAGCGCTACGGCTGCACAGACATGGACACACTGACTGCCATGTGGAAAGGGCACCTTTACACGGAGCTGCCACCCTGTCCTACATTCCCCACAGCCTGAGGTGCAGGCAGGCAGGACCACCATAACCCTGCACCCACCAGAAGTCAAGGGCATTCATGTCTACACAAAACCACCTTCCTCAAATGTCAAACACTTGTACTTTGGGTTTGGATGTGTTGGGGGTTTTTATTTTAAACTCCACATGATTCTTTCAATCCAAATGAATCCTCCTCTTTTGGCCCCAGGTAATGTGTCAGATTCAGGGCAAAAAAACAAAAAAAAAGCAAACATTTACCACTGTCCTTCATTAGCATTAAGAAATTGTAGTAAAATCCAATTATACCAGTATCTGTGGAAACACAATTTCTGCTTTGTATTTGCATCTGAGTCTCTCCTCCCGCTGCAGTAGCAGCTACATTTTGAATACATTATCTCTTATTCTTGCATATGAAGTCATTCAGCATCTTAAAGATTTGGCACATTTGTTTATTCTGGATGAACTGATTCAAAATCTGGTCTTGAAGAGAAATCAGTGAGACAAAAAGTTCAGCAAGACAAAAAGTTCAGTGAGAGGGAGAGTGAATCTGCTCGATAGAGATGCCTTCATCAATCACCCATGGACTTTAAGGTATGCTGCACGTAAGAGTCATAGGAAAAAATATGTGCTCCTGCAATGCACAGACATCTCCTGACACTGGCACAGAGGATTTGCAACCCTCTTCTCCGCCCAAACATTGGGATTCTGAGCTGTAAAAATGCCACAGCAACTCAGCTACTTCTTCAAAGCAGTAGTGGTATCAAATGAAAAAATCATGAACAAGCTTGTTTATTGCATAGTCTTCAAATACTACTGGAAAAAAAATTATATCCCAGAGTGGTTTATAGCTAAATACAGGACTGCAGCTTTATTTTTATCTTCCTTTTCCTTCCTTCCTCCAGAACCATGTACCACTAAAACTGCATGCTGCAATCAGCATATGGAAACCTCAACACTATTCCACTTTCTCGCTACGACACCGTCTCTCCCCCAGCTTGGCCAGCTCCCCGGCAGCAATCAGCATGCTGGGAGGGGAACACCCTCCTGCTCAGCCTCTTGGGAACATGGGAATTGGGATCAAGCTGAGTCTGAACCAAATCAGATCTTCCCATTGATCTCTCCTACTATTGAACTGCAGCTAGGCATCATCACCAACCCAGCCCAGCCAACAAAGCTGCCTCTTGGAGCATGTTCTAGCAGGAGTCTCAGGACCTTGGATTTCTTCAATAAGCCTCCTCCTTCTCCAGTCTTGGGCTCCCCAGTTCAAGAGAGATGGGGAAATACTAGAGAGAGTCCAATGGAGGCTACTAGGATGATTAAGGAACTGGAATTTCTGTCTGGCCAAGACCCATCACGGGGCAGTGGTGTCTAGATTGCACTCAAGGGATAGGAAAATTCTCACCTGGAGCCAGGCTGCCCTAGGACAGCAAGGACCTTGCTGTGTCCTCTCCTTCCTGCCAGCTATGTCTGGGAGTCTGGCCCTGCATCTCTGGTCCATACATGAAGATGGAAGCTCAGCCACTGTGAGGCTCCGAGGGAGCATCTCCAATGAGCAAAGCTGCAGAGGAAATTCTGCCCTTTCTTTTGCTATATTTATTAAAATACACACAATCATCTTCTGTTTGCTTCTCTTCCCACAGCTCTTGTGGTTACCGGGTTACAGTTGTTCCCCCTTCTCTTTTTGTTTCTTGCTTCTGAGTGACATCCCTGTGGGGTCTCCTAATGGCCCCAGTGCGTGGGGAGACGCATGCTCGGTCTCCAGAGCCAGGCTGGAAGCAGCACCCTCCTCCTGTGCCGGCAACACACGACTGCTGTGGGCGTTGGCACCGCGCCCTTGGCACGAAGGGGCAGCGAGCTGGCACGGCAGCACCGCACAGCCCGACAGAAGGCAGGGCAGAGACCGTGGGGAGGAAGGCAGCAGATCTGCAGAGCGGTGGCCAAGCACACATGCAAAGCAGGTCCCACGATGGGCATGCCTCACGCCCTGGCTCAGCACCACCCTTCCCCAGACACCAACCACACCTCAGCAGCCTTCATGGTAGGATTGCCCTGTTAGGATGTCCCTGTGGAGGAGCTGGGGTGTTCATTTCAGGCACAGGGCTGCTCTCCCTGCCACTGCCTCAGCGGCATGTGTTCCTTATCACCCTGTGAGCACCAGCCAACATCACTGTTGGTTATATAGAATCATAGAATCAATAGGGTTGGAAAAGACCTCAGAGATCATCAAGTCCAACCTGTCACCCAACACCTCCTGACTAGCTAAACCATGGCTTACATCAGCTTCAGGAAGCAGATGTGCCTGCAGGCTCCCTAAGCTCTCTTGGAAAAATAAAGCAAACCCTTGAATGTGTTTCATTACCCAGCAGTGGGCTTTGGTTCACCCCTTGGACTCAGCTCTGGGGAGGCCACACCTTGAGTATTGTGTCCGATTTTGGGCACCTCCATACAGGAGAGATGTGGAGGTGCTGGAGCCAGGGCAGAGGAGAGCAAGGAAGCTGGGAAGGGCCTGGAGAAGAAATCTGATGAAGAGCAACTGAAGGAGCTGGGGATGGTTAGTGTGAAAGAGAGGAGGCTGAGGGAAGACCTCCTGGCTCTCTACAGCTACCTGCAAGGAGGTTGTGGAGAGGTTGGTGCTGGTCTCTGCTCCCAGGTCATTAGTGATAGAACAAGAGGGAATGGCAGCTTCTTGGAGGAAGAGCCTTAGATTCTTATCCCACCGTCCCCTCTCACTTCCCAGAGGTGATACAGTAACTCATTGATGTCATCCATAGAGATCAGCAGTCCTGGAACCAAAGACACAGGAAGATCTTCTGCACCAAGATGTGGCCTGAGCAGCCTCCTAAGTGGGGCTGTGCTGGGGATGAGCACACACCAGGCTAGGTGGCAGGGTTCTTTCCCCAAAAACTACAAGACTAAAAACACCTCTTCCATTTTCTCAGCCCAAGTCCCACAAACCAAGTGATAAATTGTTGAAATCAGAATTGCTTCCAACCTTAAAGATAATCAACAGTCAGCAGAAACGCTGCCAGCTGCACGAGCAGAGCCTGTCCCTGCCACACTTGCATGGCAGCCCACAGATCAAACCAGGGGGACAGGAATGATGAACTACACAAAATTACTTTCTGGTAATGTATGGAAAAGAGCTCAACAGCCCAGCACTAAAGCCCCAGGCACTAATGGTCTGAAATTGGTTCAGGAAAAGGGAAGCAGGGGAAGATGGGGGGCGGAAGGTCTATTTCCTTTAATAGGCTCCTTTTCTCTACTTCACTAACACTTGTGTCCACTACCATTTCATTTAATTGTTTTCTCAGCTTCTTGTCACTTGTACAACAGTTGTGGGTTTAATAGTTCTTGATTCAAGGAGTTTCAAGTGCTCCAAGGGATGTGAATGGGCCCATCATGGCATTCCAGTAATTATTTCCAGTGACTCTGGGCAGCTTTGCCCCAAGTCCTCTTTGGTGGGTACAACAGCTGCAGAACACACACACACAAAAAACATGAATCATAGGATTATTTCATTTGGAAAAGACCTTTAAGGTCACTGAATCCATCCATAAACCAAACACCACAAAGTCCATCACTAAACCTTGTCCCTAAGCATCTGTCACGGGGTGAGTTGAATCTGCTGATGATACTCAATCCCATGCTGCCATCATGCCAGCTTCAAAATGAAACTGCTGGCTGGAGCAAAGCATCCTGGGGCTTGAAGATCAGATTGTAACATGCCAATAGGCCAAGGCAATTGTGCATTGGATCATTCACAGAAAAACTCCTTATCTCAGCTCGGGGGAGTGGAGTGGGGAGGAGTGGTTGCGTGTTACTTTCCCCCCCACCAGTGTGGGGACAGAGGGAGGCTTGTGAGAGTGGGCTGTGTTAACCCAGGGCTGTGTTAACCCAGGCCAGCATCATATCTGTAAGTACCAGTACATAAAGGGTGGCTACTAAGAAGATTGGAAACTTGCTTGTTTCAAGGAGTGACATGGAAAAGAGAAGGGGCAATGGGTATGAGTTGCTCCTGAGGAAACTCCAGTTGGACTTCCCATGTGAATTTTTCACCATGAGAACAGTTAGACATTGGAATCATCTCCCAAGGGTGGGTTCTCCTACGTTGGACTAGTTTAAGACTCAGCTTTACAGGGTGAGCCATCTCAACTACACTATCACCTAGAAAGGTTGGAGCAGATGATCCTTGGGGTCCCCTCCAACCTGGCATTATGTGACTCTGTGAAGTCTTTCAAGCACTCCATCTCCCAGATCATAGAATCAAAGAATCAATAAGGTTAGAAAAGACCTCAGAGATCATCAAGTCCAACCTATCACCCAACACCTCATGACTAACTAAGCCATGTCTTCAAGTGCCACATCCAATCTCCTCTTGAACACCTCCAGGGACAGTGACTCCACCACCTCCCTGGGCAGCACATTCCAATGGCCAACAACTCTCTCTGTGAAGAACTTTCTCCTCACCTCAAGCCTAAACTTCCCCTGGAACAGCTTGAGACTGTGTCCTCTTGTTCTGGTGCTGGTTGCCTGGGAGAAGAAACCAACCCTCACCTGGCTACA
Source organism: Melanerpes formicivorus (assembly GCF_026170545.1). NCBI lineage: Eukaryota > Metazoa > Chordata > Aves > Piciformes > Picidae > Melanerpes > Melanerpes formicivorus. The sequence continues at coordinate 6,158,979 of NW_027142385.1, read as the reverse complement.
ACCTCCTTTCAGGTAGTAGATCAAACCCTTACATCCACATTTGCACCTCTATGGACAGTCAAACTGTCTACATCAGGGGCTGCTATTGCTCCAAAGTAGCAGAGAAGCACTGAGCCCTGTGACAAATCCATCCATCCACTGCTTGGCTTTCAACAAGCTGAGGCAATTTAGCACCACAGGCCCCACCGAAAAATTAGCATTTTGTGTGTTTCTCATTGAAAAGGAACAGGAAGAGTGAGTCAGTGCAAAGCTCCCCAAGCCTTCCCTCCTGCTGGCAATGCTATTTTCTAGAAGATAGAAGTCAAAATTGTACCTTCCAGGGCCAGAGCCATTTTTCTTATTAGACAGCCCTGTATTAGCAATTCAGCCCCACGTCTCCCCATTCCCTTCTGGCCTGGTGCTCACGCACACTTTGTACAACAAGGTAAAGCTCACAGAAAGGAAAGCCCTGCTGAGAAGCCTTTTCACTCTCCTTTGATCCCAGCAATAGCACAGGGAGCACACAGGTGGCACAGGCAGGCAGTGCCCTGGCCAACTCCAGCCCCAGCAGTTGGATGGCTGCTAGCATTATCCATTGGTGGCCTTGCCAAGGGTGAAGAAGTTGGAAAGAGCAAGCTGCAGCCCTTCCTCAAGAGCATCCTGCAAGGCAGTGCTGAGGGGGTTCCAGCAGAAGAGAAGTTAAACAGGTCATGCTGATGTCCCTGGTGACTGCAAAGCCTCGTTAAGGCTGGCATAATGGGGAAAGGAACTCTTGGTTAGTGGTGGCTGAGAGGATCAGCTCCCTCTCCCCAAGCCTGGGCTGGGGCTGCCACAGCAGTGAAGCAGAAGAGCAGCACACAGCCAGGTTTCCTTTCCTGACATGCCCCTCATTCTGCAGCACACTGCCTTCATTCCAGGGCCTTCCTGACCACCCAGCCCCTGCACTCCTGCTCCCTGTTCCTCCGCCAAAGGCACAGGTATGTGCCGTGGTGGGAAGGTGACAGAAAGGACATCTGCAGCCTTGGGAGCTCTTTTCACACAAGCACCAAGCTTCCAGTTTAACTCTTGTTATTTTAACTGTGGCATTGTATGCCCATCCTTCCATTTTGTAGAGGTTTGTGAGACAGTTGCAACCACATGGGGCAAAGACAGGCTGGACAGGGCAGATAAAGGCTGGTGGAGAGGAGGATAAGGAGCACAGTATGCATTAAGGGCCAGCCAGAGCCACCTCAAGCCCTGTCCTTTTTCAAGAGTGCACTGGAGCTATCACTGCAATTCAAAACACATCCCCCAGCTTCTGGCAGCAAACAGGCTCCAGCCTCTCTCAAAGACCCTCCTGGAGGGATGAGGAACTTACCTCCTCATCTTTGCTTGCCAGTATCAACCAGTATCAAGACAAAAAGCTGAAGAAAGTGTTTGCAGTGACTAGTGCAGGGAACCAGCCTGGACTCCAGCTCTCAAGCCCAGCAGCTCCCAGGTGCCACTGAATCCTCCAGGTTTTCAGTTTTGTGAACAGTGTCTATCACCCACAGGTCGCTGCTGTGCCAAGCACCAGGGAGCAGAGCACACCATCTGCTTGGGAGAGCTATCAGCACAGGACCAGAAAGGGGATTCAAGGAGTGAGCAGCAATCCCTCACTGCAGGGCACCATCAGCCCTGTTGGGGATTTCAGAGGCTGTGCACATCAGGCTTCCCTGGGAAATCCCCCAGCCTTCAATGACAGGGCGCTGCTGTTGCACACGGGGATAACACCAGGCTCATGATTCATGCCAAGCAACCGTGAAGAATCTTAAATCTAAACAGATTATTAAACTAAAAAAGAGAGCAACTGACTTGTCACAGCCTCCAGCTCTGCTCTGGAAACCAATAGCCAACCCTCCATTATTCCCTGCTGAAGGGGAATGTAATTCCTCCCCACACTACGACAGGTCTCTACACTCAGATGCTTACAGACATCAGGTATCTAATCCCAGTGCAGTTCCACTCACCACTCAGACTGACCCCTCAGCTATCCCACAGGTCCCTGCTCCCACAGCTGGCATCATGAGGAAGGCCAGAAAGCCAAGTGGCTCTTGGCCAGTTAGAACTCCCTCACGAGGAATCCTTGTAGTCCCTACAAATCCAAACGCTCCATGGCAGTCTCGCTCCTGCCAGTGCACCCTTCTGCAGGTGGCAGCAGCCCTCCTGCCTCCAGCCCAGGGGACAGAAAACCTCACTCTGAGCTAAAGTGACACTTCAAAGTCCTTTGTGCCCTCCTGCTGTTGCCCAATCCATTTTTTTCTTTTCCTGGGGCTTCCCCTCCAACATGGAGCTTGCCTGAGACCAATGTCACTCTCTCCACCTTGGGAACCAGCCAAACCCTTGTCTCAGTAGATGAGGACACACAGGCAGGACAATGCTATCTGTTCCTAGCTCTCACCAGGATGAGCAAGAAGATGCTCCCAAGGCAGAGCTCATGGCTCTCCAGAGTCATTATTCACAGGAGGGTACCTGCTTATCCCACTGCACACGAGCCTGGCAGTGTCTTACTCCCCCTCACTCCAAGCTGTTACACCCTCCACCAAATCTGCCAGTGGCCAGAGGTTTTCAGGTTCATGCCAGTAAAATAAAGGCTGCAAGATCAGGAAAGTGCTAATTGCTGTTAATGTTCTGCTGAGAAAATTGTCCTTTCTGCACAGCCCCAGACTGCTGTGAACTGCTAGGGATGAGGCATGGAGAAGAAACTTCTCTACACTTCAGACCACTGCAGAACACTCCCTTCTATTGAAAGCAGAAAATAATAGCAGGACGTGGGAGGAGGAGAAGTCTTTTCACACTGTTCAAGGATACAAAGACTTACAGGAAAAAAAAAAGCCCCAGGAGGCAAGCTTGTCTCCTGCCAGACCAGGATGCAACAGGATGAAGAAGGGGATGTCTCCTGGGTTAGAAGGCAAGAGACAAACAGAAGGAGAAGGCTGAAGCAGACATTTCCCAAGGGATCCCACAAGGCGCTCTGCTATTCCACAGGCTCAGAAGTGATGCTGATGACCCCAGATTATCCAGCATGATCAAATTAGACCTGTCTGTGAACAGCTGCAGGAGGATCTTGCAGCACTGACTGACTCAGTGATAAAACATAAACCAAAAATGAGCATCAATAAATGCCAACAAATTCAGAAGTGTGGAGGGGGGAATCACTTTCCTGCACAGGCACTAGAGGATCTGCAAATTAGCACTCAGAAAAGAGCCAAAGTCACAGCAGATAAATGCCAACAGCTGGCTGCCAGTGGTGGTCAAAACCCAAAGTGTTAGGAGAGGCTCAGCTAAAGCCACCATGGAACCACACACAGCTCTGGTTCCCCTCTTCAGAGATGATATGGCACAGAGAAGGGCAACAGGGATAACTACAGGGTTATAAAGTGTTTTGTTCAAGGAGACACTAAATAGAGCAGGAGGAGTTTTTAGCCTGGAAAGAGACATGATGAAAGGCAGGTGAAATCAGAGCAGGCAACCAGGGAGCAAGCACACCACAAGAGCTGCAGGAACCCAGGGAAATCAGAGGGTAGAAGGCTCAAAGGAAAAGCAGCATGTGTGCACAAAGAGCAGGTGCATGAGAGAAGTCACATCCTCTCATACAGGCAGAAAGTACCACTGGGTTCAAAAGGAACCAGGCAAATCCAAGGGGAAGCATCCAGACAGGTCTTCAAAGCTCAACCACAATGTACAACTGCCAGATGAAGATCCCAATCCAACAGGCTGCAGCAACACAGCCCAGGGAAGGGGCTGCCCTGTCAGAGGACACCAGGCCAGAGGCACCTGTGCTCAGACCCAGGATGGCTCATTGCCTGTTTTTATTCATAAGAAGGATGAATGAGATGTTCCACACTCCGGCACAGGTTGGCGTGGATGCAAGAGAAACACTTACAGGCTCCAAAACAAATTGCATACAGCATTTGGGAACCAGGCGTGGAGGTCAGGAAAAGGTCACTGATGGAGAGCAGGGAGGATTCAAATAGATGCTGTAAATATTTTTGCAAAGCAGAAAGAGCCTTGAGCACAGGCAGTGACCTACTTTGCTGTTCTCTAGCAAAGGGTGACACAGCCATGCCAGATCCCAACATCACCTTCTAAGGAGGACATTCAGCATGGTAGGGGTCAATTGTTACACTGAAAAGCAGGAGGGTCCCAAAAACCTCTTCCCACTGACCCAGGTGGACACTCTCCTGCAGCAGCTTTCACATCACAACCTGCTAACAACCATGTCAAGACTCAAGACAAAGCTGCATGCTTCCTGTTCCTAATCAGCTGAGGAAAACAAGAGCAGAATTCCTCATCTCTGAAAATACAAGGTGTTTGGCCCTGTAGTTTTGTGCCTCCTATTGCAATTTCTCCTGGAACAGTGAGGCCAGGATCCCCACTGGCAGCCAGAGCAACAGTTGCTGCAATCCACCAGGCTGACTTTTTGGAAGCTGATAAATGTCTGGTCCTGCCTGGAGGAACTGGTTATTAATTATCTACAGAGTCTGGTTCAGCACAAGCTCTGCCAAAGAAGCATCTTCCCATTCATTTCCACCAAATGGAACACTAAAGAGACAACAACAGGCACTCAGCTACGGGGACCATCCTTGTGCTAACTCAGACAATCCATTTGGTCCATCTGAAGCGTGCCAGGAGAAGCTGTGGGAGAGCCAACCCAAGTCTGGATGAGAGTGTTCACACTGAGCAAGACTCTAGTTTAATCAATGCCTCTTTTTTTCTGGTGTTCATATCCCTCAAGGATCCAGATCAGCTCTCTCATATAGACAGAGCTCTGAGAACACACCTCTCACTTCCAGTTCAGCAAGGACAGCAGGCAAATACCTGCCTTTGGGCATTTTGACCAGAGCAGCATAAAGTGCCTGTAGGTATTTTTATCCTTGCTGTCACTGCTCCAAGTCTGGCTGTGATTTCTAGGGCCAGAAAGCACAACCTGGCTGCCCAGGTGGGTGGGACTGAACACAAACCCCACCACAACACAGCCCAAATCAAGCCAAGCCCTCTCTAGCTGGCACTGCACAAGGATATTCAGATCTGTTTTACCAGCAGCGCTCCCAGGTCTCTTTGGTTGCTGCTCTCCTGCCCTCAAACTCAGCTTCTCAAGCACTTGCAGCTGCTCCAGCTGGGACCTAGCTTCCCTCCATGTCCTGCTCCCAAATCCACATCAAGGTACCTGAACCCACCCCACTCAGCACAGAACATCTACTGTTTGCTCCAATTCTAAACAGCAGCACTGAGCTAGCAGACAGACAGATCTCCTGTGAGAGACATTAGAAGCACACACGAGAAAAGCCACATACGTCTAAGAAAAGGCTCTGATCCTCCCAAACAGCTCCTCCGGGTACCCTCTTGCATGTCGCCGCCTTTCACCTCTTGCTTCTTAAATAAGCCATGGTGGCAGGAGGTAGTGGATGGCAAACCCAAGCCTCCTCTCGTGTGTCCCTGCTTCTCCCACAGGCCCCTTTACTTGTGCAGGTTATTTTTGTGTGAGCCCTTCCATATGGCTGCTCATTCATCACTGTTCTTCGGAGTGCCCTTACATGGGCAAGGCAGAGGAAGCAGAGCAGCTGGCCAGAGGAAATCCTCTATTCCCCTAAATGACAGGCTGGCTCCTTACACAAACATTTACCAGATTTCCCATGAGGTAGGAAAGGAAAATTTAAGTAATTTGTACCCTCTGGGGCCCAGAAATCTGTATTTGCTCTCCAAACACACTTTCAAGTGCTTTTACAGTTAACTCCTTGCTTTCTGGGACTTTCAGGACCATTGTCACCTTACAAAGAGGGCCAGGGAAAGCACACAGACCATCCACACACATATCTCCACGCTGAAGCAACTGAGAAGCTGGAATTTCTCTTCAACAGCTTTTAATCCAAATCTAGGTTTGCTAAGCAAGGAGACAACTGAGGTTTCCACTGGTTTCAAGGGGGCCAGCACAGCTGAAGTCCCCTTGAACGTTTGGCAGCAGGTACACTGAACACGTTCCACATCTTTGCTGCTCAGATACATGCTGGCTGTCCCATCCTTCACACACACCTCTGGTGACAGGTCTGCTTGTCTGCCATCACACCTACCCTTACAAGCACACACCTGGGAGCATGGAGTGGAGACAAGCTGAGGAGCCTGTGTAGGATTCCCAAGCCCTGGCCCCTCCCCCTGGGAACTGCACGTTCGTCACACACAAAGCCCATGTCAGACACAGGCAGGGCGCTGCCTTCATGGCCCTTTCAAATGAACAGAGGTAAAACCCTTGGAAGGCGAGGAAGAAACTCTTGTAGTAAGGCAGAGGCTGAGTAACAGCAGGTTGTTAAACATGGGTTATCCCCTGCTGAAAAGGGATGTGCACCCCCAGTCCAAGCTGCAGAGGGGAAATCAGGGAGCTCCTGAGTGGATTCCTGAGATCTTCTATTGCAGATGGTGTTTATTTCTCTGCCTGCTCCTGCACAGTCCTCTTTAGCCATTCTACAACAATCATTTTCTGCTTCTAAATCTGAACAAGCACTGAAAAAGTTCATTAGAGATCCAGGCTGCTCTGAGCTGGGCAAACAGGCAGCCACAGGCAAAGCTGTCAAGTCCTGAGGACTCCAACCAGCTTTTCAATACCTCTGGAAGGGCAGCAAAGGGAATGAACACAAAGGCAAGATGAGCCACAAAAAGCAATGGCATTTTAACCTCTCTGGAGCCAGAGGGGGTTAGAAACACATTGGGCTGTATAATAATAATTAGAAAACAAAGCTCTTCTATTCAGATTGAAAGAGACAGAGGGGAAGACCTTTGGACAAGCATTTTGTTGTTGCACACCAGATGAGGATAAATGACCCCAAGCAGGACTGCAGTGTAAATACTAAGGAGCAATAACTGCTGGGCAAGCTGAGCAACTCATCATTTTCCCACAGTGCTGGAGCCCAAACCCACTGCAAGCTGCCATCTCCGGCCTGGTCTCACAGACATGTTCAATAACCTTCTGAAGGATGTCATTTCTGCAAACACACCAAGTACAGATGCAAAATGAGGCAAGTGGACTTGGCGAAGGGCCTGTGGCTCCACAGCCCTCCTGGAGCAGCCCACAGCAGCTGAATGGTGTTCTCACAAATTAGGTAGTCCTGGTTCCTGAGGCAACACAATGCCTTGGCCACACTGGATGTTGTGCCTCTGACAGAAAGGACAATAAGGGAAATGATGAGGGACTTCATCCCAAGAACCAATATCCAAGGATTTTACCAATTATCAGGTCAGTGGCAATGTACTGAATGCATTCACCAAATAGAATGTTCCTTCTTTTTCCACCTAGGCTTTTGGGAATAAAAGATGGTTTGCCTAAATCACAGCAAGCAGATGCCAAGATAGAGCACCTCAGCTGACCAGCCTAGGGCACAAACACAGCTAAGGTCTTTATCTGCCAAGAATTAATTGAAACACACACTTCATTTGCTCATTCCAGCTGACAGTTGATGAGTGTGACAGTCAGAAGAGCCATGCTAGGAAATGCAATCAGATCAATGATAATATAAAGAAATTGTTAGAAGAAGCTTGGATACTTCAGCACAAGGCTTGTCCCTTGTGTGAGATACATTCGCTGCTGCTGAATGGGCACAGGAGGACTGTGGCATTGGATCTCTGATCCCCTTCAAGCAGCTCTTCATTTCAGCCCCTCCCTCATTACTGGACACCCTAAGTTTGGCACAAAACCAGCCCAATGCCGGCGCATGGGCTGCTACGCACCTATGGAAATGTTGCCTCTTTGCTATGGGGTGGCTTCAGAGCTCAGATGAAGCAGCTCCTCCAAATCACTGCACACAGCCGAGCCCGGTTCTCCCCGCGGGGTCCCGGCCCCTCCGGACACGACCGGAGAAGGGAGACGGGGCTCGTCCCGGTTCTGCACGGCGGAGTTCTGCCGTGCCACAGCCCCGAGGCTCACCACGACAGCGGCACAGGCAGACCCGGGGACACCTTCCCTCACCCAGACACCCCCCGTCCCGCCGCCCGGTACCTGTGGGCGCTGCCATCGTCGTAGACGAAGGAGCGGTTGGTGTAGCACTCGGTGCAGACGGCGGCCCCGCCGCCCGCCCGGCCCTCCGCCGGTCCCGCCGGCTTGTAGATGCCTTGCAAGCTCCGCTCTTCTCCCGAGAACGGCATCGGCGAAGCGGCGCGGGTGCCCGGAGGGGCGAGGCGGAGCAAAGCATGAGCTGCCCGGGCTGCCGAAGCCGCCGGCCGGGGGCTGCCTGCCGCGGGCACAGCCGCCACCGCCGCCGTCCCGTTCTCGCTTCCCAGCAGCCCATCACGGCGTGCCCCGCCGCCGCAGCAGCCCGCGGGCCGCCCGAGCGCTCCGCATGCCGGGGACTGGGCGGCCGCCGGGGGGAAGCCCGGCGGCGTGCGGGCAGCAACAGGTACCGGAAAGTTGAGGGGCGGGGAGTGATGCACCGGAGCGAGAGTGGGAGGAGAGGGGGGAGGGGGTCCTGCCCGACGCCTACCGACGGCCCTATTCGCCTCCTCTCCCTACCGCGCTGCCCGCCGAGGCCCGCGGTGCAGAGCGGCGGGGCGGGACTCGACACCGTGCTGCTGCTCCTGCTGCTGCCGCCGCCACCGTCGCCCCCGACCCCGCCGCTACACCGCGGCGCCCCCTGCCGGCTCCGCAGGCACCTCCCGCCGCCGCCCCCCTCACCGGCCCCGGGACTCCTCGGACCCCCGGGCTGCGTGCGCCGGACCGTGAGCCCACCCCGGTATCGAGTTCACGGAGCACGGCGGCTCCCTCTGCCCGCCCGGCTCCCCGGGGCATTCGGCTTGGTCTTTATTTTTAATTTTTCAGGTTTTCTCCCTTTTTTATTCCCCCCGCCCCCCTTTTTTTTGTTTGTTTGTTTTCTCCCTTTTTCTTCCCTTTTTTCCCCTCTTTTCCCCCCTTTTCTTCCCTTTCTCCCGCCCTTCTTGACTACATTTATTTTCCCCTTGTTTCCCCTTTTTTCCTTCTGTTCCCTTCTTTTTCTCTTCTTTTCTTCTTCTTTCCCTTTTTCCTTATTTTCCCTTTTTCACTTTACTTATTTTCTCCTTATTCCCTTCTTTTCACCTTTTTCTTTCTTGTCTCCCTTTACTTTCCCTTTTCATATTTTTACTTTTCTTTTTGCTACTTTTTTTTTCCTCCCCCCCCCCCCCCCCCCCCCCGCCTTTAAACCTTTTTTTTATTAGTTGAATTTATGTTATATGTTAATTTTCTAGCCAAACAAATATTTGTGTTTTGACCGTGCCGAAAGCAAAGAGGCCGCCTGAGCCCCAGCCTGCTGGGGAATTCCTGAGCCATGCTGGGCGGCTGGGCTGGGAGCGTTGATCTTCCAGGGGCGCCCTGCTGCAATAACACCTTCCCCGCTGCGGGAACGTCCCCGCCCCAGGGACAGCAGGAAGGGCCCGGACACAAGCCGGATGCCTCCAGGAAAGGGTTAATGGGATGAAGTCCAATCTGCCTCCTCTCCCCTCCAAGATCAGCTGGAGCCAGGAGGTGCCCTCCACAGTCATATAGCCAAGCCCAAAGCACCCCAAAATGAGGTCCTTCCCTCAGATGCAAGCCCCTGAGCAAAGAGCGCCCATTGCCATGCTGGGCAATGGCCATGGCAGGGACCGTGGCCCTGTGGCAGAAGTGGTCATGCAGCACACAAGGGCAGCAGAGCCCCATTTCTGGCACTTCCCCCATCTCTATTACTTCTGGGTTTATCCTTCTTCCAGAGACCATGCTGTTGCATGGGCACTGGGGACTTCAGAGAATGGTGGGGGTTGTAAAGGGCATCTGGAAATCATCTAGACCACCCCCCCTACTAAAGCAGGGTCACTCACAGAAGGTTGCTCAGGATCACAATACCCAGGTGGGTTTGGAATCTCTCCAGAGAAGGAGAGTCCACAATGTCTCTGAGCAGCCTGCTCCAGGGCTCCAGCATCCTCACAGCAAAGAAGTTTCTGCTCAAGTTCAAATTCAAGTTCAAGTGAAACCTCCTGGGTTTCAGTTTGTACCCATTGTCCCTCGTCCTGTTGCCTGGCACCACTGAAAAGAGCCCTGTCCCATCCTCTTCAAACTTCACCACGGTGAAGATTGCATGATCCCAGAGCTGTGTGGATGAGCAGATAACCCCAGCCAGGACCATTTAGTACAACCATTTACTACCATTTATTACATCGTTATTTATCGCTCCTGCAGACAGCAGCCAGGCCGCTCCTGTGACCTGCATAATGCTCCTCTGCTACCTCAACCACCCAAAACACCAAAGCCTGCACAGTCAGTCCCCAGGGAAGGGTGACGCCACCCAGGTCAGGAGCTCACCACTTCCAGACTGATGCTTTCTCTCCAACAGCTCCAGGCTGCCCTCAGACTGCCCCCAACCTTCGCCCTCTCCAACAGCTTCTCTCGGGAGCTCTGGTCCTGGCGCGGTGCATTGGCACACGGTGCCCATCGACTGCCGCAGCCTCCGCTCCAGAGGGACATGCCCACTCACACGGGCTGGGCTCTACACTCCTCACTAGGACCGGAGATTTTGTTTCTCCCACAGCATCTCTTCCTCCTCCTCCCTCTCCATATGGACTCTCCTACACAAGGAGTCATTTGTGAGAAAAGCAATTAATGCTGCCCGTGCCATCCATCCCTGAGCTGCTTCCCGACCTGTCATGCTTTTAAGCACCAAAGTTATTCTTCATTCACTAATTGCTTCACATTATTGGGTGCAAAATGTTGACGTGAAGCACCGAGAGGAGAGGGGTGGGTGGCACAGCAGCGTATTGACATGAGAGGTGATAACACAGGAGTGGAGGAGGAATTATTTAAAACAGTTGCAGGGAGGGTGAGGTGGTGAGAAATGAGAAATGACAAATGAACAAGAGCCAGAAGAAGAGAACCTCCCCATCCAAATGCTGCAGCTCGAGTGGTGAGGTTTGCCCAGTCCCACCCAGTACAGCCAGCAGTGATGGGTTGGCCATGGAGCTGTGCCCGGAAGAGCACTGGCGTTTCCCCAACCCTGCCACACAGCAGGGGGAAGGCAGAGTCCTGACCACTGGGCACAGACACACGCTGTCCTGGTGGTGGTACTTGGTGGCATCCTACCTGAGAAAGGAGATTCCTTGTCCTGGGGACTGCTCCCAGTTCCAGCATTCTGCAGAACTTCCAGCTTTTACTTCTCCCACCGAACAGCTCAAGACCATCCTCCATAACAAACCACTTTACAGCCTGCAGTTAACTGAATAAAAAGCAAAACCCTGTCCCTCCTTCCCTACTGATTATTTTTCCTTGCCCTGCTATCATTCAACTCCAGGAAGGATTTCAGGGCAGAGTGTGTGTGTAAAGCAGAGGAGGCCAGGGGATAGGGGTTCTTCATGCTCTGACACTGGCTGTCATGGAGCACTGTCAGCCCCCAGGCCAGGGTTGTTTGTTCTTCCTCAGCTTTCAGCAGAGCACAGGCTGGTTTCGTCCTAACCTCCAGGTCAGAGCCCAGACAGAGAGGTATATGTGGAGGGTGGATGTATTTGGGAGCTGGGCTCCCATCCTAGGTGGATGCTCAGGCCAGGGTCCATGCTGGATTTCTACTCCCTTATGGTGCCAGGCAAGACCACTTCACATTCTCCCTGACAGAGGACACTTGGCTGTGCCAGAGCCTAGAGAGGTTGTTCCAACCCCCTCATCTCTTGCCCAACACATGGAGGTGTTGGCATTAAGGCCCTAGCCAGCCCTGGGACCTTTTGACTTCCAAAGACACAGTAAAGGATGCTGAGATCACCGCATCCCCCTCCCTTGGTACTTCTTTCCCGTGGCTTCCCCACCCGCCGCCTCGCTCGTTAATCAGCCTCACCCCCTCGCTCTAACGAGGATTCATTTGTCTGACTGCAGCTCCCAGCCGCAGCAAAGCCTCTTCCCACTCTGCTTTTATCCAGCGTTTTCTCCCCAGGAAAATACACTGCAACACAAAACACCTCTTCCTTTGCCTCACCCAGAGCTGAGCGCTCTTGCTCCTCCCCAAGGCATTTTCTGCAGCCTTTGGGTAATTTGGGGGGGCTCTTTTCACACTCTCCCCTTTCCACCTGCTCATCTGAGATGCTGCCCTTCTCCTCTACTCGTCCAAGATCTACAGCAGTAAAATTCACTTATTTTTCAAAGGTAACTTTTAGTTTTTGGGGGTCACAGCCAGTACTACCCTGTGATAAAGACTTTCTTCCCATTTGTCATGACTCAACATCATCTTTAATCATTGCTCAGCCCCAGAGATGTCACAGGCTTGGGGCAGGGTGCTGTGGGGCCTGCTCTGGGGCTATCACATATGCCTTGTGCTCCCAAAGCTAAGGGGGAAGGTGGGGAAAAAGCATGGGGAAGGCAGGGGAAAGGCAAGGCAGTGTTGTCATCAAAGGCAGTGCTGGTCCTCCCTGCCTGCAGCAGCAGTGCTCCCCAAAACACCACCAATGCTACAAGTCCTCATTTCCCAACAGTTACCTTCTTAACAGAAAGTAAGATCAATCAGGTGTCCCCTGTGACACCATGGCTTCTCATCCTCCTCGTGACCCACTCAGCCCCCTGCAGCTCTGCTGGAGACCCTATCCAGCATCCCACCATTCCCCATTGCACCCTGAAGCAAAGGAGACCACGTCCCAAGGGGCTGTCTCCCACAGCACACCAGGGAATGGGCACGCCGTGGGATGACACGTGCCATTTGCACAGCCGTGTGCTGTATGTGCATGCACAGATCTCCCAGCAGAGCCAGGCACAGAGAGCAGCATGGGGGGAGCTCGTGCAGGGCTGCTGAGAAAGGCAAACCCTCAGTCTGTGACCCCCCAGGTGAGAGGGAATGACCACCCCTGGCAGATCACAGGGCAGCAGTCTCAACTCCGCCGTTTGTGTGTCTGGGAAAGCAATACATACATCTGTGGGAGGCAATGGTGGGATGAGTCAGAGGGAAGAGGGAAAGTCATTGCCTGAGGAACACATTACCCAAGTCCAGCACACCACAGTGCTCCACAGCCCAGGAAGGATTCATGTCAGGGGGTGCCCTTGCACAGCTCCAGCTCCCCAACAGACCCCTGCCAGGGGACAATAGGGAACAGCCAAACTGGCAGCAGCCCTGGCCAGAGCTGGGGAGGGTCTGCAGCTCCCCCCTCCCTCCCCAAATCCCTGGGACACCCCCAGGTCTATGCAGCTGGAGCACAGCAGGATCTAGAGAGGATAGGATGGAGCATTGTGTGAACCCCAGGACGTGCACTCAGCTCCTACTTTCCTCCACAACCATGGGCAAGATTTGCACTTTGAGGTACATCTCACCTAGACACACATGCACACAAACACACACAGAGGGCAAGAAGCCCCCCAGAAGAACTGCCCCAGCTTGTGGCCCAGCATCACTCCAGCTACAGAGCAGCGGTGGGATCAGGCACAGCAACTCAATCTGCTCCCAGCTGCAAACATTGTCAAAGCATGAAGTGAATTTAATCAAAGCAGAGTCTGATTCAAGACTCCAGTGCTCGGGATGATGCGCACATGAACTGAATTTCATGTGAAAGCTCAGTTTGCCAGGCACAAATACAGCCTGCATCCAGCTTCAAGGAATGTGGCACTAGGACAAGGGGCAATGGTTTTGAAGCAGAATAGGGTAGATTTAGACTGGACATTAGGAGGAAGTTCTTTCCTATGAGGGCAGTGGAACAGGTTGCCCAGGGACATGGTGGAAGCCCCATCCCTGGAGATATTTAAGGTCAGGCTTGGTGGGGATCTGAGCAGCAGGATCTAGTTGGCCATGTCCCTGCTTATTGCAGAGATGTTGGACTAGATGACCTTTAAAGATCCCTTCCAACCCAGCATATTCTATGATTCTATGAATAAATGACAAGGTGAAGTAACCTGCATGGCACACTGTGAAAATGAATAATGAGGACACAGCCCTGCTCTGCTGCAAAACAGGGAACTTTGTCAAGGTGACATTTTGGCAGGGAAACCACCTCTCAGGAACCAGCCCAGCACAGAGGCTGGAGCTCTGTGGCCTTGCAACTTGACATTTGTCACAAGCTGGTGCTCTCTCCATTCAGCTCCTATTTAGCTGGCTGTTTCTGGGTCTGAATGCAGCACTCACAATGCACAGAAGGTTTAACTGCCTTTTTCAAGGAATATAGCAGCAGTTAGTTGTCAAAGCTGTCATTAAACTCAAGAAGTAATAATCAAATATACTCATACAAAAAGATAGAGCTCTGTAACTCTGAGACTGATGTATGCAGAGAAAAAATTAATGCTAGGAAGCTGGATAGAAAAACATGTTTTTAGTGTAGTCAGCTTCCATTAGGAAGAAAAGGCAACCTCATTTGTGTGCCAGGAGTGGCTAATCTCCCTGCCTAGAGTGTCAGCACTCTGAGGTTTTGGGTTGTTTTTAAGTTTCTCTGCTTGTGTTTCAAAGCCCAAATGAAGCACACACTGTGTGACTCCCCTAAAGCCTTCCCTGCCATCATCTCCCAAGCCTCACGGAGAACTTCAGGTGAAGAACTGCCTGCAGTAGCTGAATCATACCTTGAAGTAAAAACATTGCTATTAGGTGACTAAGACCAAACGATTGTCTCCCCTTATTTGTTGCAACTGATGCTGTTATTAAAAACCAGACAAGTCCCTTCCCAGTCCCTCATGCTATCAGGTCTGTGTGTGCTGCTGAAATGCTGCAAAAAGGTTGTAAGCAGAGGGGAGGCCTTGGGCAGGGGCCAAAAGATGGGAAAAGTGCTTTGTGCTCCCCAGAGCTTCCCAGCTGGGGACCAGCAGGGCTGTCAGAGGATGTTCTGTGGTGGGGTCATCTGTGACCTTTCAAAGGCAAGAACTGCATGAGGGCAGGGTGAACACCCCATAGAAACAGGAAGAAAACATACCTGCCCACTCTGGCATGCCCATGGAGCAGGAGCAGTCAAGCAAAGATCTGAAAGCCTGCCTGTGGGAATCAGCCTGGCTTTTGAGAAGATCTGAAAGCCTGCCTATGGGAATCAACCTGGCTTTTGAGAAGATCTGAAAGCCTGCCTGCAGGAATCAACCTGGCTTTTGGGAAGATCTGAAAGCCTGCCTGTGGGAATCAACCTGGCTTTTGGGAAGAACCTGGAAGCATGGAGCATGGTGGGGGCAAAGAGGGGTGTCCACACTTAAGGGAAGAACAGTGCATGCCATGAAGTGACCTACACACAGGCAGCTGAGGCAAGCAGAGCTCAAGCCTGGCTATTTAATCAAATTTATACTGGAGAAGCCACTTCTCAGTGGTTTCCTCATCCACAGCATCTCCTGAGAGCGCTGCGTCATCCAGAGCCTTCGCATCCTCATCAAGCACAGCCCAGCAGAGCTGAAACAAGCCAGGCTCTGCTCCCCCCCTTCCAAATGCTCACAGCGTTGGGAGGGAAGCCAGGAGACTTTCAGAGACATTTTAAGAAGCTGTGGGTACAGCTGCTCCCCTGCAGCATGCTGCTCCATGGCTGCCCACCCCATAGCACCAGTCCCAGGCTCAGCCAGCTCAGCAGCAGCTCCCACTGCCCTGTGGGCATCTCTGCTTTTATCTTCGGGTATCACAGGGGTTCAGAGCCCTGTCCTCTCCAAAAAAAGTCAAACCCAAACACCCTTTTAAACTCTCACTGTTGGTATGGTAGCTTAAGTAGCCTACAGCACTGTTGGTACATCTTGTTCCCACAATGAGGTTTGCTTGGACATAAATTTAAAGGAAAATAGGACAATACCTAACACAAAGCAAAATAAAGCCCTGGGGCCCAGGCAAACCTGCTTCCCTGCTTGTTTGCCTCATTCACACCCACAAGACTTTTCAGGGTTTAAATGAAGCTTTAGGAACAGCACTCCTTTTCCCCAGACTGACCTGACTTCAGCCACTCCAGCATCCTGAATTCACTCTTCTGGGCACTCTTGGATCTCACTGGGGGTGAGGTCTTCTCTCAGTGTGTTTGACTTCACCCACCTGAAAAGTGAGGTAAGGTCATACGTAAGCTGCTGTGTGCTACACTTGCCTGAAGGCGATGGAGAGATCACCCCCAGGCAAACTCCGTGGAGTTAAGGGGGTTTGTGGTGCTCCCAGATCAGTTATTTTCCCCTTCAGCAGTCATTTCATGCCTATTCCTCCTCAGCTTTCTCCCCGTGGGACTGAGCCAGGCTCTTTGGATAAACAAAACCGAGGTCCGAGCGCCGCTTGCACCCCGGCTGTGGCTGGAGAGCCTTCATCTCCTATACGTGCTCTCGGCGGCTGTTTGAAGTTCCTGCTGCCACCACCGAGCAGTGCTCAAGAAATGACTTCAGAAGTAACTGCAAGCACCACGCTGAGCCTAATTGCAAGAGGGATGGTACACATGTGGGTTTTATTATTCTTCTGAAAGCACACAATTAGAAAAGCCAATATTTTTAATGGAAGTGGTTTCAAATGCTGGTATTTATTTGCTTATTAAATGGTTTCACTGGAGATGGACCAGCTTCAAAGGAGGGAGATATATATATATATATATATATAATTTTTTTTCCCCAGAATGGGTATCTGGGGCTGGGGTGCTACATTATTATACATGAAAAATATTTCCTTATTAGCTTTTTATTCCAGAGAACACATTTAACTGACACTTTCCTTGCTGACAGCTTGCCAAGCTTCAAAGGACAACTTCTGCAGGGCTTACAGCGGTGGTGGGGCTGGGCCAGCTGAAGCTGCAGCCCAGCTGAAACACAAGCTCTGTGGAAGGAGTTTTCCCCTTGGTTTTGCAGAGCCTAAAGCCGAGGTCTCCCTTGGGACACACAAGCTGTATGCATTTGGGCCACTGTTCAGAGGAGCACAATGCACCTCCAAGGTGTGGCCACGTTGTGAGGATTTGGCCTTTTTTCTGTAATCCCAGCTGCTCCCTCTCTCAGTGTGCATTTCCCAGTATGGGAAAGACCTCCCCAGAAGGCCACAGACCCAGGGGCAGGTACTGAGAGAGTTTAGGGGCTAAGCCAGAGCTGGAAGATTAACTCTTGGTAACAGCAAACTGAAATCCTCACCTCTCCATCTCCCTGGGACATTTGGCTGATACAGGTTTCCCTGAGGATGCTTCAGGGAGGACTGCAATGGTCAGAGGATCACATCCTCACAGGCAAACCACAGCAGTGCTGCACCCCAGTGTTGCAGTAACACGAACACTCACTTAGCAAAAGTCTTTTCAGCATTAAAAATAATCTCCAGCTCTCTGCTCTCCCATGGAGGCTGGAGCTCCCACACTTGTGCTGGTGGAGGCTGGCACCTTACACCACAGTTTGCCCATTGAATAGCATCATTACCATCATCCACCCCTCCACCTGCCCTCCCCTGGGGCTGATGGGGACTCTAAAGCCTTTCTCCCCACCTCAGCGCCCTGCAGCCCCCGCAGCTCACAGACCTGCTGCCAAACCCAACTCTCACCCCTGCTGACACCTCCATCCTGTTTGTGGTGTCCTTGGCACTTCCTCCTCCAGCACTTCCAGTCCCCTGCAGCTCCCAGCCCAGCCAGCTCCAGCACAGCCCACAACTGAGCCAACATTAACAAGCAGAGACTCCAGCCCAGCCAAGGCCACCACCAAAGGCAGGAGCCTGTCCATGGGTAGATCACTGCAGCTCTTTGCCAGGACATCCAAGAGGAAGAAGAAACTACTGGAGAAAGTCCAACAGAGGACAACAAAGATGCTGAGGGGACTGCAGCATTCCTGATGAGGAAGGAAAGACTGAGAGACCTGGGGCTGTTTAGCTTGCAGAAGAGCAGCCTGAGAAGGGATCTTCTCAGTGCTGATCAATAGTTAAAGGGTGGTGGCCATGGGGATGAGCTCTTTTCAGAAGTGGCCAGTGATAGGACAAGGGACAATGGGGCAATGGGTATAAACTGGAAACCAGGAGATTTCATTTGAACTTCAGGAAAAATTTCTTTACTCTGAGGATGCTAGAGTCCTGGAGCAGGCTGCCCAGAGGGATTGTGGAATCTCCCTTCTCTGGAGAGACTGCCTGGCCCAGCAGTGCCCATGGCACTAGGATGTCCTCCAAGTCCACAAAGACCCCACACAAGGCAAACCCACAAAAGTTCACACACCAAACCTCCTTGCCAGGAGATGCAGAGAGCTCAGCACAGGGGTTCATTACCCTGAAACCAGCAACAAGCTGGCAGGCCTGGCATGTATTCATAGTGGTACCAGAGGACCTCTTTCACCAAGTAAGCCCTGGCAGTTTCTTCACTTCTTTGTTTCTCAGAGACCCAAACCCAAGTGTCAGAAATTAATAAAAGGAAAGGCTGAAGTTTTGCTTCCTTTGTGTTTTACACAGCTGCAACATGATCATCCTCTGAGATCATCTTTCTTCCCTGCAGACAGGTGAGGTAGAAGCTCTTGTCTTAGGGTACTGAACAGTAACTGGATCCCACAGACCCAGATACAGACACTGCCCTGTGAGCTTCTGCTAGGGAGAAACTGCCTCTGGTGTGCACACAGACCCTGCTGCAAGGGAGAACCACCACCATGCAGGTAAGTGCTTTAGCTTTAGACTCGAGATGAGGAGGAAGTTCTTCACCGAGCGAGTCATTCGTCATTGGAATGGGTTGCCCAGGGAGGTGATTGAGTCATCGACCCTGGAGGCGTTCAAGGGGAGATTGGACGTGGCACTTGGTGCCATGGTCTAGGCATGGGGTCTGTGTTGATAGGTTGGACTCGATGATCCTCGAGGTCCTTTCCAACCTAAGTGATACTGTGATACTGTGAAGCTCGCTGCTCAGCCTGCAACAGGGAGGCTGTTCCCTCTGGGATAGCAGGGATCAGAGCTTTCCCTGGGCCCCTTACCTTGGCTGCTTTCATACAGCATTGTCAGGCCAGGTACCAAAGGCTCTCCTCTCAGCACACATTAACATTATGGGTCTCAGGCCTCCAGTAACAGGTTAAAAATAGAGAGAAATACTGAGCTGTTCCTCAGTGTGGATGCAAGGAAAGGACCCCTCTAAACCAGAGCATGGTAGTGTCCTTCCCAGCATGGGATCTCACCCTGCCAGAAGTAGGGTTGCTTAAGTTTCTGGAAGGAAAAGAGCCTTACACTAATAATACAAAGTCCATGCTCTACAAGTCATGACTGTTTGCATGCTGAAGGAAGCCTTTCTGCTCCAGTACCAGGAGAGTTCAGTGTCCATTTCTCCTCTTCCTCAGCTGACACTCTGCAGGCTCCGGACTCACCAGTGGTGCTTCATTCTCTTTAATGTTTTGCTTTTCCACCTGCTGCTTTTCGGAGCAGATTTGCTGGAGGAATACTTCCTGCGGTCACTTCCTCTTTCTTACACCGATGCGAAGACTCTGGAAATTAGGGAGAGGGCCAGGAAGCTTGATACAGATGCTCTAAAGGCCAACCTCTCTCACACTGTCAGCAGTGCAGCAACATGCTCTGATCAGGAGATATTTTTGCTTGTTCTCGTCTGCAGCAGCCCAGAAAACAGGACAAGACGCAATGTGATCAGGCAGACATGGGGCAACGTGACAGCCACCAGAGGTTATGCTGTCCTTACTCTCTTTGCCTTAGGAAAGCCAGCTTCAGTAGCCACCCAGCTGGAGATCAATGAAGAGTCTCAAAAGCACAGAGACATTATTGAAGGCAGTTTCATTGATTCTCCTGAGACACAGACACAGAAGATGTTGATGAGCGTGGAGTGGACAGTGACTTTCTGTCCCCAGGCAAAGTATATTCTGAAAACAGATGAGGACGTGTTTGTCAGTATTCCAAGCCTGGCTGGATACTTGCTTAGCTTACAACAACTCGAGGACATTTACATTGGGAGGGTCATCCATCAAGGAATGCCCATCAGAGACCCCCAGAGCCTTGGCTTTGTTCCCATCCATCAATACTCAGAGGAGTTTTACCCAGATTACTGTGACGGGAGCGCCTTCGTCATGTCCCAGGACACCGCTTGCAAGGTGTACGTGGCTGCCAAGGAGGTGCCACTTTCAGTGCCCCCTGATATTTTCGTTGGGATCTGTGCTAAAAGAGCTGGCATCACTCCCATCCACAGCTCTCGTTTTTCTGGGGAGAAGCACATCAGCTACAATCGATGCTGCTATAAATTCATTTTCACCTCTTCCAACATGAAAGAGGACGAGCTATTTAAAGACTGGAAGGAAACAAGCGAGGGGGAAGATTGCTCATTACTGGAGACCTACTATGGGCTGGTGTCCTGCAAGGTTCTGACCTACATTGATAAGTTCAAACAGTTGAACTTGGATAGAATTAAAAGTGAGCTTCTTCATTTCGTTGACTAAAGATCTAACTCCTGCGCAGGAAGCCTGCGCTTTCCCTTACCAGCTGCTTTATCTTGTCAACATTTAGCAGCAACCATCTCTCATAGCTCTCTTCCCTTCAACAGCAAATGAATTCTCAACACTACAGTGTTACAGCAGCCAGGGAACTGGATGTACTCATAAACACCCTCCAAGTGCATGTAAACAAGTAAAAGAATTAATGGGTGTTGTAAGAAACTTTGTCTCTTTGCAGCATTTCTTCCCCAGACTTCTGAAGCCTAAACCCCTGGTGGTTCTGTTTTATCTGAGGCATCACCTGCTCCCAAAGAATTTTGTGACCAAGGGGAATCTTTTCATCCACAAAGGGAGCAGTACCAGTGGAACCACAGAACAGCTTAGAGTGGGGGCAGACATAGAACCACCATGGGGATTGCTTAGGTAAAGCAGCCCAAGGAGGCTTCACAACCTACCTGTTGGAGAATCTTCTATTTCTGCCAGCCACAGCATCAGAGAACACTGCCCCAGAGCTCCACACAGGGCATTGTGCTAGAGAACATCAGCAGTGAGGTCAGAACAAGTTCACCAGCACGCTGGAAACACCAACCTCATCCAAAAGTACTGAGAGTTCCCACATTAGGAATCAGTTGTGGAACATAAAACATACCTATAGCTGCATCCTCCGGGTGAAGTCCTCCACATCATCACTTTCAGCAGCAGGAAGATCAGCTCAACAGAATTGGTCTTGTTGAGCTGGGCACACATTTACTTTTGAGGGTCCATCTGCTCTTCCTGCTGTGACTGAAGGAATTGGAGAGGTGCTCTGAAGGATCTGCAGCTCTTAAGTACCAAGTTATGCTGCTGTTAACCAGGGTCAAATGATGAGCTCTGGTTTTAGGGTTGGGTTTGGATTTAGCACGTTACCTCAACTTGCATTCTCCATCACTCCATGTGTTTTTCCCTCAATTACCTCCACTGTTTACTTTATGGGGAAAGGACAGGGACCACACACTTTAAAGTTTTCCCACTTAAAGTTTTCCCACCACAGAGGATACATCAGCAACAACATGTAAACCATATGGCAACATACAGCACAGGCAGGTGTCATGGGCTGAGCTGAACCTGCTGCTGATACTCAACCCCATGCTGCCATCGTGCCAGCTTCAAAATGAAGCTGCTGGCTGCAGCAAAGTATCATGGGGCTTGAAGTTCAGATTGTAATACAAGTGGCTTCTTGTTCCAGATGCTGCTTCCAGTTTGTAGTTTGGGGTGCTGGGTCTTTTCTGCCAGGCTGGCTGCTGCATGCATGGGTGAGAGGAGGTTGTCGGCTTCTGCATCTTTGCTGCACTGTTCTGCAAACAGGCTAAGGAAATTGTGCTTTGGACCATTTCCACTAAAACTCTCTCTCAACCAAGAGATTTTTTGGGGTCTGTGTATTACTCTCCCTCCTGTCTGTGTGGAGAGAGAGAGGGGGCCTTGTGAGGGTGGGCTGTGTTAACCCAGGCCAGCAGAGAATGCTAAGGGGTAAGCATCTGATCAATTAATCAGTGTTGAGCCCAAAGCTCAACAAAATAAAGCATATGTGCATATCTTATAAAGCCCTCTTGTTTGGCATCTCTGTCTATGCTAAAATATTGTGTTTGGCAAATGCACCAAGCAAAGCAGATGCTAAGGACTCAGCACACAGAGTAGCCTTCAAAAGCAACAGCTGAAAACACACATGGAAGAGACTCATGAATTGCAGAAAAGGTTTCTGTATTGATTTCTTTCAGAGATTGCAGGATACAGCTCACACAGAGCTACCAACGCAGGAAGCCACCGCAAAGAACAAAGCTCAACTGTCCAATACAAGAGCCTTTCCTTTTAAGTGCTTTCATGTTTTTTCTGGATGTGGGATTGGTGAGGCTTCTGTGCTCTCTCTTGTTCACAAATGAGACACTGAGTACTGCACTCCTCACTAGCAGATGTTTATTGTGCACACCGAGGATGAAAGCATCAGCAGTATGATGTTGACGACAGCTTTTGCACGCACTAGATCACAAACAAGGGAAATCACCTGCACCCAGACAGCTTATTGAACATTAAGGGAACTTCCCCCACTACCCTGCTTCTCTGAGCCCACTGGCTCCTCAGCAGCAGCTTTTGGCAGGCAACAGCATCACCTCTGCTACAGTTACTATAAGCAAGAAGAGAGGCTCTGTGTGACTAGGGTGATCCTACTTCAATGGGCAGAGCGGGGACACAGGGTGAGTACTTTCCATAGAGGTACACTGACCTGACACTACCAAAGGAGTGATTTCATATTATGCTCCCTTCAGCTATTCCTTAGCTTGCTTTCTTACATCCTCAAAAACGTAAAACCTTTTGTATAAGGTACATTGTGGTCTCTGTTTATAGACAGACACTAGTGCCCCAGCTAGTCTTGCACCTCACCTGCAGCTAGCTGATCCTCTTCAACAGAAGATTACAACCTTGTAAGGTACTGCTTCCATTTCCCTAATTCAGATCACACCCTTAAATATGAAAGCTTGACATTCTAACTTTTATTCTAACTCAGGCAACTCAAATAATATTTTCAAACTACCAAGATTTAAAAAAAAAAAAAAAGAGATATCTGTTAAAAAAAGAATGTAAACAATTGAAGATTTGGTTCTGAAGTAGATTTGTAGTGCTATAGCTCAAGCTCCTTTCAGCAAGTCAACTGAGCTGCCACACAAAGTCGCAGTCAACAAGGGAGAGCGAGCTCCCAGTTTGGTTTTGTAACACACCAGAGTGTGCACTCATTTGTTTTCAAGAGGGCTAAAAGCTTTTTTTGTTGTTGTAGTTTTCATCCTCATCATAAAATGTAAACAAAGTATTCAAGCAAGACTCACATCCAGCAAGCTGAAAATAAAACCCTCCGGTTTGTGCTCCCTCCTGTGGACAGAATGCCACCTAGCTCATTCCTACCAACAGGGTTTCTGACAGAACATGACTGGCTAAGTGCTCCATGGAAGAGCCTGCCTTCAGCAGATAGAATTAAAAAAACATAGAGGAAACTATGGCAGCATCTGAGGTTACAAACCTCAAGGTGTTTGGATGGTTGGGCTTTTTAAATTGAATTGTGATCTGCTGAAGAAAGAAGATAGGAACTCCACACCCAGCAACACTTCATCTAAACACTGATAATTCTGCAGAGTGAGACAGTGAGCAGCTGACAGGGTGCTCATCCTGGTGACTTGTCTCATGACAGCACACAGAGACCTCCTGCCATGACACTCTATGGGAAAATATGCTGTGCCCTATAGGGTTTGATTTGCTCTCATGACTCGTTTCAGACAGAGTCAAAGTGCTTCACAATCCTTTGGCGAGACAATCGCAAAGAGACTCCGGCGTGGGGAGTCTTTACACCACCTATCTTGACACTTAATTCAGCAACATGGTTTGCAGGAAGGGGAACCAAGACATCAGTGACATTATTCTGCTCCTTCCACAGCTGTAGTAGAAACTGCCTTGACATAGTAAGGGCCCTCACGCAGGTAAGCCCTGAGCCTCAAGTAATACTGATTGCCAAAGACCTCCGCAATGGTTTTGGAGTTCACAAGGGCCTTCACCAGGTCGTATTTGGCATCCTTTGAAGCTTTGTCAGGCTCCACAGATCTGTCAACAATGTACTCCACAAACCCTGGACTGTCAAGCATCAGCTTCTGGGCCCATGGTTGGTTTGCAATAGCCTGGATGAGGAGACAAAAGAGGAGGGAAAGGGAAACAGTTCACTTTCAAGTCCCCCAAAACAATCAGGCAGTAGGTTGTTAGGCAAATAGCCAAGAACAGATGAAAATGAAATGGGATAATCATTCTACACAGTAGTTACACAACCACTCCTCAACTTAAGCAGCAGGGTTTAACTCTGGAAAGCAAGTACAGCTCAGTGCTTACCTTAAGTGAATGATCACAGCAGTGCCTCTGCTATGAAAGCAGCAGCCCAGAGCATGGCTGTACCGCTCTTAATCCTCTGCAGTTCAGAAGAAATGAAGCACTACAGGCATGGCATGGCTGCTGCATGATTTAAATGGGGAGTGCCAGTGGGGCTCAGTGCTACATGCCTGACCTCTGACCCTGCAGATGTTCATGGCATTCACTTCACCTGGCACTGAATGGCAACACAATCCAGCACTAACCTTTAAAGGGAAGCAGCACTTACTGTGAACACCCGTAAAGCCCCACAGTGCAGATCAGGGAAGGGCTGAGTACTGATGCTCCTGAAGAGTTCCAAAGGCTGGCTAGACAAGGATGTAAACCATGATTCAGTCATTCTTAGAAGGTCTTCTGTCTGCTGCTCTGGCTACACAGAGCACACAAAAATGGAAGCTTGATTAGGACTAGGAAAAGCTTTCAAGTTAGGTGTTCAACAGTTAGGAAGTTATTTGCAATTAACCAGCAGCAGATTAAACCAAAAGAGTTTAAACTTGCAACTTATGTTCACAAATGAAGAAGTGAGAAGATTCCAGAGGCACCTTAGAGCTGCCTTCCAATACCTGAAGGGATCCTACAGGAAAGCTGGAGAGGGGCTTTTCATAGGGCAATAGGACAAGGGGGAATGGTTTGAAGCCAAGGGAGAGCAGGGTTTGACTGGAGCTAAGGAAGAAGTTCTTCAGTATGAGCGTGGTGAGACTCCAGAATAGGCTGCCCATGGAGGTTGTGAATGCCTCCTCCCTGGGGGTGTTCAAGGCCAGGTTGTACAAGGCCTTGAGCAGCCAAGTCTAGTTGAGAGGAATCCCTGCCCATGGCAGGAGGTTGGAGTAGATGATCTCTGAGGTCTCTTCCAATCTAAGCCATTTCAGGATTCTGATTTAGCTTGGAGTAAAGATGTATCAAAATCAATTTCTTTCAAAAAGTGCTGTGCTGAGTGCAGCCTTGCAAGACAAGTGAAAGAGACTTATTGGCCTATTTAAAGCTCCACTATTACAAGCAGATCACTGGAGGGCTTAGAGCAGTTTGACAGCACACTCTCTTTAAAACACAAACATACTGAAGCATTTACTCTCACTCCCTTGCCAGTGCTGTCTTGTGTTTTACAAACAGATGTCAGAACACCTGGCTTCTGACAAACAAACTTTAAGCAAACAAATATTAGGAAATGTCAAAACAGTCAAGTTATTGACTCCTGAAATATATCATAGAATGGCTCAGGTTGGAAGGGACCTTAGATACCATCTACTGCAATCTCCCTGCCACGGCAGGCTGAACAACTCCAGCTTCCTCAGCCTATCCTCATAGCAGAGGTGTTCCAGCCCTTGGATCATCTCTGTGGCCCTACTCCTGACTTGCTCCAACAGCTCTGTGTCCTTCTTATGATGGGGACACCAGAGCTGGACACAGTATTCAAGGTGGGGGTCTCTCAACAGAGTTAAGGGGCAGAATCCCCTCTGGCCTCATTCCTCTTGATGTAGCCTAGGATAGGATTTGCCCTCTGGCAAGCACACTGCAGACTCATGTTGAGCTTCTCAATCAATACACCCAGGTCTCTGTGCTCAGAGCTATTCTCAGCTCACACTGTACCCAGCCTGTATTTGTGCCTGGGATTAGACTAGAATAAGCCAGGTTGGAAGAGACCTTTGAGATCGAGTCCAACCTATCATCCAACACCATCTAATCAACTAACCCATGGCACCAAGCACCCCATCCAGTCTCTTCCTAAACACCTCCAGTGATGGGGACTCCACCACCTCCCTGAGCAGCACATTCCAATGGCCAGTCTCTCTTCCTATGAAGAACTTCTTCCTAATATCTAGCTTAAACCTCCCCTGGCACAGCTTGAGACTGTGTCCTCTTGTTCTGGTGCTGGCTGCCTTGGAGAAGGGAACAGCCCCCACCTCCCTTCAGGTAGTTGTAGACAGCAATAAGGTCTGCCCTGAGCCTCCTCTTCTCCAGGCTAAGCAACCCCAGCTCCCTCAGCCTTTCCTCACAGGGCTTGTGCTCCAAACCCCTCACACCAGCTTTGCTGCCCTTCTCTGGGCATGTTCCAGCACTGCAAGAGGCCTTCACACAGACAGTCACACAGCAATTTCATCTTTGTGTATTTAAAAAAAAACCCCAAACAAACAAAACAAAAAAAAACCCCAACAACAACAGGAAAAAAACCCACCCAAAGCAAGCCACAAACTTACAGGCAAGTAAAGGAGAGAGGAAATTGCATCCAAGCACCGCAGCCGTAGCTCCGTGGGGGCATTCTTTGCCTGGTGTCCTATTCTGGTTAACAGATTTTGGAATCTGCTTCCTTTGGGAAAAACACAAACCAAAAGGATTTTACAGACCTCTACAGGAGTACAAAGTCACCTGTCAGTCACACTAAGTGCAGTCAGAGTGTTTCTCAGGTTTAGGGTACAACACTTGTACAAGCCCTGTGAGGAGAGGCTGAGGGAGCTGGGATTGTTTAGCCTGGAGAAGAGGAGGCTCAGGGGTGACCTCACTGCCCTCTACAACTACCTGAAAGGTGGTTGTAGCCAGGAAGGGGTTGGCCTCTTCTCCCAGGCAACCAGCACCAGAACAAGGGGACACAGTCTCAAGCTGTGCCAGGGGAGGTTTAGACTCAAGGTGAGGAGGAAGTTCTTCACCGAGCGAGTCGTTCGTCATTGGGATGTGCTGCCCAGGGAGGTGGTGGAGTCCCCATCCCTGGAGGTGTTCAAGAGGGGATTGGATGTGGCACTTGGTGCCATGGTCTGGTCATGGGGTCTGTGTTGATAGGTTGGACTCGATGATCCTCGAGGTCCTTTCCAACCTAAGTTATACTGTGATACTTCTGGCTTTACTGTAATAAAGGCAATCTCAGACTCTTTGCTTCCTGTGCACCTAGGAAAGGTCAGTCCAAAGCTGATGTTAACTCTCCAGACCACTCAGACATTTCCAGAAAGGAAGTTGTGTGTCAGACAACTGAGTTATCTTGGGAAGCATGGACTCTAGTACATTTGTAACTGTAAATCTCATCCTACAGAGCTCCAATGGCTGCCTGCTAACACAGATTTTCACTTCAAGCCAAGACCAGCAGCAAGAAGTCAGCTGGTACCTACTTTCAGTCCTACCAACAGTCTTCTATGAAGAGAACCTGTGCAGTCTTTACAGAAAGCATCATTGTATGGAAACTCAGGGGGTTTCTAATTCCAGTGAGAAGGTCATGACATCAGGAGTCTAAAGTAGCACAAGTACTGATGATTCACAGGATGCAGCTCACTAGGCAAGAATAATCTGCATCACACTGGTGACTCCAGAATCCTATTTCTCACTGCCACGCCTGGCAGACAGCTAAAACCCACCTTATTTGCTGCTCAGATACCTCTACAGAATCATGGAGTGTTAGGGCTTGGAAGGGACCCTGAAAGATCAGTCCAACCACCCTGCCAGAGCAGGATCACCCAGAGTGGATCACACAGGAACCTGTCCAGATGGGGTTTGAATACCTCCAGAGAAGACTCCACAACCCCCCTGGGCAGCCTTGTTCCAATCTTCTGTCACCCTCACAGTGAATTTTTTCCCCCCTCATGTTTACATGGAACTTCCCATGCCTCAACTTCTACCCAGTGCCCCTTGCCCTGTCACTGGGCATCACCAAGAGCCTGACTCCATCCTCTTGGCACTCATCCTTTATCTAAACATTAATGGGTGATCAGCTAAATAGCTACACATCTCAATTCATTTCTGCTGCAGCAAAGCATCTTTCTTGTCTATTAGGTCATACAGAAAAGGTTTGACTAAAAGAAAAAGAAAAGAAAGAAAGAAACTAACTGGTTTTCTGCAGAACCTGTTTGCCTTCCACATTTGATCCCAGGATTCCAAGTGTGTCCACAGCCACTCCAATCATGGTTGGGTCCTGACTTTCTGCCATCTCAAAGACTTTCTCCACAAAGACAGGGTAGCGTTCACAGATCTGCTGTGGACTGTCTACAACAGCCAGGTTTCCAAAAAATTTGACAAACCCTGCAAGAAGGCAAAGAATAAATTGATTAAAGAAGAAAAACCCCACAGAAAAACCACACATTCAGAGTGGAGGAACAGTAACTTCAGCAACATCAAAAGCAAGAGTTTATTAATGCAAGACTGTTTCCCTGCTAAACCAGCACAGCCAGTTTGGGGCTCCTCCTAACCACTTTGAGGCTCCCAGGTTCAAGGGAGACAGGGATCTATGGGAGTCCAACTGAGAGCTTCAAGGACGATTAAGGGACTTCAGTATCTCTCCTAGGAAGAGAGATTGAGAGAACTGGGGCTGTTTAGTCTGGAGAAGAAAAGCCTGAGAAGTGATCTTATGAATGTCTCTAAAGATTGAGGGGTGGGTGTTAGGATGAAGGTGCCAGTCTCCTTTCAGTGGTGCCCACTAACAGGACAAGGAACAATGGGTAGCAGCTGGAACAAAGTTCCACCTCAACATGAGGAGAAACTTCTTCACTGTGAGGGTGCCTGAACACTGGAGCAGGCTGCTGAGAGAGGCTGTGGAGTCTCCTAAAGAGACTTTCAAGACCCATCTGGACCCATTCCTGTGTGGCCTGCCCTAGGCTATGCTGCTTTGACAGGGAGGTTGGACCTGACACTCTCTAGAGGCCCCTTCCAAACCCTACCATTCTCTGATTCTATTAAGCCTGAATACTGTTTGTGAAATGCATCAGAGTAAAGACAGAAGTAAGGAACAAGCCAGTATTTGGGAAGCTGCTTAATTCACAATGTTAACAACTGTCATCTTGGATTCAGAAACTAATTCAGGTGTGCAGCACAGCCTCTCCAGCTCTTGCCTGTACTGCCACTGTTAGCAGCAGTGTACCTGTAACCACTCATGCAGGCACTTTTTGGGTACAGCCAACATACACATTCCAGCTTTCCAAAAAATTCCCAGGAGCTCTCAAAACAAAGAGATGTAACAGTCACTAACAAAACCAAGCAGCAAACACAAGAAGAAATGCATGATGTAACCTGGTAAATAGAAGCCTGAGAAAGGATCAGACTCTGCACCGACGATGATGTTTGAAATCTTATCGATAACTCCCTGCTGAGCAAGGTACTGACGCCCATGGGGGGTGTGGGCCAGCGAGGTCACCATCTCTATACATGTGGCTCTGGAACACAGAAACAGTTGTTTGGCCATACTTCAGATGGGGGTTTGAAGTACTCAGTGCTTAATTAGAAACAGGCTTTCTACCCTCAAGACAAAACCCACGCTACCCCAACCGCCCAGTACTCCTCCAACCTCACTCAGCTCTCCTAGTTTAGGTGTTTAGCTGGAAAGAATTCTACAGCTCAGTGTTGGAATTATCTCAGCACGATGGGGGATCTTCAGCTTGGGTCTCAAATTTAAGTGTACAGTAGAATAGAATTAACCAGGTTGGAAGAGACCTTTGAGATCATTGAGTCCAACCTATCACCCAACACCACCTAATCAACTAAACCATGGCACCAAGCACCCCATCCAGGCTCTTCCTAAGCACCTCCAGTGATGGGGACTCAAACACCTCCCTGGGCAGCACATTCCCATGGCCAGTAACTCTTTCTATGAAGAACTTCTTCCTAACAGCCAGAAAAGATGGTAAATCAGTATCTTGGTATTTTACACTCCAGGCTGTTTGAGAGTGACAGAACAAGAGGAAATGGACTCAAAGTGCAACAGAGCAGCTTTAGACTGGGCATTAGGAAAAAAATATTTCCCAGTCAGTCATTGGAAGGGGCTGCCCAGGGAGGTGGGAGGTGGTGAGTCACCAGCCCTGGATGCATTTAAAGGTCATTTAGATGTGGTGCTTGGGTATATGGTTTAGGGGTGAACTTTGTAGAGCAGGGTTAAGGGTTGGACTTCATGATCAAGGGTCTTTTCCAACCTCTGTGTGTGATTCTGTGTGAAGAGACAGACAAAGTGTTTTCCTTCAAAGGGTTTCACATGAAACAGACACCAATGTGCTTAAAGAATGTTAACTTGAGTTTTAACAACAGAGAAAACGTTCCTACCAACATACCTGACCAGCACATCATCTCCAGTCAGCTCTCCGATTAACTCTGATATCAATCCACTCTTTGCACAGTAATTTAGTGACTCTGCTGACACTGAAGAAATCTCAACAATTAACTAAGTAAAAGCACAGAGGGGAGGAAAAAAGGATGGTTTAAAAAAACATACCAATGATAACAATTCCCAGTAATGGCCAAACACATCTTACAATGCTGACTAGCTCTCTACATGGTAAGTATAGAACTTCATGATTAAGCTAAGTATGTGCTTGGAACAAGTTCACAAGAGGCTCCAAGTTCACAGCACATGCCTCTGATCTCTCATCACAGCCATTTTTTCTTCAGAGGATCATCACTGCTATCCCCATTAAGCTCTAGAATGTCTATATTGTATCGTTTCTCCTTTGCCATACATATCTGTGCTGGCCCTCTTGGCATGTCTCGGCCTCCTCCCCACTCCAGAAGTTCCAACAGCACTTCACATCCAAAGGTCATGAGACTACAGTTATTTTACTTTCAGAGAAGTAAATATTTTACTCTGTCTTTACTAACTCTGTGTAACCCCTCCAATGCCCTAGGCACAACAAGCAGAAAATGAAAGATGCAAGTAGTGCTTCACAATTTAGTTCCATACACCGAGGTCTGACATCATTTCGGGGCCACTTCGGCGTTCTTCCTACTCTCTTCCAGCCTTGAGCACAGAGATAACAAAAAGCTTGTGCAGAAGAGAGGAATACCAATATTTAAAAGCAAGCCATGCAATCCAGATGGCAATTAAGAACTGCTGGCCAAGAGAAGTGCACCACCCTGCCACACAAATGGCAACGTGGATGGCCTCCCTACCTCATAGACTCTGTATCGAACGATGTCATTGGTTGCCATGACGTTTTTCAAGTCACTCAACAAACTGCTCACAAACAGAGCCTCCAAACCTTCTTGTGTCTGTGCTATTCTTGAGAGAGACTTGATGGCCTGGAAACAAAAGCAAGAGCTTATCGAAAACAAAAAGACAAAGCCACAAAGGTCAGAAAACCCAAGATGATCTGACTTAGTTTCAATGTTATTGACTAATGTTTTAAATCAATTTATACCTCTTAACTTCTAATTCAGTCTTCACTGACTGGAACAGGTTGCCCTGGGAGGTCATGCACTGGACCTTGGAGGTGTTCAAGGCCAGACTGGATGAGGCTTTGAGCAACCTGGTCCAGTGGAAGGTGTCCCTGCCCATGGCAGTAGAGTTGGAACTAGATGATCTTTGAGGTCCCTTCCTACCTAAACCATTGCTGTGTCCAGTTCTGGGCCCCTCAGTTTAGGAAGGAGGTTGACTTGCTGGAACAAGTCCAGAGCAGGGCAACAAAGTTGGTGAGGGGCCTGGAACACAGCCCTATGAGGAGAGGCTGAGGGAGCTGGGGTTGCTTAGCCTGGTGAGGAGGAGACTCAGGGGTGACCTTATTGCTCTCTACAACTACCTGAAGGGAGGTTGTAGACAGGCAGAGGTTGGTCTCTTCTCCCAGGCAGCCAGCACCAGAACAAGAGGACACAGTCTCAGGCTGTGCCAGGGGAGGTTCAGGCTGGAGGTCAGGAGGAAGTTTTACACAGAGAGAGTGATTGCCCATTGGAATGAGCTGCCTGGGTAGGTGGTGGAGTCACCATCACTGGAGGTGTTCAGGAGGAGACTTGACAGGGTGCTTGGTTGCATGGGTTAGTTGATTAGGTGGTGTTGGATGATAGGTTGGACTCGATGATCTTGAAGGTCTCTTCCAACCTGGTTTATTCTATTCTATTCTGTAAACCTATGAAGGGCCATCTATGGTTACTGTGACCCAAGTCTCTAGCATCAAGCTCAGAGCTATGAGCTCTCTTTGGCATCAACGGCTACTGGAAGGTAACAGTTCCAGGTGCATTTTCCACCACACCCAAGTAACTTCTCAGCTTAAAGCACCTACACGCCTGTAACATCTTTCAAGCCACATAAGCTCTCTTTTCTTCCCAGAAGAGCAGAGGCTACCATCTCAGAGAGTAGAACAGATGTTCTGTGAAGTGCCTGTTATCAGTCTGCAAAGGAAGAAAGCATGCAGTGCTCACCTCTTTGGCCACTGCTATTTTCTCTCCACCGATGCAGTTTATGATTTGCCGCAACAGTTCAGGGCTGTTGAGAATTTCTGCAACAGCCTCTGAGTCTTCAACAATCCTCCCCACCTAAAGACAAGAAGAAATAATTACAGAAAATAGCACTAAACCAGACTTTTCCCCCCCACCATTCAAGCACTGGAACAGCTGGCCAGACAAGAGGGATGTGGAGGTGCTGGAAGGTGTCCAGAGCAGGGCCACAAGGATGTTCAGAGGGCTGGAGCACCTCTCCTATGAGGACAGACTGAGGGAGTTGGGGCTGTTCAGTCTGCAGAAGAGAAGGCTCCCAGGTGACCTCATTGTGGCCTTCCAGTATCTGAAGGGGGCCTACAGGAAGGCTGGGGAGGGACTGCTCAGGATCTCAGGTAGTGATAGGACTAGGGGGAATGGAATGAAGCTGGAGGTGGGGAGATTCAGGCTGGAGGGGAGGAGGAGGTTCTTCACCATGAGAGTGGTGAAACCCTGGAATGGGTTGTCCAGGGAGGTGGTCGAGGCCCCGTCCCTGGGGGTGTTTAAGAGCAGGCTGGATGAGGCTCTGGGCAGGCTGATCTAGTGTGGGGTGTCCCTGCCCATGGCAGGGGGGTTGGAACTAGATGATCCTTGCGGTCCCTTCCAATCCTGAATGAAACTATGAAACTATGAAACAAAATGACCACTTTTCAGGACACTCAAAAACCAAGTGGATAGTTCCCTGAGGAGCTCAGGGCAGAGCTCTCCCCCCTCCTCCCGCAGGAAAACTCTGTACCTGACATATAGTGAGGATCTTCACAGAATCGTCGGGGTGGAAAAGCCCTTTCTGAAGCTCTTCTCTGAGGTTCTGGATCACATAGACAGGGTCCAGGGCCTGCAGGAGCCTCTCCAGGATGGAAACACACGCAGACACCTGCTCCCTGGGCAGAACAGAGAGGAAACTAAGCCTTCCAGGACAGGGAAGCCGCCGGGTGCTCTCAGATCCTCACCTGTGCCCGCCCCCGCCCTGAAGAGGGGCAGGAAAGGAGATGGGGTAGCAGCAGGAGCCACCCTGCTGCGGGAGAACGGGCGAGAGACCGCGGCGAGCCCGGGTCAGGCAACAGGGCCCTGCCGCCACTCACCGGTCATTAACGCTCAGGAGGGCGAAGAGCGCTCCCAGGTGATCGTCGCTGAGGCGGGCGCGGAGGACCGCGGGCGGTACGGCTTGCACGGCGAGCCGCAGGGCCCGCAGCTCCTCCAGCGGCGTGTCCCGCCGGGCCGCCCGCTCCAGCAGCTCCACCACCGCCTCCGCCATCTTGGCACCGCCGGAAAGCATCGCGAGAGCGCCCGCCCCTAGCAACCGCCGCGCGTCGCCGGGGGCCTCTTTCGCGTCCGCCACGCCGCTAACAAAATGGCGGCCGCGCCCCGCCCTCCTCTTGGCTCCGCCCTTCCCGCGGTCTGATTGAGCGGGCGAGCGAGGGGCGGGGTTATGGCGGGGTGTGCGCCGCGGGGCTTGGCTGGGCGCCGGGCACCGCCCGGTGCGGGGAGAAGTGGGGGGAAATGGTGGTGTGAGCGGCTGGGAGTGGGAAAACCTCACCCAGGAGAGTCCAGGCGAGCCTGCCAGCGCCCGCATGCAGCAGACGCTCGCTGGACTCTGGAAACAGAGCCTGGAAGGACAGGGCGTTGTCCCACGTGTGACATGGGGTTTCGGTCCTAAGGTGACAGCTGCGCTCCAGGGATGGTAAAAGAATAAGGTTAAGAATTTAACAAGTCATTTCAGCTGAAATACGGTGGAGGCATCACAGAGAGTACCTAACCCTGCGTAGGATATAAACCAATGTGTGTTATGTGTTCTGCTGCTGCTCACTTAGACATCAGATCACAAAGTGTAGAACTTCTGGACTGAAGAGGAGCCAAGAAACCTTGGGCAATTAGAATGCGAAACCACACACCCCTAAAGTAAAGATGAACTTGCTAATTAGGCAACCTCCCCAAGCCTCCTTACAATCATTAGGTAGCACACACTCATATGTTCTGGGATGGGCAGGGGATGTGATGACGAATGGAGTGTGTGTGCTATCAGAAATGTGTGCCTGGCTGTGGTGATGGATGCCTGGCACACTGCTCTGCAGAAGGAAGACAAATGGCTCAGTGTGGAGATTGGCTTTTGGGCACCAGGTGAAAAACCTTTATTAGGGATAACACTGGGGTGGGTCCCACTGGCTGGGAGGAGGGTGGAGTGCTGGGACCTCCTCCTGTGTTGCTGCACATCCCTGCTCACAGTCATGGGAACAGTTCAGTCTGGGACATACTGCAAGAAAGCATGCTGTTTGCTTCACAGCAGCAGTGGAAAATGCCCTTTTTTGAGCATCTTTTTTTTGCAGCAGACACGCTGGAGGGAAGGGAGGCCATCCAGAGGGACCTGGACAGGCTGGAGAGGTGGGCACAAGCCAACCTCATGAAGTTCAATAAGAGCAAGTGCAGGGTCCTGCATCTGGGTCGAGGCAATCTCAGGCACAAATCCAGGCTGGGCAGTGACTGGCTGGAAAGGAGCCCTGAGGAGAGAGACTTGGGGGTGCTGGTGGACAAAAAGCTCAACAGGAGCTCTCAGTGTGCACTTGCAGCCCGCAAAGCCAATCAGATCCTGGGCTGCATCAGGAGAAGTGTGGCCAGCAGGTCGAGGGAGGTGATCCTCCCCCTCTACTCAGCCCTGGTGAGACCCCACCTGGAGTACTGTGTCCAGTTCTGGAGCCCCTGTTACAAGAGGGATGTGGAGGTGCTGGAACGTGTCCAGAGAAGGGCCACGAGGATGAGCAGAGGGCTGGAGCACCTCTCCTATGAGGACAGACTGAAGGAGTTGGGGCTGTTCAGTGTGCAGAAGAGAAGGCTCCGAGGTGACCTCATTGTGGCCTTCCAGTATCTGAAGGGGGCCTACAGGAAGGCTGGGGAAGGACTTCTCAGGATCTCAGGTAGTGATAGGACTAGGGGGAATGGAATGAAGCTGGAGGTGGGGAGATTCAGGCTAGATGTGAGGAGGAGGTTCTTCCCCATGAGAGTGGTGAAACCCTGGAATGGGTTGTCCAGGGAGGTGGTCGAGGCCCCATCCCTGGGGGTGTTTAAGAGCAGGCTGGATGAGGCTCTGTCCAGCCTGATCTAGTGTGGGGTGTCCCTGCCCATGGCAGGGGGGTTGGAACTAGATGATCCTTGTGGTCCCTTCCAACCCTGAATGAAACTATGAAACTATAAGGAAGACAACTGAGTGTAATAAATCAATAGCTGTTACCATACTGCAGAGCCCAGGGGTGTATCATTGCTCCCCAAGGCCTCCAAGCAGGCAGTGCATCTTCAGCCTCTTCCATTGCCAGCTGGGACAGTGCACAGAGGTGCAGCCCTCAGGCTCTCATCTGAACACCAGCAGGGCTACAGCTCTGCAGGCTGACAATAAATGTGTTTTCCTAACAGCTGATGAGAACTGACAAGAATAATAAAGGATGACACAGACTGGAGCTCTCTGTCCTCTGTGCTGGATTTCTTACAGGAGCATTTTGGGCCCAAACAACACAAAATGGCTTAGCAACTTCCAAGTAGATTCTACCCAAAGAGTAGAGCCCCAACAATATTAAATCTGAGAAATTTACTATTTCCTAGATGGAAGAATTAAGGCAAAATGTTCCAAATGGCATCACCGAGTGCCTCAAGGGCACCTGGGACAGGAAGGTCTGGAAGGGCTCCAGTGCACCTCAGTTCTTACACTGAAGGGAGCGATGTCTCCAGCAGATGTTGGTTCACAGTTCTGATAACAGCACCAGCACTACTAAGGGATTTGTTTGTTCCTGCTGTGGCTTTGCCCCCACTTCTGGGGCTGGCTGTGCACAGAGCTGCTGCAGGCAGGCAAAAGGGCTGGGTGCTGGGGCTTGGGCTGGCAGGGAGGGCAGAGGAGGGTCCTTGGGAGGCAGGACTGCAGTGTGGACATCATGATGGGCCCATGCCTCAGCCCCATGCTGGGGCAAGCAGGCGAGTACCAGGCTGCAGGCAGCCAGGGAGGAAGAGGAGGAGGAGTTAGTGCTCCTTGTGGGCAGCCTTCCCAGGCAGCCTTCCAGCTCTGGGCAGAGCAGGTGGAGGGACAGACGGGACGCAGCCTCGCACCCGGCTGGGGAGATGGAATGGCTGAGCCAGCGTTGCCCATCACTGCCTGCTGCCCAGGGCTGCCCTCGGCCGGGCCGTGGCACCTTGCTGCTGGTAAGTGGGAGCCCTCCAGCACCGCCAGGGCTGGCTCCATGCTTGGGATGGGGGGATGGGGGTGACCAGCGTGCTGGGGAGCGTGGCGTACGCCAACTCAAGCCACTGTGGAAAAGCTTCTGCTGATACCTTTATAAGGGAACTTCTGCAAGAAAAAAAAAATAGAAAGAGACAAGAAAAAGATCATGCAGGAGGAATGTGCTGTCAGTCTCTGCAGAGAGCAAAGCAAATCTCTTAGGAGATTATTTTTTCTTCCACTTGTGCTGAAGAAGCTCACAGCGTACTCAGGGATTGCCACAAGTTGTGTTTGTTTTGGGTGGGTTGTTTTTTTTTTTAACAGAACCTCATCAAAAAGTCCTAAGATGGTAATTTTAAACCCTGGAGTTGTTTTTAGTTCACCAAAGCCAAAACAAAGCTTGCAGAAACCTTCTTGTCTCTGCTGCGCTCGACGAGCGTTTCGCTGGCCACTGAAATGTTTCGAGCCTCACAGCGAGGTTTTCAGGTTTGTGTCAGTTGTGAGTTTATTCAGTTTGTCAGGTAGGAGTCCTGGACTTTCACTCCTTCACTTTTGCAAATGCAAATGTTCTGGGGGAGGGGGGGGAAAGAAAAGGGGGTAAAAAAAAAAAAAAAGGAGGGGGGAGGGGGGTGAAACACCCCAAAAAACCAAGAGAGTCATCACTCTTGTACTGATATTTAGTCACAAACATTCATGGGGATTTCCTCATCTCGTGCATATACATCTTCCAAGAAGATTAATGATCACCATGCTGAACAGGTTGAATTATTGTGGGTGGTTTTTTTTTTTTCCTGAGCAGGGAGCATGACTGCATTCTAATCTGGAAAGGAGGGGGGAAAAAAAGAGAAAGGTACAGCAGCAGATCTCTGGATTTTAACTATTTGAGTAGCTGCTAAGATTCGTTGCATAATATTTGTGAAGTGGCTTAATGGGGAAATATATATATATATATATATAAATTAAAAGGAGCACAAAAGAAGCTCTAAAAATGAGTGTGGGAAACCTTATGGTAACAAAGAGCATTTCCTCAAATGGACTGGAAAAAGGGAGACAACCAATATAGCACATCAGTTATTTTCCCAACAGAAAGGAGCTCCTGGTTTTGTGGTGACAAGAGAGGAAATTTTTTAGCTCAGACTTTTTTGAAAGCAGCAAAATCTGACATTGGCTTTATACTGAGGGGTTTTTTTTTCCAGAGGACAAAGGAAGGTAGAACTGGGGGGGTGGGGGGGGAGAGAATTATATGCTTAGCCTTAAAAGCATTCTTTTTTATCACTGTCATTGAATAAGGGCCAGATGCTGTTTGTTGCAAAAGCAAGACAAAAGACAAAGGGAAGAGCAGCTGCGCAGAGAGAGCAGCCCCGGGTGCAGGCACCATCCTTCCCCTATTACTCAGCACACACAAATTCACCTTCCTATTGCAGCAACGTCCCCACTGAGATAATTATGTATTTTCACATTACTGTGTTTGTGGCATGGGAGTACAAAGAGCAGCCAAGCAGCTTGCCAGGAAGAGCAGCTCATGTACAGCAAAACCAACTTGTTGCTGCTGCACTCCCGGCCCGTGGAGAGAGAGTTACATTTTGTGCAGCCTGGTCAGACAGACACAGCCCTACAGACCTTGAGGATTGCTGTGCCCAAGAGGTTCCAATTTCACTGTCCTGTTAGTATCAGATCACTAAGATGAAATCAACTTACACCCTGCATTTAGGTCTTATCCTTGCTAGCCTGCTCTCTGAGTCTCTATCAGAGCCTGGGTGGGCTGTGTAACATCTATCAGCGGAAGACAGTAATTGTTCTGGGCTGACAGGGCAGGATGAAAGCTCTCCAGCTCCCAGCACAGATTGTATTACCCCAGTGTGGTAGTTTTCTCAACCCACCATACCCCAGGCTTCCCTGGGCTTTGCTCCTGCCTCAGGCTCCAGCCCAAATCTGTTCCACATGGCCAGATCCCTACCCCTACCTGACATGATGCTCTCCTCCTTTCCACTTCCCCAGGGAGGAGAATGGTCCTGTCCCCACCATTTCCCAGAGCAGTGGACATGCCTTCCCAAGGGCACACAGCTGAAGGATGGCTGCAGGATGTATCCTCAAAAGGAAACATGTGCTTAGTGTGGGAGCCATGCCTGGTGGTTCCCTTCTAGCTCCTTTTTGCAATAGAAATGTATTTTAACAGAGACAGCCAACAACTTACCTTCTTATTCTGCTTCAGAACACCAGTCTGAGCCATGTGGTGGGGTCTGTAACCCCCATTAGTCTGAGGTGTGATCTTCCACAGTGAGGTCTGGGTGCCTCTGGGCTACTGCAGCCTCACAAGCTGCCCCTTTCCTGTCCCAGGCCGTTGGCACAGCACTGGAGGGGAATGACTCTCCCTGGGAGCATGCTTCCACTTCAGTTACAGCCAGCAGTATTGTAAAGGTGAATGAAGGCTGGAGACTTCTCTTGAGCCACAGATGATGTAAATGCTTAGTTTTACAGAATTCAGTATTTCACCTAAAATCCTCACTCTCCTGTTTTGCATCTGAGGTGGTGATCCTGTCCCTGCTGATGTACCCTGTGCTGAAGAGTTTCGCTCTTCAGCTACACTCCGCCCTCACCGGCAGCTACATCTCTGGGACCCACTCCATTGCCTTCATCAACTGTGTCAACGAGCAGATTGCCAAGGATATTGCAAGGTACTGAGATGCTTTCCCTGCTTGTCTGCTTGTTCAACAGCAGCTTTCTGTGGAATAAAGCTTTTCCTTGTCCCTCGAGAGGCTCTGTGCTTCTCTGTATTTGCACATCTACCCAAACTGTGCTACTTCCCTCTTACACTCCCTTTCTCTCTCTCTCTGTACCACATATCCACTAACCAAGAGCTGTGCACTCTAAAAGAAAGCTGACAAATGCCTCTGAAATCAATGCCAATCAAAGCCAATTCTCCATTTACTCTACTGCCTTTAGTTTTCAAGACCCATTTTAAAGCCACAGCCCTGGGTCTTCAGAGGTTTTCTGATCCGCCACAGCCTTTCTGCTTCTCTAGAACAATACAGGTAACAAATCCCAGGAGAAATATTTATGGTGAGGGACAAAGCACAGCACACTGCCTTGAAAATAAATAAAAGACCAAAGAGGTCAACAGCAAACACAGAACAGGCACTTGTGAGGTACCACCTGGAAGCCTGCACTCTTCTCACCAGACGAGCTTCAGGGAAGGAGGGCTTTACCTTGATTTCCTCTGTTAATGTATGAGATACTTTGCCTGATGTTTTGCATGCAGAGGCTTTTTTCATACATCTTTCAGTCCCTGACTCAATAGCTGGCTTGTTCAAAGTA
Source organism: Melanerpes formicivorus (assembly GCF_026170545.1). Taxonomy (NCBI): domain Eukaryota; kingdom Metazoa; phylum Chordata; class Aves; order Piciformes; family Picidae; genus Melanerpes; species Melanerpes formicivorus. The sequence continues at coordinate 6,119,155 of NW_027142385.1, read as the reverse complement.
CTGAAACCATGTTGACTGGGGAAATGTTTATGATGGACCATTAAGTTTCCTGCAACACCTCCTGTGGTGTTTTCCCTGCTTCCCTGCTGCTTGCCAGAAACTCTCCAGCTCCTGCACAGTGTTCCCAAACAGTCCTTGAGGAACTGACAGGCTACTGAAAGGGATTTTGTGTCACCTTAAATACTGCAACTGTATTAAGAAGGTCAAATAGAATAATATCTGCCCTGCTTGATGCCTTATGAAAAAAGGAGTAACTATATGGCTGGTGAAAAGAGCCTCAGTTGCTGAAAATGCTGCATCTTGACAGCTTTGCAAATGTGCTCCACTCCTGACTGCTTATCTTGTAAGGAAGGGAGAGGAAATAAATCGTTCCCCATTGCCAAGATATATGTACTTTGGATGTTTGTTTTTACTGCTGGAGTAATTATTCCTTTGTTCTGGAATTTGAGTGAATGAGCCCTGAGTGTAGAAGGATGGCACAGTGCTTCTACATCCATTTTCCCACACACTTTTTTCCTGTGCTGTGGTGTTTGGTCTTCCTTTATGTTGCTCAGTGGAGCACTCACTCTGAGGAGGCTCAGGGGAGACCTTATTGCTGTCTACAACTACCTGAAGGGTGGTTATAGCCAGGAGGGGGTTGGTTACTTCTCCCAACCAGCACCAGAACAGGAGGACACGGTCTCAGGCTGTGCCAGGGGAAGTTTAGGCTCGAGGTAAGGAGAAAGTTCTTCACTGAGAGAGTTGTTAGCCATTGGAATGTGCTGCCCAGGGAGGTGGTGGAGTCACCATCCCTGGAGGTGTTTAAGAGGGGATTGGACATGGCACTTGGTGCCATGGTTTAGTCATGAGGTCTGTGGCGACAGGTTGGACTTTATGATCTTTGAGGTCTCTTCCAACCTTGCTGATTCTGTGGTGGATCATTCTGCAAGGAAATTTTCCACTGGTTTGAAGGAGGAGTTTTAGGTTTGTGGAAGCAGATTAGCTGCAGGTAGAACTCAGGGTCTGACTTGTTTATTGTTTCAGTTCTTACCCAGTTTATCTGGATTACTGTTGACTTATAATCTTCAGAGGAAACCCCTGAGTCCATGCAGGAGATCCCTGGGCCTGCAGTGAGGAGCTGACCCCTTTGGGCTGGACGGTGTGGCCACTGCCTCTCACATAACTTACCTAACACCCAAGCAGCCTGGCAGCCTGCAGTTCTGCCTTAGACTTGTGCAGATCATTTTCCTTGCTTTTCTGCTTATCAATATTTCATCTGTCTCAATTCAGAGCCTATTGTGAGGCAGGGACAAAAAAGCCCACATTAAGTGCCCAACCCAAAGCTATTATGAATTATGCAGATGTTTTTCACAGATCACATTCAGCTTCTTACTGTGCTCCCTGTTCCCATGGTGCCTGCTTGTTTCCGCTCAGCTTGCTACAACAAAGTTCAGGATCTCAGTCAGGGTCACAGAGCAGAAGCAATTAGAAGGTATTCACCCAAATCAAAAGGTTCCAAGTGACTTGGAAGTTGCAGGCAGCAAAACCAGGCTGATTTGTGCCATGTGTTCGACATGACAACCGCAGCAGGGATATCTCCGCTCGTGCTGCTGCAGTTTGCTGCTCTGAAGATTAACTCAAGATGCTCTCCAAGCATTAAATGCCTCGAACTGGCTACACATGGTGAGAGCAAGCAACCCACAGCCCCCCTGTATGGCTGTCCTCTCAGACCATGGTCCCTCTGAGCCACCAGCAGAGAGAAGTCCATCTCTGTCACCTCTCTGCGCTTCAACACCAAGCCTGAACCCATGCGTTAGTCCAGGCACTGGTTCTGCAGCACACTTTTGGAGTGGCAGGATGGTGTAAGATCATCAGGAAGGGCTTCCCTCCTGGAAAGGGCTGCCATTCTTCCAGCAACAAGCTGCTCCCAGTTCCTCCCTGCCCTGCAGCAGAGCCTGTGCAGCCCCGCCAGAGCACCTTTGCCTTGTGCTCAGAGTTGCAAGGTCTAAACTCCTGCAAACAGGGAATGAAAGCAGGGCTGGTAATGAAGACATGCAAAGAGGTTTATGCACATTCAAACAAGAGCCCAGCTTTCCTTACAGGTCAGAAGCCAGACCTCAAGGCATGATGCAGCTGCACAGTCTCACTTTGCCCATGGTATTTTCAGGTCACAGCCATGGAGGAGACACTCCTTGTGCTCGTCCTCTTCATCTCTGGGGGCACACAAGCCAGCAATCAATTTTGACATATTTTTACAGGCTTTTTGAAAGCTAAGAGTTCCTTACTGCTTGTTTTGTAGTCACCTCCAGGCTGTTATCATACCCTGAATGTAAGGATAACACCTTTCTAATGTCCTCTGAGCCAAAACCATTCTGGGGAGCGTTTTGAATGGGAGCAGCAGCTAATTGGATTGGTTTCCATTCTTCAGCTGGATGAGTTAATTTTTGCAGGTGGTTGAATCAAGCCATCCAGTAATCCAGCAACTCCTGCCTTTTCTGCAGTACAAGGGCATCTAGAAGTTAAATTGTCAAAGCACTTGGTACAAAGTGGTGTCCAGCAAGGCCCTTGTTAAAGAAAACCAAAAGTGAAGTCACCAGTGCAATGCCTTTAACAGAGCTGCCCCCGAGAGGGACAGGACAGCCACCAACGTCAGAAGGGCCCAGACATTGCTGTGGTCAGAAAATACAACATTTGACCTAGTTCTAAAAATCCACCCTGAGATTGCTTCAATATGCCTTAATCACTTAAATATCACTTCTGCTAGCAGACCCAGGCAGCTCTGCAATAACAAATCAGCCCACAACTAAAGGAGGAAGCCTGAGGGAAGGAATTTACTTGGGCTTTGGATTTCTAGAACATTTTGGGTAGAAAAACCTTGATGTTGTTGATTTAATAAGATCCACATTGAGTCTGCTGTGCAAGGAAGAGGCACAGATTGACAGCATAAATACAGGACTAGGAGACAAATCCCTTAATGTTTGTCCCAGGCCCTGTTCTTGCAGCCCCAAGGCTCAAACCTTGCCCTGGTGTCCCGATGGCAAGATGGGCACAGGGCTATTGCTGGGTTTGGTCCTTGCATCATGTGAGGCCCAGGTCCTCTGGCCAGGAGCCAACCTTACTGCATGACCAGGAGGGTCACAGAGCCCTACCAAGAGGACCTGAGCTGAGCAGCTCCAGCTGGATGTGACTCCTGCCTCTGTTTTCCTAGGGTAATAATTAACCCCAAATCCCATGTCTCCAACGTCAAAGCTGGTGCTGGCAGTCAGGGACAGGGTGAGGGAATGTCCCTATGGCTGGGAACAAGCAGCAAGCTGGGGACAAGCACTAACTCCTCTCCTGTCTCCCCCAGGGCCATCATGGATAAGAAGCTGGCTGCCTGTGTCAACATCCTGCCAAAGAGCTCAGCCTTGTAAGTAGGACTGGATATTCCCAAGTATTCAGGAGGCAAATACAGGTTCCCCAGGGGGGAAAGAAGGAGATGGATGGCACACATCCCTGGGGAGAGGAGGCAGTTTCCAGAAGGCTGCTGTGTCTGTTTGTTGTTGCAGATGGTAGAGATGGAACATGCAAAGTGCACTAAGCCTATTAAGGAGTGCAGATGCTCTGACTGCCAGAGTGGACTATTTATGTCTTGGTTACCTGGCTACAAGGAAATCTAGCAAAGAGCAAAGTGATTTGTGGTCCTGAAGATGTGGCACCTGTTTTCAAAGGAACTAAAAAGAAGCTAAGATAGGGACCAGAAGCATGTTCAGGAAGGAAGAACAGTGTCTTTGACCTTGAAACACAACCAGCCCTGCTCTGCAGGTGTCCTCAGCCAGCCACTCAAAGGGCCTGCACTTCTTGCTGTGGTTAAAGAGCAAAGCCCTAAAACAACCATTTGCTCACAGGAGCATGCTGGCCTGTCCCCACTGAGGAAGGGAATGAGCATCCACATCACAGCCTTCCTGCAAGGGGGGTTCCTCAAGTGCCCCCCTCTCCTACACTCTCCCATAGCCCAACCAAGGCTGCTGAAAGAGGGCAAACCCAGTAAAACCCTTCTGCCCTTTGTACTTTGCTGCCTGCAGGCTGGAGCTGAGTTGCCCACATGCAGCCTGCCTGATCCAGCTGGTTTCTCCTCCATGCCCTGCTCAGGACACGCTGCGCCACTTCCGAGTGCTCCCCGTGCAGGACCCCGGTGTGCAGATGAAATCATGATGGCCTTCTGTCAACATAAATGTTTTGAAAGGTCATCTCTGACTCATGACAAGTGCATCTCCTCTCCTGCAGGGAAAGAGGGGAAAAATGCTGCCATGCTCAGCTTCCCAACTGCAGTTACCTCAAGCACTGTCTCCCAGACACTTTTTGGAGCAGGACCACCACCACACAGCCCTCCCTGGCCACTCCGGTCCCAGCTTCTTCACCCTCCCATTCCCCCCCGGGAAGCTCTCTTGAGGCTGGCACAGCCAAGGAGGCTCTGGTCTGTAAACCCAGGGTGCTCAGTCACATGCACAGCAGACTTTTTGGGGCCAGTGATGCCTCTTGAGCAACACTTTGCAAAGGAACAGTCATGTGCAGAAAGCACTGAGCAGGGAGACTAACCCCTACCAGAGGAATCAGCATGGCTGCACCCAGCTGTGTTTGCTGATGCTTCTTTCCTTTCCAATCTAGGTATTTCTGGAAAGGGGAACTGGAAGAGTCCACTGAAATACTGCTGGTAAGTGACAATTCCCCATGTCAAGAAAATCCCCATCCCAGACAGGCCCAGCCAAAAGGGGCTGCAGGGTGGTTTGGGGAGGGTAGCACCAACCTGCCCAAGACTTATGACAGTGCACAAGGACCCCAAGCACCCACCTTGTGAGCATGGTAGTGGTGGCTGGGGGATGGCAGCCCAGCTTGGCCTCTCATCCTGTCACCACAGAGGAACATCCCCAGGGAAGAGCTCCCATCGCATGTTGGGTGCATGCAGTGGAACTAGGCATGCAGGATTGCTCTGTTCCCTTCACTTCTCATCTGGTTTTTGGTTTGTTTGTTTGTTTGTTTGCTCTCTGCAGATAGTGAAAACAAGGACATCCAAAATAGGTGAATTATCCAACTATGTCAGGTGAGACACTGGCTCTGAGGAGCACTGGGATTCTTGCCTGAGGATTGCTGCCATCCCCTCCTCAGGCTTTGAGAATCAGGTCCCTTGAGCCTCAGAGGGTTCAAATGCTCCTGAGGTATCTTGTAAGCCACAAACCTCCAAACACTGCATGAGCACACACACAAAAAAGGAAAGTTGGCAGGAATATCAACTGTTGGGCTTCAACCAGTCCCTCCAAAATGGGGACAAGGAGGGATTCTCCTTCCCCCAGTGCAGGTTATTCCCTGGCTGCCTCCTGGCAGGATTTCCTGCATTTCCCAAGCTGAGTGGTGAGCACAGGCAGCTTTGGGACAGGGCCCCTGGCAGTCAGCTGCTGGCTGTGGTAAACCCCAAACTCAAAGCAAAATTCTCACATGACAAGAAGAAGATGTGGGTGCTTTGAAGTCAGCAGAGAGTGTGGGGCAGGGCTGGGAGCTGGGACCTCTGCTTCCTGCACTGCAAGCAGGCCTGGGTCTGTTCTGCTGCCAGGCTGTCAGTGACACTGCTGCTCTGCATCTGTTTCCACTTTAGATCCATCCATCCCTTTGAAATTCCTGAAATCATCAGCCTGCCTATTGACCAAGGAAACCCTCTCTACCTCAAATGGATAGAGGAGAGTGTGCCAGGGGACTGAGTGGAAAAGCAGAGAAAGCTCCTCGCTGCTGGGCACAGCAGGTGAAGGCTGCTGAGCAGTGGTGGTGTCCCTGTGCAGGCAGGAGGTAGGCAGACGAGGGGAGGCAGCTCTTGTCTTCATGGATTTGCTATAACAGCAGCTTGGGAACTTTAATTTGCATCCAACACATCTCCTCCTTGGCTTGATCCTGTGCTCCAGGGAGCACTGAGCAGCAGAGGTGCTGGAGGCCAAAGTGGGGAAGGGCTACATGCACTGAGGGCTGTGGCAGCAATGTGGATGGAGATACACAGAGATGCTCATCTCAGGACACAGCAGCATCTAGAGGTTGTCTCAGGCCACCAGCAGCAAGTGTCAGCTAATAGCCATGGCCTGGCACCTCCTGGCAGCCTCTCCAGCACTCTGTATCCCTGCAGCCAGTACTCAAGGCCCTGCCTGGCCCCCTTCTCCCTCACAGCAGCTGTCACAGTATGCTGCCCTGCTTTGTCTGGAGGCTGCAGGATGTGACTGAGCACCCTGTGATGCACCAGCTCATGCCCTCTCCTGCTGCCATGCAACATGCTGCTCCAAGGCTTACAAACCCCAGGGAAACAGCAAACTGGAGAAGACACCACAAGCACTTACCAGGAGCTGCAAGCAGCACATGACCCTTCCCTGCCTGCCCAGCCAGGCATCCAGTGCCAGTTCAGAGAAACCAAGTGCCAGTGGGAGCAGGGCATCACCCAGCTGCAGGGCATGGCCCCAGCCCTGCATCCCCTACCCACCCCTGAGCCAAGGCTTAGCCTTGTAAAGAGACCCTCCTGTTAATAGTTTAATGGGATATAACTCATGGAACAATATGGAATTATTTAGGTGTCTGGGAAGGGCACACCTCACCCTGGCATGGAGCACAGCCCAGCAGAACCAGCTGCATGGTGGCAGGTGCTGGGCATCTTCCTGGGAGCACACCCTGACCCCCAGGGCCCAGAATCAATAACCCTGACACTAGAAAGAACCAGTGATGGTAAAAAAAAGACCCTTTTTAATTGTACATCAGGCATTAATTACAACCTGGGGGATAACAAGAGGTGGTTATTACAAGCAGCAACCTGAATCCATACATCTTCAGAAGGTGCACAGTTGTTACAGCATCTGGTACAGCTAATGCAAAAGAGGCTCTGCCACCAAAGTGTTTTTAAAGGCTCCACATTCAATTCTCTGCAAGAGGCCAGGAGAGAGAGAGGGACAGGTGAGGAACAGGGGCTGTAGGTAGTGGGTGCTCCCACAAGTGCAATGTCCATTGGCACATCCCATGGGAATTATCTCTCTTAGCCCTGGCAGGCTCTTGGCAGCCCCTGGGGCCCCAGGCAGCAACTCAGACAAGGACTTCATAGGCACTCATGAAGGGGAAATACTTGAAGTGATCCTTTGGTAATCTTGAAGTGATCACTTGAAGTGACCCAAGGCAGAACTGGGAGTGACATGCTGGCTGCAGAAGCTGCTCCCTGCCCTGCCAGGGATGGGGGTCCTGGCAGCACATCTCCCAGAAGGACAGGACCTCTGTGGACATGATTCCCTCCAGATGAGCCAAGATGCAGACCCTGAGGATGCCAAGCACCTCTCCCCAAGGCACATCTGGCCTGGCTCAGCTCAAACCATCTCATGGTTGGAGCTGGACTGAACCCCCTCTCCCAGACCTCATTCTACACAAATGTCCAACAGCTTCTCCACCAAGCACACCACCAGGCACACCACCAGGCACACCACCAGGCAACTCATCAGAAAGGAGTTAAAACATTTTTACCTGCTGAGCCAAACATTCAGGCTCCCAGTATGACACTGAAGCAGCTCACACCTGGCTCAAACCATGAAGGGATGTCCCAGGGCTGCAGAGAGGCTGCTGCTCTGCACCATGGCCCCATGTGGAGATTGTCACCTCACAGCCACACAAAGGCCTGGTGCCTGTTAGATGAATTACAATAGCTGCACTCCTCCCTTCATGGGTGTCCCACTACGTTATTTTAGCAGTAGCTGAAGCAGAGGTTTATTTCTGAGGAGTTTGGCCTCTGGTTTGCAAACATCACCTGCTCCCTTGTGTTGATTACACCAAGGCATTTTGTTAAGCACATTTTGGTAAAACAACCTTTTCAGTTCACCAGCCAGTCAGCAGATCCCACAAGCACACACATGAAGAGTGGTGGGGCTACAAGGACAGGGTGGGCTGACAGCAGGACCATGCAAAACCCCCAGCATCAGCCACCCTCCGTCCTCATGGAGCAGCCATGGTGGTGATGGGGGACAGAAGAGGAGGACACCATTAAAAAGATATCTATCTCTTAGAAAATAATCTAGCAAATCTGTCTGATATTAGAATCTGGTTTTAAAAGACACCAGCTTTGCTCCTGAGCAACCTGGCAGTATTGCTTCAGCTCAAGAAGGGGCTTGCTCCTTCTCCTCTGCAGACCAACTGACCTGATGTGCTCACCAGCATTGACACTACACTGGTAACGAAGTGTGGCCACTCTCCAGCAAGGCACAGTCATGAGGCCATTGGGGATGGCCACAGGGATCCTGGTACAACCCCTTCCCCACACCCTCTGTGTCCTCTTTGGCCTTTTTGGTTTGTCTTCTTGTTTGGCACATTCAGGATGAAGGATCCTGTGGGAACAAAGGCCTCGGGCTGCAGTCTGTGAAACACCCGTGGTGGTTTTAAGGCAAGGGCATATCTTTTGGCCAATCTCTTCCAAGACTGTGATTGTCAGAAGAACAGGGGAATGAAGCATCAGCACATGCAGTCCAGGTCATGGGACAAGAGCAGCCCCTCAGCCATGAAAGTCAGCCACATGTGGGCTGTTTAGGGGGCACTTTCCACTCACTTTAAACAAACCACATTCCTGTAATGAATGGATTTAGGAGGAGGAAGAACCCCCTCCATTCTAGCTATGGAGAGAGTGGCCCACCATTTCCTAGGGGCACAGGGACGGGCTGTGAAGGCACTGGTGAGGGAGGTGCTCTTTGCTTCGCAGCAGGACCCCCTCACATCTGCTCCGTAAGGCTTGGCCGTGGCGATGAGTCAGACTGTGCCAGGCACCAGCAGCATGTCCATCTGCATGAGCAGGTTGTGGGGTGTCCCCCAAAGGGGCTTCCCCAGGGGGTTCCCAGACACACTGGGGGAAAGGCCAGGCCTGCTCACTGCTCTTCGCACCACCATGGTGGTGCCTCACGCTGGGCCAAGGGCTCTGTCAGAAAACACAGCTGGGCTGCACGCTGCGCATGCACACAGCCAATAAAACAGTAACTGTTCAAATGAGAAGATGCAGCAGCAAGGCTGTGAGTCCCACCCCTGGGCAGCACCACTGATGGCACCAGCTCAGGCACTGGTTCAACCCATGGCTGTTCCTGGGCAGCCAGTCCTGGCTAGGACCCCCCAGCGTGGAAGGGTCCCAGCCCTCCTCTGCTTCGCGGCGAGGGTCTCATCATCCCAGTCTGCTCTGGTTTGGCTCCAGGAGAGGCTGAGGAGCTGGTGGGGCTCAGTAGGGGGTTGTGCCTTCCCACTCCACCAGGTACTGCACCTTGCCCTCCAGCGTCACCCGCCGTGCCAGCACCTGGTACTTCTCACCACAGACCAGCCTGCCCGCCGCCCCGAAGTAGCTGCTGATGGAGGACTTGAGGTGGGAGAGTGAGGAATCATCCTCGCTGATGCTCTCAAAGGTGTGGCTGTCGATGCCATTGTCTGGGTGGTCGGGTCCACAGGCTACCTCACTGCCTTCAGAAGTGCCCATGGCTGGGCACCCACCTGCCTCCCTGCCACTCCTCTTGGCCCCTGCTGAAGTGTAGGCTGGCACTGCCAGCTTGCGCTTGCGGCTGCCCATGGTCCTGCGGCTGCGAGAGAAGGAACAGTGGAGGCGTGGGGGTAGTACCCAAAAGGTGTTCCCTCCACAGTGTTGGCTGTGCCCACTGCCCCAAGAACCTGAGGATGTATGCCAGGAGTTCACAGACTCACAAATTGTTTTGGTTGGGAGAGACCTTTGAGATCATCAATCCAACCATTAACCCAGCACTGCCAGGTCTCCACTACACCACATCCCTCAGCACCACATCTACACAGCTTTGAAACCCCTCCAGGAATGGGGACTTCACCACTGCCCTGGGCAGCTGTTCCAGGGCTTGACAACCCTTTCAGGGAAGAAAATTTCCCTAATATGCAACTAAACCTTCCCTGAGCAAAACTTGAAGCCAAAAAACTCCTGTCCTCAAGAGAGGGGCATTTCTCACCCCCTGACCGTGCCACCAGGACACCTCCAGAAGGGAGTGAGGGGGCACAGCCCTCACCTGGACTCGTAGGAGAGGCTCGTGGTGGCTGAGCCCGAGGTGCTGACAGCATCCGTGGAATCCACATCTGATAGGAAAGTCTGTCCTGAGCTGGCACTGAAGATGGGATGAGGAGTCAGCCCCAGCCCGGCACAAGGGGCACTGCAGCCTCCCCACACCTCCCAGCCCTGCCTTCATACTGGGGCATTTAAACCACCCACCCCTTGACACCCACCCCCCAGGGTGGCTGCACAGACCTTTTCAGGCTCTGAATTTCATCCAGTGTGAAGTCAAAGATGCTGGCCAGGTGGTGGTTGGTGCTCCAGGCTGAGGTGAAGTCACTCTGCAGCCAAAAAAGCAAATTCACTCATCCCTGCCGAGCCCAGCAGCACTGCCACATCCCTGGCACTGTCACCCTCTGTCCAGGTGCCATCACGCTCCTTCCCATGGCCCTGCAGCCCCTGGGAAGCCAGCGTGGCACAGGGCAGGGGACAGGGGCTCTCCCTGCCTGCAGAAGTAGGAAAGCCTTGCAGTGAGCACCCCCGGCATGGGGCCGAGGTGGGTCCCACTCATCTGCCAAGCCCCAGGACGCTTGCACAGAGGAGGGGCCAAAGGACTCACGCTGGGAATGGCATCCTCCAGCAGGAACTTGGCCCTTTTGCGCCGCGCCGCCGCTCGCCGCTTCTGCTGCTGGCTGCAAAGCACAGCGGGGGTGAGGCTGCCGGGCCCCCTCGGGCAGAGCAGGCATGGCATGCCGCAGTAGTGGGGGGTACCCAGATGAATTTGACTACTCACCTGTCCTTGTGGACATACTTGCTTTTACCCTTCTTCTTCAGCTCGCAGGAGCTGCCCTCGCTCACGCCGGGGGCCTTCTCTGGCAGCACCTTGCTGGGGGGGTTCGGGGGCACGCGGATGCGCAGCCGAAAGATGCATTTCTTCTTCTTGATCTCCTTCCCACACAGAAACCTGAGCGGCAGAGGGGAGGAAACAGCCCTCAGCCGCGGCTGGGGCGCTGGGGCACGGGAGGATCCTTCCTCACATCCCACGTCCCCATCCCTCGCCCCACCGTGCCCAGGGGCTCACCTGCTTTTATAGCTGTTGAGGGCATTGAGAAGGTGGGGGCCACGCTCTGAGATGGGGGTGCCCGTCAGCTGCGGAGAGACGCCGCGGTCAGGCAGGGCTGGGAGCCTGCTGCCGTTATGCAGAAACTCAACAGAGGGGGGACCCCGAACGCCGGCAGTCGGCTGCTGCCCGAGGTCAGGCAGCGCCCAGAGCCACACGGGTTTGGCATCGGCCACCCTCGGAGCACCCTGCGGGGAACCCATTCGTCCCCCAGGCGGCGACGGGTTCCCAACACACCCTGGGTTTAGCCTTTCTTCCAGCTGCAGCTCCAGCAGGGCGCTTGTTAGGCACCCAACCAACAGAGACGCAGCACAAAGGAAGATTAAACTAACTTTGAGCAGAGCTGCCCCTGGAGCCCGGGGTTTTGCAGATGCCCAAGCTCATCACCACGAGGCCAGCAGCACTGTGACACTGCCAGCACATGGGCATGTCCCCTTCTGCCATTCACCTGCCCCAGCTGTGCCCTAGCTCCAGGGAAGGTCCTTCAGTTATGCCCAAAGCCTGTGTCCCCATGACTGTTGGCACTGCTTCCCAGCTCAGAGAGAAGCATCCTCCACCACTCCTCCACCAAGCTGCCCACTGAGGATGCCCCACTCTGATGCCCACCTAGGGGTGGTGAACAGCACACTGGAGCTTGCATGTCCCTGTGGGTGCAAACACCCCAGGCCAGGTGGTCTTGCCCACAGAGGTACCAGGCAGGTGTTTCAAAGCTCTTTTCCTGCATGGGACCAGCTGAGGAGCAGCCAGCTTGGGCCATGGCGAGCAGCACTCTCAAACTTCTGACCCTTTCCCAACAAACCACATGCAGACACAGCTCCAGGTCAATGGTCACTGAGAGAAGTCAACCCAAACAAGGGCAGAGCTTGCTGCCCCACCATCTCACTGCTATCACTACCTTTAACCAGCCAACCTGCCCCAGCCTTGGGGGCTTGGCCACCACAGGGACCTCCTGATTGAAGCTTCAAGGATGGTTAGCTGTGACATGTCCCCAACAGCATCTCTCCAGCCCAGCCTGTGTTTTTACCTTCCCAAGCTGCAGTGGATCCCAGTGGTGGTTCACAAAGGCCAAGATCTCCTCAAAGTCGAAGTACTTCTTCTTGCTCTGTACACCCAGGTTGTAGAGGGCGAGATGGACAACGTCCACCCTGCAGGAGCAAAGTGGGTGAGAAGGTCAGCAGCTCACCCTCTACCCAGCAGAATAGTACCCACCATGATGCTCTGCTCTGTCAGTGCAGCTTGAGCACAGCCCTCAGCAAAACCCTTCCAAAACCTTCTCACTGAAAGCCAGGACTATTCCCATACCCCATGAGGGAAGCAACTCAGCCTGGACACACATCCCAGGGGATGTCATAGCTAGGACAGCATTCCCTGAGCTTTGGGAAGGGCTGGGGTGCTGCCTGGAGGGAACTCTAAACACTGAGAGCTTTGAGCCCAGGGACTGGAGAGCCTGCCATTCCCAGGACAAATGCCCTGTTTTCCAGCTTTTTAACAAGCCTCAGCCATGTGCTCCTGGAGCAGTTAGGCACAGGAGCAGGGCAGCTCTTACATGAAAACAGACTGTTTTAGCAACACAGCCTATCAGGTGGGATATTGCACTCAAGACTCTGAAAATGAAAGCCAAGCAAATATATCCTGCAGGATTTCCCTTCTTCTTCTTCCAGCCTGCTGTGCTGCTTGGTGCAGCATCCCCAAGCCAGCCACATCCCAGCAGCCTGAGCACCAGTAACACATCTGACACAGCTGAGCACAAGGGGAACAGCAGGGGAAAAATTGGGCTGCTGGCACTGTTAATGCACTTTATGAAGTTGCTTCCAGAGCTAGAAGGTATCAACTGCAAACCTGTATTTAATCACAGAATTGGATGGCTTGCCACCAGTCACTTTTTGCAGTTATCTTCTGGCAAGCTTGTTCCTTGGCTCCCAGACAAACAGCAGGTTTGGGGCATACTGAGAGACAGCTTCCCTGGGAAACAGTCCCATGGGGCAGGGCAGGAGCTGCATGCCCAGGGTCCGTGGCCAAGCAAACCCCACAGCTCAGGGCTGGACTGAGATGAGCAGAAGGTGCTCTGGGAGCTCACACTGCTGAACACAGATCTAGAGCTGGTCTCAAGATAGTCAGGCACCATCCAGCCCAGTACCCTGCAGCCACTCTGGCACATCTCAAAGGAGCCAGGGCCATTTCTTACCATCTCAAGGGCAGGCGCTTGATGTATTCCGGTCCCTGGTTGCATACAGAGCAGAAAAACATATAGAACCTGGAAGAGAGTGGGGAGGGAGAGCGCTGGGGGGGTCATCCCCACAGCCACACAGGGCCTGGGGATGGGTCAGGGTGAGGACAGTGCTCGGGGTGCCAAGTGACAGCATGGCCAGAAGAAGTGGGGCTCTGCAGGACAGGGCAAACTGCCTGCCCCCAGGGCAGCTGATCCATGTTGGTGCCACAGCCAGATTGGGGAGATAAAGACCAGGGACACATCTGCATGAGGCCCCCACAAGAAGCCAGCTCCAGCATCCAGCACCAGCCCAGCTAAGTCCAGAAGGGACATACCGGTCTCCAAACATCATGGGGTCACTGAGGCACTGGGTGCAGGCTTCGTGGAACCACTGCCGGCAGCGGTAGCACTGCAGCATCTTCAGGTACCACCTGGGGAGGGAGAGGAGGTGGGCAACAGCTCGGACAGAGTGTGGCAGCCACTGCCCTGATTCCCTCCCAAGCACAAACCCTCAGACAGAGAGAGAAAGTCTGGCCCTAACTTGCATTTTCTGCAACCATGGAGGTAGATGCAAACAGTGCCTCCGGCAGTGAGCAGAGACCCTGATGGCCAAGGCAGCGTGGGCAGCAAAGCCACCAGCCCCAGGGCAGTGCCTTCAAGCTGGGGACTTCTCTCTTGGGGAGAAAAAATCCCCATCTGGATCCCATCTTCTTTTTGTGACTGTTTTTCCCCACAAAGTCATCACAACGATGCAGGATGGCAGGATGGAAGCAGGAGCTTACTCGCCAGGGCCCCCACAGTAGCAGTAACACTGCTGCTGGTTGGTCCGGTGTGGGGAGTCCCACTCCAGCAGGTCAGGGTTGTAGGACAGCACCATCTTGACAGCTTGCAACGTCTTGGCGATGGCTCCCTTCTTCAGGGCACCCCCCTTCTGTGGGAGCAAGCAGGATGGGGTCAGCACAGCTGGCTGGGGGCCACATCCTGCACTGCTGTGCCAAGGGTGGGCAGCACGTGGAGCAGTCAGCCCCAGGCAGCCCCACTCACCCGCACGGCCAGGGCAAATATGCAGCGGCGGCAGAACCATGGTGTCCCCAGAGGGCCCTCGTGACCGCTGGCCACTGGGATGTGGCACTGCTGGTGATAACCTGTGGGAGGGCTCAGCATCAGCATCACCAGGCTGGCCAGACCCTCACCCCTGGGGTGGGATACAACAGACCCTGAGGTGATGCATCTGCACTCACCCAGCCCACACTTCCCACAGATGAGGATTTCATTCATGGGGCCTGAAGTCTTCCCCAGGCAGATGTTGCACTTGGGCTCCTCCCCAGGGACACCAGCTGCAGGACAGGGATAGCAAAGTTGGAGATGCACAAGGCACGACCACATCAGTGTGGGGCTGGGAAGGACCCCCAGCATGCTGGTGGGAAGAGAGGACAAGGCATCACTCACCATGCTGGATGTCCTTCCAGAGGACCCAGTACTTGGAATTGTCCTCAAATGTTACAAGGCAGCTCTGCTTGGAGCCACTCACCTGTGGGGAGACAGAGAAAAAAGAACCTGTGGGCATCAGCTCCCCATTCCCAGCACTTCCCAGTTTGCCCCAGCCTCTTGGGGCTGTGGGAAGCTTCGTTTGGGCTGTGATACCCAGGGGCAGGACATCAAGCCAAAATGGCCTGCTGAGCAGTACCACACCCTCTTGTATGCCCACCTGACCATCTTGGGTGGCCACCTTACCCTTTTGATCTTCCCAAGGTAATAGAGCCCATCTGTCCAGCGGCACAGCACATACTGCCCCTCTGTCAGCTTGACCATCAGCTCTCTGCAGCTGCTGCCCCTCTGCACCGAGGCAGCGCCCGGTGCTTGCTGGACGCGGCCAGCAGCTGCGTAGACATCCCGGATGATGGGGTTGAGCTTGGCAGTCTCCATCAGCAGAGCCTGGAGGGGATGCACATGCTCATCACCCTGTCCTTGCACCCTGACACACTGTGCCCATCAGCTGAGCACGGGGATGCCCAGGGCTGCTCCAGCCCCACCAGCAGGTGCCCAGGACCCCAAGACAAGTGCTGACGAGCCGCGGTCTTTAGGTGAAATCAAAGGGAGCAGCCACAATCTTTGCTGCTACTGAGGAAGAGTGAGTTAACCCCTTGACTGCCTCAGGTCCTGCAGCATGGAACCACCCCACATGGGACAAGGGAACATGACGCCAGCCTGCACAGGCTCAAGCTCGAGAAAGAGCACAGGAGGGAGAACAGTTTAAAATTTACTGTGATTTCTAATCCACCATTTCGCAGGAGTTTCTCAGACTCCCAAGCCAAAGGGGACATCCCCGCTGCAGAAGCTGGGACGCAGCAGCTCCACACGCAGTCAGTGAAACTCACCAGCCCAGTTTCAGCAGGCTGCTGGAGCTGAAGGCGGACAGCCTGTGCTCAACCTTGGCGCGGAGCAGTGGCGGAGCCCCACGGCCAGCACTCAAACAGCCTCGAAATCACTTTTTCCCCCGAGCGATCTGCGCTCCCGGCTCGGCGAGGCGCGTCAGGTTACGCCGCGGGACCCAACGCGAAGCCTCCCCGCGCTGCGAGCTCTGCCCGCGCCCGCTATTAATAAATCCCCGTTCCCCCGGGACAGGCTAGATGGGCAAGAGCCGGCAGACTTACGGTAAACCGGGTGCGACCAACAGAACCCCGGAAAGAGCTTCTCCGGGAGTGGGGCTGGCAGCGGCTGCGGCAGCGAGCTGCGACATGTGCCCCTCAGCACGGGGCTGCGCCGCGGCAGCCGTTATGAAAGCGGAGGCAGCCCCGCGCCCGGCGGAGGGGGATCACACACCGGGACAGCTCTCGTCGTTCCTCGCCGTCCCGTGGGGGAGCTCCCACGCCGTGCCGGGCAGCGAGACCCTCCCCGGGGCACTCAACGACAGGGCACACCGAGCCGGCTAACCACTCTTGTAGCCCTACGGCGGGACCGGGACTGGGTCCGGTGGCACCTGCCGAGGGGCAGCCCCGGGAGCGGCGGCCGCGGGTCCCGCCGCCATTGGCTCATTCAAAGGCGCCGCGGCGCCCGCCCAGCCCCGGCTCCGGCCCCGCCGCCCCGGGCGCTCCGCGCCGGGCTGCACACACACACCGCTGCAACCTCCGCCGCTCCGCTGCACTTACCGCTGCTGCTGCCGTCGCCACCGGGCCGGGTCAGCGCCCGCCCGCCCCGGGGGCTCGGCGGGGAGCGGCGGCGTGCGGCGGGGGCAGGGAGCGGGGCGCCATTTTCCCGCGCTTCCCCCCGCGCCTCCCGCGGGCATTGACGTCCCGCTTATGCAATTAGCGCGGGGCCGCCTCCGCCGCCTCCCACGGCTCGGGTCGCATCGGCCCGGCACGGCCCCGCTGAGCGGCACGGAGACAGACGCGGGGGCTCGCTGTGTGCGCGGCACCCCGGTGCGGCGGCAGAACGCCTGCAGCGGCGTGGGGTACCTGCTGCTGTCCCCCGTCGATACTTGCCGCTGCTCCCCGGGGGTACTTGCCAACCCCTCGAGGGTACCTGCCGACAGCCCGTGGGGTGCCTGCCACCACCAGTGGGCACCTGCCACCCTCCCCTTGGCAATCTGCCACCCTTCCCATGGGGTACCTGCCACCCTCCCAATGGATATCCGCAGCTGCCTCCTGTGAGGTACCTGCCATCCTTTCTGGGGCACCCCACATCTCCACCCCTCCACCAGCTCTCTGCACCCACGTACCTGAGGATCCCTAGGGACACCAAGGGTCAGGCACAAACACACCACCCATGGAGATGGCACCCACTGGCCGTGGAGAGGGCACCATCTCCTGTGCCACACGAGGGGACCTCCCTGCTTGCCCTCCCCCTGACTGGTGTCTGCAGCCGGGTAGGGGCAGGGTTGCAACCCTGCCCGCACCCATCCTGGGGCACCCGGGGGATGCCCTGCCCGCAGCACTGCCCCAGGCGAGGGAACACCCTGTGCTCACTGGGATTCCTAGAAACGGGGGGAGCCGTTCTCCGAATCTCGACAGAGAAAATCAATCACTGCAAAAATGCTCTGGTCGGTGCCAAGAAGAAACCGTAAGGATTTGCTGTTTGTTGGGAAGTGCTGCCAAAAAAGAAATGTTTTCAGGCCTGCTTAGGCAGCCGTGAAGCTGATTCCTGGGGCGGAGTCTGGGCCAAGTGCAAGCAGAGAATTTTATTGCCTCTAATCGATGAGTTTCTCCCATGCTGGGATTCAGAGCAGACCCTCAAAGCGCTTCGCTGCAAGTGAGCAGCTCACCAAGAAGCAGCAATGAACGACACAATGCCAAAACACCCTTTAAACACCCATGTAGAACTCTGTCATCTTAGAAATCATGGGTTTTAATCTAACTTCTCCACAAAACAGTGATGTTGGAATGTTCCCTGTGCCGTGGCTGCCCCGTGGCAGCAGGTGGGTGATGCTGCATGTGTGAACCTGATGGGAAATTTAGTCCCCCAAGCAATGGTGCCCTAGGGCTGCTCTCCTCTTTGCTTTGCCGCTCGCTGGCTGGAAGGCGAAGCCCAGTGCAACATAAAGACAGCAGCAGGCAAGGACCCAACATGCTGTGCCAGGCTGTGCCATGCCATGCCTTGCCATGCTAAGCCCTGCCGTGCCTACGCCCAGCCGCTGGGCCTGTGTTTGCAGAGGTTTAGGCAGCTGCACAAAAATGCCAGGTTGTTGCCTGGCACGAAACCCCATCCTTGGCCTTCACGGGGAACCTGACACATCTTCAAACCAGCCCAACGACCAAACTCTGCAGTGAGTCATGGTGAGCCCTGAGTCACCCAGATTAAAATAACTCTTGCACCGTGACTCTCCCCCTGGACAAACCCAGTGCTCGCTTGCTGCAGTTGCTGGTGCTGCCTTTGACCAAAAGCAGGTCGCCTGCTGCATGTGCAGGGTGGCATTCCTGTCCCAGCCTGTCCCTGCCTGGCACTGGTGCAGCAGCACATGGGGATGTTCTTACACTCTCCTCCCCACCCACTGTGGTTTATGTTTGCAGCATCTTGGTCGTTTGCCATGAGAAAGTGGATGATGTGACACAAGTCAAGTGCAAGATCAAGTTCACCATGGGTTAATTGGGAGGAACCTTAGTGAAAGACCTCCAAGCACAGAGAGGGCACCCCAAACCCAGCACCTGCCAATGGCCACAGCACAGTAACAGTGCCCTGGAACAAAAGTACCACAAATAACTGAAATAATAATAAAGGCATGTGCTCCTGCCACACCATCCACCACCCCCACTGAGCCTGGCCCCAGCTCCTGCTGCTGTGAGATACTAGATGCTGCCCTCCTCCTCTTTTTCCTCCTCCACACACCTGTCAGGCTTTTCCCTGCACACTCTTTGAGAGTCAGGGGAGCCACTGGAGGTCCTGTGTCCTTGTCACCATGAAAAGTCTCATGGTCTTGGCAGATGCTGATGCAGGGCTGCTGGCAGCCCCTGGAGTGGTTAGACACAGCTGAGTAACTGGTTTCACACCAGTAGGGCTCCAGGGACCGTGGTGGGATGACACCTGACATGCTTCACTGAAGAAGCAGCATCCACCTGGGCCTACACCAACATGAACATTTCCATGCCACGCTCACAGCCCCAGCTGAAGAGAACTTGGCACAGAGCTAGCAGATGATGCTGACCTGCCCTCCATGCCAGCTAAGTGAGGAAGCTCCATTTAAATCATGTTGTTAGGAGCGGACTGTCCCGTGAGGAGATGCACAGAAATCATCAAATCATAGGAATCATGAAGGTTAGAAAAGACCTCTAAGATCCTGTCCTCCTATCACTAGTTACTTGGGAGAAGAGAGCAACACTACCTCACTGCAACCTCCTTTCAGGGAATTGTACAGAGCCAGAAGGTCTCCCCTCAGCCTCCACTTCTCCAGACTAAACAATCCCAGTTCCCTCAGGTGCTCCTCATAAGACTTGTTCTCCAGACCCTTCACCAGCTTTGTTTCTCTTCTCTGGACACACTCCAATATGTCAATGTCTTGTAGTGAGGAGACCCCCAAAAATACAATGAATGGGACCCCAAGTGATAATGCAAAGCCACGTGTCAGTGATCCCCTGCCCTCCTCAGTCAGGGAGCAGAGCCAGCACAGGCTCCCAGCACAGGTCACCCCAGCTCATTCCCCACTGTTGAACTTCCAAACAAAATCAGCATTTGCAGAATTATTTGAATGGATCTCCCAGTAGTTAACTACTCCAACATCCTCATTTTGTCCTTCATGTTTTCATTGTGCCCCTGCACGCTGCACTTACAGAGGTGGGGAAGGCACTTCCCTGCTCACATGAGGATGGAGCACCCAGAGAACCATGGCTTAGCTGTGTCCAGAGCAGAGCCTGCAGCGAGCATGGGGCAAGCAGCTCCTTTCTTTCTCCTCTGAGCAATGCCCAGAAATTGGGTGGCTTCTTTTCACAATGTTTTTCTTTCTTTGAAAACAGGAGTGGGAGGAGGGGTTGTGTGTTGGCTTGTAGTCTTGGAAACCGAAGCCGAGGAACATTGAATGGAAACCCAAACAGGAGGCTGCCTGTGAACTGCAGGCCTGGTGTGGACACAGGATCTGCAGAAACGACTTGCACTGACTGCGGCCACTCCACGGCTTCCTGCGGCCAAGCGATGTGGGGCTGCAGCACACACATCATGGGACCCAGTGCAGCTCTCAGATGCTGCTCAAAACAATTCACAAGTGCTATTTCCTGGTAAAACAGAACACATCCATTGCTTTAAAAACAGCTGCAAACCAGGTAGCTTGAGGCTGTGGACATAATTCTCTCTTTTTCTCAGTTAACACTTCCCCTCTGCTCCTTAGGTCTCAACCAGCTTTCCACTGAAAGCATTTGATTGACCAACACAACCAAATGAAGCTCAAAGAAGCTGTGTGGAAGGTTACAAGCCCTTTTTCTGTCATGAAGATGGGCTTATAAACCTAGAAGTTTGCCTGATCTCTTTCAGCTTTATCAGTTGATTTGGAAAAATATTACATTTCCCTACAAACTTTGGTTATTTTAGACCATTGCAGCTACAGAAGCACCGTGACTCTTTGCCAACCAAGCCATTACACACAGAGCAACCAGTCCTAATTTAACTCATTACAGCTCTTTGTCATTTTTCTGCATCATTTGATTTGGTGCAGACTGAAAATAAAACCTCTAAAACCAACCAACCAGCCAACCAAAAAACCCAACCAAACCAAAACCCCAAACCAAATCACTTTGGCTGCTCGTTACTGCCACAGAAATGATTTGCTGGATTAGAGAAGTCTGGGTATCACTCCCATTTCAGCTCCTTTCCCAGTTAAATTGCATCCATTTCCTTATCGAGACGGTTTTGTGGCTGAAGGGGTCGGAGATGAGAAGGGGGAGGCCGGTGCAGGAACACCGGAGCCCGCAGCGCCGTCTTTGGAGAGCGCCGCGGCTCAAAGCATTCCTCCCGGCCGCGGTAATGCGCGGCGCAGCCTCGTGCGCGGCGGCACACGGGGAGCCGGCTCTGCTGCGAGCCCTGGCCGAGAAAAGCGATATTCCAAAGGGCACACTGCAACAAAGGTGTGGCTGTCATTAGGATCCGAGCAGCTCAAGCTGTCATTCAGCTATGCCTTTAAAATGAAGAGCATTTAGGTGCCAGGTTTCGTGACTCGTTACTGTTTATTTAGCATTCATTTCATCCCTATCCTGTCTTTTTCTTTTTTCCCCGTATTTAACTTATGCAATTGCATAAGACATGAAGAGCTTGGAAGTGTTCTTACAGCTGTGCAAGTTTTGTTATGAAGGGAGCCCTTACAGAATTTTGACACAGACATGTTCTGGGCACATCTGCAGCTCCTGAGCATGGCTCAGAAATGACATCTACCCCAGAATGAAAGGAAGGAGAGAAGAAAGGAAAGCAGATGAAGGAGAAAAAAAGAATAAAGAAAGGGAAAGGGAGGGAAAGAGAGGAAGGAAAGCAAGGAAAGGAAGGAAAAGGAGGGAGGAAAGAAAAAAAGGAAGGAGGGAGGAAAAGAGGACAGGAGGAGGAGAAAAGGAAGGGAGGAAGGAGTCTCCCTCTCTGGAGATATTCAAGATCTGTTTGGATGCATTCCTGTGTGATCTGGTATAGGTTATCCTGCTCTAGCAGGGGTGTTGAACTGGATGATATTTTGAGGTCACTTCCAGCCCCTAATATTCTGTGATCTTAAAGGTCTTTTCCAACTGAAACAGTTCTATGATTCTAAAGGAGTGCTGCAGCACTGCTCAGCTGTTTCTACAGCAAAACTGCTATCAAAGTATCTCCAAGTCGCTCCATTCCCTATCTCACAGTAAAAATAACACACAAAGCTCTCTTAAGTTAGTCAGCTTTACTTAGGAAATAAATAAAATTGTTAAGAAAATACTAATGATTGTAATAAATACAGCACTTGTCAGAATTACACAACACAAAAAGCACATTTTTAGGCATATTACTCCCCGGGGTTGCAGGAGCTGGCACAATACTGCAAAAGTAACTTTCTGTCCCTGAAAGAGCACTTTAAACATGGAAGACAGAAAAAAGATGGACAGAGACTGTGTATGTATGATGGCAAGGAATATCCAGCACCTTCCCAAACAAGCTTTGATAGATGTTTGTTTACAGAGGGAGTTGTTTTGAAATGTGATACTTCATCACAAGTAATTATTTTAAAGGCTGCTGTCCTGATAGAAAGGAGAGATTAGAAAAATCTCTCCCTGTGCCAGCAGTTAGGCTGGAGGTTAGGCACAGCACAGGGCACTTCACCAGCTCTGCCAGGCAGCAGTGGTTTCCATGGTTTGCAACATAGAAGTGGAGAGTTTTTTCCTTTCCCCTTATCTCTTGGCTCTGTGTTTTCAGTTGAGACACGGGAAATATTGCAAAGGAAAAACACATCAAGTAATTGCATAAAGGCCTTTCATTTACACACACACACACCAGCCCTGTCTGCAGGATCAGGCCTTGGGTCTGTACCCAGCTGTCCCCTGTCCTGTGGAACAGCTCACAGTGCTGGACAGGCTGCACTGCAGCCTGAGGCTTCTGGAAGTTCAAAACCTGCGGCATCAAAACCAATCTCAGCTTCACTGGTTCAGCAGGGAATGAAGAGGGAGAAGCCTGCAGCTTGCTGGGGATAAGGTGCAGCATTTGAACTTCACACACATCCAGACATTCCCAAGCTTGATTTCCTTACACATAAAAATATAATTATTAATTCCTTACCTCTGCTTAAAAGACAAAAACAAAGGACAGAAATGTTTCCAGTAGCTGCTTCTGTTTTAGCATGTGCAAAGACTTTAAACATCAGAGCACATAAAAACAATTAAGCAATAAAAAATAATCAATATTTTCTAATAAGTCACTTGCCTTGAAGGTTCAGGAAGTCACTGAACATTTTGAAACAAAGCTGCTGAGGGGTCCTTCCCCCTGCCTGGACTGGCAGCTCTGGACTTCCCCAGTTGGCAACAACACTCAGAGCTCCACAGCTGGAATGGGAGAGTCAAAAGACTCCTTTGGAAATACAAGAGGTCATTTCCCCAGGGCACAGTGTAATCTGGTCACTGACTGCTGATGCAAGAGAACATCTCTTTGCAGAGCACGTAAATACAGGTCTGAAATAAATAGTATGAAATAAATCATCTGGTGTGAGGAATTCGAGCTATAAATGCTATCCACAACCCAATGCTTTCGAGGTCATCAATAAGCAAAACCAGAGACACCTGATCAGTGCCTCAGGAGATGGAATCTGCCCTTGTCCCTGGTGGGGGAACAGCCAAAATCCCACAGCAGAGCTGCCAGCCAGCACAGGCTGCCAGGCGTTCGCTCTGCACCTCCTGGGAAAGGGGGCTGGGAAAGGGGTGCTGCTGGGGGGTGGGGAAAGCTCAGCATCACCCCTCACATCCCACTCATGAAGCCAGGGGTGCTAAAGGGAGGTCAGCAACACCCCCTGCCAGACACCCAAGCAGAATGACCCCCAGGCCCAGGCCAGGCATGGGAGAGCACAGTGCCTGCTCCACAACTGCATTTGCAGGGGGTGGCTGCCAGCAGCATCTGAGGAGGAGTGTTGGCTGCTTGATGAAAGAATCCCCATCCTCAGCTGCAGCAGCACACTCCATGGGGCACAAGGAACATGCATGCTCAGCAGCAGCCAGCTCTGGCAAGAAGATCTTCAGCTGATGGGAATCAATTCCAGGAAGCACAGGCTCAGGCCCTCTGGATTTTGTGTACCTATGAAAACTAACACAAGGCCTCAAGCTGATGAGTTTTTGCCCTGTAAACTAATGAAATTCAGTGGGGGATTTACCAGGCACCCACATTTCAAGATTCACTAATTTGTTTCTATGATGCATTTAAGGAAAAGTGTGTCCTCTTTCACATAAGCATATTTAGGTGACTGTAATTTGGACAGAGGGAGGAACATGGGACAGCCACTTGCAACATTCATCTCATTCACTGGTCTCTGAAATGAAGCAGAAGTCAAGTCTGGGCGAAATGCATCGATGATATGTTCCCTGTTGTTTTGGTCAAGCAGCATAAATGTAACCTGAAAAAAAGAAAGCAGCAATGCTGAGTGACTGAACTTGAAAACAAGACAGCAAACATCAGAGACAGGAGTGCAAATATGCTGCAAAACCAGCTGGATGCTCCATTGATAACTAAACACAAACTATAGTGAATGTTTCACAACCTGCAAGGTCAGGGAGATTGTAACACTTCCAAGATGAAGTATTTAAAACTCTGCCAGGCACAAAATAAAATAAAGCAAGGAATTATTTCTTGGTAGAGAACTGCACAGTCCAAAGACTGCTTTTCTCTCCCGACAACTTAAACAACCCTGGGTTTGGTTACAGTCATTACATTTATTCTGTCACTGTGGTTAGAAATCAAGAGAAGCAGCTCAGTGGCCTGTACACAAAGAGGTGAAGACACAACCTAAATATCAGTGTAGAATCTCCCCACCTCATTACCACTTCTATCAACTCAGTGTTCTTCAGCTTTCAAAGTGAAATGGATGTAATAATTTTGTAAGACAGTGAGGATAGGGAACTTTGATACCTAATTTTTTTGGCTGCTAAACGGTAGTAAGGCTATTTACATGAAAAGCTTAGGGAATTATTACCACAGGGAGGCAAGGGCTACAACAGGGATCAGATCCCTGTGCACACTTCCACCTTTCTACCCATTGTTGTCATTACCAGATTGCACTCACAAAATCAGAGAATGGTTTGGGTTGGAAGGGACCTCCAAAGGTCGTCTAGTCCAACCCTCCCTGCAGGGACATCGTCCCCTAGATGAGGTTGCTCAGATCCTTGTCAAGCCTGACCTTGAAGATCTTCAGGGATGAGGCCCCACTTACCTCCCTGGGCAACCTGTGGTAGTGTTCCAGCACCCTCACAGTGCAGAACTTGTTCCTAACATCCTATCTAAATCTACTCTTCTCTAATTTCAAATCACTGCCTCTTGTCCTATCACTGCAGGCCTTTGGAAACAGTCCCTCTGCAGCCTTCTTGTAGCCCCCTTCAGGTACTGGAAGGCTGCTATTAGGTGTCCCTATAGCTTTCTTTTCTCCAGGCTGAACAACCCCAGCTCCCTCAGCCTGTCCTCATAGGAGAGGTGTTCCAGCCCCCTGATCCTTTCCGTGGTCCTCATCTGGACCCACTCCAAGATCAGGATCACACAGGACATCTATGATACATTTGAACTCTAAACTCACACCTCTGACACCTGCAAATCACAGGCAACAATCATGATTCACTCATTAACTGATACTATCTATCTATAGCAACAGCCAGGGAAAAAACAGGTGTCTGTCTTTAGCCCAGTATTTCCCTGTCTGAAAAACCCCACAAGGCAAAGTATGGAATCCCAGGAGGAGCATCTTCAGAGACAAATTCTTGCCCATGATCACAGTATGGCTAGTTGCCATGGCAGAGGAAAATGGGAAAGCACTCCAGCTTCCACTGAACTCCAGAGAAAGTCCCTGGGTATTCACTGAGTTTATGCTTGGATCCAATGATCTCTGAGGTCTTTTCCAACCTTGTTGATTCTATGATTCTATGCATGGGAGAAGGTGCCCTTCTTACCTTGTGTCTGAAAGGCCATGGGAGCAAAGCATCGTAGTCTCCTTTCATGACAACGAAGAACAGGGACATGTGGGTTCCCTTTCCTGTCCCATCCCCATTCAGATAAACCCTCAGGCAGACCTTGTAGCCATACTTTGCAGTGTAGAAAGCTAAAAATCAGAGACAAAGACATAATGAGTGTTCTGGTAGATGGGAAAAGGTAGTGTGTGATCTGCTACCACAGAGATGAAAACAGACAAATCAGTACACCCTGGAGACTACAAGCAATGAAAATCCACTGCTTAGAATCCTTTTAGTGCCTCACACCTCAGTGAAAATTACCTGTTATTAGCCACACAAGCAAATTTTACCTACTCAAATTACTTCTCACATGGGAGAGAATTGCTGCAGAAAGCCATTGGGTACCATCAGGCACCAAGCTGTGGGTTAGATGAGACAGATCCAGTAAATTGCTCTGCAAGTAAATGGAGTGGAGGGCAAATTGCAAAATAAAAGCCCAGAATAGAACTCTGTGGAAGAGCACATCACAAAAAGGCAGGAGAGCATGAGGCCTTCATATAAACAGCATCTTAGTTTAAGGAGCTATTTTAAAGGTCCTCCTGTCCATGTGAGCAGAAGGAAGCACTGTTGTAGAGCAGTGGGTGGGTCTTCTAAAGAGCTGGGGTCTGCTAAGACACATATTCATCATGGGTTTTACCTGGTGAATACAAACTGACTGTTCTTCCAGTCACAGAGTCCTGTAGCTTCCTTCCAACCTCTGTTATTTTCCACAGAAAGACCCCATCATAGGAAGCTTGCTCAGAGAACAGAAGACTCTTGTGGAGAGTACTGAGACCTGCATCCTTCTGTGTCAGGCACCGGTGCAGCTCTGCAATCTAGAAAAGGCAACTCAGTTCTCAACCACCCCCCTTCTGCAGGCTGTTGTGCTGCAGAAGCAGCAGAAGCATTCTGCAGTCTTCATGTTCTGGAAGGTCTCCTTTGACTTCTTAAGTGACAGTTACTTGGATAGTTGTTTGGTCCTCCTAGAATAATGCAGCTTTAAGAGGATCAGTCAATTAAAAACCCCACCTGGATGCATTCCTGTCTGACCTGCCCTAGGAGATCCTGCTTTGGCAGAGGGGTTGGACTTGATCTGTGGAGGTCCCTTCCAACCCCTAACATTCTGTGATTCTGTGTCTTGCTTGTTCACAGTCTGATCATAGCAAACTCAGAACATTCAAAGCTCTCAGGAATATCTAGGCACCTAACCTCAGATTTAGACAACAAATATTAGAGATTCCCCTTCCAAAATTTATCCAACACACCAAAAAGATCCTGTAGATGTGTCCACAACTTATCACTTCACAGCTCAAATTACTGTGCCCATCCCTGTCCTGATCTCTACACCACCCCTCCCTATGTCAATATGTGTTATCTGCAGAGCAAGCACTCAGACAAGGCTGGCCCATCATTAGTTACCTTCAGTTCAAGGCCTCGTATTAAATTCTGATCGAGCTCACTCTGTCTCTGAAAGGCTGCGATTTCCAGGTTTGAGGTCTCCACCTCTTTATTGAGCACTGCCACAATGTTCTCAAACACATGCAGCTTATTTTCTAGCTCAGAAATCACTTTTTCCCTCATAAGCTGCTGCAGAACAGATTCCTCTTCAGAAACAGAAGATCCAGGGAAACAGTCTACTTCCACATCCCCACTGATGTCCAACCGTGCTGGGATCTGCAGATCAGAGATGCTGTTTCCTGCACCATTCCTACTCAGTTCTGACCGTGGGATGAAGCTGCTTGCAGCCTTGGTAGCACTGAACAAGCTTGCCTTCAGCTGCCTTATGTGCTGCAGCAGCAGAAGCATGTGGGCCCCAACTGCAGTTTTTTCATGCTCCTTTATCTTCTCCTTGCTTCCCTGTAAGAAGACATTGTCAATGCACTCTCCATACACCTACCATAACTGGCCTGGGGCCAAATCAAGCAATGTTGCCTTTAATTTCCTGGGAGAGACAGGGATGGAAAAACTGCAAGATACTGCAGCCAACTCTCAGAGGAGAGATTGAGAGAGAAAAACTAACAAGCATGTTCACACTGCACACAGGACATATAAAAAACCCCACAACTGGCTCCCATTTCCGTATTAATCAGGATGTCAGCAGAGTCTCAGCAAGATTCTCAAATAAGCCAATATTTAATACACATATTGTGCACAAAGGATGAGACATGGGGACAGTTGCCAACTAAAACACAAAGAAGACCCTGTTTTAAGAGGTGTTACACTGAAGGGAATATCTAAACCAGAGCAGAACAGCACACCTGATAAACCAGCAGAATTGTAACAAACATCTATTTTTATCTGAAGTGAATGCATAGAGCAGCACAGGCTGAACTACACCTTCCACCCACCCTGTAACCATGGCAGTTCCAACATCACCTCTACTAAAAACAGAGACTCTCTGTCTTTTCTTAAAGATCTATTTAAATTCAGGCCTACTACCTTGACCACAAAGGCAGGCTAGACCAAAGGTGCTGTGCTGAGTTGTACACCACTGAGACCTTCCTGGAGGCACTCACCCGAAATGAACAGCCAACTTCAGAAAAACAACATCCATCCCTGCTGGTTAAGGGTGCAGAGCAGTTCTGTTGAAAACAAAAAACAATAAAAGGATGATTAAAATGGATTCTTTTATTTACCTACAAACAGCCAGGCCACAATCCCAGCAGCTATAAATCAGTTTAATTCAAACCAAGGAAATACCACAGCTTCCAGTGTCCGGCCAGCTTTGAAAAGTCATTGATAAATCAATCAAGAGGGTGGTTGACTGCAAGTTTCTTGCACACAGCCTGGCAGTTAAGTGTCTATCTAACAGACCCCACAATGATGTAACATAATTTAAGAAACCACAGTGATTCCCCTGGCAACAACTTCTCATAGGTAAGATGCCAACAAGCAAAGTGATCCACTACATTAGGGATCACCATGGCCACAGCCACTCCAACCCTCTTCCTGTTCTTAAAGAAGGCACAGAAGAGCTGTGTCATGCAGTATGTCCCAGGTTGTGGCTCTATCAGACCAAAATCTCTCCCTGAGGTTCAGATTTAGTCCCCCTCACAACTACAAGCACTCTAACTATGCTGCTAACCAGCAAATTAAGACCAGGCTGGATGAGGCTCTGGCCAGCCTGATCTAGTGTGGGGTGTCCCTGCCCATGGCAGCGGGGTTGGAACTAGATGATCCTTGTGGTCCCTTCCAACCCTGACTGATACTATGACACTCTGAAATTCTTCTTTTGCTGATGGGGGCCTCCTTGAATATTTGAAACAAACATTTCCCCATTTTTCTAAGATTAATTGAGCAGATAATTTAACAAAGTTAATTGTGGGAGCAGGGAAGAGAAGATACTGAGCAGGGCTATGCTGAGATGCAAAAAGTTCCCAGAGAGAACTGCCATATCTGACAGTGTTCTCAGATGTTCATTTTATGGGTACAAAGCTGTAGTGCACACACTCATCTTTTACCTACCTGCTCCTTTGATGCTGTTTCTGTTTGCATACATTTTTGTTCCTTGCATAAACTGCCTTCACATGAATGTTCCTGTTATTAAGAAGAAAATAATTCAGGGCATTAATAAAATCCTTGCGCATCTTTACTTGGGAGCCTTTGAAACAAAGCTTCTGTTTGGGAATGCTACTCCCCTTTTACAAAAGTCTGGGGATTAGGGAGGCTTTTCTACAAGAAATTCTGTGTCATGGAAGAAAAAAGTTTACAGTAAGTTTCTTGCTCTCTTCCTGGAAGGTGTGGGTTTAGGGAAGAGTAAAAAGAAGGAAAGGTAACTTCCCCAGGAGCACTCTGGCATGCAGCACAACACAGGGTGCAAAATCCTTTGCCCCTGTGCAGACAGTGCCTGCTCTGGGCCTCACTATGCAGCAGGCTGCTGAGTGCTCTGGCTTCTTTTCTGAGGAAATAATGTCCAGAAAGCAGGGACCAAAGCACATCTGCTAACAGCAGGTGCTGCTGTCCCCTGTCCAACGACCTACAGACTCAGAAGCCTCTCAAGCTGAGCCTCTAAGCTGATTTACTCTTCAGCCTAGCAGGTGTGCTCAGTGATGGCTCTGCAGATGCAATACCTGGTAAGTGCAAGTACAAAGTGTGATCGTTTACTCTGGGGCCCAGAGCTTTAGGAAACCACTTACAGATACTTTGCAAGGTCATCCTGGGAAATCTGATACAAGACAGGCAATGCACAAGTCTTACCTAGCTCAAGCCATAGCTATGTGCATCCACACAGCCATGTGCTAGGACATGCAGGTGGATTATAGAACAGAAAGCAACTATACAGGAAACCCAAATATAAGCTCTTCTTGCATTGACTTCACATAGTTTGCTTAATGTGCAGATCCTTCTTGCATCCTGCTTGTTAACATTTGAAGGCTGGAATCCAAATTTTCCATCACGATGTGCTAATGCAAAATGCATTACTGCTAGCATGAGACTTCCTGCCATTTCTGGCTCCAAGTAATCCTAAAGTAATCCTCCTGCTGCTGCTTCAGACAACTGGAATATGTGTATTTAACACAGCAACTGTCAGCTTTCAATTCATGCTGTTCGGGGGGGGCCCTGTCTTTAATCTTTACAAACACCTCTGCATGCCAGTTTGTCTCCTGTAGCAGTCCAGAAATTGGCTGATAAAGCCATTCCAGCAATCTCCAAGTCTCCCCTGAAAAAAGTCCTGAGGGTTCTCTTTCAATTCTCAGAAACACAGCCACAGGTTTTTCTCAGTCTCTAACTCCTTTTTTAATACTCTATATCTTAGCTATTGCACAAGGTGTGCCTTTATTTTCTTCCTTTCTTCTGTCTGAGTCCTTAGGATCACTGATTTCTTGAGGGGGTGAGGGGCTGGTGAGAAGGGTTTTTTAAAGTATGGAAGTAAAAGAACTCTCAAGACCAGTAATTGAGATGGAGAGAGGGAGAGAAGTGCCCAAAGCTTACTGTTTGCTCCCAGAGGCTTGTGGATACATGGAACACACACGAACAACCAAAATTCACATGACTGCAAATTTAATAAAACAGTTCCTTGTAACCAGGAAAATTCCAATTTTACAAACACTAACTAAGGCAGGCAGAGAAAAATGAACATCTCAAGGCCATTCCCTTGCTTGGTTGCCAAGGTCTCCTAACCAGAAAGTTAATTAGATGACAGCTAACCGGAATGGGTGGAAGAAAAACAGATCTTCACTGCAGGAAAACGCAGCCTGCTGAGGCACACCTGCAGTATCACAGACCTCTGAAAAGGGAAAGGTGCTCAGAGAACACTCACAGCTGTGGTTTCCTCCTCCAGCCTGTCAACTGCACTCAGGAAGGCTGAAAGGGATTGAGTATTGCCACCTTCTGGTATTTACTGTTTCTCTGAGACATACACTGGATGCAGCACTAGTAAAAGGTGCCAGGGTCCAGATACTCTTCTCTCTAAGTTAGGAAGATATGAAGTGCACATGCAAAGGCTTCCCAAGAAGCAGGGGTTAGCAAGAGCACCTTGTTCTCACCCAGAAGGACTGTTACCCTCAGGCTGATTAATTCTCACAGCTCACTACTTGGAAAGGCATAAATTTGTGGCAGTTACAACATGCAGAGCTATCCACTCCCACTTACTTCAAGCTACATTTCTGAGATATTCACAGCAACCTTCCTGTCATGTAGGTCTGACATCACTGTGCCTCCATCCCATGACAGAGAACCAAGGTTGGCAACTATTCTCTTTACATCATCTGGAGGGAACAATACATGGTGGAGTCACCATCCCTGGAGCTGTTAAAAAACTGTGTAGAAGAGGCACTTCTGAACATGGTTAGTGGTCATGGTGGTGTTGATGGTTGGATTTGATGACCTGAGAGCTCTTTCCCACCCTTAACGATTCTATGATTCTGTATTCATTCTGCCACATCCCAAAGGAGTGTGGGCCAACATTTTGTGTTATAATAGAGCCCAGAGGCTCTGAGCTTAGGTAGGGCTGGGATGAGAACATTGTCAGAACTTTGAACACACAGAAGCATCTCTCATTCATCCTGCTACTGCTTTGCTCCAGGAGTTTTCAATCACAAAACATCCTAAACAACAGATAATGTGCTTCAATCATGAGGCTGAGAAGTGTGTTGCTGAAGCTACAGCTCTTCATACTAGAACAGACAATTTTCTGTCACTATTCACCTGCCCCACCACACCATTTCCTTCTTCATCAACACACAATAGTTTCTGTCAGCTCACTTTATGCCCTCACACTACTCCCAGAATTTGTACCATGCTGCATTTACAAAACTGGGTAAAAACAAAGAGCATCTTTGTGGTGGTTGTAGGCTATGCCTATGCTGCAGATTTTGAGCAGAAAAGTAGAAAACCATAAATAAATCACTCCTGGGTGTAAAAAGGAAAACAAAAGATTATTCTAAACAAATTCACTGGGTAAATGTCTGGGATAAGAGGAGCTGTACCATAACAATTCTTCACATTTCCCTTTTGCCATTCCTCTTCTCCTTCTCCTCTCCTCTCCTCTCCTCTCCTCTCCTCTCCTCTCCTCTCCTCTCCTCTCCTCTCCTCTCCTCTCCTCTCCCCTCCCCTCTCCTCTCCTCCTCTCTCTCCTCCTTCTCCTCTCTCTCCTCCTTCTCCTCTCTCTCCTCCTTCTCCTCCTCCTCTCTCTTCTCCTTATCCTCTCTCTTCTCCTTCTCCTCTCTTCTCCTTCTCCTTCTCCTCTCTTCTCCTTCTCCTCTCTTCTCCTTCTCCTCTCTCCTCTCCCCTCTCCTTCTCCTCTCCTTCTCCTCTCTCCTCTCCTTCTCCTTTCCTTCTCCTCTCTCCTCTCCCTCTCCTCTCTCCTCTCCCTCTCCTCTCCTCCCCTCCCCTCTCCTCTCCTCCCCTCCCCTCTCCTCTCCTCTCCCCTTCTCCCCTCCCCTCTCCTCTCCTTCTCCTCTCTCCTCTCCCTCTCCTCTCCTCTCCTCCCCTCCCCTCTCCTCCTCCTTCTCCTCTCCTCTCCTTCTCCTCTCCGAACCTCTCCTCTCCGAACCACTCCTCTCCTCTCCGAACCTCTTCTTCTCAGATGCTTCTCGCTGGCCTTGGATAAGTCTAACCCACTGCTTTCTCTCAACTCCTTTCTCTCTCTGGGACAGAGGGGTTTGGGGGGGCAGTGGAACAACTTCCTGGGTCTTTTGACCGGGGGGGGGGGGGTTGTGTTCTTTGCTAACTGTAAATATCTGCATGATATTGTAAATCCTGCATAATTTGTACATATTCATTGCATTCCATTGGAGAGTATAGTTTTTGCTTGCAAATACAGCTTCATTTGCTTCTAACTGAGTTGGTCTGGCTAAAAGTTAATGCTGGGGGGGGGGAAATTTAAACCCACCACAATCTTCTATGTTGAGTTAAAATGAATGTATAAAACACTTCAAACCTGCTAGTCAGTAACACAGAGAGTTGCACTGCAATTGTAACTTTGAGCATCAACAGGGAAAGTCACTGCATTTAAGAGAGAGTGCAATAGGTTTAGGAGCAGAAACTCACAATTTTCATGCTCAGCTACAATCTTGTGACAAAAGAAAAGAAAAAGGTTGTTTTAAAGAAGATTTTGAGCTGGGGACAGACAAGTTGTTGCCATGTGTGTATACATAGGGTACATACATACAAGTTTTGCAAGTCTCTGTCACAACAGTGAAAAACACAACTTAAGCATAAAAAATATGAAGTAAATATGTTTAAACAGTCAGGAAGAAATTAGTGGCAGATTCAGAGTCTTCCTGGCCTGCAAGGCCACTGCTGCTAATCTGAAGAGTTGTATCTAATCACACCTAAGAGAAAGCCCCTGACAAAATCCTGCCTTACACATTTGGGGGCAGTTTGACTCAAATTCCAGCCACTTCCCTGCCACTGTCTGTGTTCTTCTGCTTCTTCCCTACCCCATGCTGGGATACATGCTGTGAGACAGGAGCTGAAACATGGGCTGCCCAAGCCCTGGATGAGCACCAGATATTTCCCTCTCTGCTGCACCAGAGCAGACGAGCAAATGCCGCTCGTTTTCCCCTCCAACACACGCACGGAAAAATTAGCAAAGTCAGGAAAACGAAACCCTCTCCAAGTGGAACAGCATTCGTGAAATCAAGACGAGAAATGTCATGATAGATTATTGAAGACATTAATACAAAGCTCTAATTTGAAACAGAGAAATGTTCTTACTTGGTATTCACTACTGGATAAGCTCCTCTTACACTTCTGACACATCGTCACGTTATTAACACATCCATTTTCCAAATGATCTGCAAGTTTCTTTCTCATCACCACGTGGCCACAACCAGTGTGGCAAGGGATTAAAGCATATTCACACAAACTCTGATGCTCCTGGAAATGGGGGGGGGGGGGGAGAAAGAAAAGTTATAAACCAGATTGTAAACTGCAGATAGACCTTTATCTCCAAATAGCCTCCGTTCTGCCAGCCTAGGTCTTTGCTTTGCATTTTATTCTAAGCTGGGGTAAAGTCCCACTCCACAATTTTGCTGAGGTGAAGTGGTGAAAAATTCACTGGTTTTACTGAGGCTTTTTGCTTAATTCTTAACTTAAAAATCAAAACCAACAAGCAGCATTTGATAAAGTTCTAACTTGAGCTCCTTCTTTAACTGTCTCTCTCTAGTGCTTTTGTTTAAAAATAACCTGATCCTGCTCCCAGCTTTTTTTTTTTCCTGGTATTACAGGATCCCTGATTTTTAGCTTGGGGTTTTCCAGGGTGTTTTCTAGGGGGGGTTTTGTAGGAGTTTGGGGTTTTGTGGCATTTTGGGTAGGAGTTTTTTGAGCAATGAGACCATCCCACTCTAGCTGGTAGGATCAATATGCTTAGTCTGCTGACATTTCTGCACAGCATAAAAGAGTGGATGTCTGACATCAGCTATGCAACAATTAGGACACAACCCTTACCTACAGTCAAAATAACTTTTAAAACATTGCCTTTTCACTATTTGCATCCCCTCATCACAACAAGGAAAAATACCAGCATGTGTCTTTCAGAAGCACACCAACAGGTCTGCCTGCGGATTCTTAAGCACACAGTATCTCAAGGAAACCCATTTGCTCTGACCTCTTTTACTGAAGCTTCTGCAGACACCATGTCACAACTAATTTTGTCTTTGAAGGGAGATGGCTGTCCCCTACAGAACAGCCTCAGAAATGCCAATTTCAATCACACGCCCAGCTCTCAAATCAATTTTGCCATGTATTCATGCTGAGAGGGGCTCCACTTCTCAAAACTCTGAGGCTAAAGAAACAGGGCAGAGTTTTCCTTAAAGAGGAATCCACCCAAACAGAACATTTGTGCAAAATTAGCAAAGGCAAGGCAGCAGCACCTCAGATGCTTTTCAGACCCAGTCATACAAGGGACACAGCAGACTACCTCTGTTAAATGCAGAGACTCCTTCTGTTAAATGCAGAAACCCCTTCTGTTGCTACACCAGGGGACCAAACCAGAACTGTTTAATATTAGAATCATCTGCATGTTTTCATTAGTCTAATTTTGCACAGCAGATTCACAAATCATGCCCTTTTAAACATTTCACCTGGGGCATTTCACATCAGTCCCAAAAGAATGGTGAGCACATTCAAGCAGTAGGAGTCATTTATGCAAAAGGAAATGATTTCTCTTATAAAAATACACTAAGGATATTGCCCATAACAGTGTCCTGGAGACTGAAGTATTGTGGTCTGTCAAAACCTGCTTGTAGCATCCTTGCACTTAAATAACAAGTAAACTACTGCAACAAGAAACCATAGTTGATGCACCTTTGTGCAACATTAATTTCACAATCAGTCCAGATGTTCCACACTTGGTCAAAGCCCTAAGTGAAGTTAATGGCATGGGTTTAGATACCCTGTTGGTATAGATCATCATGGTACTTGCACTGATTCCAATGAAATTGCATTAATTAGTGTTTGCTGAAAAGCTATTGTCATTGTCTTTCTGGCCCCATTCAAGTAAGGGTGCAAGTTCATTTCCATAAACTGCCTTTAAACCTACTTCAAAGTTTTTCATGATACCAGACCAACTGCATCCAAGGGTCACACAGTGCACTTTGAGCTCAGAAATCTCTTTATTAATGGCAGCATCACCAAAAGCCTGAAAAGAAAACACAGTAGAGGGGAAAAAAAATACACTGATCAGAAAGAACTCCAGACATAGGAATAAGGTGACTGTGTCAACATTTCAGATCTTGACAAATCCCTTACTTTATTTTTTGTAATACACTTACTGCCATAAGACTCTCTTACCCAGCAAGTTAATCTTGGGGTAGTGGAAGCCCAAATAAAGGATTAAATAATTTCTTTCCTATGGTTTAAAAAATAAACTACTTGATGTGATATGATTTACTGAAAGTATGCCTAGCCAACTGCAGCTATTATTTTAAGTTTCTTTTCTCAGAAGCCTGAAATACTTCACATGCAGTGAACGTGCTGACAGGACCCTAACTAGAGGGTGCTGCCATGTGCCACTCTTAATGAATGGGTTTCATTATTGGGGTCATTAACACCTCCTAAACGTGCTGCAGAGAGGACTTGAGACTGTTCTGCAGTGAGAGCAGTTTCTCAGGCCATGGCTGTTTCCATTTAGTATGGCACTGTGCACTAAAGAAATGCAAACCATATGTGAGTGGGGTTTGTTTTGCACTACATAGGGGTTTTTTGTGTGTTAACCATGAAAAACTGTACGATTATTATGTAAATTACCAAACTACACACTTAATGCTACATCTGCACAATCAAAACAGGTACAACTGACACAAGAACAAGCTCTCCTGAAGTTGATGATGTGCTGCTAATTTCACAAGAGAGTACTGCAGATTTCCCGTGTCACAGCAGAGAGCAAGGCAAGAACCTGGGGGAGAAGGCTTGTAAATGGAAGAAGATATTTACAAATGATGCCCACCCTGCAAGAAAGTTACTGAAATTCTACACAGCAAGCTAAGAAAACGAGCAAAATTAGCAGAATCAACACTCCTGATTAGCTTTTTAAAACCTAGATACAAGATGGTTTTACTTTCCTACACTTGTCATGTTTAATCACCCTAAAGGAACCCAGCCAACGCTATGAAGGGTAACAGTGAGATACATTTCTAGATGCAGAGTCTCATAGAAATTCATTTCCTAAAGCCCAGAACTCTGCACACAAATTGCACAACTCAACACACACACACACACAAAATTAAAAACAACCAGGTAGGTTGTACAAAACCATGTCTGGAAGAGTTTGTGTGATGAGCTAGCAAGCAATGCACAATTAGCTTTCACTCCCCATCCTCTAAAAGATTCTAGCCTAATCTATGAGCAAAATCAAAGGAAAGAAATTCAAGTTATCAGGCACATGGCAGCTTGTGTCAGAAGAGAAAAACTCAAGGAATTTCCTGGCATTACAAAACAGATACTTTAAAATATATTTAACTCCAGGGACAGTCCCAGCAGTGCATGAGTTTCTTAGGGCTGTGTGCATTCCCTGTGCTTCTTGTTTCACACTTGTAGTTGCTAAATTACTATGGCCACTACTCAGGTGAGAAACAAGGTAGCAAATCCTCATCCCCTCTTTCATCCACACAGGCCACTGCTTCAAAATATTCAGCTGAACCTCTGCCCTCTTATCTGGGAACCTGAGTTTGCACAGAACTTTAGTATGGACCTGAGTCAGATCCTGGCAGAGTAAAATGTCAGACTTTGACTGACATAAAAGTGCCCTGAGTCAAATCCAAGGAAACAGAAAACATTTCTCTCTCATTTGATACATGGTAGTCTCACATCTCCCTGTTTTCATTTTAGCTGTGTCTCAGAGAAAGGTCTTAGTGCAGGGGCTGCTGCTGTGGATTGCAGGTGGCTGTTGTGGCACACACAGCTGCCTAGACCTGCTTGTCCCAGAGCTGCCTGTGACAGCAGCAGTGGAGGTGCCCTGCCATGCCCCATCCAAAAAACACTGCCAGATGCATTCCTCCTTGCCATGCTGACCCACACTGTCTTGAAATTTCCAGCTAGGGGAGGACTATGGTCTACAGCTCATGTGATCAGGAAGACCTATCAGCCAGTGATATGTTTAACAAATTGATCAACCTGACCAGAATAAATCAAGTAATTTTTTTTTTCTCTCCAGCTAAGCTTGACCCTCTGCAGCTGAAGCAGGACCTACAGCTGCTCTAAACACAGCCAGAGAGGGGAGAGCCACAAAGCAGCTCATGTTCAGTTCAGAGCAGAGAACTCCCCACTATGCCAGACCCATGAATGACAGCAGAGAGGGTGTGAGCAGAGGCTTGGGAAGATGCCCTCACTCTTCTCACGGCCTTCAGTGACAGATGCAGATGCTCAGTAAGTGATACTGATTAACAGCACCATGATAACACTTGATGTTGAGTGGGAAGGGATCATAAATTAAAAGTGTAACAGGGAAGAAATAGGAGTTACCACAGAAATAAATCATGGGATAAGCTAAGGCAAATACACATCCTCACAGGGCCTCGTGTAGGTGTCTTATTTCAAATACAAACACATAGACAGCAGAGCAGATAAACATTAAGCGAAGCCACAGCAAAGGTAAAGCAGAGATCATCAGGAACAGATACACAGAATAAACCTGCTAAATGCTCTTCGTTATTCCTGCTGTTTACAAAATCCAACCACTTGCTGTAAGCTGATCTGTGCAGGCAGATCCCCATGCCTTCCTGATGACTGACTTCATCTGGACCCTCAACAGGCATAAGAATCTGCCCAAGCAGATCAGCTTGCAAGAGTGACTGTTTACAGCAACCCACCCACAGAAAGTCC
Organism: Melanerpes formicivorus; assembly: GCF_026170545.1. NCBI lineage: Eukaryota > Metazoa > Chordata > Aves > Piciformes > Picidae > Melanerpes > Melanerpes formicivorus. The sequence goes on along the minus strand of NW_027142385.1, from coordinate 6,080,960 downwards.
CAGCAGCCCTAGTGAGAATCCCAAGGCAGAGAAATCCCAAAGTTATTAGAGAACTGACATTCAACACAGAGTAGGAAGTTCATAAGGGTTTAGCTGTACCTATTAGTGGTTACATGATGCAGGAAATTCTGTTACTGGGAAATCTATGGCAGAATTGAGGAGTTTTTTCTGAGCTATTCCAAGTTCAGCATTAACTGCAGCTCCATTATTTTGCTGCAGCCACTTCCTAAACCTTGCCTTTTACCTCACTGCCAGCTGCTTATTTGGTTTCAGTTTTCCTTAACAAATTTAGGCAGAATGTGTGTCTCTTGGTATTCCTGGATGTAATCAGAAAAAAGGGGAAAAGACAAGTTGGAACTGAGCCCTGTGGCTCAGTATGTATTCAGGATATGGAATGGTGCAATGCTCTGCTTGGAAAATTACACAACAGCAAGAGAGATTTGCACTGTTAACTTACAGATTCAACATTTGCCAGTGCAGAGTTTCTTATCTCTTATTACATTCAGCTCCGTGTTTTCCACTATTTCCTCCAGATATCTTGGCTATCAAAACACTTTCTAGGCAATTCAGCTGCTTAGCTGACAATTCAGCTTTTTCTCTTAGAGATGCTCCACCTTTAAGGTTGGTCACGTGTTTGAAGGGTACAGAGAACCATGAGACTGGAAAAGCCACTAGGATACCTACTGAGGATAGTAAGTAACAGCTAGGATGTATTATTAGAATAAACCAAACCAGGTTGGAAGAGACCTTCAAGATCATCGTGTCCAACCCATCAACCAATCCAACCTACCCAAACAGCTAACCCATGGCACCAAGCACCCCATCAAGTCTCCTGAACACCTTAGGACTGGTTACTTTGAGACCATAAAAAGCTAATTATTTGGAAGAGTGTGGGATGTTATGCTGCAGAACCTGATGGACATGGAAAGCCTTAGGCTGCCAATACACTTGATCAAATCAAAAGCTGTGGGAGATCCAAATGGCTAAAGCATAAGTTTAAATGTGTAACTATCAGTTGCTGTCACATTTTACATTATTCTCTCCTAAACTGTAGCCCAGTGCTGGCTGCAGACTAGCCCAGAGAAAGGGTAACAGTGATGAACTGTGAGCTGCAACTTACCCTTTCTTCTGCCAACAGGCTTTCCTCACTCAAAGTGCTGGGATCTTCCTCCTTACATTTCTGGCAAATTGCATTTTTATTGTTTCTGGGAATCAAAAACAAAGGAAAAAAAAATAAAGGGGAATGAAATAGCTGTTTCCAGGTTGTCCAGGACAATGGCTGTTATTGTTTGTTACTGATGGCAGCAGCACCTTAACATGTAGTGATCCAGCTGGATTATTAAAATGAAACTCCCAGATAACATTTATTAAAATCCCATAATATCACAAATCAAAGGACTGTAAAGTCCCATGAAAGTACTAAGTCAGTCTTGTAATCATTCTTCAAGGTAGAATCAGAATCATTATCTCACTTAGAGGTATAAAATTTGATAGCTGTCAAGCCCAGTATGCCAGCCTTCCCCACCCTCTAGATTTCCAAACTGGAAAAAGAAGGAGGTGGGAAGTAGCCTGCAGTCCCCCACAGTGAGTACCTCCAGACAGTAAAATGACTGTGGTCCAGCAGGCCAGGTAGCCTGCAGACTCAGCTGTGGAGCTCAGTGGCACAACACAGCTTGCAGTCACAGAATCCACCGCAGTGATGTGACCCCCTGAGGCAAGGACCTACCGTACAATCCAGGAGAGGCAGGCTGAGCAGTACCTGTGCCCACAGAGTGTCTGCAGGGCTTTCTTCAGAACATTATTGCAGCTGCTGCACAGGTACTTCTGATCAGGCACATCCTCACAGATGTTATTGGGATATCCAAAAGGAAATTCATTTTCATCAGGAGAAGAGCCAGGGACATCCTGTGGGCCTCTAGTTGTCAGTTCAGCCATCTGAAGCAAACTTCTGTCAGAGACAGGAAAGGAAATAAATAAAACAGATGCTCAATGAAGCAGACACAGCTCACTTTGAGGTGAGATATACAAGGCATCAAAGCCCATGAGCTGCTCCAAACCTGTGCAGTAGTCTGGCGATCTATTTAACTGAGTCTGCAGTTGGCATGTGTGACTAAATGTCACAGTGGGGTTTGACTAGGTACCAGCAGGAAATTACTGTGCAGATTTAAAATTTCCCTCAAACACATTGTGAAAAGAGACAGCCTATTAAAATAAAAAGCTGGGGGGTTCTTCCCAGAGGTTTTAGCTTGTAGAAAGATGAAGTAGTGCCATCAGCTCAGAGCTACAGTCCTATCGGCCCACATCACAGAGTAATTTCCTGTAGAGTAAATCCCCAACCACCTTCAATTCCCAGCAGCCAAAATCCATGATGTGGAAACAGAGCACCTGATGTGTTTACAGTGACTTTCCTGAAGTCATAAAAGTGGTGGTGAAATGGGAAACGAAAGCTTTTTGTGACCTTGAGATTAAAGCTTGTGCTCCTACCGGATACACCTCAAGTCACACGTGCCAAGGTGTCATGCATGTTCAGGGCTGCTCTTAGTTAATGAGAGCTGTGCAGCTGAGTATTTTTTGAAATGCAACCAAAACTGATTCTGGCGTCCCCACAGTCATTTGGAAAGTTCAAGAAAGGTTTTTGCCCAGGGGCCTGTCACAGTTTGATCACAATAATGCCTTTATAAATCCACTTCTTCCCTCCCTGCCGCCCCCCTCCCCCCCCCCCCAACTGTACTGGCACACTGCAATCTATCCCAGCATTATCAAAAGCAACACTGACTAACAAGTCTTTAGGAAAACCAGAGCAGGAGTGCCAGGGCCAGGCTGGGTACGGGAGCAGTGGTGTGACTGCCACGTGGAGGGCAGGGCATACCCTGGATCTAGCACACCCCTCTTTGAAGGAGCAGCACGCTCTGTTGCTGGCTTAGGCAGATCCCTTGGCCTCTCCGGGCATCAGATGGAGATTTCAGACACGAAGGCTGGGGCTGCTCCATCTGCCAGGAGCCATGAATTAAACCTGGAACACTAAATGTGCATACGCAAGTTAATGAAGCTGTGCCAGAGGTGTCGTGGGTCGGTGCCCAGCTGAGGGGGATGGGGCAGACGAGCTGTGGCACTGGCTTCTGTGGGGATGCGCTGTGATAACAGAGCCTGTCGGTTCCGTGGGGCTGGAAGCCACCCTCGCGGGTGTTTTACACCGATAACGCCCCATAAAAGGGTAGCCCTAGGGCAGGGAGCTGGGCTGGTGGACCCCAGGGCTGCTGTCACCCTCCGTCCCTGTCCTCATCCCCGGCTCAGCAGGAAGCAAGGAGGGCGGCCGGGATCCCGGGGCTGCCTCGGGGCGCAGATCCGTGTGCCCTAGTAGCCTATGGCTGGATTCCCCGCAGCGGAGCCGGGAGGAGCCCAGGCCGCGGACGGCCGAAACGGGACTCGCTCTTCCCTCCCTCGCTCGCTGCAGCCCCCTTACCTGAGCCTGCCGGGCCCCGCAGCGCGGAGCGGGCGCAGAGCCGCAGGGGGGAAGGAGGAGGGCGGCCGGGTCGAAGGGGCCGGCCCTGGGGCGCCGAGCGGCGCTTACCGGGGTCGGTGCCGCAGGCAGAAGAAACGCAGCCGGGTGGCTCGTCTGAATTTCGGCGATGCTGCCTCGCTCAGGCCGGGAGGAGCGGGGAACCCCGAAAGCAGCTTCGGGACCGGGGGCAGCGGGCCTCGCCCTGGCCGGGAGGACGCAGCCCGGGTCCCGGCTGGCGCAGGGCTGCGCGGGGCTGGCCCCAGGCAGGCTGAGCGACACCGACCCGCGGGGACAGGGATGGAGAACGCGTTAAGGCAAGGCCCGGGGGCGCAGGTTCCCCCAAGAGCAACTGAAATGGAGAATCGGTTTGTGTGGCCAGTTCCTGAAACTGGCGTGATTATGGCTGGCTGAGACGGGATCCGGCCCTGCCACTCAGACAGAAATTCCTCCCTACCCAGCGCTGATGACACTGAAGAAATGTCCCCTCTACACCTCTGGCTGCTGCTCCCCCAGTAAGGGAGTAGGAGACTTGGCTTCCTTACTGAGAAACCTCCAGCAATCTTCACCTCATCCTCCAGCTGCTCTCAAATGCAGATATTTACCACAAAAGAATTTGCATACATTACTTGTAAGATGCTGGCACTGCGGTGAAGATTTCTACAAAGCAGTGTTTCATTATCAGAAAATGTTCTTTTCCCCTCCCAAAATGCACTATGAAATCACTGCAGCTCTGCCTGCTAGGATTTGGTCAGAAAAGAGAAAAGTTGCAGATGGAAAGCTCTTAACTGTGAATGAAACTTGAGGAATAGCCCTGGCCTAGCAGAGGTGGCTCTAGATGCTTCATTTGGCTTGTTGCTCTGCTGTTGAGCAGGCTCAGAGGACACCTTATTGCTCCCTACAGCTACCTGAAAGGAGGTTGTAGTGAAGCCAGTGTTGGCCTCTTCTCCCAAGTAACTAATGACAAGACAAGAAGCAATGGCCTCAAGATGTGCCAGGAGAAGTTTGATGGGATATTAGGAAGAATTTCCTTACTGAAGGAGTAATGAGACACTGGAACAGGCTGCCCAGAGAGGTGGTAGAATCACCATCCCTGGAGGTGTTCAAAAAACAAGTAGATGTGGCACTTTGGGACATGGGCTAGTGGTCATACGGGTGCTGGGTAGAAGGTTGGACTTGATCTTAGAGGTCTTTTCAAACTTAATGATTCTGTGATTTACAAGTGTTCAAATCCAGGCACCTTATGACTGAAAGTTGACAAGAAGGTTATTATTGATCAGTGAGCACCTGCCTGAAGCCTGACAGTTTCCTGTGTTGTGTGTCCACTGATAACAGTTCCACATCTGGCAGGGCTGCCCTGGGTGACTGGCCCCCTGGCATTATTACAGCTTATCAAATACAATACCAAACAGACTGCAGCTATACAGAACGAAAGATGGGAAGGAGAGCAACTTCTGGTCTCAAGATGTAGCCCTTCTTCAAGCAAGCAAAGTCCATGCCATAGTGCCTTGTGTTGTATTGCTACAAGAAGTATTGGACTTAATTTCAGAACTGTTTTCTCCTATTTTTGTTCTAAACATCTATGTTCATGTTTTCATGAAGCAAGGAGTATCCATAGGCTCTACTCACACAGCTGACTCAGCTCTTATGGTTGCCTTTATGGTGTTTATCATACATTGCTCTGCTACACACATACTGTGGTTACTGAAAATTTACACCCCCACCCCCTAAAAAAAAAACCTAGAAAACTTTCCCCTTTTCATCTCAAAAGGACAGTGTCAAACAAAGCAAGAATAAACAAAACATCCTTCTAGACTTCAGCAAGTCAGTTTAGTTTAAAACCAAATACATCCAAAGGGGAAAAAAAAAACCTCTAAAAATATAGCTAGGAGAGATATTTAAACTATTTATAGAGCTGGAAGTCTATGTACACACAGGAAAAATTAATCTTGCAAGTGTACAGTACTGTGAGGATATTATAAGCACCGAGCCTGGCGCTGCTTACAGAAGAGGTGCTAAAGAAACCCATAATAATACCAAAAAAACCCACCCAAAGCACCCAACCAGGATGAAAAATGTTTAGAGAAAATAAGCAAGATTAAGAATTTCAGTCATCTTTGTGGTAAATTGAAAATAACAGGAAGCATTAAAAATACACTCAGCATGCAGTCAGACTGGCCCCTGGCCTCTGCAGGGCAGAGCTCTGCTCAGTTTTCTCTACCCTTCCCAGCTCTGCTGCCTGTAACACGTCACTCCCTTGCTGCCTGGGCAAGGTCTTTTCACATACAGTCATAGGACTTGGGGACAAGTAATCAGCATCTTCTAGTGCTTGGGATATTCAATAATACAAAACCCATTCTTGCAAGGTGTGTATCCAGAAAGTTTCCTACATTTGTGTCTGCAGTGTTATTTATTAAAAAATAATCTATGGGCCAAATGCTATTTTCAGTTCCACCCTGCAGTCCCACAGGAATCAGGATGCAAAACTGCTTCCAAAAGGATCTGATCCTTCACTTTGTCAGTGAGTGGTTATTTTTTACTTTCCCTTGAGCTAGACAGGCTTTTGATAAGTGACAGCTGTCCAGTTCTGGGCTTCCCAGTTGAACAGGGACAGGGCTTTTCTGGAGAGAGTACAGAAAAGGGCTGCAAAAGTGATGAGAGGGCTGGAATATTTCTTATGAGGAAAGACTGAGAGAATTGGGGCTTTTTAGTCTGGAAAAGAGCAGGTTGAGGAAGGGTCTCATTGATGCTGATCAGTACTTAAAGGGTGGGTGTCAGGAGGATGGGACCAGTCTTTTTTCAGTTTAGATTGGATATTAGGAAGAATTTCTTTACTGAAGTAGTAATGAGGCACTGGAGCAGGCTGCCCAGAGAGGTTGTGGAATCTCCATCTCTGGAGACATTCAAAACCCTCCTGGATGTGTTCCTGTGTGACCTTCTCTAGGTGACCCTGCCTAGCAGAGGGGTTGGACTTGATACTCTCCAGAGGCCCCTTCCAACTCCCATCATTCTGTGATTCTGTTACAGGATTTTTTTTTTTTAAGGCTTTAACAATTTAAAAATGATGATGCAAAGAAAATTGTCATTGGGGGGGGTGGGGGGTTGGGGGTGGGGGGTTGGTAAACATAAGCCTGAAGGAGCCATTTGCAGAGTCAGTTTTAGGGTCACTGGCTGGCTGTCTGCCACACATCACTGAGTGTGGTTGGATAAACCACTGGCCTAATGAATGCACCCAGCCCTCCTCTGTGAAGAGGCAATAACATTTCCTTCCTTTTGTAAAACACTTGGATCTCAGCAGCTGAAAAGCATCATGTGCAGTGCAGTAATGCTGCTGCAGCACGAGCAATGACTAATACGGCAATGTGAGTCTGCAGTTATCTGATCATACACAGCCATGGCACCCAAAAGCATAATCTTTTTAAAGAGTCAAGATGTTACAAGCTTTGGTGATGGAATTGTGGAAGAGGAAAAGGATGTCAGTCTTAATAAAGTTATTTTTAAGGGTTCCAGTTTCAGTGTTAACATCCACCTATGTGAGCGAGAAGACTTTCCCTACTCATACTTGCAGAATCACATGTAATGCCTTTGCATTCCTGCTTCCTTCTCTCCAGTTCTCTGTGCTGTAAACAGAGTTGTAGATGCAGAGTCATCAGGGCTAATGTATTAAATGAAGCTTAAAATCTATGGAGAAAGTGGGATGCAGTCTTTAGTATGGCCTGAAACGTTTGCTTTGTTTTATGGTTAGGGTTGTTAAAATTCATGGCAAGTTCATCTGGCACAGGCAGGATGTGAGTTAGTTTCTGAAGAGATTTTAAAGATAGTTCTGGATGTGGCTTTTCAAGCTTTCAGAATATAAAGAGGTGTAAGTTAACAATTTCAGAAAGATCAATGTTACCCTACCAGGTCAGTTTCTGTTTCAAGATGAAGGGGCCTAGATGCCTCCTTTCTGTGCTTGTCGGCTCGCTCCTTTTTGCTTCAGGACCTCTCGAAAGTGATACACCTCTGTCATAAAAGGTGCTGAATTACACAAAGAAACTAGAGATAAGTTTTTGGTACTTTCCAAACTAGAGATATTTCCTCTGCTAAATTTCCCTCCTATGAGATCAGTTAACCAAAAACAGGATGTGGCTCAGCAAGAGATTAAAATTTGAAGCTTCACTTCTTTGTAGAGCCATTCCGCCAGTGCTGAGCATTGCAGAGCACTGTGCTACTGTTTAAGGTGAAGGAGAATTTCTGCAACCAAGAAAAAAAAGAAATTTAGAAGGGAATATATTTAATCTGGCTATTACCTTACTAAAATGATCTAAGGACTTGAGATTTTTAATGAAACAGATTCCTTAGTACATTTAAAAATGGGATTTAGGCTCAGACATTAAGTGTTTTAAAGACTGTAGTTGAAGTGCAAATAGCATTTCCAGGGCTGAGAATCTCACTTCAGAGAGATGCTTGAGATAGGGATGTCTCATTCTATGAAAACATAATTTTCAGTGAGTATAAATTGTCTGGAAAATGTGCACATATTCTAGGAAACACTGAAAAATTGGTAAAACACAGGGAGGGAAACTTGTCAGTGAAAAAGATCCAGTCCCCAGGAGATGCAGTACTTCTAGAAACAGGAGCTGAGTGCTCCAAGTCCAGATTCCTGCTCTGATATTAAATAGTTCTTTAACTTATGTGCTATTACTATTACTTCTTTTTTTGACTTCAGCTAGCCACAAAATAGAGTAGCTGTGAAATGTCAGCAGTTCATCTTCAAGATTAAAAACCAACATGAAGAATCATGACATTTGATATATTGTTATCCTCACCAAACTTGGCAGCTGTGCCACAATTCAATCTCTTGTCTACAATAAAACCTTTACAGAAGTTTTTATCGCTGCCTGCCCCTACTACCAGTTGTAGCTCAGCTCTGTTATGGAGATATCCTGAAGACTCAGCCCAGCTCATATTACAGGAGATGGAAAGTTTCCCACTAACTTCCATAAGAGCTGGACTGTAATCCTCAAAGAGACAGCAGGAATCAATTTTTTTTTTTCCCCTTCATCCCCTCTCAGCCTCAAGATTTTTTCCAGATCATATTCTCCATAAAGCAGTATAATCCTCAGCCTCCATAATGCAGTATAATCCTCAGCTTCCTAGGGATTTTTAGTTTCTGCTCCCCAGATAATAGATGTTCTGGAGCACCTCTTCAGCACTTGTCAGAAAAAAAAACCCAAAACACCCAGAAAGCAGACTCTATATAGAACATTTATCTTGGTTTTGTCACTCAGGCCATTTCCACGCTGCCAGCCAAGGAATCACCCTGAGGAAGTTAGAGAAAGGGAAAGCATTTCTCTCTGTCACTTTGATAGGCTGACCAGAAAGGTTGTGGAGTCTTCTTCTCTGGGCATACTCAGAAACCACCTGGATGGTGGTGCAACCTGATCTAGGTGAACCTGCCTTAGCAGGGAGGTTGGACTAGCTGATCTCCAGAGGCCCCTTTGTGGTTCTGTTTCCTATAAGCAATACTAGGCAGATCTTCTTTGCATTAAGAAGCTTCTCGGTGGTGTACCTGCCTCAGTAACTGTGTCTCCCTATCAGGACAAACATGCACGGAGTGCAGATGTGTGAAATCGACACGGAGCAGTTTATGACAGTTCTACCAGATTAAATCCTGCTCTCTCTTGAAGCCTGCCTACATTAAGGGCTTATGCTGGTACTTGTGGTTATGCTTCTGTTTCTCTTAACGTACACAGAGCCTGATCTAAACTGGAAAATTCTTAGCTGCTTATTTCCATTCTTAATGCTTTGGAGAGAACTCTGGGAACGGGAGCTGTGCCCACCAGGAAGCCTGCCAAAACACTCTTCCAAAGCTCTGGATGTAACATGAAAAAACAAGTTCAGCTTCAACATCTTTCAACTATAAACCAGCTGGCAAAATATGGCTGTTCTATCAATAGCTCAGGTCACTTGCACGGCGTGCTGCAGAAACCTATACAATGATCAGAAAACTCAAGATATTCGAGCAGGACTAATTAATGGAAACAGAGAAAGGAAACAACAGGTTTCTTTAATACTGTCTTAATGAATTCTTACTAACAACAAGAACTGAGGGGAGAGTGAAGGCTGGGCTAAATCTCCACTAACCCTTTCGGAAGTTACTCATTAGCTAAGAGAAGTAAGTGAGATGCTCAGATGTTTTCTCACACGATAGAAGGAGAAAGAGACTGACCAAGCACTAACTCACATCTCTCTTTCACAGAGACCATCATTCACTTTGCTGTTGTAGAGTGACTAAGAGCATTTGGCTTATCTTTCCAACAGTATTTTTCAGCATGGTTCCTAAACCTGAACAATTTCCACACCACCACTGACAGTGTCTATTTGTACCTGGTTGGTTTTTTATGGGCAACAAGCCCAGGGAAGACAGAAGTTCCAAGCGTTATCCAAAGTTTTACAGGAGGAAAATGGCATTGTAAAGAATACCAAAGCCCCCATCAAAACTTTGCTACAGAAAGAAAATTCCTGAGTGTTCACAAACCAGGATATCTTTGAGGAGGAATCTGAAGGAGAAAGGGAAATTTGTTTTAAACATAGGAGAAGCCTGAATGAAGAAGTAAAGTTGGAAGCAGGAGAAAGCAGGCATAGAGAAAGACAAGTCTATATTCCGAAGAGGCAAGGAAACTTAGTGCTTAAATTCCTGAATAGAATGAGTCCTCTCATGAGGCCAAGTATCTTGGCAGCTTGGCCAGTGATGGGACTCCAAAAGAACATCATCACATACAAGTTCCCAGCAGCGTCCTTGGAACCCAGCCAAGAAAACAAACCTTGCAGCTCCGTGTGGAACATCTGCATCACAAATTGTATGCTGAAACCCCGAAGCAAGTGAACGGGGCACCGAGTGCTTAGGAAAGGAATGCTCCCATCTGCTCAGGTTCAGTAACAATGGGTCATCCTGGAAGAGATAAAAATACAGGTTGGCTTCATAGTGCAACAATTCAGAGCCGTGGCAGGTTTTCACAAGCTAAAGTTGTGTTTGTTTTGTGGCAAGATATGTGCAGGAAGGAAATTCAGGCCAGGGACTGCCAGGCGTGGCTCTGGGAAGTGTTTTGGTACAGGACTGCCCTCTGCTCAGGGTTCATCCTGGAGCTGTTCAGAACTGGGCATGGAGTCAGGCAGGACCACCATGGACATGGGCCAGTGGACATAGACTGAGGTTTCACAGGAGCAAAGCTTTCTAAGAATTTGAAGTCATGTAGGTTTCGATGCATTCCCCTAATTGCTGGTATAAATCCATAGAATCCTCTTAAATTACACCACAGATTAATCTGACCCCTCATGTTTCCATGGGAAGTTTTTGATCCTAACTTGTTCTTAGATTCCTGACCAAAGCAGCTCAGCTGATCCTGCCAGGCCTCTTCAGTGTCATATGGAAACTGTGAAATGGTGAAGTTCTTTAGCTTTGATAGAAAGCCACAAATGACACCAGGGACACAAGATTCCCCTGTCAGCCTAGGTTGAGTAATTGTGCATAACCACAAGCTAGGCAAGTTTCATGGAGTTTGAAGTTTTGGCATGCAAATGCATCTCTGACTATGTGCAGGTACTTGGTGCAGAAAAAGCCACGTGCTGCCTTTTCATTCACTAAATACAAAGGAATTAATCCCAGGAAATATCTGTCACAAATGTACCTCCAGACTCATCAGTAGAACAGGCCTTTACAGGAGCCCTTGCACCCTGTTCTAAATCTCACCAAGGTAATGTTGTTTATTGGCAGCTTTGAAAGCTCTTTGCTGACTGCAAATGCTGAACTCAGGGGATTAATGCTGTGCTCTTCACCCACAAGCAGTTCCCCCCAAAACCACTGCTGAACATAGTTTAAGTTTAATGAAAATCAGGACCAAACCAGATCTCCAGCTTCATTTTAGAACTCTCTGGATCAGTCCCCTTGCACCAAAGGCAACGGCAAACCTTACTTAAAAGTTACCCCATACTACACTATTCTAACATGCCTTCATTACCTGGGGCTAGAAACAAACCATCTTTCGTATTAAAATATCGCATAGACTGGTGACTCCAAACTTCTGGAATTACATTAGTGGTGGAAATGAATACCTATTTCTACCTAGCTGTCAGAGCCTGGGGATGATTATCCTCTAGGATCTCATGGCTTTGATGGAAAAAATTAGGATTTGGGCAGTGCAGAGGAGGTTTTTATGGCAGATTGCTTTTTATAAAGGATGAAGGAAAAGTGGTTGATCAGAGCCTGGCAGGGACAGACAAAGCAGCCACGTAGTAAGGGTGAGTCTTAGTCTTCAGCTACAGCTGCGGTTTGTGCCCAGTCTGTCACCACCACTAGTGTGCATATTGTCAAGCAGGTTTCAGCAAGTATGAACCACCAGAGTGAGAAGTGAATCTCCTTGTGCAAGGATATGTGAGATTTAGGAAAGATTTTTCTCTTTGGAAAGGAATTGTCGTAGTTCCTTGTTGTGATTCCGCTAAAGAAATGCTCTATCTACAGATCTAGGTATCGAATATATAAAGTACAGCTCCTCCAAAAGCACTGCAACCACATGGATCTGCATTAGCTGAGGATGTGCTCCGTGGCCTCACAGTATAAAGAGCAGAGAACACATAATAACCAGTGGAAAGAATGTGCTGTTGAGGTTACTCTCGTAAAGCCAAATTAGACAATGCAAGTCCACGACAGGGCTCCTTGAATCCAGCCTGCAGCGTGCTAAACCCAGACTCTGAACCTCTCTCTGTTTCTTTTGGAGGACTTTTAAGTGGCGCCAGTGGGGCTGCTGTCATTAAGGGGAAATTGATTTTCCATTGTAAACCCCAGTTTTGGTGGGTTAATATCTCAGTTGACTCAAAGTGCATCACATAGAACTTTTTGTTTGCTTTACTTGACAGAAGAAATTGCCATTTTAGTTGTCAAGCAGCAAAGAAATCCAGTCTGAACCATGGCACCTTTGGAATACTCTGCATTTTGTGACTTCTAGCTATGAATGTGGGCAAATATAACTGTTTTGGAAATATCCACCTGTGTGTGACAAGTATTTCCTGGGATAGAAGAGAAAGGGTTAAATACAGCAATCTTTACCCAAGTTTGCTTTGCTGTTGTTTTCTAAACTTGAACGCCGTGGCATTTAATTTTCAGGAAATGAGTTGCTGCTCAAACTTGTACCCAAGTGACAAGTTTATCCAAAACCTGAAAAGCAAAATTTAACCCTAGGAATGGAATTTTGCAATGGCCCAGGGATTGGCAAAACCAAATTCTTAGTTCCCAGGAAAAGGGGCGAGCCAAACCCAGCTATTTCTCCTAATTAGAGGTGAAAATGTTATTAAATATCTTAAAAATTGAAAGCATATGGAAGTCCTATAAGGTGTTGGGGTTTTGACTGGAAAATAACTGATGGCCATGCCAAATCTGAGTGTGTTCTGATGTAAGAATTCAGCAGGAGATTAAGAACACATTTTGCTAGGAGACATGCATAAACATTAACATTTACATAGACTGAAAATAAGCCTCTGTAGGTAAGGTCAAGAGAGACAGCTCATGATGAATGAGCACCAAATTGGCAGCTCTCAGAGAGAGTAATTTTTGTATTTCTTTTTTTTTAATTACAAACTAATATTCACTCAAAAGGAAAAAAAAAATAATTTCCTTAGTCTGGTTTCCCTCATCTCTTCCATACCCCCTACTATAAATGGATCTACTGTCCCCTGTCAGGAGATTCCACAAGTCTCTGTCTGTAGAAATGGGAGTTTGAGATAATTTAATTTGAAAAAATCAATAAATTTGGAACTTGAAAGGAATCTTACTAAGGATCTAATGGCAGAATTTGGCATTGCTCTACCCAGTGCTGGAACACCTCTGCTGTGAGGATAGCCTGAGGGAGCTGGGCTTGTTCAGCCTAGAGGAGACTCCAGAGGGACTTCAGAATTGCCTTCCAATACCTGAAGGGATCCTACAGGAAGGCCAGAGAGGGATTTTTCTAGCAACAGGACAAGAGGGAATGGTTTTAGGCTGAAAGAGAGTAGGGTTAGAGTGGATCTTAAGTAGTTCTTCAAGTTGAGGGTAGTGAGACTGGAATATGTTGCTCAGGGAGGTTGTGGATGTTGCCTCCCTGGGGGTGTTCAAAGCCAGGCTGGATGAAGCCTTGAACTGCTTAGTCTAGCTGAGAGGTGGCACTGCCCATGGCATGGCAGTTGGAGTAGATGATTTCTAAGGTTCCTTCCAACCTAAGCCATTCTGTGATTCTATGAATGCAGGATCCCACCTGCTGACTCAGAAGAGAAGCTGTGCTTATACCAAGCATTTTTATTGCTATATAAAGACAGAAAATAAATTTGATGTCACAAACATCTTTCAGATGATTTCAGATTCTGAGTGTGCCATCAGAACAAGATAAAAATTCTGTGGTAATTTGGGCTTATAGGCTAGCAGCTCAGGTAAGCAATTTTCTCATTCACCTGGTATTTTATATAGGTTGTCAGGTCAGCCAAGATAGAATTACAATGGTCATTTAAAAAATATTGAGGTATCAAAACCCAAGAACTTGCTACAGGGATTTATTTAGCATGACTCTTCTGAAACTTTAGGGTATTCCTGATTCAAAACCTTTTTTAACAGAGCATTTATGTGGCTGAGGCTACTCAGATCTTGTAGCACACCCTCAAAGATTATAGACCCAAAATAATTTCTGCACTGCTGGTAAAACAATGGCCCAAGAATGGCAGCATTTGGCTCTCTTCCTAAATTAGTCACAGTAGTTAGAGGCAGAGCAGGGGCTTTCATGGCCAGCCCAAAAGAGTGCTAGTTTCATGTGTCACTATGCATAATAGGGTGGAATTTGGGCTATTCAAGTCACTTACTAGCTTGGATCCATTAGATTAATTTCTAGTCACAATGAAGAGAGAAATTAGTTTGTTTTGTGACACTTTGCTACCTAAAAATCTGCAAAATACAAATGGAAAATTACAGAAATATAGATATATTTTAAAAAGAACTAAAAGGCTTACACAGTATTAACCCTCAGAATTGTTATTAGCCCTCAGAATTGTGATTATCTCATGAATTTGACCAATTCAGGTCTTACATATCTGCCAAAAGTATTCAGGGAGAATCACATTAGAATGGCATCTGGTGAACTTTCTTATTCAAAGGCTGAGCTGGGAAATATATTAAAAAGGAATAAAAGTATAATGACTGAATTCTTTTAACTGACTTCAGAGGGTTTTGCTTTCAGAGAGTATCTGCATATAGCACTAGGAGCAACCCCAAAGTTCATCTTTGGGGGCTAGGTTGACAGTGAAGTGTTATTATGTCAATAAATGACAATAAAAATCCTGTTTATACATGTGCTTTGGCATCTTGCCACAACTGAGAGATGAGGCCAGTCCTCTCTGTTCTGGGGGATGGGAGAATGAATTTGGGCTAAACCACACAGCTCTCTGAATATGGAGGCAGGCAGTAATCCTACGCTCGGAGGCTGGCTGGCCTTTGGGTAGACTACAAAAGTGCAACACTTGAATGCATGTTTTTCTGAACCACTAAAGCTATTAGCCAGTTATTCACAGCCTGGAACATTTGGAGAGTTGCACACCATGTATATAAACAGCCAAGTAATAGAAAAACACTGTGTACCGTTCAGATATAAAAACACTCTGTACTGTTCAGATATAAAAGGACCTTTCTGATGTCCAGAATCCCCAGTAAGCATGGAAGTACAGAATGTGTTTTGAAATAATTTCCATTTCATAATACAGATGAGTCATCCAAGCAATGATTACTCCAAGAATTACTCCACATTTGCTGGGATTAATCCTGTGAGTTGCTTAGCACCTCAGCACTCCCCGACTGCAAGTCACTAAGGTTAGCATGGCAGCAGATTCTAAAATCAATCTCATGTCATTTCCACCTTCTCTTGTCTGACTAAGTCTGATGGATATCTGCCAACATAATTTACATGTGTGAAGCAGATGAAGACACAGATATACCTTGCCCCACGTGGTTTCCATGTGAAAAACCTGCCATGGCACATGAGGAAGATAAATCTTCCTACACATCTCCATATGGCTTAAATGGCTGCAAAAACGGACACATATAGGATACAGACATTTAAAGTATCAATGCTACATTGGATAGATAAGTTTGGATAGAAACAGAGATACAACAAATAAGATTTAAAGCATTTTTTTTACACTGATGACTTGATTTAATACTTAAGTGCAGCATTTTTATTGTGTATTGTTTCATAACTTGACCTTCTAGATGTCAACCATGGCTTACCTTATATGGATCTGATTGACCTGAACGAAGAAAACTCCTGTCCATGCCCTTGGCTGTAATTATTTCAGTCTCCTTGCTCTTGGTTTCATCTGGTTTTACCTAGCACATAGCATGAATACAGAACTGGTGAACAGATTGACACAAATCCCCTGAACACTTGTAATCACAAGCCAGAACAAAGGTATATTAGTGATTTAAGCTAAGTTAAAGCTTTTCAAGGTCACTTTAGCTACTCCAAGCAATAAGGATGGGAATTATTTTAACATATTTTAGCACTGAGACCATGTCTATGACATCTGGATAGAATGTGATCTTTTTCATGCAGTGGCATCATTATGCTTCAAAGAAATCTTCAGGTTCCAGCTTAGCAGGGATAGTTGGGTCTGTATCTCTGTGCTTATCATCAGATGTAGGAACCAGGAGTTTAGGAGGTGTATCAGCCCTGAGAGAAAATTAGGTCTCTTAATACATATCTACCCTCACAATATTGAACAGCTCAGAAGTGGGAATGTTTGTGGGTGGACTGCCTAGACAATCTCATTAAGCAATGAAATGCACTCCTCTGTGCACTTTGAGTTTGTACTGGCTGCAAAGTTATCTTCTTAGGCTTCTTAGAAAAGTTTGAAGGATTAAAAAAAAAAGATACTCACAGAGCCAAAATTAAAGATTGCATCATCTGTGGCTATCTTCTTCCCACATATTAAACACTCTGGATCAAGGATATTCCTAAGAGAGAGTGGGGGGGGAAAGAGTAATTTTAAAGTCCTTGGATGTGCTGCTTTTGGGCAATTATTCAATAAAAATAAAAATGTGTGCAACTGTTCTTTGTATCAAACTCTTCTCAGTTTTACTGGGAAACAAGCTGATTTGGGCCAGGATCTGAGAGGGAAATTTGGCCCTTCATCTGCTGCATTCCTGGAGCCAAGGCAAGCTTTTCAACTGTCAAATTCAGTCATCAAATGCCAAAGTGAGGTTTGCTGTAAATCTACCTAAGTTACAGCAGACATTAATTCAGCCTACTATCTTAAACTACAAGTAATGAGTGGTACACGTGTCGTTTAGGAACTTCTTTAAAAACAAGAAGGTAGAACATAAAAATAGCATCAGAGAGAGTCAGAAACAGAAACACAGGAGTCCAAAAGAAAAGAAAACCTAGGGAATAAAAGTTTCTTTCACAGAGAGCACATGAAGTGGCTGCATATATTTACAACTATAATTTTATCCCTGCAGGCAGAGATGATCCATACAAGACTCTTTTCACACCTGCCTGCCCTCCAGCTCATCCCCCAGGACTGTGCCAGGGGAAGTTTAGGCTCAAGGTGAGGAGAAAGTTCTGCACCGAGAGAGTCATTAGTCATTGGAATGGGCTGCCCAGGGAGGTGGTGGAGTCACCATCCCTGGAGGTGTTCAAGAGGGGATTTGACGTGGCACTTGGTGCCATGGTCTAGTCATGAGGTCTGTGGTGACAGGTTGGACTCAATGATCCTCGAAGTCTCTTCCAACCTTAGTGATACTGTGGGCACTGCAATGCAGAACAGCCACTGCCCAGGAGGTTAGAGCCCCTTCAACAATGAGAGTTTTACCTAACCAAACATCCCATCTAGGCACAGCACAGTTTTTTTGCTTGCAGTGACTGATGAATACTGAGAATATTTCATAGCATTTTGTGTGACAGAATTACCTCCGCAACCAGGTGACACAGGACACACAGTAGCTGTGCCCACAGGCTACCTGTGCTGGATTCTGCAGAAATGTTTTGCACAGGGGACAAAAGCATATGGAAGAAGCAGTATTTGTGTATTTTTCCATGGGCTCCTTAGAAGCATGTGAGCTACTCATGGCTAATGCACTGATGCTGGACACCACATCTGCCAAACAGAAGTGCTACAGAATGTTCTCTTAAGAAGAGATGCTTCAAACTTCAGTGTATAAGTCATCACTGGTTTTTGCTGTTGAAGTCCCACTGCAGACATGAAGATAATCCTGAATTTAAAAAAAAAGAGGAAAAAGAGAGAGATTTAGCACTAGGCATGCAGTAAAATAACCTGCCAGTCAATCAATGTGTACTCATAGCACATTTAAATGCAGATCAAAAACGTAAGGCCTGCAGGAAGAATTTACCTAACCAAATCAATGAGAATGATGGAAAAAAATAACAGCTGGCTCACTCCCAGATTTGAATTGTGAAGGCATGAATAAAATTAAGAAGAAAGATGAAGGAAGAAAAAGGGAAAAAAAGCAATGATTGGTATTCTCTAATAGGCTTCATTCCATATGTTGCCCTAAAACCAGAACCTCAGGGGAGCTGCCTCAGAAATCTTGTTCTGGTAAATCCTCCTCTAGTGCTACAGCTTTACAGCAGTAGAAATTTCAAGATAAAAGAGTGAGAAGACAGCACTGCAGACCAAAGACTGCTCTGCTTACCTCCTGGGAGTTTAGGAACAGGTTGCATTTCCAGGGGTCTAGACTTTGGTTTATTGTTTTTCATTTCCCTAATTTCTGTTCCTCATAACTGTTTCATACAGGTTTGCAAATTATTCCTCGGGGAGTGTTCCACAGGTATTTTGCTACCAGTACTTTTTAGCACTGCAGGATTTCTTCTTGTAAAGGAATTACATTAAGCTTCTCCACTGTTGCTTTTAGATCCATGTCTTTTACTGCAAGACTAACACTTTGGAGAAGTACACAGTGGTAAGAAACTTTTGAAGCGTGCTGACCATGTAACATTAAGTAACCTAAGTAACTCAGGACCATATCAAATTGAGTGTCCTGAGTCACCTAACCTGCTGAAACATCAAGTGTCTATGCTAAAATCACAAATCCCAGGAGATTCTACAATGAAAACACCTTCTGTTCCTTATAACATGTTTTACCTTGTAGCTTATGTGTCACTCCCTGCATGCTACCAGGTGAATGAGGCACTTGCCAGAAAATGCCCAGGTTAATTCAAGGAAAGGAGGACTTTGGTAGACTGAAATTCCTTATTTCTGTGGTTCTAAGCTGCATTTAGATAATATCATCTCTGCAAAAGGCAGGAAGCAGCTCTAAAGTACACTTCCCATTCTGAGTTTTCATATATCACATTTCTCCATGGGCAGAAACAGGGTAACTAGGTGATTCTTAAAATGAGCACTGCACCCTGAGCTCTTGGCTGTATCCCTGCTTGCAGCTGCTCTTACACTCTGGACTCCAAGCTGATCAGAAAAGCCTTTGCATCCTCTGCCCATACTTCATCACACAGCCCTGACTGTGATATCTTCTGTGGTAAACCTAAATTCAGCTGAGGAGCTCAGAGATTGTGGGGTGGTTACTGTCCTGCAAATTTCTTTGACAGGTAATTAGGGTGATGTGAAGAACAGAATCCATGACCATGATGGCACTACATAGGAAAATCCACATTTTTTTCCCATCCACCAGGAACTAAGTGCAGCATTTTCAGTGCATTCACGTTTTGTAAAGCATCAGCTGCTGACAAATGTCTTTTAAAAGTTTGTTGGTTTGATTGGATTGTTGTTGTTTGAGGTTTCCTTTTTTTTTTTTTGAGGAGGGAATGAAGTATTAATATTTATAGGAGCTATATGAAAATTATGTTCTTGTGCTCCCTCTGCTGTTTTTTGCCACAGTAGAAAACTGGGAGTGTTTCAAGAGCTGTGTATCTATTGTATACAGTAAGACACACTCCTGCTTAAATAAAAATGGGAGTCATTTCTCCACTAGAGCAGGCTGCTCAAGCCTCATTCAACCTCATCTTGAACAATTTCAGGGAGGGGGCATTCACAGCCTCCCTGGGCAACCTGTTCCTGTGTCTCACCACCCTCATTGTAAAGAATTTCTTCCTAATCTTCTCTAAATCTGCACTCTTCAAGTTGAAAGCCATTCCCTCTCAGCCTATCACTACATGCCCTTGTAAAAGGTCCTCCCTGGCTTTCTTGTAGGTCCTTTTCAGGTACTGGAAGGTTGCTCTAGGGCTCTGAAGAGCCTTCTTTGTCTCCAGGCTGAACAGCCCCATCTCCCCTGTGGGGACAGGCTGAGAGGTACTCCATCCCTCTGAACATTTTCATTGCCCATCTCTGGAAATGCCCCAACAGTTCCATGTCCATTGTACAGTGGGGGCACCAGAGATGGATGCACTGCTCCAGGTAAGGTCTCACCAGAGCAGAGCGGCAGAATCCCCTCCCTGTCCTGCTGCTCACCCTGCTTTTGATGCAGCCCAGACACCATTGCCAGCTCATGCTGAGTTTTTCATCAGCTGACACCCCCAAGTCCTTCTCCTTGAGACCCTTCTCAAGCCACTCCTATCACAACTGCTCAAACAATTTCTACCAAGACTGCAGAGTTAATACCCAGAACACAGTCTTCCTAAAATACAAGCAGTGAGACACATACAACTCATTTTAAAGCAGTCTATTTGCTCCATGCAGATGGATGACATACCACCACAGTCTATCAGCACAAATGCAAGAACATAACAAGTATTTAGCATTGGTTGAAATAGCTCATATAACAAAAAATAATAAACAAGGTTTGGAAAGAGGACTTACCAAGCTGGTTAAAGACTGACAGAATCTGAGAACATCATCAACAAGGGGAAATGCCAAATGCAATCTCTTTCAGAGTGGGATTCCCCTGCATCACATGTTTGGTTTCACACTGTAGCAGTGTGATTATTTTCTTTTTAATCCTTAGTTTAACACTGCTGCCTTTTAACAACATTTACATTGGTGTAAGAGGATTTTTCTTGTGTTATTGAGTCTGAGCTGCAAGACAGTGTAATTCCTACTTTTCCTGATACTGGTTTTGCAGAGGAATACATCCCAGGTAGTTCCACCCTGGTGAAGATGCAAATCACAAAATAGTTACTGTACTCTAAATAGCAGTATTTATTTTAAAATGCCTCTTAGAAAGCAGAAGCACATTAATTTTTAAATCCTAGCAGGCCTGATGACATTTAAAGCTAACCAATTAGCACTCTTTACTCTAAGGAACACAAGGTAGCAGCCTGCCCCACTTGTCTGAGTACACCTAACAGACTCGGCAATAGTATTAACGCACCCTATTAGATCTTCCTACATTTGAGACGAGTGGAAAGGTACTGTGTGACTTCATTATTTGTCCAATATCAAGGATTTGGTGAGAAATTGCTTTGCTTTTGCAGCCTATCTGTGCAGCACTTCAGAACAATGCATTTGGTCTCGTCAGCCACGCTGCCAGGGCACTTCCAAATGGTTCCGTTGGCTTTTCTCAAAACATTCCTTAGAAACCTTCACCAAGCCTCGGGATGGGCTGCTGCCACTCCACAAACAGTAACTGCCTGTGCAGAGCCAACAGACTTGCAATCAAAGTTAGATAGATTCCTTTTCTATTTTAATTTTCTGGGGAATTGAAGTTATGACAACATTATTTGACAAACAATGTTTGTTTTATTTTTCTTTAATGAAGGAAAGGTTTTGTTTTTAATAGCCACCAGATTTCAATGCTTCTAGACATTAGCCTGGCACAAGACAGTACTTTCAGTGTTTGTTTTTGCAGTTGATCCACCTCTTCTGACTCCCAATGTCTTTGCAGTGATCTGTGCTTTAGTCTCCCATCCAAGCTTTAAAAAAAAAGTAATAAGCCACACTTTGAACATTACTATGTTACTACGTCTCAGGCTGCGCCAGGGGAGGTTTAGGCTGGGGGTTAGGAGGAAGTTTTACACAGAGAGAGTGATTGCCCATTGGAATGGGCTGCCCGAGAAGGTGGTGGAGTCACCATCACTGGAGGTGTTCAGGAGGAGACTTGATAGGGTGCTTGGTTGCATGGTTTAGTTGGTTGGGTGGTGCTGGATGATAGGTTGGACTCGATGATCTTGAAGGTCTCTTCCAACCTGGTTTATTCTATTCTACTCTAAGAACATGGCTATGAAGTTCAAGCAAAGACCATTTTCCAAGATGAACTATTCATGAATGTTCAGCTCAGGAAAGGTCTGTGAAACAGGTGAAGAGTTGGGGTTTTTTTTAATGTGAGGTTTGATCTCTTGTTTTAATTCAAACAAGTAAATCAGCAGCCACTGAGGAAGAGATCTTCAGTAAAATCTTCCATTGTATTTAAAAACTCCCGGCAAAATGGACACGCTGTATTTGAAGGCCACCACTCAATCCAAGTGCTGGAGTCCAAAGGGTACTGAAATCTAAGAGCACAACAGAAAAATGATCATTGGTGGCTAATATTTGAGGCAGAAAATGTGACAGAGGAAAAAAAACCCAATGCACTATGAAATTGCTTGCTTTGTGTTCTGAGTCCTGCTTTAAATGTACACATCTGGGAACTCATTGTGTAACTACTGGTTGAACTAATACCTAAAAAATTAAACTAATCATATATTACAGAAGAATTATGGCATGCAAACACTTCACAGCACGCTTGGACATTACATCTCTGCATATTCTGAGGGCAAATTACTTACTTGAAACTGTAACCAATGCTTATCTTTAAGGCTTCTTTCCCCATGATCAGATACTGCTCTCCTGGGCTCAGTTCCACATCTGTACAGGTCTTCTTTTTAACAAAGGTTATTTCATCGTTTTTTTGAGCAAAAGCCTGCCCTGAAGGAGAATGTCAGGACAGCAAAATGTCACCAAGAGAATTTCACTAACTCATATATCAGAAACTGCCAACATGTGGTTTATAACCAGCACAGCCAAAGGATCTATTTGCCACTAGTTAGGTAACAGGAAAATTTTATGACATAAACCATGACTTTTAATTAAATTGGAATGATAAGTAAACCTCACACACATTAAGTAATTGTATATTATTGTAATTATAAGGACATTTTGGGTGCATAAACTCAGAGGGAAAATGAGTGATTATCTGCTTCAGTTCTGTAGCACCTATGAGCAGCTACCTCTCCCAAAGACAAAATAGTGAGTGCCCAAGAACATTCTAAAGGTCTTTCTCCTAGAAACACAAATGTGCCCAACCCACAAAAACCTGAGGAAAGCTGAGACATGGCAACTCCTTGCACACTGCCCCACCTCAGTCACTGCATATACAGTAAGAGAGAGCATTCTGTGGAATGAACAAGACATTTAAACCAAAGCTCACAACTGTATTATTTGACTATGGACTATGGTTACCTTGTTTTGTCACATAAAGGAGATTTACCTGATGACAGTTTAGGTTTCACAACAGCTATGATACTGAAAAGCTGTCTACAGACAAAGACTGTCCTGCTCAGGACCCAAAAGAATTCTCAACGGCTACGTGACTAGGATTTTCAGCTCTCATGAACTGTGTAGGTTTGACTGCTGATTTTTATCAACTGATTCAGTGTCTCAACCAGAGAGCTTTTACTCTGAATAAATTAAGTGGATTAAGAACAGGACACCCACCTCTTTTATAGAGGTCCAGAAGAGTTGCAGAATACTTTACAAAGTATCCTTCTTCACTACGTGATAAGATGTTCACTTTATAAACTGCAGAACAACACAAAACAGCCTTTGGGTTACTCCTTGTTTCTGCAATACACACTAAATGTCTCACAGATGGAGAACATAATGGCCCTTCACAATCCTAATTTCTGGGGAAATTATGGCTGTATCTGTACACTTCAGTGCTAAGAAACATTAACAAGTTTTGCTCATGCTTTCACTTGATGTAAGCTCTATCCATGCTCTCATCTGATGCCTCACAATTTCATGTGACCCCAAAGCCACATGATCACGTCAGAACAAGCAAGAGAAACACAGTGCTTAATAACAGAACTCATCAGATCAGAATCACTGGTGCACTAACCTTGGTTATATGATTTTATTTCAGCAGAGGGTACAGGCAGCACTTACTCTTCTCTGCTCCCATACGTCTCTCTCATATACTGTTCACAACTGTCAAGCCTACTGAATTGTAATCAGTGAAGATCGAATTGAAACAAAATGTTTTACAGCAGAAGTAAACAGGTGAACACTTCAGAAAGAGCACATGAAATAGGTAATGACAACTGAAATGTTACCATAGGCAATATGATTCTGGCAGGCAGCTCTTCTCCTGCTATCAGCGGTTAGTGACCGATCGAGTCTCTCTTGTGCTTTGCTACATTCAGCTACGTTGAGAAAGAAGAAAAAAACACACAAATAGTGTTAAGAGGTCATCACACATCCACAAATAACATACCAAGAACCTCTACCTATTGGAGGTAGAATCATGGAATCATAGACTAGCTTAGGTTGGAAGGGATCATCTAACTCCAGCCTCCCTGCTGTGGGCAAGGACACCTCTCAACTAGACTTGGCCACTCAAGGCCTCATCCAACCTGGCCTTGAACACCCCCTAGGAGGAGGCATCCACAGCCTCTCTCGCTAGACTATTCCAGAGTCTTGCCACTATCATACTGCAGAACTTATTCCTTAGATCCAGTCTAAACCTACTCTCCCTCAGCTTAATACCATCCCCCCTTGTCCAGTTGCTAGACACCCTCATGAAAAGTCCCTCTCAGGCCTTCCAGTAGGATCCTTTCAGGTATTGGAAGGCAGCTCTAAGGTCCCCTCCTAGGTCTTCTGTAGGCTAAACAAGCCCAGCTACCTCAGCCTATCCTCACAGCAGAAGTGCTCCAGCCCTAGGAAACCTATCCTCATAGCAGAGGTGCAGTAACAGAAACACTGTAATTATGGGATTGCAGGAGGGAACCACAAATGTTTAAAATACAAAATAACACCCTCAGTCACCTGAACTTAATCCAGTCAGGTATTCTTGATAGTCCTGTGGCCATTTATTTTTAAGTGTAAAATTTGGTGAGTTCAACAGCTGTGTTCATAAAAGGGTTTTTTGACTTGTGTTTTGTGTGGTTTTGTCCAAAGCACTGCACTGCATTTTCCCACCAAGGGAAATGGGGAAAAAAACATCTTAAAAAATAGCTTACCTTCCATGCATTTGCATTCATCTCCTTCACACAATCTCACAAGTTTTTCATTTCCATAGGGGTTATAAAGCATAGTGCACCTTTTATCTACAACAGCCAAAAAGGAAGAATAAATACAGATAGGAAATCAAAGTCCAAGAAGTCAGCTCTGAAACATTGTAAATCTAAAGTTTGAGTTTAAAATATGATGAGCTTATAATAATAAGGATTAAAAAGCAGATGAAGAGGGAAAATGCAGTCTTTAGGGAGGAATAGAGTTAAGAGACAAACAAATCTGAAGACATGGAACACATACCTGGTGCATGATATTCATATACAGTGAATGTGGCAGGATTTAGCATTCCAACCCGGAAAAGCTCACCGACTCGGAACCCAACACAGAGAAAACGATCGACTGGCACCTAGTTGGCAGACACAGGAATTAAGGAGCTCTGAAGTTCACAAAATCATCCCAAGGAGTTCAAGTAGTGTTTACAGTTATGAAAAGGGTAACATACAGAGTCTATCTGCAGGATAACATGCCCATCTTTTATCTCATAATCTGCTATCAAATGATCGATTCCACTTGCAAGCTGTCGGGAAGAAAAACAGAGAAAAATCTTTTGTGCAAGTTAAACATTTTTGGGTGGTCTTGAGGATTCTGTAATCAGTAGCTTTAACAGTTCTGAGATATAAAATCTTATTTTGGGGATGCTCTTTACAGTGCTTACATTCTCACTTGTTTTTTCTCTTTTTAAAGGAAATTCATCCTACATGAAGGTAATAAAGAGCTAATTATCCTTAAAAGAATACTTGAGTCCATGTATAGTACCCTATTTAAATACTCTAAGTGTAGCTCTGTCTTTAACTAACCCTCACATGTCTGTCAATAGGAGCTTGGATGAAAGCAAGATTCAGTTGACAAACTTTAGCCAACTTGCAGTTAGATGTGAACACTAAGAGGGTTCCATTTACAGTAAGCAGATAAAGCATCTTCAGAGGCTGATGCATGTTACCCTAACACAGGTGACATCCACTCTCTATCTACTCTTCTCTTTCCACTCACAGGTGGGTCCAGATTGTCAGACTTCACCTCAGTATCTCAATACTGACTATCAAAAATCCATGCTCTATACTTAAGTAGATGATTCTCACTAGTATTAGAAGTGCTCAAAAGCAATGAGGGTACAATGAAATAAATCTGCACTATTACTCTTACAGAAGAAGAAGATCAGTAAATATTATAGTTCTGTTAAGAAAAACTTCAGTAAAGGATAACAAGTTCTCCAAAACCTACAGTAGATAAGTCGTCTGTGTTTGCTTCCAGTCCACTAACCAAACCTATGTCCATCACAGCATGGGCAGACCCTGACTGTGGCTCTCTGGCACTGGGTCTGTACCTAAAATAGATTTAAAATATTAGTTAAACATGATTGACATTTAAAATAACTCTTCAAATGCAGCCCTAGAAAAATGTAAGGAAAATGCTATTGGCATTTAGACCACAGTAACCCCATAAAGAAAGAAAACAGACAAGATGAATCATTGCAGATTCATGCCACTGCAATGCATAAAGAAGATTTTCTTAATGCTTCTGTTCCAGGAGAACTGATATATAAATTAAAGAAAAACTCCCTACTATGGAGATCCTGACCTTTGGCTCTAATTCTCTTTACACCTAACCATGAAATTGAAGAAACAGGAAGGAAAGGTGCAACTATTAACAAACAAAACCATTGTGATAGTTTAAAAAAGCAAATACATTTGATATATGTAGAATGTTAATGCAATATTAATAGAAAGTAATATTAAATATTAAAGTAATATAATTAATTATGGGTATAATTAAACATTATTATTACTATAATTAAATATTAATGTAATATAATATTAATGTAACCTATATAATGTTAATGTAATATTAAAACAATAACAAGGAAAGCCCCACAGACCAGAAAGTCTTTGTAACAAAATCAGATTTAATTGCAGTTGCTTTGCACTGCTCCAATTCCTTAACATGTCAGCTGGGAATTCCACCTTTGCCAGGAGCAGCACTGAATGTTAGAAAATTCAGATTAGAGACAGCATTTAGTTAAATTATAACCTTTAAATGCAAAACACTGGCTCCATCAGTGGGGAACCAAACCAAAACCCCAACCAACCAAGCAACCAAACCCCCCATCAAGCTCTACTTACTTTGCACAGGCCTCCAAGAGCCCAAGTGGCTCCCCTTCTTCTCTTCTGTGACCTTTTCATATCAAGCAGAGTCAAAGTCAGTCATTTTCTGACTCTTCCCAAATTCTCAGAAAGCATTTGTATCATTAAAAGTTTTAATGGCTATTTTTATAGGAGTCCATTGTCTAGCCACAAAGAAGTAATGTTATACCTTTTTTTATAATTCAGGTGCAGGAACACAGCTTTAAGGTTTTAGTTTATTGTGTACTTATCAATACTACTCCAAGGAGAAAGCTCAGACTGTGGTTGTATACCCTGTTGTAACTGGACTAGAACTCACTGAAACCTCTAACTTCCCCCATCATATTTCTTTCTTCAGTTGTTAGTTTGTATTCCTCACTCCCTCAACTGCAAAAACTCTTCCATAAATGAGTAAAAAGGCACCTAACAAAAATACATTAAAAGCTAATTCTATTGACAAAAAAGGCAATAGTTTCAAGAAGAGCTATAAAGGCTTCTGGTAATTTCTTTTCCAGTTTTGATTTAGGAAGTGGCAGAACTTACTCGAGTTTCATTCTTATTAAAACCCCCTTTGTTAAATCAACTAAAGCTTTCTTCTTTTTTCCCTGTCTCCCTTGCACTGACCTGAACAGCAATATTTGAAACCATGTTAAAACCTTACCATCATCTCTCTTTGCAAGAATCTTCAATTCAAAGTTACATGACTCTTCAGAAGTACCAATTGTATTATATACTGTCCTCACCTGCACAGGTACAAATAAGACAAAAGAGAAACAGCAAACAATCCTCAAAACTGGCATAGAACTGAGAAAACTCCTAACAGAACGTGTCCAGAGTAGGGCCACAAGGATGATCAGAGGGCTGGAGCACCTCTCCTATGAGGACAGACTGAAGGAGTTGGGGCTGTTCAGTCTGCAGAAGAGAAGGCTCCGAGGTGACTTAACTGTGGCCTTCCAGTATCTGAAGGGGGCCTACAGGAAGGCTGGGGAAGGACTTCTCAGGATCTCAGGTAGTGATAGGACTAGGGGGAATGGAATGAAGCTGGAGGTGGGGAGATTCAGGCTAGATGTGAGGAGGAGGTTCTTCCCCATGAGAGTGGTGAGGCCCTAGAATGGGTTGTCCAGGGAGGTGGTCGAGGCCCCGTCCCTGGGGGTGTTTAAGAGCAGGCTGGATGAGGCTCTGGCCAGCCTGATATAGTGTAGGGTGTCCCTGCCCATGGCAGGGGGGCTGGAACTAGATGATCCTTGTGGTCCCTTCCAACCCTGACTGATACTATGATACTACGATAGAATAGCAATAAACCTAAGTCTGCACAACACGAGTAGTTCTGATGGGCACAAAGTCAGTCAGTGATCAGCACAGAAGGAGATGAGGAATTCTTGAGCCAAACCACACCACTCTTGCTGGGTTTATTTACAAAACTAACCCCAGCTCCTGATACTTTACTAATATAAATACTAGTATATACAAGAATGTATATAGTAAATACAAGAATCTGTACTTTCCAGATGTTAAGTTGATACTAGAAGAGGCTATGGAAAAGCAGAAGATTTGTAAATAATCTATTTCTGTTGTGCTTATTATACATGCACTTAATATTTAGGCATACAAAAATATTCCTTTAAATATGGCAAGAAAGCAGTTTTTCAATGATATTGCTTAATAAAGCAAGAGTCAACACCAGTATCACAGAGAAATTGCTCATTTCTCAAAACTGTTGACTAATTTGGGTCTTCCTTCTTTGGCCATCTAAACAGAGACTGGAACCATTAGTGAGAATTAAAACCAAGCTGATCATCTATTTGTATTTATAGGACCTAAAACCTCTGATGAAAAGGAAAAAAACTCCATAACTTCTTTCTCCTTAGCCATAAATCACTTGAAATTAATCTGAAATATCATTATAATGATATCTGTTGCTTCAGTCTAAAGGTAAAGGACATCAAATGGAAGAGCTTATGAGAAATTTCACTTTCTTTTTCAATGTTATTAGTAACAAACCAGAGATCCCAGGTAGAAAGGTTGGTTGCATGCTCACATTTACTGTAGCTATGCCAGTGCTGCTTCCAGTGCTCACATAGATGTCATCCTCCAAAGGCACCTGAAGGATTGATGTTAAACAAGAAGTTCTAGGTTAATAACAAAGCTCTAGCAGCAACAATTCAAGTCAGACAATTTTGCTCTTCTACATTTTAAATTCATATTAAGGCCTGAAGCTACAAAAAGATTCTACAAAAAAGAAATCTTCATAGGAACAAGCAGAGATGCTAAATTCAAATGAACATTCAAATGCATTAAAATACAGCAGAGAAGCAAAGTCCTTAACCATTCATAGTTTCATAGTTTCATTCAGGGTTGGAAGGGACCACACGGATCATCTAGTTCCAACCCCCCTGCCATGGGCAGGGACACCCCACACTAGATCAGCCTGACCAGAGCCTCATCCAGCCTGCTCTTAAACACCCCCAGGGATGGAGCCTCAACCACCTCCCTGGACAACCCATTCCAGGGCCTCACCACTCTCATGGTGAAGAACCTCCTCCTCACATCCAGCCTGAATCTCCCCACCTCCAGCTTCATTCCATTCCCCCTAGTCCTATCACTACCTGAGATCCTGAGAAGTCCTTCCCCAGCCTTCCTGTAGGCCCCCTTCAGATACTGGAAGGCCACAATTAGGTCACCTGGGAGCCTTCTCTTCTGCAGACTGAACAACCCCAACTCCTTCAGAATGTCCTCATAGGAGAGGTGCTCCAGCCCTCTGATCATCCCTGTGGCCCTTCTCTGGACACCTTCCAGCACCTCCACATCCCTCTTGTAATAGGGGCTCCAGAATTGGACACAGTACTCCAGGTGGGGTCTCACCAGGGCTGAGTAGAGGGGGAGAATCACCTCCCTTGCCCTGCTAGCCACACTTCTCCTGATGCAGCCCAGGATCTGATTGACTTTCCGGGCTGCAAGTGCACATTGAGAGCTCATGTTGAGCTTTTTGTCCACCAGCACCCCCAAGTCTCTCTCCTCAGGGCTACTTTCCAGCCAGTCACTGCCCAGCCTGGATTTGTGCCTGGGAGTGCCTCGACCCAGATGCATGACCCTGCACTTGCTCTTATTGAACTTCATGAGGTTGGCTTGTGCCCACCTCTCCAGCCTGTCAAGGTCCCTCTGGATGGCCTCCCTTCCCTCCAGCGTGTCTGCTGCACCACACAGCTCGGTGTCATCAGCAAACTTGCTGAGGGTGCACTCAATGCCACTGTCCATTCACTATACCAAATTACCACCAGATTATTAAAAGCTACTGCAGTTGCAATTTCAAAGTTCAAATACTTGACATGATGCTAAGAATTCTGCTTTTGCTTTCCTAAAGCAATACTGTTCACTCACTGTCATAGTTCTTCCCACGAAATTGTCTTCTGTCAGTTTAAACACTTGTATGTCTCCGTGGTTTTTGTATGCTACTTTGACACTCATGTCCAAATTCAGCCGTTTGACAAGAAGGGAATATTCAGTCAAGGCCTCAAGGGCATTAATTGTGTCCTGCCAGAAATCAATTACAAAGGATTAATTCCAAGGATTCAAAAAAAGTGAAAATGTATTACAAAGCAGTTTATTTTCTGCCACTTAAACATGACTGCAAAAAATGGTGACTGCTATTGGCTCAGGAGTACATTTCATAGGAGTTAACTCACCTGAGTTGAATAAAACCCTCCTCCATATCTTTGTTCCTTGGACAACCATTTCACAATTAGATTAGCATAGTCTTTGTCCCCTCTCAGCAGAGTAGTAAGCAGGGCATATGCTGTAGTTTCAACCATTTGTGCAGTAACAGCACTGGGAGTGTGTTGGTCTTGTGCCTTGAAAGTGTTCTCCCAGAACCGATAAACAGGAGGGTTACCTACAGAAGGCAGGTTTCAGACTGACACATAGCAACAGCTCTCTCCAGACTACACAAGGTGAAGTGTTGTCTACTCAGGTCAAGGAGAAAAGGAGGAACTCACTCTGCATTTAACAGAAAATAAAGGTATACTTACACTACTAACTCTGACCATTATACTAGAACTTGATGGTAAAGAGATGCGATGCAAAGCATCTGATGCATATCTGAATATTGCTGGTCCTGACCAAAGATGGAGTGGCCAAACAAACAGAATACAGCTGACTTGTATCTTGTGAATAAAACTGTCCTGTTCAAGGATCTCAGGTAGTGATAGGACTAGGGGGAATGGAATGAAGCTGGAGGTGGGAAGATTCAGGCTAGATGTGAGGAGGAGGTTCTTCACCATGAGAGTGGTGAAACCCTGGAATGGGTTGTCCAGGGAGGTGGTCGAGGCCCAGTCCCTGGGGGTAAGACCAGGCTGGATGAGGCTCTGGTCAAGCTGATCTAGTGTGGGGTGTCCCTGCCCATGGCAGGGGGGTTGGAACTAGATGATCCTTGTGGTCCCTTCCAACCCTGACTGATACTATGATACTATGAAAAGCTGAAAGCAGGACCCAATCTAGCAAAAGCACTAGGCCACACAGACTAAAAATTTGCTTATACCAAAGCAAGCATCACTGAAATTGACTCTTCAAGTTAATGCCATCACACCAGAGAATTTAAAAATACTAGAAAATTGCCTAAGAGCCAACTACTCTAAGATAATTTAAAATACCTATGACAGATGCTTCCTTCTTCAGTGCAGAGAAGGCCGATCGTGCAGCCTGGCCGTTCACATCCAGAAGAGCTAAAGCGTAGGCAGTGATTGCCATCACAAAAGGGCTTTGAGCAGACCTCACATTTCTCATCAAATAATCTCCTGCTTTGTTTTTAGCATCATGGATTCTCTGAAAAGGTGAACAGGCTACAGTTTACACCAATGAGAGTTATGTTTAAAGAAACACAGCTATCAGACAGTGTAATTGTATCTAATATCTTCTGCAATACATCTGATAATAAAGAGATCCAGAACTGCATTCCTGTTCTTTTACTGAATTTGAAAGACAAAGTCTCACAAAGGAAATTAATCTTCACCTTTGAAATTAAGAATAAAAAGTCTCTTGCTTTCTTTGAACAAACATTAAAGAAAATGGAAGTTAGAATCAGAACATGACTGCTGGCAAAAACACAAGTAACATTTACCTGAGTAGGACATATTTTAATTGACTTCTCAATTCCAATAAGAGAAAATGCTGTGAGATACAAATTTTTTTCTTTAGCTTCTCTGGGTAGTGTACCCTACAAAATCAAGTATGCAAAACTAATTATATAGGAACAACAGTTAATTTAAATAAGTTACAATTTCTACAGTTTAGCTGAGGAAACAAATAAGAATTCCTGTAAGAATACATGAAGTTACTGGCAAGCCAGGACTACTGCATTGTAAAATCACAGAATCACAGAATGGTTTGGGTTGGAAGGGGCCTCCGAAGGTCATCTAGTCCAACCCCCTGCAATGAGCAGAGACATGCTTCATTATA
Organism: Melanerpes formicivorus; assembly: GCF_026170545.1. Taxonomy (NCBI): domain Eukaryota; kingdom Metazoa; phylum Chordata; class Aves; order Piciformes; family Picidae; genus Melanerpes; species Melanerpes formicivorus. The sequence continues at coordinate 6,048,662 of NW_027142385.1, read as the reverse complement.
TCAGGTTGCCCAGAGCCCTGTTGAGCCTGACCTTGAATATCTCCAAGGATGGGGCTTCAACTACCTCCCTGGGCAACCTGTTGCAGTGTTCCAGCACCCTCATGGTGCAGAACTTGTTCCTAATGTCCAACTTAAATCTACTTCTCTAATTTCAAATCACTGTCTCTCGTCCCAATCCTACAGGCCTTTGGAAACAGTCCCTCTCCAGCCTTCTTGTAGGCTCCTTCTGCTACTGGAAGGCCACTATTAGATCTCCAGAGTTTTTTCTTCTCCAGGCTGAAGAACCCCAGCTCCCTCAACCTGTCCTCATAGTGAGGTGCTCCAGCCCCCTGGTCACTTTCATGGCCCTCCTCTGGATCTGCTCCATCAGGTCCATGTCCTTCTTGTGTTGAATGTTTGTTTTTTTTAACATTAAGAAGCTACTTTTAGTGGGAAAACAGAAAGGTTTGCAAGATTGTGCCATTTCTGAGACTGAGAAAAAGGCAAATCTTGCAAAACTGCTTTGAGTGGTGAAATGCAGCCTGAAATACCTTGCATTCCTCAACCACATTATCTTCAGCTTTCATTGCATACACACAGAAAGCATTTGGTTTTCATACCTGTAGTTTCACTGGGTGATAATCTGAAAATTCATTGAAGGACCCATCTGGCATTTGGCAGTTATCAATCAGCCACAGAAGTGTATTACAAACAGAAATTTGATCCAAATCTATATATTGATTAACTTGTCCAAAAATTCTCAAAGCAAAAGCTGTCAACCTGCCAAGGAAATAGAAATACTTCTTGTGATTGTCAGATAATACTACACTGCTAGAGTTTTGCACTGTTTATGATTTAGGTGTGCTACATGCTCCCACAGTTCAAAGAAATATTGCAGATTAGTTTTAAATTTACCTCATGGGAATTACTCAATTTTCAACAAGGATCAGTTTCCATGTTTCAGGATATGAACTCATTACATCCCCAAAGGGTTAATTTTTTTCACATGCACAGAACTTAAGGAAGATGCCTTTGAAGCATCTTACTCCTTCCCTCTCTCAGCCAACTGCATTTGCCATTCTGAAAGGCAAGACAGTGGCTGTATTTCCCTAATTTTCCACAGCAGATTCTGTTTCCCATACACAGCACTTAGCCTTTCAATGGTGTACTGGTGTGAATAAGAGGCATTTTTGTTTTGTCCTTGCTCATGTCCCTGGACATAGGGTTCAGACTTTGCCTGAGCTTATGACTTCTACAAGGAACCAGCTCTATGCAGTCCTGCAAAATTCCAAGCCCAAAGAAAACTGAGCAAAATTCTACAGATCATCTTATCTATGTCTACTCCTAACCAGTAGCCCAACTTGGTTGTACTGGTGTGGACATAAACAAAAGATTTAGCAAGTGAAAGCAAGGAAACAAAAGATCCTCTTCAAATTTGTAAGTACCATTTAAATCTGCCACCCATCTCACCTCTCATGCTTCCTAGAAAGTATCAACCTCTAAAACTTAGTTATGACAGCAAATGAATTAAATGAGCTTCTTCCATCTAATCTAATCAAAAAGCCTCCTGAACTCACCATGTGCTGGCTTCCCCATTCCTCCACATGCTATATGAGAAGTCAGCATTTCTGAAGGACAAGATACTCACAATTCCTAAGGGACAGATTAGGCAGAAAATAAACTATGAAAAGAGATTTGTATTAAAATTGCATTTGCTCAGTCAGATTATCTTTCTCAATCAGCAAAGTTTATGCACCTCTACAGCTCTGAAGCAAGAGAAGAAGCTATGTTTGTCTACCTTCTTTCATCTTCCGCCTCATTCGTGTCCTTGAAGTTAAGGTTTCAGGACCAAGTAAATGCCAGTTGTTTGACTTTTCCAAGTAGTGAAACACATAAAATACTGGGACAATACTCATAAGCTCTGTCTCTGCACTGCCCTTTGGCAGGTCAGTAAGAACACCAAGACTATTAGGATCGAGGACTGTGGCAATCACTTCACCCATAAGATGTCCTGTGGAAAGGCAAAAACCAACATGTATTTAAATGAGATGATGAGAGTGAATCCAAGGGCAGAACCTGAGTGGTATTTCTCAGCAATCATTCCAGGTAAAGTATTTAAAATGCTGCACTAAAAGATGATTTGCAAAGCCTTTTCTCTAAAGGAGAAGCTAAGAATAAATTCAGATAAATTTAAAGGAAGGAATAGGAAATAGGAGGAAAGGAACATAAATGCAGAAAGCACATATTCAACAGACTAAAAGTTTCAATTCAGTTTACCTTTGACGCTGACATTTCTGTCAACTTTTGTTTTAGGGACAAGATTTAATGGGATTTTGTAGCGGAATTCTTGGCGTCTCTTGAGCAAACCTATAATTGAAAATGTGTATATATCACATCACACCATCTAAACCAATGCATGAGTCAGATGTAACAGCCAGATTGAAAAGGTACAACTATCTGAGAACTCAGCAATAAAAACACCTGTGTTAGCTTGAAAACTAGAAATATGCTCAAGTGTTCATGCAAATAATATTGACCTTTGAAAAAGAATAGACACAAAGACTTTCATCTTAATTTGGACTATTTTGTTAAGTAAAATATCTGATCTGGCCTAAACTTCATGGTTTCAGATTCATCTCTGGTTAATTGTCTCCCCTCTGAGGAAAGGCTGAGGGAGCTGGGTCTCTTTAGCTTGGAGAAGAGGAGACTAAGAGGGGGACGTATTATGTGAAGGGTGAGTGTTGGGAGGACAGAGTCAGGCTCTTCTCAGTGATGTCCAAGGATAGGACAAGGGGCCACAGGTGCAAGCTGGAGCAGAAGAGGTTCCACATGAACATAAGGAAAAGCTTTGTCACTGTGAAGGTGACAGAGCCCTGGAGCAGGCTGCCCAGACAGGTTGTGGAGTCCCCTTCTCCGGAGACATTCAAAACCTGCCTGAATGCATTTGTGTGACCTACTCTAGGTGATCCTGCTCTGGCAGGGGCACTGGACTGGATGATCTTTGAAAGTCTCTTCTAACCCCTAACAATTTGTGATTCTGTAAATAAGAAAATATTCTGTTTTCATTGATAAAGTACCTGCTAAGTGGTTTTCAAGCACACTGAGAAAACCTATTTCACAGTAAAAGACACATAGAAAGGTTTCTTTAAGAAATGAATCCAAGTCTTTTTGGAAACTATTTAGAGATGGATTTGTTAGTGAATGAAAGGACAAGAAAGCCTTGGAAGGGACATAGGAATAATATTTCAAGAAGGACAAATGTCCATTTTGCTCACATTACAGAGAACTTGATGAGGAAGTAAGAACATGAAAAAAATAACAAAGACATAATCAATTCTCTTACCATAAACACCCTGTGGATCCAAAGTGAAGCCTGTATGAAGTTCTTTCTTAATGCCTTCTGGCTGAAATCATGAAAGGTAAAGAGCAAAAAATGAAAACACTTCTGCTTAATTAAATGACACTTTAAACCATAGTATTTTTGCCTTCTACACCCTTCTCTGTAGTTTTCCTTAGCTGTTCCACATCTATTCCACATATATTTAAGCTAGCATTCTGTCTCTCAAAAACTTGAGCAAATCTAACCAAAGATTTAAATAAAATATTTAAGTATAAAATATTCAGAAAAGTGTCTTGCTTAAGCAGCTGAAAATCTGAGTCAAATAGCAAGATTGCTCCCTATGTCAGTATCTTTCTCTGTCTCTCTCTGTAAAATCTTTAGGACAATTATTATAATCAAGGTTTAAAAGTTATAATCAAGGTTTAAAAGTTATAATCAAGGTTTTCAAGTGTGTGTAGTCAAATACTTAGTTAAGCATTTTTCCTCTGCATACACCTCAGCGAGTTCAGTGATATGTGATGTTTTGGATTCTGATAGTGTTCAAAATAAGCAATATTTTTATATTATATAGATTTTTAATGTGTCACTGGATCCATATGAAATTCAAACCCATTACAAACATGTGGATCATTGTTCTTACCATTACTCGCAAAGTTTTAACTACAATTTCACTGTTGCTGGTTGTCAGCAACGTGAAGTTGATGGTGTGAAGACCTAGCTCCAAAGGAAGTATCCTGAATGTAACTGCTGCTGAAGATCCACCATCTAGAGTCTTAAGATGACAGCTCCTCATTCCAGTAGTTGCAGAACTTCCAAAGGAACAGATTCCACTCCCAGTGGCTACTGTAACACAGAACTGACACGTTGAAAGAGTTGAAATGTTTTGCCTCCATGACAGGTACAACTCCAGGGAAATCTTAAAGCCACTATATTCCCCTACTGAGCTGTAATTCTGCTGTTCTGTTTACAAGGAGTAATTGTTACTATCTTTTAATCATTATTACTTGCACTAAAGACCATTAACAAATACAGGCTGGGCAATGACTGTCTGGAAAGTAGCCCTGAGGAGAGAGACTTGGGGGTGCTGGTGGACAAAAAGCTCAACAGGAGCTCTCAGTGTGCACTTGCAGCCCGGAAAGCCAATCAGATCCTGGGCTGCATCAGGAGAAGTGTGGCCAGCAGGGCAAGGGAGGTGATTCTCCCCCTCTACTCAGCTCTGGTGAGACCCCACCTGGAGTACTGCCTCCAGTTCTGGAGTCACTATCACAAGAGGGATATGGACGTGCTGGAAGGTATCCAGAGAAGGGCCACGAGGATGAGCAGAGGGCTGGAGCACCTCTCCTATGAGGACAGACTGAAGGAGTTGGGGCTGTTCAGTCTGGAGAAGAGAAGGCTCCAAGGTCACCTAATTGTGGCCTTCCATGATCTGAAGGGGGCCTACAAGAAGGCTGGGGAGGGACTTCTCAGGATCTCAGGTAGTGATAGGACTAGGGGGAATGGAATGAAGCTGGAGGTGGCGAGATTCAGGCTGGATGTGAGGAGGAGGTTCTTCCCCATGAGAGTGGTGAAACCCTGGAATGTGTTTTCCAGGGAGGTGGTTGGGGTGCTGTCCCTGGAGGTGTTTAAGACCAGGCTGGACGAGGCTCTGGCCAGCCTGATCTAACACAGTATCATGGTATCAGTCAGGGTTGGAAGGGACCACAAGGATCATCTAGTTCCAACCCCCCTGCCATGGGCAGGGACACCCCACACTAGATCAGCCTGCCCAGAGCCTCATCCAGCCTGGTCTTAAACACTTCCAGGGACGGGGCCTCAACCTATCAATCTAGTGTGGGGTGTCCCTGCCCATGGCAGAGGGATTGGAACTAGATGATCCTTGTGGTCCTTTCCAACCCTGACTGAGACTATGAAATGAGCAGCAGCAGCGCCAGAGAACCACTATGCTAAGCTTCATACTCACCCCTGCTTCATGCAGATTCTTTGCTTACTTGTGTTTTTTCAGTACTAATTTTGTTTCATGTATTTCTCTTTATATTAAATCCCTGTGCAATGTGACCTGTGAGCTCTGGAACAGGAAATTCAAAAAGAATCCCAGCACTTTTTGACAGTGTCTAAACAACTGGGATAGAAAAATGGTGGCTTAACTTTCATGAGGCAAAGTTGCAGGGCAAGAGCACGACAATGGTGTAATCAGTGGAATGGTGGGAGAATAAATAATTACTGATTGGATTTCATTGTTACATAGTCATGTAGAGCACACATAACACTAATGGAAATCTGATCCTGGGTTCTGTTTATATTGGATACTCACAGGGGAAATGCTCTTTGAGTTTGTTAATCTTTCTGTAGAACTCAGTAAGACCACAAATTACCTTAATTGCAGAATCTCTATGGTTATAAACTGATCCTTTTAACTCAATTTGTTCTCCTCGCACCACAGAATATGGAACAAAAACGCTCAGGAAGATATCTTTTACAACTTGTAGTTCCAATGGTGCAGCAACACAGATACCTAAGAAAATCAAAAACACAAAAGCAGGATGTTTTACCCACCCTGCTGACAAACAAGCCTGAAGAGGTCTTCACATTCTTACAACCTTCATTGATGAGCTAGCAGTTTTCAATATGTACTCTGAAATTGTCCAAGCTTTTTCAGAAGGGTCCAGGCTCTTGTTTGAGTGTCTGTCAAGTTCCAAGTTGCTCTCTCCCAGTCTCCACATATACCTGCTGAGTATCCTCTAATCCTCTGAGTTGCTTCTCCTTCTTCTCATGGTGAGAAATAAATTTGATGTTTGGACTACCACATCTTTTTCACTACCATATCTATTGGAAAATGTGCTTCTCCCTCTCCTGAAGTCCCTGAGCTACTGATAGCAGGACAATGTAAAACTGTGACAGAAAAGTCATTCATTATTTGTTCTTCTATTTTTCTTGGCTATTTTTATAGGCTGCTGTCAAATACAAGCCAGGTTTTGTTTTCCAAGCCACTTGCATTCGTAACAAGAAATGAAGTAATTTCCTTGTCCTAAAATATATTTTTGATGCTTTCTTTTCCTGTTTATCAACCAACAAATGAACATTATAGAACACTGCCAGCTGCAACGAGGAGTTCCCCAAAATCCACATGGAAAAGCTCCTTAATTCTTTAGCTCAAATCTAATTAGGCTGCAGTACTTGCCTTTATCAGAAATGCCAACACCTTGTACTTCCCAGGTAGTCAGTGAATCAGGCAAGGTGACAGAGAGCGTCTTTGACCTGCATTTAGAACACTTACACATCATTAATGGCTGTCTGTTAATACCAAAGCTCATCAACACAAAGGCAGCATATGCCCAGAGCAGCCCCTGTATGTAGGAGAGATTTAGCTTCAACAAGATACAAGAGCATATTTGAAAACAGAATTTCTGGATTTTTGTTTGACTAAACTTGCATTTAGCTGACTTCACTAAAACTGCTGCTTAGCAAGACTGAGAGTGAAAGGAAAAGTAATTCAGCAGCGTGGGCACCAGACGGCAAATCCTGTACAGGGGAAACAAGGCAGGAAGAGTTTGTCCAGACCTGCATTTTAGCACACATCTTGGGTACAGGCAAGGCTAGCCAGCTCACCTCAAGTTTAGTGTTTATTTTCTGTAGAACAAATGACTAAGTTAAATGTTGGCAACTGATTTGAGAAAAACAGTACCTTGGAGAAACCTGGTGAACTTCCCATAACCAGCTCTCAGGGAAGTAGCTACGAACTTCTGCCTGATCCACCTCCAAGAAATCCTCAGAATCTGAATAACGTAAAGCAAGTAAAGAGAGAAAAACACCCCAACCAAACAAAAAAACCCAAACCATCTGACAACAGCTTTCCACCAAAGGCTTCAAAATCATTATCTTTTTCTCTTGTGATACTATATTCTGCTTACTTGCCTGATAACATTTTTCTTGTATCTCAACACCCTCAAGCAAACATCTGTGTTAATCCCACCTCATCTATTTACACATGTGAATGTCCCGGACAGATTAATTTATTAACAAGCAGTAATAGGGAGAGAATAGGAAGGCAAGAAATACCAAAGTCCCACTGATCTTTCCTGGGATGTCACTCATTGGCTAGTGTGGGCCTAGGCAAAGGGTTCAAATTTAGCATTCAAGTTTGGCATTGACTTCACAGGCAACAGTGCTCCTTTACTGCAGCTCTGCATGTTCTAAAGGTAGGGTACAGACCTTGACAGATAAAGAACTGCTCTCCTTCCCCTCTCCAGGGCTATACAACCAAGGTCTTTAGAGACTGGTAGAATTTTTTGTGGAATAAGCTTGACAAGTAATAGGAAGGGGTTAATAGATTAACAAAGTAGTCACTTTTAGATTTACCCATGTCCTGCTGGAAGTGTTTCACCCCACATCCACAAGAGAGTTAAAGTTCTCAGACTTACACATTCTTGCCAGTATCAGAAGCTTAGTGGGTTCTTCTTCCCTCAGCTTGTTTGCAAATTCACAGCAATCTATGAATGCAGCAACGCACTTGGCACTGCGTCGAATTCGTTTCGCTCTGTCACTGCAAGTCTCCAAGATTGGAAATTCTTTAATTCCATGCCTGCAGCAGTTTCGGGTTTCTGCTTGCTTGTATTTGGATACTGAAATAATAAGGAAATGATTCCTTTCCTTCAGATGAACTTTTTATTTCCAAATGCATCTCAACTCATTACACTCAGCGTATTTTTAACGTGTGCTGAATCTCAGAGAAGGAAGAGATTTGAGGAAGAACATCAGCTGGGCATTTTTTCCAGAGCTAGTAACACACACTTAACTTAAAAATATTAACTAGATGATAGATAGTGACACACTTAACCAATACTGTTCTGAAATAAAAACATTAACTAGATGATAGTGACACACCCTTAAACAATGCTGTTCTGAAATAAAAATATTAACTAGATGAGCTGTGTTGCAGTTTAAGATTTCACAGTCAAAGGTTCTTCTGCTAGGCTTGGTCCCTGGCAAAAGCTTCCATACAGGAGAACTGTGAGGTTTTAGGGCTCTGACCCTTCAGAAAAAGAAAAGATTTGAATTTTAATGTGTACTTAAATCTTGCTGTCTTCAAAGTCAGCATATGGCTAAGAGGCTGCACCAGAAGAGGTTCAGGCTGGAGGTCAGGAGGAAGTTTTACACAGAGAGAGTGATTGCCCATTGGAATGTGCTGCCCGGGGAGGTGGTGGAATCGCCATCACTGGAGGTGTTCAGGAGGAGACTTGATAGGGTGCTTGGTTGCATGGGTTAGTTGATTAGGTGGTGTTGGATGATAGGTTGGACATGATGATCTTGAAGGTCTCTTCCAACCTGGTCTGGTCTGGTCTGGTCTGGTCTGGTCTATTCTATTCTATTCTATTCTATTCTATTCTATTCTAAATGGGGCCCTCTCTAAAGATGTCTTCCATATTTGGCAGTTTCTCTCTCTGCTACATTAAGTTAATAACGATAATTAAAAGTACTAAGCAAACACTCAGATTCTGGACTTCTAATGGATGTGATTTTTGTTCATCATCTACTTTAAAAGATTTTTTTCAATACCTTCTTTGTTTATCCGATCCTCGAAGCCAGATCGCTTTGTTCTTAAAATTTCATGGCAAGGTTCATCTGTTCAATAAATAAATAGGTAAGGACAAGCACAGTAACAGCACAGTCCACTTCAAAATCATTCCATAAAACACATTCCAAATTTGAGAGACTTTTTTTCCATTTACTATTTTAATTACAACAAAGCATTTTCATTCCAGTTACAGTAACTGATCCACAACTCATTATGGTTTTCTCCCTCAACAATCATTAGTATATGCATTGATTATTAATTCAAGTGCCAACAGAGTAACTTAAGAGTCACAATAGAGCATTTCAGAGAAGGAAATCCACAATTTGCTGCTTAAAACAAATGAATTTACCTTCTTCTTTTGAATCATCAGCATTTGCATTCGTTAAAAATGTAAGCCCAGCCATTCTGAACACGTCAACATTGTTCTTCCCTCCTCCAGCACCACACCCAAGGTCACTCTTTTCCACATCTAGCATTAACTGAAGGGAAAAAAAAAAGCATCAGCAGTTAACTAAAACCTGGAATATACCATAGAGTCATGGAATTGTTTCAGTTGGAAAAGACCTCCAAGATCATAAAGTCCAACTGTCAGCCCAAGAGCACCATGGCTGAAAATGCCACATCCACACATTTCTTGAACACCTTTGGGGATGGTGACTTCACCATCCCCCTGGGCAGCCTGTTCCAATGCTTGACCACTCTTTCAGTGGATGACCATAGGATGAATGAGTTAGACTTGCAGATGGACTACTTGAGTCTGGAAGATGTCCTTGTTGAAGGGCATCATTTAGCAGTATTTGAGCTAAATTCAGCAGCATATACCATTCTACAAATATACCTTCAAAATACAGCCTGAAAAGATTATAGGAAGAGCTAAGAAGGAGAATGTAGTTTCTGTGTCTCCTTGATCAAGGAACTCTCTAAAACTGCAACATATTTTCAGCCAAGTATGAAGGATTCTGATGAGACAGCTCAGGTCTGTCTTTAAAACCACAAATTACTTTTAATGGAAATCAAAATATTGCAAATTAATTATTTTTATAACTTTGACCTGTCAGATTTTAACCAGCAACTGTTACCCTGAATTTAATAGCTCTCCTGCTTGTTCTGCAGCTTGTTTTAATTCTGTGGCTACTACTTAACTTTTTCCAGCGCTCTCTTTCCTCTTCGGGTGACTCCATACACTGCCTTGTCAAGAGCTGACAAAGCAACAAAGGAATCGAGCTGTGTTTTCATGTTAAGCGATACAACTTCTGCTGGATTCAGTATCTTTTTGCTTGATTGCAGCTTAATCTATAAATTGAAAACAAGTATTGGCAATTTTAAAAGCACATTGCTCCAAAATAAATCCATCTGAAGGCAAACGTGGCAAGGAAGCATTCAAATGCTTGTGTAAATTAAAATCTGGCCATAAAACAACTGCACAGCCACAAATTTTAGTGCTTGTTTCACTACTCACATCAAGGTTATTCCCACATTTCTGTTCCACATTCAGCCAGATTGAATCAGCTACTAACTCTGCAGTTTCTTCTCCCGTGACTATGTAGTAAACAATAAGTCGTGCTGAAGGAACCATTTCTTGGGTTATCTTAAAAGTTAGGTGTTCATATTCCAAATCATCAGTTCTTTTCTGAGTTCCAAAGCTGACTATCTTCCCTTTTGATATGATCTATAACAGAAAAATGGTGGAGAATCCAGAGGTCAAAGTTTATATTTAACGTGTTTCTTACCTATACTAATTACTTGCCTTTTGATATAATCCAAAACAGACAAAAATGCTTTGTCTGATCAAAGGATGGTAGATCTCTCACAGAATTATGAATGTTAGGGGTTGGAAGGGACCTCAAAAGATCATCCAGTCCACCCACCCTGCCAGAGCAGGATCACCTACAGCGGGTCACACAGGAATGCACCAAGATGGGTTTTGAGTGTCTTCAGAGAAAGAGACTCCACAACCTCTGAGCAGCCTGCTCCAGGGCTCTGTCACCTTCACAGTGAAAAAAAGCTTTTTCCTTATGTTTATGTGGAACCTTTTCTGCTCCAGCTTGGATCTGTGACCCCTTGTCCTATCCTTGCACACCATTGAGAACAGCCTGACTCTGTCCTCATGACACTGCCCTTCATGTATTTATAAACTCATCCCTCATCCCCTGAAAAGAAGTGCTGCAAGTCTTTCACTTCCTCCTGAAATAGCTCTAGAGACTAGAATACTTGTTCTTAATCCCAGCCTAGGTCAGATGACAATTCAAGACAACAGAGACTTAATACCCAATTTAAAGATGAGACTGCTAACAATTTCTGACTATAAGATTGGCAGATTGTTTAGGGAAGGAGCAGAGGTCTGAGCTGCTGTGTTCCATGCTGAAGTTAGTTCTTGATTGTTGAGGTTTTTCATCTATGACCACATATTAAATAACAGTTCAGTGTTTGCTGCAGAAACATCTGTTACTTACCAAATAGCTGTAGTGATGTATGTTCTGAATGTACACACTGTGGGGATATACATTCATATTTATTAAATCCCCTACTTGTAGTGGTTTGTGCTTTGAAGCCCAGTCAATATACAAATAACTCTGAGTTAATGATGAGTAAGCTCTTGCTTCATAGGTTTTACTTGCTTGGTTTTCATCTGAAAGGCGTGGATCTGCAGTTTTTACCTGCAAAGATAATCCAAATGTCTCAGACGTTTTCAGTAAAGGAGGAAACAAACCCCCTCAGAATTACACATAAGAACACAAATCATTGCAATACTAAATCATTCTGCAGTATATTATTCAGAAAGATTAATAAGAGTCAGCTCAAGACTTCTGTGTTTTCTTTACTAAAAAGATCAACAAGTACCAAGTTAAATATAAAATGGCAATCTAGAAGCATGTACATAGAGAAGCAAAGGTTAATGAGATGCCTCCTTACATAGTGAAGGAAGCACAGTGGGAGATTTGATTTCACAATTAATTTAGACTTTTTGTTTATTAATTGTGATGAGCTAAATGTGACAAATGAGGATACTGTTTCAGAACCACTTAATGAATTGAATAGAGCAGCAATGTTTCTTTACAGCACATGCAGTTTTCATAACTCTAACTTTATAAACTCTTAACTTCTGAGTGTAAATATCTTCCTAATAGCGTTGTCCATTCACAAAAACTCAGAATTAAACCCTCAAAGAAATAAATGTATGGAACAATTTCACTCACTTGAAACTCCAACATTTTGCTATCAGATGGGGTATTAACAACAAACAAAGCAGTTCCATCCTTCATGCTCGTGCTCCTTCTCCCAGATTCTGAGCCCTCTGGTATCAGCTCAGTCTCATCCATTTGCTCACTAAATGATTTTGCAGTGACAATGACAGGGATATTTCCAACAAAGTGATCTACTGTGTCTTTCACCTGCACCTGATAATCAGAACAGATAACACATCTTCAAAGAAAGGTGACATTTTTCAAGGAGAAAACTTTCAAGCTGTTAAGCTTTTAAATTACCAAGTTGAAAGAAAAAAGAAGGTAACAGATGAGTGGAAATTAAAAGCATGTTAAGATCTACAGTACCTTATATAGGAACCTGTATTCTGGGATTTATGTTGCAATGTGCACCAATACAGCTGCTGTTAACTAACCTTAATGAAGAATGGAAGTCCAGGCTTCACAAAGAGAGGAGTGGCAATCAAGAACAATTTGTATGGAGATACAGCAAATACAACTCCAGAAAATTCTGCTTCACCACTGAGGCCACCTAACAAAACATTTTAATAATCACATCCTAGATCCTGTGTTTCCTCCACTTGCCTTCAAAGGACAGCACAATCTGTCTGTTACAGTGTTGTCCTTGCATCTAAAGAGTGCAAAGTGTTGTGAAAACCAACAGCCAAAAGAGAAAAGCTTAATCCTTAAACATTTTTACAGCAAGAGGCTGTTCTTCCTTATAAATTATAGGAAGAAGGACTTTTGTATACTAAGGAAAGTTTGAGACTAGGAAAGTTATCCATATAATTTTGTTTTCTAGCTCTGCTGACATTTGCAGATATGTTTAAAAACTAAGTCAGTTAAAAAGCAATTTACCTGTAGACTCCATCACTGATGCCAAAATGTATAAATACGACCCATCCAACTCTTCCAGACTTTGAATGTCTATAAAACTCACTGCTTTCTTGCTGTTAAAATTGATCTCAGCCACTCCATTTTCAATCTGGAAATGAAATGGAAATCATTACTTTATAGTCAGTAATTTAGAAATAATATATAGATACACTATATGCAAATTCTGACTGCAACATGTTTCTGTTGTCTACTTTCAGAGGAAACCAAAGGTGGAATTGTTTTAATGAAGAAGAATTATTTATTCCCTAAAATCATTGATAATTAATCAACAAATGGCATGTATTGCAAAGTCTGCATGCAGGCACAACATGAGGTAGGAATAACACAGAGATATCTTCACTAAATTAGGGAGGGATAATTGCCGAAGCAAAGACTGCCCATAATACATCAATATAATTTGGATCTGTTTGTCTCCATTTAATTTCCTTCCTTTCTTTTGTAAGAGATACCATAAAAATTATTTCCCAGAAATGTCAACCACAAAGTTTGCTCAAGTGAGTAATTGAATCAGGCTGAATGACAATGTCTCAGATGCTGCATCTGAGTTTCATTTTAAAGTGCATTTTTGTCACCCTGATGACAGTATTACGAAGGAAAAGCTGACACTGATACAAGCTACGAGTCGGGAGCCATTCTCATTAATTCTAATGGGAAAGCTCCTGTGGAAATGGGTCAATCCTGAAGTAAGCATATGAAATCTGCACAAACTAGGCATGCTTCCTCTTACCCTGGTTATATGCAATGCCTGAGGTATCATTCTCTTTCCACTTTTGTCAATTATTCCAAACCGAAGAAAGACATCAGCAGTTGCAAGATTTTTGTTATAAAAATAGCTGAGAACAAACCAATACAAATGCTTTTAAGATTACTTTAATGGCTGCAACAAAGCACTTGGTTTTAAAGAAGAATCACTTCCTAGGCAAGAGACAGAAAACAAATACAAGTATCTGTGTAGCTTTAAACACTTCTGTTGAGAAATAATATTACACAGCAGAGAGGACTGTGCTGACAGGGCTTGTCGAGGAAGAAAAGAGCAAACTTCTGGGCACGGGAGACTCATTCTTCAGGTAAAAGAAGAAGAGAGACACACATTTAGAAAGCAATGCTGAATTTCCTTACCTAGCTTTCACAACAATCCTGAAGTTCTCAAATTTATCAGAACTAATAAAGTTACTTTCTGGCTCTATGGCAATGGAAAAGCTTGGCATTGCTGAAAATGGAGCAGAAAAGAAAGCCACTCAGACATGGTTTGACACAGTGAGCTACAGATCCTCAGAAAGATATCTCTGTGAAATCATCAAAGAATCTTATCAGTTTCAAGTCATCTGAATTACTGTATTATAGTTGTCCACAGTGAAGCATGAGTTGTAAAGCCCTAAGCTATTCACAGTTGCAGTGGCTTCACATTTATCTCATCTCAGCTATCTCAGAATGACTCAGCATGCTAAAGGATAGCTCTGTGTAGAAGCAAGTGGCACTAATACAGGCTTAGACTGCTGTGACTGACTGGCTTGCACTGACAGAAGAGTGTCTAGCAATAGGACAAGGGGAAATGGTTTGAAGCTGAGGGAGAGTAGATTTAGACTTGATCTTAGAAAGAAGTTCTTCAGTATGCCAATGGCAGGGAGGTTGGTGTAGTTGATCTTTAAGGTCCCTTCCAACCTGAGCCATTCTGTGATTCTATGACATTAGCACTTGGCATCACACTGCATCCCCCTGCTGTGTAGAAGCAGGCCAGCATTACCTCAGGCACTTCTGAACTTGCTTCCTTTCTGTTGTAGAGATGTCATCAAGACAATATCAATGAAAAAAAAAACCACCATCTCAAAATGGAGGTTCACAGTATGGGCACACCTTACCATATTCCTTAACTTCAAATTCTGCAACAGCTGAAGTTATGAAATTCTTCTTGTACTTGGCTTCAATCTTCCAAATTCCATACCTACAAAATGTCAGCAATCCATTTTTTTTTTTCCAAGATGAAAAATTAAGGTTAAAGATGATCTTACTGCTTAACAAAAATTCTTATTAATATGACTAGGGAGAAAAATTCTGGACAAAGTTTTTGCACATGTTCAATGCCCACTTCAAGAAAATTTTGCTTGGTGTTTGATAGTTATTTGAAAAATATTTTAAAGCACTGGAAGAAACTGGAAAAGAATTTGCCATTATTTATCACTACCATCAGAATGTTTTGGTTCATATTTACAGGCAGAAACACATTCTGAAGGCTGCAAATCTAACCAAGAGACATCATTAATCTTCCCTCTGAAAAAATAAACTGATGCTTATTTCCTGATGCAAAGTAAATCAGTCCAAAAAATCTACTTCTTCAAGAACCTGCTGGCATCCTTCTGCCAATTCAGTGAATCTCCAGCACCCTCTCAAGACTAAAAGAAGAATTGACAAAATATTGATTTGTATGGAACAAAAATAATTGTACTGTTTGTAATAACTACCACACTTTATTATTTGTAATGATGGGAAAATGCTGGGGATTTATCTGGACATATGAAACACAAAAGATTTCCCCCCCCAAAATCAGTAAGTTTTTCACACTGATTCTATCCTTATAGTAGAAAGCTTCTGTTACACCTTCATTTTTAATTGAGCATGATAAACCTACCACTAAGTGGTTTTTAACTTCAGTTTTATCACCAGGATTTTCACTCACTACATCTCCTCACTTTGTCTCATCTCAGTGAGAATATGCCCCCTCTCCAAGTGTAAGCTCCCGACTGGGCTTCAGGAGGCAAATGTTAGTTTGGAAGGCAACTGAAGAGGACAACATTTGGTCCTAAGTTCCTTATTTACACCATAGTCTCACCCTATGTGAAATGCTAGAAATGTCCAAGTTTCAAGTCATGCACACTCTGTATATCAAGCAAAAGAGTGTTTAAGACAAGGCAATAATATGTTCATAATTCTCAAAAAACCACTAAATAAATCTACTTAGGATTAGGAGGAATCTTGAAGTCAGGAAAAGAAACTATTCCAGTAAAATCTTCCTCTTCTGTGATATCCACTTTTATTCCTTCAGGATCCTTTAAATGATACCAGGAAAGAAGCAGATGTTACAGATCATTCTCAACAGAGGGAAAATGTTTATTCTGTGATTTTGTTTTCATTTTTCTAAGAGTTTTGCCTATTTCACAACACAAAACCACAAACATTTTTAGAAACAACTCAGACTGAAATCCTGACAAAACATTTTACTGTGGTTCCAACAATTAAAAGTTGATATTACACAATGCTTAAAATTGCTATAAAGTTACTGCAGTAACAAACCTGCTAAAGGCTAAAAAATAAGAGTACAGTAGATACTGATTATTTCTATATCTCAGATGAAATAAGCAACAGTATGAAAAGAATGCATGATTAAAATTCCATCAAAAATCCTTTCCCAA
This sequence comes from Melanerpes formicivorus, assembly GCF_026170545.1. Lineage (NCBI taxonomy): Eukaryota > Metazoa > Chordata > Aves > Piciformes > Picidae > Melanerpes > Melanerpes formicivorus. The sequence goes on along the minus strand of NW_027142385.1, from coordinate 6,032,264 downwards.
GATATTAAAGATAATTAATTTTGTTTTCTTTCCCCACCCCCCCACATTCTGTAACAACTTTAGATCTAGGAACTGAAAACTTCTATCCAACTATGCCAAGTCACTTTAAAATCTTTTAAAGGATGTCTGGCTACCTGCAAAAACACCTAACAGCTTTATTAACTATTGATTGCAGCACTGACTTGCCATCTAACTGCATTTATTTGTTTTGTAATCTACAGAATATTAAGGTTAAATTCAATTACAAACTCACCACAAAGGTTAGGACAACTTCTCGACGAGCTGGCTTCAGTTCATCATTCAGAGAATACACTCTGACTTTCACTGTAAGGATTAAGACAATAAATCTCAAAGTCATGCCATTAGAGGGATCTCACATAAAAATTTCAAGAAATGACCTCTTATCCCCAATAATTTTATAATATAGTAGTTATAGAATGCTCTTGACCTTTTGTTGGTATAGTGTCCAAACAGTATTTATGCATGCTTAAAACAAGAGACCCTGCAGCACTGTTCTTCCCCATTGACTCACCCCAGTGCCATGCAATTTTTAACCATCACAATCACAGCATATCACTTTTGCAGCAAAAAGAGCTCAGTCTGCATGAAACCAATGATTCAGTCAGCTTTCACATATGCCCAGGAAAATCATTCACTCTTTGTGCCACAGATTACTCAGGGTGTAGAAGGCAGGGATTGAGAAGTAACTGATTGGAAGAGGTGATTAATTTCTGCAGCATGATCACCAATTAGTTCAAAATGTTATTCTGCTCATTAGAAAAAAAATAAATAGCAGCCCACAGCGACACAGCAAAACCAAGATCTTAAAGGGCATTTAAATCCTAGTTCCTTGTCAAAATCAACTCTTTAAAAATTAAACAACAGGCAAGAGAAACAAGCATTATTTACCTGACTGATCAGGAGTATAAACTGGCTTGTCTGTATGAATAAAGAGAAATCCATTCTCATAGGAAATAGGAATTTTTTTTAACCTTGTAAAATGTGGAGAAACAGCTTCCAAATACACAAACTTGACTGAATTCCCTGTTTGTGGCAAATCTGTTGGTTGAAGCTGGGGAGGGGTGGGGGTAAAATAAAGATTTTTAAAGACTATTAACTTCTGTCTTTAAAATACTTCTTTTTCTCTACAGCTTTATTTGTTCAGAAGAGTAGCTGAATAGCCATTACTATCCTGCTGTTAATTAACATTAAATAAAAACATCAATGCCCACAAGGGTTTATTCTTGCTTATACCACAGATGACAGACTGAGATTGACAGATTGCATTGGGTTGGAAAGGACCTTCAAAGGTTATTTTGTCCCATGAAATAAACTACAGGTGGCAAACAGAAATTGGGGCCCTTCCCAATTTAAACAACTGAAAACTCACCATAATTTACTTTAACACTTAAAACTGCATGTGACAATAAAAACACTGCAAGAAAAGTCTGGATTTCTTACTCTTAAAGATACAGCATCTTGGAATTTGTTGGCAGGAGTTAAAGAGATATGGCCAGAAGAATAAAGAGTAAGCTTATCTGGAAAGCTTTTTAGGGCAACATTGACTGGGAATTCCTCCTCATAACCAAAAGCTTGAACTACAACTTTCTCAGATGCCCCAACTCGGAGGATCTTTGGTGCTGTAAGGACATACCTGTTATGGAATATAAAACAAACAAAAAGGTAAAGGAACTGTATTTCCTTTGGACTTTTTACTACCATTTGTAATTCACCTATGTACACACTGTTAAAGCAAACAGGATAATCAGGTTAAGTTATTCTAGGCCACCAGTTAAAACCAGCAGAACTTCAGTGAGACTTATTACAAAGACTGTAGAGTAACCTTACCAAGTAACACATCACATAATGTTCATGGATTTGATTTTGCAGACACCCAGAAGCATGTCTACTAAACCAGGCTGTTTGCATGGAAATAATTCTTCCTTTTGCCAAATGAAATCCTGAACCTTCATAATACTACACTTAAATGGTTTTTTTTCCTACCAGTAAAGTTCTTCCTGAAATTAATGAGGCAACTTAAAGGAAAAAGTGAATACATAATTGCAGGATTACTTTAATTTCCTCAGTGCTTTATAAATTGAAGCACGCATCATTCCCCAAAGAAGCCAGGCTTCAGTACCTGACCACATAATGTACCTCAAATACACACAAAGTCTAAATGCAACAATCCATTTGATACAAGTGCATCTCCTTTGTCTGAGATGCCAAAAGCACTTAGATTGGCTGCTTTCTAGGTACCAATGCCAGCAGACACAAGTATCAAAACCACACCAAGTCCAATTGTAAAACGCACATTTAAGTAAGAGCTTTCATCACACCTGTAGCAAAGTATCTGTCTTCAGGCACTACATAAAAAGCTAATGAGCATCAACTTCATCTCTTAACTTTTTCTGTGTATTTGTGGCAAACAAGAAGCTGAGTCTACTGCTTTCTTTGGCAACAAATACAGTAATTCCAGAAGCATGAGTCCCACGTACACTTGTGAGAATTTTGCTTGTGAAACACATCACTTTGCCCAGTGCCTTTTGTATTGGCTCTACTTAAATTCATTATCTATTTGCCTAAAACAGCAGACCACAATCAAGTAACAGTTCCAGTAAATTCTGCATTTGCTTTACTTACGTTTTCTCTTGGCTAAAAGTTGTTCCAGAAAACAGCAAAACAAAAAAATATATCAAACCAGTCATAGTGGCTATGGCAACAAACAGCAAACCATAGATGCTAGGCAGTCTGCATTAAACTGCATTTGGCTTCTGCTGTAGACGAACAGAAATACTTTTCACTCACAGTTAATAATTAATTGCAGATCATGTTTTACTAAAACCTTGTTGCCCCCTCCCAAGGAAGGTAGAACAGCTAAACTGAAGAATGTTTTAACTTAGGATTACTCTGGATAGATTAAAAAACTGAAATCTCATCACAGCCTTAACTTTCTCTCCGATAGCTACACACAGACACAAAAATATTTTCACAGCAACCAAAGAACCCCAAACAGGCAAAGAACAAGATTGTTTGTCATTCAGGAAATAATAGTTATTTAAATCAAAGTGATTTAAAATTTGCATCTGAAGGAATAAATCCATTTGAATCATAGCAAACATAATGCACTGATCTGTTTAGACCAGGTGTTGCCATTATTTTTATCCTTGTTTTTTGCTTTGAAATAACTCTTCACTTGCAAATATCTTTTAGCCCTTTATGTTCTTGATTATGACAACTGAGTGCTTCCATTACAAATAAAACTGAAGAATGAAAATATTAAGGTGCACTGCATCTAGAACACGTACTATTTTAAACAGCATTTGCAAAACAAAACCAAACAAAAAGCCCACTGGTGACAAAACCTTTGCAAGCTTGAGATGTAAGCATAGGACCTCAACACATGAGTTTATGTAAAGTCAAACTAAAGTTGTGCAAGGCTTCTGAAGTTAAAGCAAACAACACAGTTTACCTTTACGGGAAAGACTGTTTCTGATCAATAGAAAATTACAAGAAGGCCAACTGGGGCTTCTCAACAGATGTAATAAACTGTGAGGGAAGTAACAATATATGGAATAAAACCTTATAAAATGTGAAGTCCTCAATATTATTAAAAGTAATGCCTCAGTGTCTATGACTAAATATCAAAAAAGAGGAAAATTCATACATAGTGTGGGGTGTCCCTGCCTATGGCAGGGGGGTTGGAACTAGATGATCCTTGTGGTCCTTTCCAACCCTGACTGATACTATGGTACTATTAATTTTCCATGGGTGGTATGTAAACAAGAAGGAGCAAACAACGAAGAGCATTAAAAAAATACTTCAGAAACCTACCACTATTCTGAAACGGTTTAAAAATCTGATTACGTCCCTTTTCTACATTCATTTTGCCTAGCGATCCTGATCTCAGGAAAGCGTTTGTCACCAGAGCCGCTCAGGGGAAAGGGTTGTGGCGTCTCCTTCTCTGGAGACATTCCAACCCTGCCTGGAGGCATTCCTGTGTGACCTGCTGGAGTGATGATCCCGCTTTGGCAGAGGCATTGGACTTGATGATCTTTCAAAGCTTCTTCCAACTCCTAATATTCTGTGGTTTTTCAAACTTAGATTTCACATCTACGAGTGGAGATCCTGTACTAACACAGCACAAAATGGTTGCAAGAGATTTAAAGACCCCTGTGAAAAATGGTTGAAATTCAGGCTCACTGCAATTGAGTTTATCGTGATTAAACATACTTATTTCCAATGCTACAGGGTGTGTGTGCATTAGATCCATCTACGTACCATTCTACACGCATGTATTAACGGACATACAGCTAAAACACAAAGAACGAACGCCCAACATCAAAGCCAACCCCCAAAAGGAAAGAAGAAGAAAAAAAAAAAAGAACCCAGACAAAACCACCCACCAAACTAAACCAAAACTGCTATTTATACAGTCACTTAAGCTTTATTTAGAACAAAACTCTTCAAAACCTCCTCCCTCACAGCCGAGGCCGGGCAGGCACCGCCCGCCTCTGAGGCGGCGCGGCGGGAACGGCAGGGAAGCGGCGCACGCGCCGCAGGGCCCATGACCGGCGGGAAAGCTGCCCTGGGAGGGACCTGTCCCGTCTCGCCCCGCCCCGCCCCGGGCCCATTCACTCGTCACCGGCCAACAACCAGACAAAATGGCGTCGGCTCGGCCGCTCTGGATGGACTCTTAAAGGAGCCGCAGCACCTCGGGCCTGGAGGCTGGTAGAGAAGGCGATTGCTCGACGGAGGAAGAGAGGAGGAGGAGGAGAAGTGTGTTAAGTGCTGGTGCCTTCACTCTTAGGCCGCCCGGAGGCTGCCCTGCCCGCCACTGCCCACCAGTGCTCCGGTGTGAAGCGGCGTTACCATGTCAACGCAGGTAATCAAAGCGGTGCCTTGAGGGGAACCGCCTTCGGCGGGAACTGGGATCTCCTGCGGCGAGCATCGCTGCTCCCTGCTGTTTCACTGTGGGCTGAGGGCACAGTGCTGCCCGCGGCCCGGCCCCGCGCAAGGGAGCTCTGCTCGGGGCTCAGTCTGCGATCGTCATACTGTCAGGTGCGGGCCGGGCATGGTGGAGGAGGGCGAGAGGGGCCGGTGGCTCACCTGAGTCGCCCGCGGGTGGGGCGACCGCGGCGGGTGCAGAGCCGTTACCCGGGGGGTCGGGAGGGAAGGGGCAGCAGCGAGGACCCCTCTGGCGGGCCGCGGCGTACGCCCAGGGCACACCTCCGCGGCCAGGTCTGCTCAACGCTCCCCACTTCACCTCCTGTTACAACGGGAGACTTCAGGCGTGGTTTTTCTAGCTAAAGCCCGGTCTGTTCGCAAGAATCAGCATTAAAATGCCTGCCTGCTTCCCTAGAAGCGTGGAGAAGCTTCCTAGGGTAGCATTTCACTAGCATTTCATCATCTTTCTCCCTTTCTTGCTTCTTTCAGTCTCGTTCTTCTGGCTCTGAATGAGTGGTGCTCCCAAGAGCTAGGTAGAAGAGAGTGTCGCCTTGGTTTAGTCTTTTTCAAGATTCATGGGGGGGAAAGAAAAAAAAGCAAACGTTTTAATCAAGAAAATCTCAAGTTAGGAGACAATGTAATTACTCATAGCTGAAAGCTCCTTTAAAAGCCTATGATTCCGTGTTAAAAATGTGCTTTTTGTTTACTGGATCGAGGTTTTAGTGAAAAGCCTGTCAGCTGGAGATGGTTACTACAAGGGGGTTGGACACGTGGAACGCATCGTACAGGATTGTTCCTACACTTACCCCTAGGGAAATGCATTTGTCACTGGAGGAAGTTTCTGTTGACATTCTGTGGAATTTCCAGGCAGCCACAGAATAACTTGTTTGGAGCAAAGGGGAACACTGAAGGAATGCCAATGATAGACTGATTTATTTTTTTTTTTCTCTCCCTGCCCCCATTTTTTGCTCTTTTATTTTGCTTGTATTCACTCTTCTAGCACAAAATGGGTGATTTTTAGCTCTGGTAGAAACAATCGAAACAAGTCTTCTCATTTCTGCCTTCTGCCAGCTGTGTTAGTCTGAGTTGAGATTATGTCCAGACCTAATAGACTTTGTGTAAACCACGAATTGCAGAACAGTTCCCAAGATGAGTTGCAAACCAGAAAGTAGTTCAGCCAGTTCCTAGTGTGCTGTAGAATGGTGTGGGTAAACACTTGTACTACTCTTCCAGATATGTTAGCCCATGAAAACTGGAGGCTGTCACCCACTGGAAGATTGGCTTACATGTGATTTTGTCACATCATGTCATTGTTGGAAATAGTTTCCAAGGACATTTCCAAAGGACAATTTTTCAGATATCACTTCTATGATGTCCCAAACCCTATCATCTGAGGTGATGAATTGTGTCATTAAGCACCTTTGTTGGAATGCACACTAAGTTTTAGACTTCTGTACAAACTAATGTTTAATTCTCTTCTTCCAGATATTGGTCATATGATATTCTGTATTTTTGGCAATGAAGAAAGGCTCCATGAAAAAAGCATTATGTAGAAACCCACAGAGGTCAGCTTCTCGGACACCTAGTCCAATGTCTCCTGTCAGTTCAAGTACCAGATCGCCATCTCCTCTTGGTCAACAGACATCTCCATCTGCTTGCAAAAGCATGGAGCAGCGGCACCAACAACTTGATATTACAGCAGAAAATTTAGAAGCTGCTTTTGAGTCTAAGTTTCATAAAGGTATTGTATAAATAACTGCTGGTATAAAAGTACATGCTGAAAGCATGAAAAAGGCAGTGTTCTGTGAACTGTGTGATTAAAGATGTGTGATCTGTTGGCAAGAATCCTGAAAAATGTGCTTTGGACTTTTGACACTCCAGTGTGGAAATGATGGTAATGAAATCTGTGTAATGAGTGTTTTCCTCCTTACATTCTTTGGTGGGGAAAGATGGAGAAAGGGAGATGTGTGCTGTGCCTTTTTCGAAGGGCTGTAACCACTTTAACGTGTCACTTCCTGTAAATGCTGCTGGTGTACTGCTACGTCTTTTCATCCTCTGGGGGGAGGAGATAATTTTCCATTTTTCCCCAGTATTAAATGTGAAGGAAAAGAATTCAAGTCACCCTTTTTTCACTACTGACAGTAGTTTTCTCTGTTTAATTTCAGATGAAAATGGTGTTAGTCCAGGAGTCAGGTACATTACCGAACCCCTTATAAAAGGTCTGTCTAAACAGGAAAACTTGACATGTATAAGCTCACTAAATCTTTCAACCCCAAAGACTGGAGAGAAGAAATTTAAGGTATGTCTGAAAATGGTAATTAACCCAAGTTAAAAATTAATTTTGATTTTATATTTTTAGTAAGGGCCTAATGGTATGTGGATATAAACAGCTACATTCTAATTATGTTAGCCTAGTTCTACAAGCAGCTACTGTCAAAAAAAACCCCAAAAGCCAAACCTGTCAGTGGAGAGTTGTGCAAAAGAAAATTTGGATCAGTTAGGATGAAGTTCAGAGCACCATTTGTGGCTTTTGGATTGTGCTAGTTTCTTTCATTGTGTAGATGAGACTGGTCCACTCTGAATTTAAGACCTAGTTTTCTTCTTTCCAGCACTACAGTAGGCTGTACCTAAAGCAGAGTGAATGCAATAATTAAACTGATTTAAAAAGTATATATTTTTTTAATGAATAGGTCACTGTTAAGAATAAAAATCTGCCTTTCTCTTTAAAAAAAAAAAAGCTATGATAATAAAGGTTTAATTTTCTGTTCTTTAGTATGTAGAAAATTTGGAAAAGTGCTCCAAACTAGAGTCACTAAATCTCAGTAACAATCAGATAGAGAAGATTGAGAAGTTGGATAAACTGCTGAAGCTGCGTGAGCTCAACTTGTCTTGCAACAAGATCAGGTAAGCAGAAACACTGATGGTTTGGTAAGCCCAGATGCTTAAGAGAGAATGTCAGTTTTACTGTAAGTGCTCTCTTGGATGTGAGCATTTAAGGTGAATTTCCCATCAGTTACATATGAAGAGATTTTCTTAAGCTCTTAGGTATTATAAGGTTAATAGTTCTGAGAGGAGCTGTTAGCATACCATGGCTGCAGTTAAACTTGTTTACCTAGGAGACCAAGCCAGAAATGCAAGTTTCCAGGTGCCATAATGAAGCATGTGCAGTAACACAAATTAAATGCATTCCTAAAATTAATTAAACTTTTACTTTGTATTATTACAGTAATTGAAGAAGTTTTCCTTTAGGAGAAAAATTGACTGGGCAGGCCATCAACTCATTAAATTGCCTGTTTCACTGTTTGGAGAGCCTGGTGTCTTGGCTGAGTGGTATAAAAATGTTGAAGGGAAACAGTTCAGCCTACAGCAAGATTCTTTCTTTCTTTACATTTTTCTGTTAGTGAATGGTGATCTGTACACGAGCCTGACTTTGCAGTAGAGAAGTTAACAACAGGAAGTAAGCAAGACCCCAGCATTTCTATATGTTGCATTCACACCACTTCCTCTCTCTCAACAGGAACTGGAAGGATCAGAGTAGCTCTTAGCTACTGCTGTATGTTTTCAGATTTTACTAACGCACAGTTGGTTCCTACTTAAATACTATGGTCACAAGAGCACAGTCTCCTATACTTTGATATAACACTCCTATATTTAGATAAATGCCCAAGTAAGCTAAAACTAAAACTTTGCATGTTTCCCTCATTAGCTATTTAGTGTTTAAAAAAAACCACTAAAAAATGTAGTCTTGCATGCTGTCACTTTACAGTTGATCCTTGCTCTGTATGGAGAAAAACCCCCAAACCTAAAATATCTCTATTTTGGTTCATCTGTGTCCCATGACATTCTCTGGAGAAGCAGAAGAAATTGTACATATTAAGATCAAATTACCACACTAAAATAATATTAAAATGAAAATATGTACAAGGTCTTACTCCAGTGAGAAAGTCTTGCTATGAATTCTTTTCCCTTGTCTAAATGTAGTACTTGGAAGCAAGCTGGTGTAATTTAAGGGGAATTGAATCCCTTGCAGTAAACAGATGCTTTTCCTAATCTCTTGGATGATAGTTATTTGGTGAAATGTCTTGCTGTAGTTTATCTGTAACAGCTCAGTTACACTGTCAATTTGCCATGGCTGGTAAGTTCTGTTTTCTTCTTATTTTCAGTAAAATTGAAGGTATTGAACATATGCAGAATCTACAAAAGCTGAATCTTGCTGGGAATGAGATTGAGCACATTCCTGTGTGGGTTGGGAAGAAACTGAGATCCCTGCGCATCCTCAATTTGAAACGGAATAAACTATCATCAGTAAGTGATTATAGTGAGGAACAGTAATTGCTCCTGATCCTTTCATGAGGTGAACTGGTATATTTACATTGATTACCTTACTCTGAATGATTGCTGAGTGTCTTTCCACAAAGTCTGTTGAGAAACACAACTGTTGTAAGCCTAATTGAGCTGTCTATCAGAAACTCGTTTTGTGACAGGTGTTCAAAGCATAAACCTGGACTCTGTTGTTCAGGAAAGGGAAAGGTTTTAGAGACTTGGGAAAAACTTGGTGAAAATGCAGACACTTGTGCATGCTATTGGTGGTGTCCCTTATCATAAGTTAATGATACAGTTTTGGAGACCTATAAATAATCCATTTGCTTGTATTATGTGTTTAGGACATGACTAGATTTACTTCTGCTGCCCAGGTTAATTTCCATGTTTTGCAACTACACAAGGGTGTCTGTGAAATGAGATCACTTAATACAACTCCTGAAGGAGTCATGCTACTCTGGAGGAGAGATCACTAGCTTTGAGTACTCCTCATGATAAAAACTCCCCTTTCTTTTTAGTCTGAGAGGTGGAATGTTGTACATATCCCCAGGCCTTGTTATCTTGACATTTTCGAAGTCAAGCTTGATTAAAGTTGGCACTCCTTATTTCTCCTATGAAAAAAATACCAATCTGATTTTTAGGAAGTTACTTTAGTCATAGTACTCTGTCTTTATAAGAATCACTGAAATAGATCCTTTGAGGTGAACCTAACGTTAAGACAGTACGGACACTCAGAAATTCAATAATAGGGGTGGATCTTGAAAGGATGCCTAATCATTGTTCCATTTCTCTTTGATGTAGCTCCAAGATATAGCTAAACTAAAGCCTCTACAAGATCTGACTTCTCTATTCCTGGCTGATAATCCAGTTGTAAGTCTACCTCACTACCGCTTGTACACCATATTCCACCTGAGAGCACTGCAAAACTTGGATGGACAGCCAGTGACAAGCCACGACAGGAAGGAAGCTCTAGAGAGGTTTAATTTAGGTAATGGTGATTTGCTAGAATTCTAGTAAATTACACCACATTAAAGTTGAGATGGAAAGATTTTCTATTTGAATGTTTCTGTTGCTTTTGCTTCTCAGAAGAGATAGAAAAATTAGAAAGAGAGTTGGAAAATGCAGTAAAAGAGATGGAGGATCTTAAACTTAACCAGTCCAAAGTGCTTGAACAACTTCGCCATCAAGATGAAGTCAACAAATCATTAAAAGAGAAGTCTTTGCAACAGAAACAAAGCTATGAAGACCTTCAAAGGTACCTGGACACCAAAAATGAACTGGTAAGACAGCTGGAATAGCTCTTTTGTGAGAAACAGTTGTTAGTGTAAGAGCGCAGGGGGCTGGAGATTTATCTTTAAGAGAGACAAAGCTTAAGCATTTCAACTTGTAAAGAGTGACTATTCCTTGACTAGTTCTTCAGTATTCTCTTTGTGGCAAAAGTAAGTATATTGAACTAGCAGTCAGGATCAGTCTTGTAATTTATAGTTTATAGTAACTTATTTATTTGTCTCTAGTAATTTTGTTGGCTTGTTCAAAAACTTGTCATTTGATGAAAAGTTTAGTGTCCTCTGGCTGCTAAATTGCTGATGTGCTGAATCTCCTGTGTTGTTTGGACTTTTCCCTTATTGCAGCAGCACTTTAAAGATGGAATGCTTTTTCAAAAGCAAGACATGCATACAAGCTCTGTGTTAGTAATATCCCTTGGTGTTATTATTTTGGGTGAAGTCCCCTAGTTTATTTGTACTTCTTTCACATCCTCTTTGGTTTGACAGAGTATCTTTCATGGGTAGCTATAAGAAGCAAGAAGAGCCCTACCGACTTGAGAATGCTTGGTTGGGAATGACCTGGTGGGAACTTAATCTATGGCTTTTATTTTCCTTGTTGAACTCATCCTCTCAAACTTTATCCTTCCAAATTTCTGTAGCTGATACTTCTATAGCTGTCACTACTGGGAATACACACAGTAACCAGCAGCCTAACTTTAAAATGTAGCTTTCAGTACAGTGAGATTTAGCAGCATATATTTTTCCACTTAACCTGCTTTTAACCTTTAGATGACAAAGTTTGCTTGCTTCTTTCCTCCTTTAGCTGGTGTGTTGGTTTGTCACAGTTCCCTTTCCACAGTGCCTTTGTTCTTCACTAAAGGTAGCCCTATGGTGCTCCTGGGTCGCATGGTTGTTTTTATTTCTAGGATTCATTTGCATGTCTACTGAATTAGGAGCATTTGTATAAAGTGTTCCAGTGAGACATTATATTGACTGTGGCTTTTCTTGGTTTTGTGTTTTCTGTTCTCTGAAACAATTAATTTTTGCATGACATAAATCAGATTTTAAATGTCTCCCTTCAAGCCTTTCCTTCATTCCAGTCTGTTCTATTTCTTTCCCTCTGTTAGTCCTGCTTTCCACTGTCTATTGGAGTTTTGCTGCATGTTCTACCCCAGGTATTCATTGTGAAAAGTTGATTTAAAGAGAAATCACATGATGGACTTTTGCTTACCAAAAAAATAGATGATCCAAAACCTGAAAACCAAAGTAGCACCAGGTTAAGCTAAAATGAGAAGCATAAGCTCTGTGCACTTGACAATTGACATATTTTGTTTCTTTTCCAGACAATCAGAGTTAATAGTTCTCACTGCTCATTAGTAGCAGTAAATGCATTATTTGGCATAGAGTCTTCTGAAACATGGTACCCAAATTATTATCTTATCCTGTTAGTGATAAGTTTCTTGTCAAACCTTCGATCTGCATAAACTTCAAAGGCCTTTCATGTGATCCTTTGTGTTACAGTAATTCTTGTCTACTCTTAGTTGTTGTATTGTATCTGGTAATAAAGTTGCACCTTGTGATATTTAGGATTCAAAATGCACCATCTTAACTTTTTCTGCTGTGAGCTTTGTTTCAAAGTGAATGTCTTTGCCCTGCTCTCTGCTTAATTGAAATGTATGTGATAATGATGACACCTGAGTGAATGCAGCTTACTTTGTTCTCTGGTTTCTTAGCTAAAGCAGAAGACAATGGAGCTGACCAGGGCTTGCCAGAAGCAGTATGAGTTGGAACAGGAGCTGGCATTTTATAAGATTGATGCAAAGTTTGAGCCCTTAAATTATTTTCCATCAGAGGTAATAATTTTTAAATACTGGATCATTTCATTACTGTTTCTCTTGCTTTTCAACTTGGAAAATAGAAAACATAGTTTCTTTGGTTTTAATTCTCTACTAGATACATCTCTGTATAGAGTTATTAGTTAACTTTTATAATGAAATGCTTCCATTTTTTAACAGAATTGAACTAAACTGAATTTCAGTGACCCTTAGTGTCTGTTATTACCACACATGTTTGAGCTAGGTAGAGTCAGTGAACAAACATTTCATTCTGATTATTAGCCAAGCCTTCCAGCTTATTTTTGGAGGCCCTTTCACTTGGAGAAACTGCACAAGCCAGAACAGTCTTGAGTTAAATGGTATCAGAATTTCTGTCCTTTCTCTGGTGGTTTTTTCCTCCTAGTAGAGCTAAACTGTCATACCTGCAAAAAATGGTAGAGATGCCTGAATGAAAGCAGTCTGAACAAGAAATGCAAAGATCATTAACTATGAATGACCTTTAAAGTTATGTTTGAGTAAAGCTTACATGGAACAATGTGATGGGCTTAAATATAATTTCTATTACTCTTAAGCCTCACACCTGAAGAAAAATTCCTCCAGTTACATATCCACTTGCTTTGCCCATTTGCAGCAAGCTGATCAATCATACTCCAACTGGGGTGGTTTGTTTTTAACTCCTTTATAAAATAACAAGGATGTTCAAGTCCAAACAAGTCAAGTGTAGTCTGTTTCCTTCCAATTTTCCTAATTTCACATTGATTTTACTTTATATGCTTGTTAAGGGAGTTAAATGTATATTCTGAGTTGACTGCAGCCTTACTTCTGAGATGGATACAAAGACGTGTTGCTTCATGCCTTTCAGGATGTTGAGCTTGACAGTGTCCCTGGTGAAAGCCCATACATTGGTAAGGCCAGGTATAAAAGGAATATGTTCATAGGAGAAGGCTACATGGCTAGCAAAGCTCAGCAGGTGGAGATTGGAAAAATGCAACCAGATGGAGATGACTTCTCTAGGAAACCCCAGCTGAAATTGCGGCCCCAAACTGTGGATGAGCTACTAGAGGAGAAAGAAAGAAAGATCAGTTCAGGTAAAAATCTTAATTCCTATCAAATGAGATTTAAAATATGGGTATCAGTGGAGTTTATATTATGGATTATTAAATGCTTGATATGTTTGACATTAAAAAAAGTAATCAATGGTGTGTCAAAGGCTCTAAATTCTGTCATTTCTGAACACTGCTCGATGCATTTTGGGTCAAAACTTACAATTTTTAATTAGTTTTTTTACTATTTTAAGATAACTCAGGATGACAGGGCTGAATGTTATTGAAAAGAGGATGCTGGGAAGATTTCACAGTCCATTAATTGTATAAGACTCATTAAAACACTGTAGGCTGTTTTTGAGCAACAGGAATCTTTTAGCTTTAGTTCTCACTGCTGTAATAAAACATTCTGATTGTGTGTTAACAGAAAAATGCACATCAGTGTTCTACAGAACTCTCTAATGTGTTGGGGGGTTGTGTTGTTTTTTTTTGTCTGCAGCACAAAGAAAACTAGAAGAACTGCAGAGTGCAGTAGGAAATGCAGAACAACAACTTTTGAAAGTAACAGGGGAACTGCAACAACTGGAGGATGCTCTGGCTCAGAAAAAAGTATGCAAAGATGAATAGCATGAGAAAACATTTGAAGCAGCATTGATATAGAAAATAGAACTGATTTTTCTCTCACACTCTTTTGCATATGTAAATCCATTTGTCATGCATTGGAAAAGTCTTGCAGGCTTTGGATAGCTTCTTTATAAATAAGCTGTCAGTGTTTAGTGCAAATAATTGCAGCTAAACATGTTCCATGGGATGATGGTTGTTAAATGTCCACAGAATGCTTTGGAAGGACATAAATAGGCAGCAAGTGGACAGTTAGGGGTCAATGCATTACCCAGCAGGAGGCTTGGACTGCAATTTGAATGTATCTTCTCAGTTCCAAGAGCCATAACCTTATAGCTCCTTAAAGGTTTATTCAGCAGAACAGAAAGTAACAGAGGAGTGGTACAGCGTCATAAGCAGTGCTGATGGCACATGACATAATGTGTTCAGGAGTAAGGAAGTTTTACCCAGACTTCACATAATAGAACCATTTAGGTCAGAAAAGGCCTTGTAAGATATATTCTGATTTTTGTCTATTTTCCCTGTTTTTAGCAAATCCTATGAGTTTTTATCTTCAGAAAAGCCAGAAGGCTCAAGAGAATTAATAGATCATTTTTAGGCAACCTGTTAGGCTAAACTAGTCTGACTTAACATGAAAACAGTCTGTGTCACCTGTGTATATCCAATTCACCTGTTTTACCCAACCTCCTAATGCTGTCCCCAGATGTTACAGGCCAACAAGGAAGGTCTTGAGCAGCAGCTGAGTGAAAAGATACAAATCCTGCATCAGCTACGCAAGGAAGCTCTAGAACTGGAAAAACAAATGGAGAAACAGAAAAGAGAAATAGGGAAAAAACAGAAAGAGCTTGAAGAGTTGCAGAGTTCTCTTGCTTCAGTAAATCCTGAAGATCCAAGACATGTAAGTAAATCAAAATTATTATTTTTTTAATGTACTGAGAAGCGTAGTCAAGGATATTTTAATTCATTACCATTCAGTTCTGCCCATTTCATCAATTATTTTCCTTTGCTATTTATCAATCACTTAGCTGCTGTTGAAGAACATACAACTCCTCACAATTTAAAAGAGCAAAAAGCCCCAAACCAATTAACTCTGGTAAAACACTTGGGCAGCTCGTTTTCAGTGCAGCTGTACAGCACATTAAGAACAAGATCTTTATGCTTTGCCAAAACCTGCTGTGCAGAGCCTTGGGGATAATTTCTGTGTAAGAAACCCTGTAGGATCTAGCCTTGAACATTTGTGAAGCTCTGTGTACCTGCTGCAGACCTATAGCTGAAGCGCTGCTCTGTCAGAGAGCTCTTGCACTGGCACAAAAGTCTATAAAAGGTGGGCCTAGAAAAGGTGTCCAGAGGAGCAGGTGATGCTGACCTGGCTGAAGTGGTGACAGCTTGTATTAATAGTCCAGCAGGGTGTGAACTGCAGAAAGCTACAGGCAGCAGCAGCAGCTTTGTTACATTATAGTCCAGCATCCTAAACCTAGAATCAGTTTTCAATGAATAGTTCTAGTTCTGAGAAGATTCATAGCACCTTTTTGGTGGGATCTCATGCTGTCACATACAGTCCTGTCATTGCTGATAAATTCAACAAGGTCTCAGGCTGCACATTCCAGGGTCGGGGCGAAGCTGTATACACCAAGAGCAGCTCTAGCTTGATAGTCTCATTTTTTTTGATCTACAGGGAAGAAAGACTTGATTTCTGAGTTAACAACTGTGTTTGGGTACAGCAAATGTCTATAGGAATTAGAAATGACAGAATCACAGGATTGTTTTGGTTTGAAAAGTCCTTTAAAATCAAGTCTAACTGTTAACTAACTCTACCAAGGCTGATGCTAAATCATGTCCCTCAACACCACATCTCTTCGTCTTCTAAATATGTCCAGGCTTGGGGATTCAACCACCTCCCTGGGGAGCTTCTTGCAGTGCCTGAGAAACCTCTCAGGGAAGAAGTTTCTTCTAATATCCAATCTAAACCTTCCCTGCTGCAACTTGAGGCTGTTTTCTTCCCTCATGCCACTTGTTACTAGGGAGAAGAGAGCAACACACCCCTTTCAAGCACCTTCAACTTAAAATGAGTTAGAATTATTTTTACTGTAGTGTTTTAAGAAAGCTGATGCCATTTAAATGAGAGCCTTTTGGGTCATCTCGATGCTCCTGTGTATGCAAAGATTTTCCATGCCTGGCGCCTATTTTTGAGCTGAGGCCCTCAAACTCTTTTAAAAAATGCTTTTTTAATATATTATTTATTAATTTTCTCAGCCGTTGAGTAAGAGAAGGCCTGTACACGTTCCGGGCAAGCTCCCAAAGCTGCCGGCCAGCCCCTCGCAGAGGCTGAGCCCGGCCCTTCCCGCGGGCCGCCCTCGCTTCAAATCACAACACAGGAAGCGCCGGCCGGGGCCAACCGCCCGCCGAACGGCAACGGGGAACGGGAACGGGAACGAACGGCCCGGGCGGGCAGCGGAACTCCGGCCCCGCCGCTCCTCCCGGGCTGCGGGAGCAGGGGCGGACGGAGATCATGGGACGCGCTACTTGTTGCTTTCTGTGCTGAAGATACCGGTTCTGTAGTCAAATGAGCTCTAGATCTGGGGTGGGGCGTGTTGCAAATGCGCTCGGAGGAAGAAAAGACAAAGGCAAAGCTGTAAGTGTTGGGGTTTTTAAACTGAGCTCCGTGCCATTCGGCAGCTGCCGCTAAATGACTCGGGAGCGGCGCTTCTGCTCGGGTTTTACTGGGTGAAACTCCCCCTTCGGAAGCCAGATGGTCGTTTGTGTTTAACGAGGTGACAAGTTGAGCTGTGCGAATGTGAATGCTACAAGTGACTTCCGGTTCAATACATCCAAAGTGTAGAAAGTTCTGGTTTTCACCCATTCCTTCTGTTATAGGAGCAACTTGAGCAATCAGTGATTTTCCTGAGATGCTCTATTTAAAATTTCTACCGTTGGCTCAATTTATTTTGTGCTTTTTTCTTTTGAGTAGCAGAAAAACAAGCTGCTCAAAAAGTGAGCAGTAACTATTGTTTGTCAGGGCTGTAATTCTGTTTGTAAAATTGTTACTATAATTTATCATGATTATCATTCTGTTTGTAGAATTATTTTATGACTGCAGTTCTGTATTTTCCCAATTTTTCTGACAGCTGAGTTGTTTGTGGTTGATTGAATACCAGTGGGAAACAGAGCATTGTATTGTGGTGATAACCACAGTTTGTATGCAGCTGAAACAATCACCCTAATTCATACTAAATGCATCAAGTCCTGACCAGAGTCTGTGAGCTGTGGGGCAGTGCATTTCCCAGGGATGCTTAAAAAGCAAAATGAATCTCTTTTAAGTAAACCTTGGCTATAAAGTTGCCCTGATTGCTGGCTGCTCAGAGTTTTCCTTCGGGTGGTGACCTGACATGTTCTAAAGCATCATCTGCTGTGAAGGCAATGCAGGACGACAGGATTAAAGCTTCTGAAGCAATTCATGTTTGTTCTTGACTGAAAGAGAAAATAGAACAAAAAGTAAAAGACAGGAAGAAAGGTGGTAGCCCTGAGTAATCGTTCATAAGTGCAGGCTTTATTCATCGTGCCTGGGCAAGGGGGAGACTGCTCACAGTATTAGTCACACAGGGTGCTTGTCTATCTGGGGCTCTTTGGGGGGCAGTAATGAGGAAAAATAACCAAAGAACCCCCCAAAATAACCAAGCACCACAACACACACTGCACTTGTGATTTTTTTACTGCTGGTATAAGACATTGCAGAGCTGAGCTAAAATACTGACTGGGCTTGTTAAATCTGTGTTGACCTTGTCCCACATCACCCTTCCTAATGTTAATTTACAGGCTCACATGAAAGCACAAAAAGCCAGTAAAGAACAGCAGTTTGATGTAATGAACAAACATTACAGGCAGCTGGAGAGTCGCCTGGATGAAATGCTCTCTAGGATTGCAAAGGAAACCGAGGAAATTAAGGACTTGGAGCAACAGCTCACTGATGGTAAATGTTTCTTGTGCAGCCTGTTTTGTGTCTAGGCTAAGATGGCAATTGAATTGGGGGTTCAGATTTGTTTATCCTTGTGTAAATGAAATGCAGAGTGTGCAGGAAAAGGTTCAAAACCTTTCTCAACTGATCTGAAAGGAGGCTTTGGGGAATTTTTTAAATACTGTTTTTAATGATATGTTGTTCACCTCACCTTTATGTGGTTAAGGAATGTGGTTTACAGAGATGTGGGTTATTTGCTTGCTTGTTTTTTCTTAACATGGGGGTAAGTTGAAAACTGACTTACTAAGATTATGTATGCCTTTACTATACACCTGGTATGTGTGAGAGTAAATATCTCAGAAAAGCATATGAAAATAATAACTGGAACAAAATGGATATAAGTGTAGAGGTAGCAAAGATCTTGGGCAGTGGGCAGGAATGCACAAAGAACTGCAGGTTCTGTCTAATTAGGGCAGGTTAATACCATAATATGGAAACTCCTACCCTTAAAACACAGCACAGGCATTTTCTGGTTGAGCTCTACTTACTCCTTGTTATTAGAGATTTCAGTAGGTGAATGGCTTAGAGAAGATGAAGAAAGGCAGTTTTGTTTGTGTGATAAGCAAGTGTGATTTCCTGACAGTCTCAAATTTGTTTTGCATTTCTGCAGGTCAGATAGAATCAAATGAAGCACTGAAAAAGGATTTAGAAAGTGTTATTGCTGGACTACAGGAATACCTGGAGAGCATGAAGTGCCAGGCAAAACGGGCCAACGATGAATGTAAGGAGTTGCGGAAGGATAAAGAATCTTTGCTGCAGAGATTGGCAGATCTAGAGGAGGAGAGAAACAACCTGAAAATAGTTGCCATGGATGCAGAAAACATGCAAAAAGTAAGGCTCAATACTGTGTCTCTTCCCAAATTCAGATACCTAAAAATAAACCTTGGAAGAAGTAAATAACCAAACTGGGCATGGCAAAGCACGGTTCTTGGGTAGCATTTTGGACCTAACTTTGTAATGTAAATGTTTTTGCTGTAGCTTCAATTAGGATCTTCCCATAGACATTAGGAACAGAATTTGACCTTTAAAGCCAGTTGCAAGAGACATACAGTAGATGTGGCATTTTGTCTCAGAAATGGAGGTTTTACCTCTCAGATGTTGATGAAAATGGTTCTGTTCAGTGAATTGCATCAGTGAAAACTGGCAGGACGCTAGCTAAGGATGTGCACATCATGAGCTTGCACCTGTCCTATCACCAAGTTATTGGAGAACTGATGAATTTAATGCAAACCTTAATACCAGAGACAAATGTCTATCACTTTTTAAGTTGCACTTATCCTAACTTGAGTATAGATTTTTGTACAGTCTGTCACAACAGTGTCATTTGCCTCACCTCTGTATGTAGCAGTGCCACCTCTTTGCGTTTTAATGGTCAGTGAGTAGGGCTAGTGTCTCTGTTTTGATCTGTTTGCTGTCACACTGGTGATGAGTAACAGAGGAAGAGGGGCAATGTACTTTAAACAAATCCTGCCTCTCTGGAGTACTTATTTCTAATGTGAATATAAAATTCCAGGAAATTTCAATGCTAGAGGGGGCACTCCAGGAGCAGCAAGAAGCAAACGAATCACTTAGAGATGCACAAAGGGACAGCAGTGCCTACGAGGCTGAACTGGAAGCCCAGCTGAGAGACAGGGACACTGAAGCCAATCAACACAAAGAAGAACTGGAAAGACTGAAACAACTGAGCCAGGTGAGAACAGAGCTCTTGTGCTGCCCAAGGGATAATCTGTCCCAGGACAAGGGGTGACTGTAATAAGGTTTTCTGTGCTTGCAGAAGGAACTGTCAGCCCTGCAAGCTGAACTTGAAAAAGAAAGGCAAGCATTGGAGAATGCTCTGACCAAAGCACAACTCGCAGAAGAGAAGGAACAACAAAATTCTAAGCTGCTGTCTCAATTCAAGCAATTGCAGGTGACATATTTGCTGTATTTAAAACCTGACCTGATATGCTGTATGTTTCCCCACTCCCTCAAAGGGGAAGTGATCAGAATTTTAAAGGATTCTGTATTAATCTTGTTTGAAGTTCATTTTTATGACTTTTCTTCATTTTAGTTTTCTTGTGCAGAGACCCTACTCCATAGTCTTTCTGTCCTGTCTGCTAGACATTTAGATTGACCTTAGAAATGATTTCAGAGTTGTTCAGTTCTGGTGCCCAGGGATTGCTACATTGTTGTGTCTCAGTTCCCACAAGCTTCATGCAATAAACCCAAACTATCTGAATGCGGATGTAACAACTGACTCAATGCCTAAAGCAGAATTTATTGCCTCTGTTCAAAGCTATCATCCTGAGGAATCTTACTTACTTGTCACAAAACAATAATGGCATCCAAGTGCAACTGGCAACAGAGCTGTGATCCTTGAAGTCACAGGGATCTCATGAACTGCATAGGTAGTTTATGGAAAGGGTAAGATCATTTTTGAGCTGGCATTTAAATAACCTTTCAACATGAAGACAACTGAAAGGCAAAGATTGTTTGGGGTGTTCTTGTTTTGTTGATGATATTGGTTCAGGTCACAGGAAAAAAACCTGTTTGGAATCTATTTACAAAACAGAAATGATAAGAAACAACTCCCCCCTAATAAACAATAACAACAAACCCCTCCAACTGATCTAGATCTTCAAAACTCTGGCTTTTGTTGTTTGTACACGTTGGAAATTGTTGTGTGAATGGTATGGGTTTTGTGTTGGGTTTTTTAGGGAGACAACAATCTCCTAAAACAGCAGCTTAAAGATCTTCAAAATCAGCTGAATCATGCAGTTGGTAACTTGATTCATCCTGAGGAAGCCTTAGCTCGGATAAATGAACTCAAGCAAAAGCTTCAGACAGGAGTTGGAGAGATGAAGTGAGTAAAATATAACTATAAACAGTGTTGTTAGACTTGAGCATGTGTAAGTGGTTAGCACCAGGTACATGTGCTGCATCCTCCTGAGTGCAACTTGGGGCAGTTCAAGCATGAACTTAAGCACCCTGTTCTTGTTGAGCATCACCTGAGCTCAGTAAGTATAGTGCTGAGGGAAATAGATGGTACCTTTGTGCTTCACTGCAAGGGATGGGGCAAACTTTTCCCCTCCTCCCCAGCAACACAGAATGGTAATAAGGAGAGAATGGAATAAGTAGAGCCAGGGTGGAGCAGGTCTGTGCAGTGTAATATGTTCAGTGCTGCACCTTAATTAATTTGCTTGGTCTCATGATGTAAAATCAGTGGTTTTGTCTTGGCACCTGTCCTACTTTTTCAGATGTCGGAATCCAGGTGATGTGTTAGGGAAAAGCCTTGCAAATCTGCAGAAGGAATGCAATGACATCATTGCTGACGCTCAGAGGGAAAAGGAGAAAGCATGGGCTAGACAGAGGCAATTGCAGGAAGAAATGGCATCCCAGCAGGAAAAACTGGAAGAAGTACAGGAGAAATACAGACAGGCAAGTATCAAAAGCAAGAGTAAGACAGTTTCAGCTTAGTCTCAAAAATGTAACTTGCAGCTGAAGGATGTTTCACTACTGATGTACTTTTGCTACTCTCCATCTTTTAGGAGAGTAATTTTACTGAAGGTGGGCAAATTCAATACATTTGCTTGTCAAAAGCACAGTGCCAACACACACCAGAGCACAGTGCTGCTACTTGTGGTTAGAACAGGAGCAATACATGAATGTCATGTAGTAATTTTCATTCTAAAGAAACTGAATAAGTAGGCAAAAGCTTCTGAGGAGAGAAAACAAATAAGTGACCACTTCCACACTGTGTATACTGTGATATTCTGGTTAAAGCAGTGGAATACATCAGCCATTCTTACTTTCCTTTGAGTGTTAAATTGGGTACTGGACAGGGCACATGCTCCTTTTGCAACCTTTTGTTGTTTTTTATTATATAAAGCTTGTTAAAAAATGTGCTTTGGAGGAGAAGGGTTTAATGTGTGTTAAAAGTTCCATGAGCAACCTCTAATTTTAGCTGTATGACAACAAGAAGAGAACCACCTCCTGATGTTCATGTAACAAGGGGTCTGAATTTATTCCTTGTAAGTATTAGACCTTGTGATTTTTGCCTGATGATTTGGTGAATTACTATTTAGACTCAATTGTGTGTCTCAGAGGCAAAAAAAAAAAGAGTTGAATTATAGGTAGAAAAATAGAGCCAGTAACCTATTCTACTACCAAAATCATTTGGGCACTTTTGAAATGCAATAATTAGAGTGGCAAAGAATTTCTTCTTTCTTTCTCTTCTGGTCCAAATTATGCTGGTAACTGCACTTGCCAGAAAGCTGTTTCTTTGCATCACAGGTGGCTTTTAGGTGAAAACCCACACACACATTTCTGGCTACTCATTCTAACTTACTTTACTTTCTTAGGTTAAAGCTGAAAACAGGCAAAATAAGAACAAGGTCCATCAGTTAGAGAATGAAATCCAGCATTTACATGAAAAAATAAAGAGCATGGAAGAAATTCAGGGCCTTGCTGATCAGCAGCTGCAGGAGGCAGATGAAGAGAAGGAGACTATTCTTGCTCAACTGAAAGACTTAGCAAAGAAGGTAGGAATGAGTTAGGGCAAACCTGTGCACTCTGGCTGCTCATGACAAGAAGATTCAAAACATTCTGAATAATTTTGCTTTCTAAGATAGCTCAACTACAGAAAGGACCACAAAGGTTAAATCTTTCTTTCCCCTAAATTTTACTGGTTGTGCTTGCTTCAGGTCTTTTCCCTGTTACTTCTAGGCATAAGATACAAAATGGGATATGTATGGGGATAAGTGTCATAGCCAGCGGAAAGCCTGGCTTCCACGATGCTTTTCACTTACAGAACCTATTGTTTCCCTGATTCCAGAAAAAAATAGATGATGCCAGGGCACAGATGCAATTTGTCAGCCTAGATAAAGAGCTGAAGGAGTTGAAGAGATCAGTCATCACTTCAGACAAACTGGCAGCCACAGAGCTCTCCATTGCTAAAAATCAGCTGCAGGCTCTGCATGGGACTGTTCTCAAAATCAATCAGGAGCGAGCCGAGGTAAATGAATACTGATAATTAATTGCTTGTGTCTAATTAGTGGTTTCTAGTGCCAAATTCAGCTTCAGAGTTTTATTCTGAATTGCCCTGCTGCATAGGAGCTCCTGCTTCAGACAGAATCATCTTGAAATGCAGTAGATGAATGCCTGAGTAAGTCTGGGGATGGACAGGTGTGCTTGCTGTGTGTTAGTTAGGTGAAGGAGAGGCAGGTTTAACCTCTTAATAACTGAAGGTCATACAGTAACCAATACATTGTTACATAAGGGACTGTGAAAATTTGCTATTCCACCTCATGTATTTTAAATATGGACCCATTTTTGGCTGCATAGTAACATCTCCTCTGTAGAAATCCTGTAAGTTAAAACATTATTTTACATGAACGTTGCCAGTTTCTGGAATTCCAGAACAGACAAGTGCTGGTGCTCCTTCTTAGTCAGCTTTTCACAAAGCTGCATGAGACATCTGCAAACTTGTGAAATATTCTTGCACACTAAAGCTCAAATGAAAAATTCCCTTTCAGGAGATAGAGGAAGCTGAAGAGTTCTGTGCTAAGGCAGCTCGTGCAGCCCGGGATCTTGCCAGAGCAGAAGCAGAAATAGAATTGTTACAACAGCTCCTCAAAGAGAAGGAAGAACAAGTAGGTTGCAGTGATGTTTGCTCTGTATTGTACAAGAAGGATTAAACACTTAGTTATTTGTTCAGTGAATTTCTGAAATGCCATATTTAGAGGCTTCTCAGCTGTTCTTTCTCCTCAAGTTTTTCCCAAGTGACAGTTGTTCTTCCATCCTCTGACATCTGCCAAAGAACATGGGAACCTCACTGCCTCATGCAGCTGATTTTGAAGTAAAACTCACTTGCTAATTTAAATGCCTTTGTGTGGCAATGTCTGTAAACCTCAGTCACATGAAGGAGTGGGAAGAATGTTCTGATGCAGCAAGGGTACACCGAGTGTTTTTGTAGGAAGGGGTGGGCATGTTTGAAACAGTTTTAAGGCAGTCTCAACTGAAGCTCTTTGTTTTGATTTAAAGTCATGTTTTAAATAGTTTCAGCATGAAATGGAGAAAGCTAGTGAGAAGACTCTTGCATCAAGCTCTCAGAAGTTTGAAATGGATAAACTAAATGAAGCTGTGGAGCAACAAAAAGCAGAACTTGACCGTTTAAGGTGGTTGTTGGATAACATTGGGACAGGTAATCTCTCTTTCTCTCCACAGCATGCAGATAAGCATGGATGCAGAAGACTGAACTTACTTGGTTTCCTTGTTTTGTGATCTGAGAAGCTCCTCAGAGCTCTAGAAGGTTTTTTCAGGAATAAACTGCTGAGGGATCTTTCCTGTATGGTTCCTATACAGATACATCCAGTCCTTAAATCACTGTACTTGAGTGGATTCTCTGTATATTAAGCAAACAGCCAAAGTGCAGTTCTGTGAAGTGTATGGATGGGTTTTTGCTGCTTCAGACATGAAGAGTGAAGGAACTGGGTGGTTAAGGACTAGCACTTCAGGGTTCTAGCATTGCCTCTTGACCTGCCATGTGACCTTTGGAAATTGACTTAAATCTTTCTTTATTTTGAAAATCAGGATGGCAGTGTTTTAGTTTTTAGTTTGTACTAACAACACTTTGTCCAACTCTTAAGAGAACACTACTTGTGCTGTGCCTTCAGTTTACACTGCTCTAGGACATGGTCAGAGGTCTGTATGATAAGGAAAAATGAGCATCAGTACATGAGCTTGGATTTTGTATTTCTGCAGTCTTAAAATGACAAACAAGGGCCAGTGTGTATCCACATCACTATATAACAACCTTTAGTTTGTTTCCCCCAACAATTCAGCTTTCTTAAGACCCTTTCAGATTTAAGAGGATAACAATAAGGGGGAAAAGCTGAATGCAGTATTTATGACTTAACTGTTTGCCTTATATGTCTATAAACTCTGATTAACTTACAGGTAACAGAGATGAAATTGACAACTTGCAAGATGAAATTGCAGCACTCAAACACATGCTTTCAAACCAGAATGATTACATCAATAGCATAGCAGATCCATTGAAAAGGAGGGGATACTGGTATTACATGCCCTCATCACAGGTTAGAAACAAAAACACTGTTATGTGGAAAGCCATTTGATGTGGGAAAGTCTGTTCTGCACTTGCTGAGTCTGGAAGAAACATAAGAAAAAATATTAGCTGGCATGTTAGGAGACATCCTGAAACAACAGACAGACAAATGTTCCCTGATAAAGCCTGGTGCTGTGTGGTAATCTGCTGAATGTAATATTTGGAGACAACTATTCCAAGTGCAGTAATGTAAATTAATTTAGGGAAAGGCTAAAAGAGGACATTACAGACAAACAGTTAGTGCAGAGCAGTGTTTGTTTGAACAACATTTCTTTTGAGTTCAAATTGTTCTCTTCCAAAGTAGCATCATGCTCAGAAGCAAGGGAAAGCAGAGTTATGTACATCCTGTTCTTGGGGGGGGGAATCAATGCTTTAGAAATGCCTACAACAAATATTTTTTTCATGATTTGTCATTTCTAGCTGAACACATACAGGTTGGTTTTGGTTTTTGCTTTAGGCTTCCACTCCTGCTTCCCGCAGCACGAAAGACTCTGGCATTTGTTTACTCTGTGGCACATCCCCGCCAGGAAGAGGGAGTGGTCAGGACAGGCAGGGCAGGAAGGAAGACCTGCCCAGTCAAGGAGGCTGCTGGGTTTATTCACCAGTCAGAAATAGGTTGCCCAGAGCAAATTCTGATAAAGGTAAGTCAGTCTCATGGTCTGCAGAATGTTTAGGAGCCTACTAAAGATGGATAGCCATGAGGTCTGTGGTGACAGGTTGGACTTGATGATCCTCGAGGTCTCTTCCAACCTTTGTGATGCTGTGAGCTCCCAGTGAAGTTACCTGTGCACATGAGTGAACTACAAAAGTTGATCACTGTTGACCTCCTTAATCACCTTCAGCAGCATTTGTTACATTTTTATGTTACACAGAATTTAAAATTGCATTGGAAGAATATTTTTTTACTGAAAATAATTATTAAAACTGCCCTTTTCTTACATTTCTGTAAAGATAGAAGAGCAAATGAAGATGGTGAAGGAAAGGAAGAAGCTCGTGTTCCTGAGGAGCCTCCCTTTGTACCACCCCCTGGAACAGTTATCTACACGGTCCTTCCAGATGGTAGCCCTGTACCTGAGGGAACTGTGGCTTATGGCCCTCCTCCTGCAGCACCAAGTGGAGCTTCACTTGCTCCTGGGTCTGTTATTTATGGCCCACCTCCTGTGGGGGCCCAGGTTGTTTATGGCCCTCTTCCTCCAAACTTCACTGTCCCCCTGGTCCCTGTTGGAGTGCTTCACTGCAATGTGCCTGAGCATCACGATTTGGTAAGAGACCGAGCTGTAAGCTGCAGGTTTAGCCACAGGCAGCTGACTTACAAAACAGATTAGGAACATCTTTTAATTTCACAAAAAATGCAAAACCTTCTCATTTTTACTGATCAGATTAGTCTAGCTTGGGAAAAAAAAAAGTAGTAAATTAAAAAATCCTTGCTGGGGAGGTTTGGATCTGAGAGGGGTTGCTGAGAATGCTGTGCCTCAGTGCTGGTCTTGGCTGTCTGTAGCTGCTCCTGTGGCCCAGGAGCAATGCAACAGAAAATAGGTCTTGATTTTGTTGTTCTGCTTCCTGTCTGTAGGAAAGTGAAGTCACAAGGCTGGAAGACACTGTGTGTTATTTAAAGTCTCAGAAACGCAAAGAGAAATGGTCAGAGGCAGCTGAGCATAAATGCAGGAAAGAGGTGGAAAAATTGCATCAAAATGTGGAAGAACTTCTGCAGGAAAGAGAGGAGCTGGAACGGGAAGTAGCAGAGCTACGCCAAGCAGCTCAGAAACGTACCAGACGCAGGTGAGGGTTGCACTGGGCTGCAAGGGAAGGAAACTTCTTCTGTTCCCCAACAAAAGTCAATTTTGACTCATTCACCATCGATGTAAACATGATGTAAACAGACATGTAACATGATGTAAACAGAAATTCAAGAGGCTCTGGGCCGCTGGCATTTTGTTTCTTCATTTCATGCCTTTCCCCCTGACCCTTTTAGGGACTTCATTGAAGGGTATACTGATGACCTGATTGCAGAACTGCAGGTAGAGAAGTCTCTTAGACGTCGTGAAGACATTGCGGATGAAATTGAATGTCTAGAGAAGACTCTTCTGAAACGACGAGCAGAGCTTAGAGAGGCAGACAGGCTGCTTTCAGAAGCTGAAGTGGAACTTGGGAGCACAAGGGGGAAAGTAAGTAAAGCCATAAGTCTGAGTGCAGAAGGATTTATGTGTGTTAGACTAAGCAGAGGATTTTTGTTTGTCTAAGCAGTTTACTTTCACTTGGATAACCTGTGCTAAAAGAAAATGCTTCAGTTGTTGCTAAGGAGAAGGAAGCTTTTCTGCTCCTTGGTATAGGGCAGGAGAAAGCTCAGGTGGCATATTCAAGCCAAGGGGAGGTGGTCTTTAAACAGTTAACCTGCAGGTTATGAATGT
The DNA here is from genome assembly GCF_026170545.1 of Melanerpes formicivorus. NCBI lineage: Eukaryota > Metazoa > Chordata > Aves > Piciformes > Picidae > Melanerpes > Melanerpes formicivorus. The sequence continues at coordinate 6,004,708 of NW_027142385.1, read as the reverse complement.
GGAAAGCAATGAGGTGGGAATGTATTTTCTCAAGAATCTTCACTTCTTGCTCTAGACTAAGGACACTGTTCAGAAGTACAACCATGCCAAAGAGCGTTTGTCCTGTACTGAAACTGAGGCAAAGGAGCTGGAGCAGAGGGCTCAGGACATGGCTGTTAAACTGGTGAAAGCAGACCAGCAGCTAAGGTACACTCTTGTGGCTTTGTATCAATGGGGCATGAGGCTCTTCCAAATCACAAAACACTGCTTTTGGAGAGGGAGAGCAGTTAAAACGTTAATATTGAAAGCCATAAACGCTTCTTTAGGTTATTGCAGGCAGATACCAGGGATTTACAACAACATAAGAGGGAACAAGAAGGTATTTTGAAGGAAATCAACAAAATGGTGGCTGCAAAAGACTCTGAGTTCCAGTTGTTAAACCAGAAGATAGAAATGCTGACAGAAAGGTAAGTGGGTTTCATTTAGCATAAGCTGTGTTAGATAAACTAAAGATGTCTTCCTCCAATAGGCTACTGCTTTTTTTCTCCTGAATCATGTTTTTGTCCTTACTGGCAGTCTTCAGAAGCTTCAAGGGGATATTCAGGTTGCAGAAGGTAATGAAGAACATCACCTGCAAATCCTTAGAGAAGCAGAAAGCCTTCTTCAAGGCAAGAAAACTGAACTGGAAAGATTGAAAGATCAGGTAAGGCTTATCTCTGCCATTCTGGACTGTCAGTTTTGTTGGTTTTGGTGTAACTGAAAGCTGAGAAGAATCTTCAGTTTTGAACTGCCTTATCTGAAGAATTTAATTCTTGAGTTTATTTTAATGTTGGCTATTTGTGTTGTCCCTGTTTTGTTTCACAATATGATCCCCATCTTGCTGGTGTTCTGCATAATAAACACTACTGCAGAGTTCCCTCTGACAGCCCTTGCTGCATCTCAGAAACAGAAACAACTCCCTGAGGTACAGGACTGCACTGCCCAGACCAAAACTCAGGCTTTCAGTGTTGGCTTTCTTAGAGAGAAGTGAATGAAGCTCACTGCTCTGGTGGGGTCCTCCCACGTTATGATTCAGATCAGTCTCTGGCAGGGACAGCATGCTGGCTGTGCTGGTTCGTGTGTGTGTGTGTAGCTACAGAAAGAGAAACCTTCTAATGCTGCTTCTGTTCAACTTCTCCATTGCAGGTTACAGCTCAGCAGCAAGAGCTCTTGTTTCTGGACCAGCAGTTAAGTCAAAGAAAGGAAGAGCTTCATGCCCTTCAGGACTGTATTTCTCAGAAGAAAGGTGACCTCAAGGAAGCTCTTCAAGATGGAGAGACTGAAGCGAATGAAAAGCTGCGCCAAATAAGAGTAATGATTCCAAATTAGTTTAAAATTCATTCTGTCTCTGAAGAACAGCAAAAGAATAGAACTATAGAGGGAAAACAAACAAACAAACAAAAACCCCAAAGCCAAAACATTGAGTTTCCACAAAACCAGTTTTGCTTTCTACAACTTGCCAAAGCCCACTGAAAAATAGGACAAGCAAGCCTGTGGTTGTGGGTGACTTAAGAGCTTGGTCCAGATGCACAAATAAGCAGAACTCCCTGGTTCCAGTAATAGTTACAGACTTGGTCCCTTGAGAGCTAAATCACATTAAATAGAAGTCTCTGCATGACTTAGAGTTGCTGAGACAAGCAGCTGCTAAAGCAAACCAGTCTTGAGTGTGTGTGAAACACAACAAAGCTGGCATAAATCAGCTGTCTCCATCCCTGCTTACTTAGAAGGGATCCTGTACTTCCTTTCTGAAAAGAAAACAAAGTATCAGGGTTAATTATATTGGGGGGGGGGGGGGGGGGCATTTTATCTGCTTTTAATGCCTGTTACTCACTCAAACAGCAGTGTTATGGTCACAGTTGGAGCTCAACATCTTTGCAAGATTACTACTGTGAACTGTCAATGAGCAAAACTTTAAGCTGAATATTAGGTGTTTTTTGTTTATGCCATTAACTGTGAACACTGGGATTCAACTGACCACAATACTCTTGAGAGATGTTTAATATATACATATATATTCTTTATAAATATATACATCTGTTTAAAGGGAAACTTTATTTAACATGCCAAATAATGACATCCCTTGTAACACTGATGCATTTCCACAGGAAATAAAGCTGCTTCTGGAAGAGCTTAATGTTGAAAGGAAGGAATTGGATGTCCAGGTGAAGGAGAAAAGAGCACAGCTTTTGTTCATCAAAAAAGACGTTGGAAAAGAGGAAGAAAATCTTCAAGGAATACTTGGGCAAATTGCCAAGCATAAGATGGGTATGGCCCTGGCCTTGGAGACAGGATTTTGGGCAGTTTGGAAAGAAATGCTCTGAGCTCTTAGTTGTGCATTGCTTCAGTCCTCTGCTGCTCACTCCTGTACAGTTCTGTGAAGCACTGCAGAGAGGAGTTCCTGTGTACTGGTGGTTGATGCAGAGGTGAAGTTGAGGCAGTGCTTTGTGCTGCTTTGTATTTGGGATAGGAGCTTTACGTGCCAGAGAAAAGCATGAACAAAGCTGTTGTCAGGACTGATCAGCTCACACTGGAGCACTGTGTGGTCAGGAGACATGAGCTAGCTGCTGCATTCATGGAAAAATTAAACATCAGGATGTGTGTGGAGGTGGAGGAGTCTCCCTTCAAGGAGTTGTATCGTGGCAGATTGCAGGAAGTACAAGCAGCAGCAGTTTGCAGTTTTTGTGCCTTCTGCAATATTTTCTTCCACTGTTCATCAGTCAGAGACTCTATCCTGACTTAACTCCCTGGGGAGCAGAAAGAGCAGACTAGGGACACAGAACTTGCTAGTAGAGCAGCATCAGATGTAATAGCTGGTGTGTCTGACAGCAGTTGAGCACATGGAGGTTTCTTCCAGGGATGGTATCAGTGTAGCATCCCTTAATTTTCCCTTGGTGCCTTTTTATGCAAATGGAGTATGTCTGATCTGTTTCTAACAACCTTTGATTACGTTCACCTTACTAGAACTGAAACATGTTCTGGAAATGCTTGAGCTTGAAAATAATGAACTTCAAAGTTTGAAACTACAGCATGACCAGAAGGTCAGTGAGCTGGAGAAGACTCAGCGTGCGATTCTAGACGTAAGTGTTTCTCCTGTAGCTACTACAGTGACTGAAAAGAGAGCTGCTTATTCTGTGATCACAGACCTGGCTAACAGTCCCTGCACTTTAAATCAATCCATCTCTAGTCTGATGGCTGCTTAGCACAGAAAAGTCTGCTTAGGCCCTTTAAAATAGTGAGAGGGGTTTGGTGCATAAGAGGGAGAACAAAGACTGTAGAACAGTGAATGCTGTTCTCTTTGTGTCAGCTTCCAGAGTGGTTTTTATCTGGACTCAGTCTGTGTCCTTACTTGCAAAGAGGGAGTTAGTAAACTGTCTTCCCTACTCATCTGGGCAATCTCTACCATTTTAGCTCAGCTAGTCCCTTCTCTTTCTGACAAATACAGACAGATGTTGAACTTCCTGCCTGCTGGTGGCAGAGATCAGCAATACCACTCTGGCAGTCTCATTGGGTCACAGTGTGCAGTTCCAGAAAATCTAACACATGCTTTCTGAGAGCATTTATGAGCATACAGAAACAGACACTACCTGCAGCTTGCTTTGAAAAGTCTTCTCTTCTCTTTGTACTCTTCCTGTGAAGGATAGGGGAAGGAGGGACTAGCTGATATGCTTGGTACCTTTCTAGTATTATGCTTAAAGTGGTCACCTTCCTGCATCACCTGAGCACCTCACAGCCCTTGGTGTCATTCTCAGTATCACAAAGGTTGGAAGAGACCTCAAAGATCATCGAGTCCAAGCTGTCACCACAGACCCACATCCCTGCAAGGGAGGGACATGCTGCTGTTACAGATGGGGGGAGGGAAATGGTGGTTAAACTACTGTGGGAAAAGAAATGCACTCCTGTCTTCCAGTCCTTCTGCTCATGCTCACATAGATACACTGTGAGCAGTTCTACTTCTCTTAGTGCAGCAGCTGCAGGGCTGCTCTGGCCTGCAGGTGATCGCTGTGAGCGAAAGGTAGCGAAACTGCCGCAGATAAAGATGTTCCTAACTTGTTCTACTTCTTGACCATGTAAATGGTTGTTTGCAATGCCTTCTTTTGTAGGAGAAGTTAAAGCTGGAGAATGTTCAGAGATTATTTCAGTGTCAGCAAGGGGAAGTAGCTTGGCAGGAACAACGACTTGAGAAGGACCGGCAGGAAAACGAACATCTGGTTTGTCAGATGCGCACTCTGCAAAATAACATCGAGTCTTTGAATAAAGAGAAGGAAAAGCTTGAGGAAGACTGTCAGAGTTTGGAAAAGAAGTTGTCACAAACCAGAAGGTGGGGGGAATATCTTTTCTGCAAAGATCAGAAATGCTGGGAAGTGCCTTGAATGTCTGTTAATCATGATGAACAATGTAGCTGTTCACTTGGAGGTGCCCGGTTGCACAGAATGTGCTGTTTCCTGTATCCTGCAGAGCGTTTATTTTAAGCAGACTTACAGCAAAGAGTCAGCAGTGAAGCTGATGAATGCAGCAATGTTACCATAGTATCAGTCTGGGTTGGAAGGGACCACAGGGATCATCTAGTTCCAACCCCCCTGCCATGGGCAGGGACACCCCACACTAGATCAGGCTGGCCAGAGCCTCATCCAGCCTGGGCTTAAACACCTCCAGGGACGGGGCCCCAACCACCTCCCTGGACAACCCATTCCAGGGCTTCACCACTCTCATGGTGAAGAACCTCCTCCATTTGTTCTGTCATGGCAGTGCAGTGAGAAATGGTATGAAAAGCAAAATGTTAAGTCATGGAACAGGACAGCTGTCCTGCTCTGGGGACTACTGGGTAGCATCCCCTTAAGCTGAGTGAGCTTGGACTGAAGTGCAGCTGAGTCCTCACCAAGTACTTCAATAAACCAAGAATGTTTTCACATTTACAGAGACTTAACTGCTACTGAAGAGAGCAGCAGGACTGTGTTGTCCAACGTAGAAAAAATGGAACTGGATGTCAAAAACCTACAGCAGGAGGTAGATCTACTGAGCAAACAGAAAAAATCACTGCATGGAGACATTGTTGTTGTACAGAAGGACCTTCAAGGTGGATATAATTTTGGGGCTTAAACTGTAATATGTGTTAAGAGAAACAGTGTTAAAAGACACATTGTGACTGTACTGTATGATATTAAACATCTCAACATCCTCAGGTATCTACAGGCAGGAAGTAGTCAACATGACAAAAAAAACTGATGGGAAATTTTAGAAGCTGTTTTTCTGTTTGTTCTTCACTGATTGAAAAGTATTAATGGAATTGTATGGGTATTGCAGATTACTGACTGAAAATCTGTCACCAACTCTTTTTATAGTGAAAGAGGAAGAACTGGAAACACTGAAAGGAGAGTTAAATGATTCCAGGCAGCAGCTTCACCTAGTGGAACAGGTCAGGTTGGGTGAATGATGTGTATGTCACAGACATGTTGTATTCTCATCTATAAGTGTAAATGTATTCACATAGTGAGTAGCTTGGAACCCCAGGGGTGTCATTTATCACAGCAGTTCACTTTCCATCACCTGGTTTTACCTAGGCACTAGCTCAGAACCAGACCTTTGCAGATCTGGTAAACAGGGGCTGGTTTATTGCCTTGTCCTTGCTGAGTTTGGAGTGGTTTGGACCCCAGCTGGTACTCAGTAACCAAATGAGATTCCTGTTGTGGGCCTCCTGTTTAAGTGGCACCTGTGATGACTTCTAGTTGGGCTGTTAATGCCAAGGTGGAGTGTGTGGGGTGTTGTAGTTTTGGTTTGTTCAGTTTGATGGCTTCTGGGAGGTGATTATTTTTGTCTGTATTTGTGTGAGTTTGAATTTAGCTTTTTTCTAGAAAGCAATCCAGAGAGAGACAAAAATCACCAGGGTTTAGTGGGGTTTCCTGGCTTTTTATCTGGTGGTTCTTACTGTGCTAATTCCCTCAGGGGCTGGTTTAATGGGAGATCATCTTCAGTGTGATTAGGGGTGCTCAGGGAAGTCCTTTCCCATGCTAGCCTTTTAGCCAGGGCGCTGTGACTCTCACCAGCTGGTGATTCTGTATTTTGTATAGCAGGATTTGCAAACCAACACAAGGCATAAGGCTGAGCTGCTGAGGGAGCAGGCCACCCTGAAAGGAGAGATCCGAGAGTATTTACGGAAACGGAAGGAGTGCCAGGAGAGGCAGAAGAAGAGGGAGAACCAATTGCAGCAGCTCCAGGAGGAGATCAAAGAGAAGGAAACAGAACGATCCAGACAAGAAGTGGTAAGAGCCTTGCTGCCTTGCCTTCCTTTCTCCTGTCCTCCAGAAATAGTATCATAGTATCAGTCAGGGTTGGAAGGGACCACAAGGATCATCTAGTTCCAACCCCCCTGCCATGGGCAGGGACACCCCACACTAGATCAGCCTGGCCAGAGCCTCATCCAGCCTGGGCTTAAACACCTCCAGGGATGGGGCCTCAACCACCTCCCTGGACAACCCATTCCAGGGCTTCACCACTCTCATGGGGAAGAACCTCCTCCTCACCTCCAGCCTGAATCTCCCCACCTCCAGCTTCATCCCATTCCCCCTAGTCCTATCACTACATGAGATCCTGAGAGGTAGGCAATTCAGGGCAAAACGTTTTGGGTGTGAGTTTACAGATAATGGACCAGGGCTTGAAAATCGTGAAGCCTCGATGGCAGAGGAATAACAGTGAACAAAAAGCTCCAGCATTTAGGGATCTTAGCAAAAAGCGGTGTGTTAGAACAAAGGACTGTGCCTTGGTGGCAGGGTCATCTCTGAACTGATAACAGAACTGCTGCAAAGAATCAGCACTGAGCCCTGAGTGCAGGAGGGGCTGGTGCAGGGGCTGGCGCTGTGCAGAGAGTCGTGCCTCAGCTGCTGCTGTAGCTGGTGTGGGTGAAGAGATTATTCTCTAGAATTCTGTCAGCTGCCAAAAGACAGCAGCTGGACTTAGTTCAGAGAACTTCTGTTCCCATGCTTCCTCTTGGGAGAACAGCAACCTCTGTAGAGTACCTGAAATTACATGGTGGATTTCATATGAAATGAAGGAAAACTTAACTCCCTCAATCCAAAACTAAGCATAAAAAAATCCAGGGCTTTATCCTCAAGTTTCCTTTTGATTTTGGGTGGATCACTGTTGGCAGCTAGTGTTCTTCTCTTGTGCTGTATCTCTGTGCAAAGTCCATCAGCTGTCCATCAAACTTAGGGCTTAATCCTGTATTCCTGTAATAGAATTAACTCAAGTTGGCTGAGTCGTTTCAACAAAGTGTTAACCAAAAGAAGAGCTCAGGGAGCTGTACTGAAAATGAGAAACAAGACAAACTGGTAAACATTGGTTGTCAGCAGGGAATATGGATTGCAGTGCCTTGCAGTGGATAGAATCATAGAACCATTTTGGTTGGAAAAGACCTTTAATGATGAGTCCAACCATTCTTTAACTCTACCAAGGCTGGTGCTAAACAGTGTCCCTTAGCATCACATCTCTGCCTCTTTCAAACGCCTCCAGGCATGGGGATTCAGTCACCTCCCTGGAGAGTCTGTTCCAGTGTTTGAGAACCCTTTCAGTGAAGAGGTTTCTTCTAATGTCCAACCTAAACCTCCCCTGCTGCAACCTGAGGCCATTGACCCTCATCCTATCAATTGTTATTTAGGAGAAGAAACCAACTTTGGTCTAACTTCCATTAAGGGAGTTGTAGGTTGAGGTTTTCCCTCTGCCTCCTTTTCTCCAGGCTACACAACTTCTGTAATGCCTTTTGGTGCTGCTGTTTGTTCTCATGGAGCTGTTTCTAGTTCAAGCCTAAATGGTTGTTTTGTTTGGTTTTGTTTGGGGTTTTGGCAGATTCTTCATCGCCTCAAACAACATTTGGAGCATGAAGGAAAAAAACTGGAAGAATGTACTGCAAAAGTGAAGGACCAGAGAATGCTGTTGGAAAAGGAACTAACAGATCAACAAACAAAACTGGATCAGGCAGTAGCAAAAGTAAAGCTAGCAGAAGAAAACCTCAGGAAGCTGGAGAAGGAGGAGTCCCAATGTGCAGCACTTGAAGAAGTCATCAGGAAAAGCAGTAAGATTTCTTGCACAATTCAGTTGTTGCCCTCTGGGGGTTCTGATCTAAAGAAACCAACAAAGAATTCTGCTCATCCTGCTTGGTTTAGAATGCATGGGTTGACTCTCAGTCACTCTTAAACTGACTTGCTCCCAGAACTGAGATTCTAGAGCCAAGTGGTGGTGTCTGCTCTCACCTTTTGTCAGTGGTTTTACAAACCACTGCTCAGGAGAGTCATGTGTGTAAAAAGTACCTACTGTGTGTGAAGTGTGAGATACACCAATGTCTCTGATAATCAAGGTTGGGTTTAAAAATGTTAATTACAGAACATCAGCTCTCAGAAAAAGAATTCCAGTTACAACAGAAAAACAGAGAAGTGCAAACTCTTCAAAAAGAACTGGAGATCTCCAAGTCTGAGCTAAACCATCTCCAAGGGCAGATAGCATCCGAGAGAAAAAGAGCAAAAAACCAAATCCTGAGCCTGAAAGAAGCGATGAAAATGCAAAAGATGCAGCTTGAGAAGAAACTGCAGGTAAGTCCTGCCTGAGGGGAGAGTGTTTGGGGATTTGGTTATTTTTAAACAGCCAAATGGCAGCAGGAGGAACAAATACTGTGTGAACTTCATGACTAGGCAGAACCTGAGGCAACCAAACTGTGGTATTTCTAGATGGTGCAGCAGAACACACCCCAAGCTACTCCTGTTCAATGCTGCTTCTGCCTTTTGACATGAGGAAACTGTTCTGTAGGTTTTCCTGCAGTGGATGCTCACAGTGAAAGGGAATCTTTGTGCATTTCCTAGGAGCAAAAGCAGGAAAATGCCTGTTTGCAGAGTGAAATAGCAGCTGCTGAACACACAGCACACGCTAACCGGGAACGAGCTGAGCGCCTTACAAAGGACCTTGGCCAGGCCCAGCAGGACTATGTGGACCTCCAAACCCAGGTATCACCCAGCAGCCAAGGCCAGGCAGGTCTGAGGGGAGGCTGTGCCTTCCAGACACAATGATGTTGTAGTGCTTTGGAATCTCCTCCAAAGGTCAGAAGCAATCCTACTGAAAATTGCTGTGTGCTTCTCCCAAGCCTGGGAGAGGTTAAGCTCTGCTAGCAGTCAGCAGGATGAGGCAGCTCTGTAATCCCAGTTAAAAATGAACAGACCGACTCTAGCCAAGCAGTCACATGTGGAGTTCTCAGTGCAGGGCTGCCAGGCTCTCTACAGCAGCATTTCCTCCTTCAACCCTTGAAGGCATGGTTCCCTCCTCATCCTGTGGTGGGGAATTCCAGCCACTGGAGCCAGTGCAAATGTATCAGTCCCTCTTGCCCAGTAAAACAATGCCTGACAAGGAGACTCTGGTCTGTGGAGGCAGACTGAAGGTGGTGGGCTGCTGGTTAAGAGTAACTGGATTTGGGTGCTCCCAGGATATGTAGCTAATGCACCACAACACCTGAGGTCAGTTTGATCCAGGCACTGCTTTAGTCATGACTTAGGGCTCTGTATGTGTTAAGTTTGGAAATGGGAACTTGGCCTAACCAGAATCACAATTCATGCACCCACATTGAGTAGGTACTCACCAACTCCTTAGTGCCAGTCTGGGCCAGCATTTTCTCCTGCTGATACTCACTTCAAGGGGTGATTCCACATGGTCCAGCTCCTTCTAGTCCTTTAATAAATCCTTCATAAACTTCTATTAAGCCCTTTAAAAATGGGGTCTTTCAGAGAAGAATGTTGTTAGCAACTCAAAAGACTCTGCAAGGTCACTTCAGTAACCTCCTAACCACCTGAGGGGCTTCAGAGGCAAAGGTAATGGCAGCACTAGAGCTGATGTGTCCAGAGCTGGTGTGAATTCTGGTTGCTGTACTCAAAATGCAAACACTTCAGAAGCAAGCCTTGGTCAGTTGTACAGGAAAACCTGCCTGGTGCATTTGTAACCTTGACTGTTCTCTGATGCAGGTTAAAGCTCAAGAAGACCTGGAAAATAGACAAAGGGAAATGGAGAATGCAGCAGCATTGCTTAAACTGGAGGTTGAAGATGAAATCAGGATGGAGTTTAAATCTTCAAGCCCATCTTCTCAGGAACCATTAGAGGATGTGGAAGCATCTTCTGAAGTACAGGGACACCTGCAGTGGGAGTCTGGTAGCTTGGAGGAGATTGGTCTGTTTGGGAGGAGACTCCCCTCCTTGGAAGAAAAGTTGAATTTTTCTAAAGTCTTCTTAATGGTAAAAGCCTTAAAAAGCTGCTGCTGCTCCTGCTCTGGCTGAGCATGTTGGTGCTGGTGCCTGTAGCTCTAACACTCAGTGCTGAATGTGCTTCTCTTCCCAAGGATGAACAGTGGCGTGGAGAAGCTCTCAGAGAGAAGCTGCAGCATCATGAAGACCGTCTGAAGGTGACACATCTTGTCCCAGACACACCCATGTGTCCCCTGGGGCCCTTTAGAAACCACCCAAACAACCTGGGCTGGGGGGGATCCTCCTCCAACGCTGGCCTGTCCCCTCTGTGCTTAGTCACTAGCAGCAGGGTATCTCTGGCTGGGAACAGTAAGAGAAAGCTCAGCACCTGGATGCTCTATCAAGATGAGTAAATTAATTAAAGGCTAATTGGATTTTTGAGCATTCCAACAAGATTCCCTTGTTTACATCATACTGTGATGCATTAGCAGCCCTGGGGATGACAGTTCAGGAGTGATCACTTGAAGCACAGGTGATGGCCAGGCTCAGAACAGGGCTGCTGGTGTCTCTTCAAGCAGTTCATGGTCAAGGCTATAGCAGTGGAGCTTGTTTCTGACTCAGGAGGTGGTGAGGTACTTAAGAATAACAACTCCATTGCCATGTGTTTGTGGTTTGAGACTTCACATCACATCCCTTTCGAGGTCATCAGACCTTTCAAACAGCCTTGACCATTGCCCCTGGCTGGGTGTCACTAACCAAGGGTCTCTGCAGGCTCAGCTCCGGCAGTGCATGTCCAAGCAGGTGGAAGTGCTAATCCGAGGGAAGCAGCAAACAGAAGGCACCCTGCACAGCCTGCAGCGGCAAGTGGACGCACTCCATGACCTCATCAGCAGCACTTCTTCAGATTCATTGGCTTTAGCCCAAAGCTCTAGCCTAGTGTCTCTTCATGAGGCTTTGAATCTATCAGACCCTCAGGTAATGCTCTGCTCTGTCTGGGAGTTGTGGGTTTGGTGGTTTCAGTCACTTGTAGCTCACCGGTGGGTATTGTACAGTCACCTACTCACCATTGTGGAGGCAGGGCAGGGGCTGCTGCTCACATTGTCACTGACTTACTCTGGCAGCGCCTCGTGTTAGCAAGGGGTAGGCTTTCCTCAAAGGGTTTGGGTTATTTACTTGGTCTTTTATTCTTCAAAATGCATTTTTGTTTTCTAAAGAGCACTAAGTCTCTGCTCCTGGAAGACAGCACCTGAACACCCAGGCTCACTGTTCTGCTTTTCCTAGGCCATGCTGACCAGACTCGCCCACGTCCCCAGCAGGCCAGCGAGCGTCCCCGTGGTGTCACCGATGCTGCGTTCCTGCTCCCGAGGGATTTCTCAGTGAAGCCCAGAGGTGGGGCGTGATGTCAGCCCAGCTGGAACGTTGAGTCAGGAGCATCCTGAGGGCTGAGGCTTGTAGAGGGTGGTAGCCCCAGGCAGTTGTGGGTTCTAAGATGTGCTGTCAGTTCCCAGTGAGTGCATTCCTGTGGCTGGTATCCTGGCACTTGATGCTGTTTTGGTTCTTGAGATGTTTATTTTCAAACTACTTGCTGGTGAGAGCTGCTTGTAAATCTCACATGGCACAGAAGTTAGTGCTCTGTTGACCAATTTAAGCATTAAGCTGCTGCCATCCTTCAGAGAGTCACAGAATGTTAGGGGTTGGAGAAGACCTCAAAAGATCATCCACTCCACCACCCCTGCCAGAACAAGAGCATCTTTCAGTTACAGGCATAGCTCTGTATCTAGCCTTCAGTTACAGCTGGTTGCAGTACCAGCTGGTACTTTACTGTTCTGTGATGACTTAAGTTAAAAATTACTTCAGGAGTTGCCATGCATGAGAAGAAAAGCTACAAGCACAGAGAGAGCTGCTCTGGGAGCTGGGCTCTTGGGACAGGCAAAGCCTCCCCACAGCTGTAAATGGTGTCAGTGCTGCACAGCAGGTGAAAAGGCCATTCCCCAGCACCTTCCCTCATTGCATGGCTCCTCAGACACGTGCCATCACTCACCACCTTTGAAGATGTCTACCTCACTCCTCTGCAGCCCTGTCAGATGTTTGCCACTGTAACATAGGGCTGGCTGCAGGGCCCGCTCTGTACTGTGAAGTTTGGGTACAAGTGAAAACCTGAGCTTTATTTATGCAAGTTGGGGTTTAAAAGCATTTTCAAACATGGATTTAAATGTGTCCAGCTCCTATTTAAGTGCAGGATTTTGTTACTTCCCACTGTCAAGGAAAATTGTTAACAAGGCCAGCGCTGCCTGTCCAGGTACCTGTTGTCACATGCATGAGTGTTTGCAGTGCAATTGTTTTTGAGTACTTCCTGAAAATAAACTTTGTTTGCTTTTACCCAAGGTTGGTTGGTTGTGTTTTGTTGTTGTTCTGAAGTTGCTCTCAAGGTCATTAACTTGTGCTGTTGAGTTGCTTTTCCTGGCTGAGGACAGCAGCAGTGAGCTCTGACCCCTCTGGATCCTAGCTGGAAAAAGTGAAACTTGTTCAGCATCGGTGTTTACATTATTTTGTTTGTAGTATTGGCTCCTGTCTGCGAGCTCTCTGCTGCCTGCCCTTTGCTGCAGGCTTGGCTGCATCCCTTTCCTGAGGCATGGGGCCATAGTTAATGTTTCTGTAACAAAGTTACAAGCAACTTTCTCTGAATTAGTGGAAAAAGCACTTTTTGTGAAGCCTTGGGGCAGCTAAACAAGGCACAGAAACAGGACCTACGGCATCCTTACCTGGAAGAGCAAGGTACAAGCATGGAGAACATCTCTTCACTCCAGCAGGAAACGTGCACAGTGCCTTCTTCCCTGGAGAGTGGCTTTGACACCTCTGCTCTGCAGCAGCTGTCAGAACCACATCACGTTTCACTGCAACAAACCAAGCCTTGGCTTGTTCCAGCTACAGCCCAGTTTGGGGCTCTTGAAGAGCCTGGCAGACCCTTTGTGAAGAGCCTGGGATGCTTTCATGACTTCAGATGCACAGAAAGGTTAGATGCAAGTAGTTAAAGCACCAATGGCACCACTGCAAGGAACTCTTGCATAACCTCCAAGAGTGCTCATGGTCCTTTCCCACCAGAGGCCTGACTGCAGGCAGCAGCAGCACTTGCCTGGCAGCTTTTGCAGGTCAGCTGCTGGGGTGGGTGGAAACCAGCAGCAAGTCCCTCTTAAAGAGGTTCATGGCACAAGCCCCCATCAGAAGTCCCACCCTAAGCAGAGAGGGCCTGAGCAAATGACACAGCAGCAGAGGTTATCTAGATACAGGTACTTTATTTACAAATATTTAGATTAATAGTATTGTTACATCAAATGAGGAGTACAGCAGTCCAAACAAATCCTTTCTGTGACAGAAACAGAAGACCTACTGTAACTAACTCTGGAGTACAGGTATTGCACCTCAACAAGCTGTAGTCATTAGAACATTGACTTCATGTCAGCAGCAGGTGGTCGTGGTCCCTGGGCAAACCCCTTTGTGGTGCAACCTGGGTTTAAGCTGGATGCATTCATTAGCTGTAGATCTTGGACATACCCATCTACTTAAGAATATAAGTTTAAAAAAGGACTAACCAGACAAAACAGAGGGACAGTGCACAAGTTACCCAAATCCTATTGTCTGCACATTCCAGTTTTTGGCTTGTATTTAACATTGACTGTACAATACTCTGGTACCACTGCTTACTTACATGTCTGAACAGTGTAGTTTTAGTGTCTAGAGAGGGATTTTGAGACCACTTTGTATTTCAAGCACTGCAGCGAGCCTGCAGTCAGACATTTCATCGTGGTTAGGCACTCACCCCCTGCCATTTTAAACCATGTGATGTTTACCAAGTGAAGCTCCATGTGAGATACATCAGCCCCGCTCACAGAGCCACACCCCCAGCCTGACACCCCAACAAACCCCAGGTGTGCAGTCACCACTCAGCACCTCCCCTTCCTACAAGCACTACAGGCTGTGGCACCCCACGAGGGACACACTCAAAAGCTTGACAAAAAAAGCTCAAGTCCCAAGAAAAACCCTCACTGGGGACTGCTAAAAAATACAAGAGCAGTTAAAAATCCCTAGAGAGCACAGGCCTTGTCAGACTGTCCAGTTCAGCCTCTGACCACTCAAAAAGTTAAAGGTACAAAAGCAGAAGATGTGCAAGAGAGCCAGCCTTTGGCTGCGGTGCAAGGCGGGTGCCGAAGCCCAGTAACGCGAGAGGCCCACCGAAGAGAAGCAGGTTATAGCACACTGCTGATTGCACAGGAGGGGTGAGGAGAAGGACGTGGGAACACCACAGTGCAGAGATGAAGGACAGATTCCACTAGTGTTAATTTCTGTGTCGGGATTAGAGCTCCCCCAGCACAATGTCCACTGTTGACACCGAGCAGTTTAAGCCTATGTGAGTGATCTGCAGCCACATCGATTGCTGTACTAGAGGGGGGCAGCGTGGTCACGGATAGGTCATACTGTACAAACTGGTATTTTCTTATATACTGTTCTAATGCCAGTAATCATTTTCTTCATTAAAATCATATACACAGGATGTATTTAACTGTTAGCTCAGTTCCTTCAAATTTTATACATATTTACGTTCTGTTAACAAATGGAAAGGATAAAAGTGGCAAAGGAAAGGACGTAAAGCTATGAGCACAAGAATGAACGGATCGCTTCCCTGTGCAAGTCCAACGCTCCTGCACCGGCCCACCCTGACCCCCCCCCCGCCCCAGACACACACCACAGGGAATTCTTCCAACAAAAGCACATTGTTACAGAGCCCCTTGCTACCATCGGAATTCATTTCACAGCAAAAACTTATCCTTTACTATGGACAGCTCTAAACAGTTAGGAGGTTGGGGGAAGAAAGGCCAAAGAACCATAGAAATTAAACCGTACAAGACAAAGCCCTGCGAAAGTGTAAAATCAGGAGTCCAGCATCAGTGCTCGGTTTAAATTATGCATGGGTGACACTATCACAAGGACAATCAAGGAGAGAAGAAGAGAGGAAAAAAAAAACTTCTAGATTTACCATGCAGGAGAGGTTTTATTACTCTACTTGCCTTTGATAACCTGATTACATCTAAAGTTGTTTAGCAGTTTAGTACTGTGTTAAACTTGTCTCAGAGTTTTAATTAAACCCAGTAAGATGTACAGAAGACAGGGAAGTGGGTCAAAAGCACCACTCCCCTCAGACAGAGGTGAAAGGTCAGAAATGGAGCCATGGAACAGAGGTCACTAGCAGCCACAGCCTTCTCTCTGGGGCTGGGGTTCACTGGTTAGCCGCCCCCCCTGCGGAGCTGACGGTTTGTGCTGTACGCCTGACTCTGCAGCGTTCAGATCCAGGCTTCCATCTTGGATGTTCTGGTAGATTTTCTTGGCAGCCTCCAGGAAGGCGTCCTCAACATTCTCTCCACTACAAAGAGAGAGCAGTGGGAGTTACTCAGGCTACACCTCAAAGCAATGCAGGCTGAGTCACCTGGCAGAACACCCTCACTGGGTGTGACAGGTCACCAAGCAGTAGTCACTACCCTGTCCTCTTGCATGCAGGACAAGTTCACTGTACAGGAAGCAGACATGTCACCAAGTCTGACAGGACAACCTTCCACAGGGCAATTCACTCCCCAGCCATCAAATCTAGCAGCACTGGCCAGGAGCAACAAACAGGTACCAAAACACCCAGCAGCAAATAAAAAAGAGTCAGCTGAGGCCTTGAGCTACACACAGAGAAGTTCTGACAGAGCTACTGTCAGCCAAAACCTTTTAGTTAAAAGGTTCCATTACATCAAGTGCCAGTTGGAACCACATCTACTGGTGTCACTGGAGGTCCAATCCCTTGTGGTCTACCAAGCTCTTCAGCAAACCACAAATAGAGCATGGTGGTTCCTCTCAATGACCAAAGGAATTGGCTGCTCACTACAGAAATTGCCTGCAACTCAAGAAGTCCAAGAGGATTCAGAACCACTTACCCACATTCTACACTATCTCTTAAAACCCAAATCAGTTCACTTCAATGCAACAAGTCTTTGCCTGAAATGTAGCAAGAGGTCTCATTTCCAGGCTACCTTCCAGCCCAAGCTGCCACTGACACGGCAGAAACAGATACAGACAGTGTAAAACTGTGGGGATTTGGCACTTGTAAAAGCCTGCTGGCCCTGCACACTGTACTCAGCCACAACCAACATACCTCTCTTAAGCAGACCACATCCAAAGAGTTACTCTAGATAAAAGTAACTTACGTTTTTGCACTTGCTTCAAGGAACAATAAACCTGTTCAGAAAGAGAGGTTTAACAGTCAGTGCAGAATATACTTCCAGCAGCCCCAAGTTAGTTACATTGCAACCTTCAGCCTACATGCAAGACAGTCATAAAACACTGGTTAGTACTAACAAAGTTAAGGCATCAATACAGGGTGAGTTCTAGACCTAAGCACAGTTAGAGACAGGCCACACTGAAGCAGAGCAGAAGTCAGTACATGTAATTACATTACTCTAAAATGTTAACTGGCAGCTATCAGTGCTGAGAGTTCACTTCAGCATCACTAGCTTGTAGGGAAAGTAACAGCTCAAGAGAACAAAACCACACACCATTTTCTTCAGCAAATTGTTTGGCTTCTTCATATGTGACATCCCTCTGTGCTTCCAGATCTGCCTTATTTCCTATGAGGATTATCACCTAGTTCAGGAGAGAGAAAATTAGTCTGGAAAAAAGCTTATTAGCTTTTCCTCATTATGACAAAAAAACCCAAAGAAAATTTGCAGAAGGTTTAGCTGCAAATGCCATGGCTCTTCACACCACTCAGCTCCAGCAGTGCCCCTCTGTGGAGTCAGGGACAGCATCTCCAGCTGCTCCTTCAAGGATGTTGACTTGCTGAAGCGTGTCCAGAGAAGGGCAACAAAGCTGGTGAGGGGCCTGGAACACAGCCCTATGAGGAGAGGCTGAGGGAGCTGGGGCTGCTTAGCCTGGAGAGGAGGAGACTCAGGGGTGAACTTATTGCTGTCTACATCTACCTGAAGGGGGGTTGTAGACAGGCAGGGGTTGGTCTCTCCTCCCAGGCAGCCAGCACCCGAACAAGAGAACACAGTCTCAGGCTGCGCCAGGGGAGGTTCAGGCTGGAGGTCAAGAGGAAGTTTTACACAGAGAGTGATTGCCCATTGGAATGGGCTGCCCGGGGAGGTGGTGGAGTCACCATCACTGGAGGTGTTCAGGAGGAGACTTGACAGGGTGCTTGGTTGCATAGTTTAGTTGATTAGGTGGTGTTGGATGATAGGTTGGACTCGATGATCTTGAAGGTCTCTTCCAACCTGGTTTATTCTATTCTATTCTAAATGCTTTAGGCTGTTCTCATCAGATGAGGTCCTAAACAGCAGTGGTCCTGCTCTTTAATCATGAAAGTTGTACCCTGAACCACTTCTACTTGTTTAACCATCTGCTAATCCACTCAGAATCCTCACAAGTTCTCTTCTGTCACAACAGAGCTGTCCCAGAATTTGGTGCTAAAGGATTTTAGGGGCATTGAGGAAAAGACTGAAGGACAGTTTTGTGGCACGGTCAAGAAACACAGAACAACTTCCCCCCCCCCCCCCCAGAGAACTGGTCAGATCTGGCTGAAAATTATATTCCAATCTCAGCTGAGGCAGCATTCACCTTACTGTCACAGAGCAAAAACTAGTACCAAAAGTTAAGGTTTGTCCAGGGTTAGTCATAATGCTGCCTCCAGCTGCTGAAAGTAACCCCCTGAGGGGTGAGTGGTGTGAGCAGACTTTCAGGGGAAGCCACTGCTCTCCTGCACAGGAGTCCACACTTTGCTCCAGTTCCAGTGAAGGAAGAGAGTCACAGACACAAAATGGGGACATAGAGATGACTCTCAGCTAAGCAGTGGAGAAAACACAGGTATCTTATTCAAGAAAAAACTGCTACCACTGCAGATACTTTGGCCAGAGGCTTCCACCTCCTGGAAATAAAGTCCAACTTACAGTATTTGGATTGGTGAGGTTCCTTGCATCTGTCAGCCAGCTGCTTAAGTGGTTATATGTACTTCTTCTGCAAAGAACCAAGCAAGCACTTTTAGCTGCAGTAGTTTTTAAAACACCCAAGTGCCACCAGCACAGTCAGCACCCCTTAAACACACCAACATCTGTAACCCCTGCTCTTCCCCAACCTCCTGACAGGCAAAGCAGCAGCAGCCTGTTGAAATCTTGATCCAAGTCCAAACAAGCCAACTTCAAACCCCTAGGTGGACAAACCCAATTCACACATCTGGAGGTGGTAGTTTTGTAGGGAACAAAATGAAGGATTTTCTGTCAGATACCCTTACAGAACACTGTATAGCAGAGCAACACTT
This sequence comes from Melanerpes formicivorus, assembly GCF_026170545.1. Lineage (NCBI taxonomy): Eukaryota > Metazoa > Chordata > Aves > Piciformes > Picidae > Melanerpes > Melanerpes formicivorus. The sequence continues at coordinate 5,986,141 of NW_027142385.1, read as the reverse complement.
TAGTAACAGTGCATAAGATGTTTTACTCCAGCTGTAAGCAAACAGGATATACACCCATAAATGCAGGGGGGGGGAAAAAACCCAACCAACTAAACAAAAGAATAAAACTCCAAACCCAAAAGATGCTTGGAAAGTATCAATACCACCCCCAAATGAAGATGCAACCCATGTGAAACAGAAGTATTTCATGTTGCACATCTGATTAGTTCTTTTAGCAGCATCTCTAATTTTTGCCTATGGAGGGAAGACAGGACAGCTTCTACACAGCCTTGTTTTGCTGGAGGGCTAGCCTGTGAAGAGGCCCAGAGGTCAGACTTCCCCAGTGCTCTCTCTCATCTACACAGAGTCTGTTAAGCACATTTACACACCCCACTTTGAGAGAGAGACTATTTTGTCCTGTGCCTGCTCCAAGAATACACCTCCCAGATAAGCAGCAGCATCCACTGCCTCCCAGGAACAGAAAAACCTATGTACTGAAGAGCAGATTTTAAGGACAAGTTCCTTAAATGGCTTCACCACAGGCAGTCAAGGCCTGAGACAGCAAGAGCCTCAGGCCTGCCAGCAGTGACATTTTCCAAGAGAAGCAGCTCACATCATTCCCTGTGTTTCATTTTCAGCTCTTAAAATACTTAAAGTATTTAGATACAAAGCAGCTTCACACAACAGGACACAAATCCATCCACAGGCCTTTAACTCAAAAGGACAGAAGAGACAGCACACAGAAGGCTGTGCTACCCAAACAGCTTGTCAAGCATCCAGAGAAAGAAGATAGAAGCAGCACCAGTCAACAGCTCCTTACCTGGTAATGTCATAGACCATAAGAGCTCCTGCTGCTCCTCTGTAGTAGCTTCTTGTAACAGCCCTGAATCTCTCTTGTCCTGCTGTATCCCAAATCTGTAGTTTAATTTTTTGGCCACTAACTTCAATTATTCTTGTGCCAAATTCAACACCAATTGTGTGGGGACAGTCTGCCATAACTGTTCATGAAAAACAAGAGCACAGATCAGATCCCCCGAGTACAAGGTCTCCCTGCTACAAAAACACTGCTAGCAGTTTTTGGTTATCTTTCCTAGATGTTCAGGCTCTAAGGAAGTATTTTTGCAGTTAACAGTATCCAAAGTGCATCACTTCACTAGAAAGGAGGTCTTTCCTGAACTGCTGTTAAAGAACAGTTATAAACCCCCTTGCTTTCTGTGAGGCATAGACACTGACAGTGTTTGGCCATATAGATCAGGAGGTACCAAGGTCTTCCAGCACAGGAGGAAAAGGGAAATACCAAGATACAGCTAGAAGTCTGCAACACAGCTTCCAAGCAAATATCCTCTCAGAAACAGCATGGATCACAGTGTGACTGTCCACAGGCCAAGCTCAGTTTCAGAAGTAGCTGTCCATAGAGCAAATCAACCCCCAGAAAGTCACATTTCTAGTTATAATAAACTCATACTATTAAGTTCACCTTTAAGAAAGATCAAGAGGATACAGCAAGGATGAGTAGCTATCCAAGCTACCCACAGTTAGTGGCAGTGTTGTGGCTGAGACGTTAGGCACGTTAGTTTGATTGTTGTACTGCTTTGGCTTATTGCTGATAGAATAAGAACAAGACACATCCTCATCAAGGTGCCACCATGAGTAAATCAGCGTTTAAACAACTGGCTGATACTGGGTTTTAATTAAAAACAACAGTTAAAATCCTATCTCTAGTAGAAAACAGAACTATTTTACACTGTAACGTTTTACACTCTTACTTCCAGATCTCAGGCAGCACACACTGAAGACTAACTCTGTGCCAATAAACACCTACAGGCTTAGCCAGCCAGTGGGAGCTACAAGGGAATCCATAGAGCCAAGAGCTGCTGCAAACTCCAGTGCCACACAGATCATTAAGAAGGTAATTCTTAATTAGTCATGATAGCTATACATGAAAAAAACATTACAGTTGAGAGAGTGCAGTAAGCCTTAACACCATGACGGAGGGCAGACTCAGTGTCATGAGTCACAGCAGATAGAGAATGACAGTGCTAATTAAGTCTGCAAACAGAGGAATTAATCCTCTCTCTCTTTTTGAAGTCCTTGACAGCACTGAAAATTCCAGCTGCTCATGTTCAAGATACATCAATACTGAAAATGTGAATTTCAGACAAGAAATTTCATTCTGATCCATATCAAAACTCCCTGGAAAGCTGCAAAGACAGACACAGTCATCCCACTTCTCACAGGAAGGACTGAGTGAAACTGCAGTTCTGCCCCCACTACATCAACAATTTGTTTCTACATCTGCAGGAGTCAAAAATCTGACCAAGTACAATCCCAACCCAACACAGATCAAGAGAGACACCACACCCAGCTCATGCATGAGGGAAGCAAAAATGCAGGAAAGAAGGATGAAGCACACCAGTGAGAATAAGTATTGTGAACTGGAATACTTACACTTCTTTTCTGTAAATTGATGAAGCAAACAGGACTTTCCTACACCCATGTCCCCTGTTACAGAAAGAATAATTAAGGCTGACACCACATCACTGTTGCAACAAGCATACTTTCTTCACCTCACACAACAGGCAGTACAGAGACTGGCAGCCATTCCTTTCTCAGATCTGTTGGGCAGTGTTCAGTACCTACAGTCCTTACATTTGTCAACTGCTGCATTAGAGTTTGGGTAACAGGTACAGGGCTGCAAACAAGGGGGGAGCAGAACACTCAAAGGAAAAGGTGATCTGTAGTGCTGACTTTACAACTGTATTTCTCAAGGTTATGAGAAACAGACATGTAAAAATGAAGTGTAAAACATACGTTGTGTCTGCCCTGCTCCTGTCTTGCAGTTACTGGTAAGGACACAAAAATACTGACAAGCACCCAGAACACACCAAGGAGTTGCTTTGCTTCCACTGATTCACTTACACAATGCCAACAGTGAGAAATAGCAAGATCTCTTAAGAACTGACTTGTCCAAAGCCTGAGGATGTCACAGCAGCCTGACTTAGAAGCCATTACAGTAAGATTGCAGATCACTTATAACTGCACAAGATCATTAAGAATTAAATGGTTCACAGCAAGACCAGTTCTTCCAGGATAGTAGTAAATACAATCAATCTCTGACTCTACACAGCCAAAGAAGGTGCAGCTAGAAGCAGCATCTAAACACAGAAACATTGGCTGGCCAAGGTTTGTAAGCTTGGCTAAAGCAACAGATTCCAGTTAGCACTTGTCTTCAATAGATTTGAAAAACCTTTAGACTAATGATGCAAAGCACTACAGCAAACTTCACTCAACACAACACCCCAGCTATGCTGACTCCCACTGAGGTTATTCTCAAATTTCCAATGGATTTAGCAATTTTTCTAACTAGAAACTTATTTTCAGGAGAAAGGGGACCCCAGGCACATGTGTGCAGGATGACTTTTCCTTGTGCTGTGCAGAAGGCTAAGGACTTTGGTCCTAAGAGTGAAGCTGCTCAAGAACACTGAAGTATGTATGTTAAGAAGAATAGTTATTCTTAACAGTAACCCAGCAATACAGACACTGGCACTTGCCCTCACTCCCAGTGCACCAGTCACACAGCTCTGATTCTGTAGTGTACAAACATATTTGTCTTTATGTTGTGTGCTGCTAAAGCTTTGGAGCAAATGGTGGTGATCTGTGAGGGACTGAGGTTGGAGAAGTAACTACTGGAAGAATCACTAGAGCAAGAAGCATGCAGCAGAAATCAACATCAGTCCAGTTCCAGGCTCTGTAGGCAGGCTGTCATGCACACACTGACAAAGGGGTAAGTGCCCAGCAATACTTACCAATAATGATGTACTTAAAGATGTAGGAATAGTTGTAAGGTGCAGTTGCCATTGTGGCACTAAAACAAAAAATAGAACACATCAGAACCACTGCTTGTACAAACTCAATCCAATTCATCCAATTTAGCTCATATAAGCAAATAAAACTCCCTTCCTCTTCCCCCCCCCAACTCTCATTCACAGTTCAGGTTTCTGCACTTCCCCACAGCCACCAAATTAGCAGCAGAGACACTCAGCAAAACTCCCACACCGCTTGCTCTGAGCCCCTGTTAGCATGGCCTCCAAGTAGAAATATGCTCTGTGTAGTATCAATACTCATTCACTTTTATCCAAAAAGATTTAAAGCTGTCCAAAAGCTCCAGTAGCTTCTTGCCCTGTGCAGAGTCGCTGTGTGCACCAGCGCTCACCAAACAGCCAAAATACAGCTCCAAAAGAGAAATCTGCAGAGGTTTGACAACACCAGCAATTCCAAACTATTACCTCACATACTGAGACTTGCAACAGGAACAAAGGCAACAGCACAGCTTGCATCAGACAGCTAAGAATTACTTAAAAGAATGCTGTAGTAGCCTTAACTGGGGCCCGGAGTGCTCCATGCCACAAATCAGATGTTCAGGAAGTTAGTTAACATCTCCGTGGCTTTGTCAGCACAGTGATATTACAGCAAGGCTTTGCAGTTTCTCTGAGTGACAGTCAAAATTAAATTGGGGGTGAGTACTTCCTCTACTCCAAAGTCTTCCTATGCTTCCCTAGAAGTAGGAGGAACTAGAACTGGCTTCAGCTGTGTAAACCTGCAAGCATCAATAGCCAACTTACCAACCAATATGCCAGGTAACCGGGCTTACAGGTCTATACAGGCCAGACACTGCCAGTTAACAAACATCTGCTTTTCCCCATGTTTCATGGTGAACTATATACAGCATGATCAGTCAAGCAAGTGGAGAACTATTAGGAATTCACCATTTCCTTCCCTGCTCCTGCAATGGCAGTCAGCCAGTCATGAGAAAAACATGGTACTTTGTACAAAGAGCACTGCTTTAGCCTAGAAAGATTTTCCAATGCTGTAAAGAAACAAAACTACAGAAAAGCTTACAGGCCTGTAACTTTTTCAACAGCTAATTATTGTTTCCCCAACCACAATTAATGCAGAGCAGTGAACCACAGTCCTAAGAAAGTGACTGACAACAAATCTCATTCCCAGCACACAGCAGAGGTTTAAAGCAAACACTCTTATCTAGACCTTGGAGGGGGGAACTCCATCAGGCAGTTAAGAAGGGTTTACTGTGTGCCAGTCACCGAGCTGTACCTTGTCTTGCCTTTGTGCTTGGCTCAGGATATGGAAACTCTCAAGTCCTTCTATCCCAAGCAGCACACAAAGCATCTACACTACACATATATATATACACACACAGAGACTATTCAATAAAATCAAGTTTAATCCAAGATAGCAAACAAAAGACTATTTTGGACAGTAATTCTTGTTTGTGTTGGCAGGTGAACTCCACACCAAGTGCTGCACAGGTTCCAAGAGCAGTCAGGTCAACGAAGTACTTTTTTCTGCTGTAGTCAAGGCAAGCTTCATGCAGCCACCCCACCTCCATCCTCCTCAGGCTCTGGCAATAACTGCTCAGTGGACAGACATTTCGCTGTACAGGACAAGAATTCACATCCATGACTGAAAATGCACTGCCCTTTACAAGCCAGCCAGCAGCTTCACTGCCTTATTTGCTGGAGGTGGAAGATTCCAGAGTTTTAGTATGAGCCTCAGTATGTGTACTGATTATTTTCAACACCTGCTCCATATAGAGTTCAAAATTAATGTGTCACTGTGGAAACATCTAATGCTCCAAATGTTCCAAATACATCTTCAGACATTATGTTCTTCCTCTTCTCCAGCACATCCCAATAGCAGCAAGATTCAAACCGAGCATCTTCTGATCCAGTGCACTTGTTCTTACAGGAGACTTAACTTGCCACTTGCTCTATAAATGAAGCTAGGAGGACTGTGTTGACAGCTCAGCTCAGTTTGCTAGCAGACAAGGTTAAACTGGAGGATGATGAGGTATGGAAGTACAAAAAAAAAAAGGCTTTAAAAGGTGAATTTCTATATGCAAGTACTTCATAAGGATAGCATGAACCAGATTGTTTTCCACAGAAAACCATGATAAAGGCAGGATGAGCCACTGAGAGCACTCATGCACTTAGCAGGAAAGATGCATGGTGCATTGAGGCAGCATCGAGAAACTTACACTGTTATAGGAATCATTCAGCATCACACTCAAGGCAGGAAACCACTGATGGGGCCTCTGTGAAACCTGTCCTGCAGAGAGGTAAGTGACCCTCTCTTCCTTCACAATACCAGTTGGCCAAGTACTCAAGCACTCAGACATTCCATGTTTCTGAGTGCATGCCTTTGCATGGTTGCTGTAACAAGCGAGGGGAACACTCCTGCCATCCAAGCTCCTAAGCAGCATCCCTGGGAGGTGAGGAAGACTTTTGTTTTTGAAGAATGGCAACTCAGCGCAGGCTGCATCACAAACTGAATGTGAAGTGAGTCTCTTACTTAGATTCTTTACTGCTAAACACACCTCTCTCTTTGACAGGCTGTTTTGCTTGCTGGGATATGTCAATGTTCATTCCAGTCTTTAAGTCTAACTAGGCTATTTCAATACAAAAAAGAAAAAGGAAAACTGTCACAGCTTTGCTACACATGCATCATAATCAGCTCCCACTTCAAAGGGAGAGTTAAAAAGAAACAAACAAACAACAAAAAGCAAACCAACTTCCCTGCTTGGCAACCAAGTTTAAGAAGGTGGGAAGAGAAGACTAACTTCAAGCCACGTCTCATTGCTTAGAGTTCACCATCAATCTTACAGTGACATTAGGCCCTTAAAGGAGGTGAGAGATACCCCACACCCTGCTGGGCACAGCCAGACCCAGCACGTGCTCTCCACAGCCTCAAGAAACAGATTATTAATAGCAATACCAACAGAGAAATCTATGGATAAGAAGAGTCTAGACCTTCTCTCAAGTCTGAGAGCTGCTGCAGAAGTCCCTGTGTCTGACAGACATTATTTACTGCATGCTTGCAGAAACACAGATACTAAGTTTAAACACAATTTCTGGAGTTAAACTGAAATAAGTAAAGCAACAGTCGGGTGCTGCATTTATTCCAATGATTACAACACAGGAAAGTTTCTAAAATACTCTGAATAACTACCCAAGGTCAGGAATCTTGCCTGGAGAACTGGTAACTTCTTTAAAAACCAACTGAAGAAATTTTAAACACTCAAATTCCAATAAGGATTAGCAGAAATTCAATCTCGACTCAGATCTTGGAATAAAACTGATATTCCAGAAGGATTCTGTGCTGATGGGGGAAAAATAAATGGAACCAACTGAACACAGAAGCCACTGTGAGAATTCAGACTTAGAAAACTGGCAACCTCAGCATTTACTACAGATGAAAGAAGGAAGTCCAGACAAAAGCACAAAAATATTAGCTACATGTTAATGCAAGGAGTTAATGTGTGTTGGCAGCATCAGCCATCTGTAGAAACTGGAGTTCTGCCTCCACAGCCCTCTGCTCCAGACACGTGAATCTTAATAATCTCAATATGGGGAGCTGGGATTTTCCCCTTTGGGAGAGCTGAGGGGTAAGAACTACAGGACTGGGAAAGGTGCAGAGGAGTACGTGCAACTTCACTTCATCCACCGCTGCCATTATGCAGTATGACATCAAGGTTAGCCAGCCGTGAAGGTACTCTTAACAGAAAGTAAAAGCACTTCAGTCTGGAAGTTTGGTCTACCTGCCACCTTTCTTCTGCCAGCTCAGGACAAGTTTTAGTTCCCTGTTCAGAGGCAACACTTCCCTGGAGTTTAAAGCATACTTCAGAATGGCAACTAGCCAGAGGACCAGGCTTCACTATACAGACTCCTGCTAATTCCAAAGTCTTGTACATTTCTGCACTACAGTTAGAAGTAGGAATGCAGCAGTGAGCAGTGTCATCATAATCCATTTTCCATGTACAAACTGCTCCCTTAGAGGCTTCTGTAATTTATTTAGAAAAAGTTAAAGATTATCTTAATGAGATACTAGTCTCTCCACATTTCCTCCTCCAGTCAACAGGCACTACCCAGGTATTTTGACATCTCACTGAAGCTGTATTTCAAGTGTCAGCACACATCTGTACAAACTGAGATAAGATTGTTCCAGGCACGTTGCCTCAACACTCTTTATCAGAATAACATAACTGTAAATATAAAATCCATACTGGCTTTCCTGAGAGCCATGCAGTTCATTCTGGCTCAGCTCACAGAGAGAGTCAATTTTAACTCTTCACTAGGTATCATTTACATGGAGAAATTTCAGAGCTGCATGCTCAGCCAGAAGCAGGGATGTTATCAGAAGAGACCAGAGCTTGTATTAGATACTGCATGTGGTTAATACCATCAGCTGGCCAACGTACACAGAGATGGCACCTCTGAAAACAGCTATCAGCTTCCAACTCAGGCCTGTCTAATTATTACAGGTTTCCCTTAAAATGATACCACTTTGCAGTCAGAGGACCACTGTTTAGTCTGAAGCAATAAGCATTTTGTATTTCATCTGGCCATCCAAGTGTTATTTCAGTCACTCCTGAGGGATATGCAAGAGGAAAGGATCTCACAGTGCAAGTGAGATTACTTATAGAAGTTACTGCTACCATATGATTCCTTTTATAAACTGAAACAACTCTTAAAGAGCTGGAAGGATTTTTCTTTTGGAAGACAATAGCTGCACACATGAGGAACTGTAAGCAACCAATAACTATTCTTTAGAACAGCTTCTAAATCTCTACACAAAATGAGCAGGTAGTTACCCTCTTTCCCAGGGAATCCTCTTCCTTCACTTCCCGGCATATTAACTGAGATGTCAATTAACAGTGAACACTGGGAGGAGACCAGTAAGGGAGGGAAGAACTGGGGAAGGGTAGAATTGTTTCAATTCATAATTGTACTATACCCTTGATGAAGACTTTTGTCAAGCACACAAAACAACCCAGTCTAACTGGGACCTTGCTTCAGAAGGCTGCTAGAAATACAGTCTGTAATTGCTTCAGTTGTGGTCTTCTGTAAAAATCACATTATACTGGAAGGCAGCAACAGTTTTGTTATCAATTAATACACCCACAAGTCTGTTGTCCACAGCAAACTACAAGGTCAGTTACAATTAAATTTCATTGTGGTTCTATGACTTTCACACACCGAAGACATTCAGGTCTTGCTAAACCTGTGGAAAGCTTGGCCCTCTTTAAGAGGATGGCCCCACAGGCTCCCAGGTCTGTTTACTTTTGCAGGATTGCCTTTACAAAGCACTCTTCTGAGACTGACACCTGAGGAGTCTCATTAGCAGCCTGTCAGCAGCCCAATACTTTCACATCTAACAGCATTACTTGCTGCTGGCCAGTTCCTTACTCATTCTTCAGCTCTTCCAGAGTTATGGTCTCTAGCCTTCCCCGTGTGGATTTCATTAAAGCATCCGATTAGCACAAGCCAGTAAATTTGGCTGATCTTTGATCAGACAGCAACCCAGCAGGCTTCCTATAATCTGCTGTTAAAGATCACTTTGCATTGCCTTGTTATTTCCCTGATCTCTTTCTCTGGAAGCACAGAAGGTCTGCACGCTACTGGGCTCAGACTAACAAGCTTCAGCTCTGCAGAGCCCTGCTTCAAGCTGTTCCTGCAGAAATTCATTTGCTATGTTCCTTAATCATGTAAAGTACCTTAAGTCAGCCTGAGGCCTAGTATGGATTTCTGAAGACTCCACAGGCCTTCACTTCCCTTCCTGCATCAGAGCTTTATGTCAAGGCATCACGGTAGCTTCAACTTCTTGTTTTCCCTCAGCAGTTATCCAGTCACACACACGTTGCTGGTTATCCTTTGAACAGTTTCACATCCTGCTCCATTAAGTTCCTCCATTTTGTTCCCTAAACTTCCTGCATTTGTATGTGCACACCTCATTTCTTACTAACCACACCCCAACACCCCAGCTAAATTAAACATCCTATACCTGTCCTCACCACTAAGAGCACTTCTCCCGTGTCCATTCTCTCAGCCACAGTTCTTCATCCATTTCTGTATCCTCACTTATTCTATTTTCCTCTTCCTGTAACAGTCTAACCTGTAGCACATGTCTGCATTTGTAGCAGGAGAACCAAGCTCCAGAGAAATCTGGTAAGGTTAGAGGCAGTATATACAGAAACCAGACGAGTTTTGTTGACAGTCTAACAAATCAGAACATGCAACTGTCTGGAGCAACACAACAAGTAACAAACACATTTTAGAACAAAGTTAAGGCCTGTCTCCTTTGTTTGAGGAAGACACTGTGAAATGAGAACCAATCACAAGCAGGTTCCATTAGCTGCAGAGGAGTAACCAAGTAATTTGAAAGATCTATTTACATTTTAAATCCTAGTACCTCCTGTATAACAGGTTTGTTTTCAAACTCCTGTCCTCCAAAATAACTGTTATTATTATTCATAAAACTGGAAAGGAAAATGGGATCTTCTTCATTCCATTTGGATTTATGACATTTTAAAATGCCTGCAGCAAGCTAGCAAATTCCTTTTCAATCCATATTAAACTATGTGATATTTAGTTATTAAGTCCCCCAGCCCTGGGATTTTCTTCCCATTCTTGAGTAATGCCCAAGTACAAGAGAACCTCAATCCAAACCGTGGTAGAAATCAATGCCAAAACCCATGAAAACATCTGGCTACTGGGAAAGTTAAGACTTCTGACTTGGGGTTTGAAATGATTTAGGACACAGACAACCAGAGTAAATCCTGCTCACAAAGAGGCACTGTTACTTCTGTTCAAACATGTCATAGAACATAGATCCACTCTGTTTCGGAGGCCCAGAAAGCAAAGTCCACATCAAGTAACCTCCAGAGCAACAGATGCATTACCAAAGACCCCAATGCAGGCAGACACCTCTGACTAGGTTTACTGCAAGGATACTTTAGCACCATTTTAAATCAAAACAAAGTTATCCACGGACGTTATAGAAACTTTAAGAGGGTTGTCAACAGGCTATAACACAACTAGGTGAAAGAACAGAACTCCTCCTGCTTAGCCCCAACAATCACTGACAAAAAGAACAAAACAGGACAACTTTTGTTGCTTTCTCCAACGAGAAACGGCACCTCCCTCCACCCTCACTACAGTTATTTTTCTGACAAAGTTAATTTCAGTACAAGCCAACGTCAGAATCAGAAGAGCAGATAACACCGCACATCAGCCACATACACAGCGCCATAGACACGCGCTGTAAACACCCTAGGTGGAATCGCAACGATTATTGAGGAGCGTGTACACATACACCGCATGGGCAGGAGTACTCGCTGGTGGCGTGTTGCACGGGGAGTGTGCAGCGCAGAGGAGGAATGGGAGGCGGTGGCGACAAACAGTGCAGCAGCGGCCTAGCTCCTGCCCAGTCAGCCTCACCCTCCTCACCCCCACACAGACCAGCGGCCCCCTCCCCTGTCTACCTGCCGCCAGACGCGAGGGCAGCCAGCCCCGCCGAGGCCAGGGGCCTGCCCGCACCACCCTCGGAGATGGGCAGCGGCACACTGCCGGGCAGCGCGGCCCCGACTAGGCCTCAGCTGCAGACAGCAGCAGGAAGAAGTCTACCAGTCCGGGTGGCAGCGAGGAGTCGGCACGGGCTTCCCGGCGAGCGGTCAGCGTGCCTGCCTGAGCGGGTCTCGCCGGTGGCCGGGCAACCCCGCGGGGCCTAGCGCTCTAGGCCCGGCCGGGCGGAGGGGTGCCCCTCCCCGGCTCCTCCGTACCTGGGCTCGGGGAGCGGGCGGCTGTGCAGCGTGGCTCTATCGGTGGCAGCCCGATCCCCCCCTGTGGGCACTGTCAGCGCTCTGTTTCAGGCTGGGCAACGGCCAGGCCGGGTCTCCGCCTCTCTCCGGGGCTCCCTCAGGCTCGGCTCCGCTGGCTCCACTGCGCCCCCATCACCCCCCTTATCCAAGATGGCGGCACCCTTCGCACGGGGTTTCCCCTCCCACTCTCGACGGGCGCTGGGGCTGCACAAAGGTGGGCGCGAGAGGCCGCACCGGAGCCAATCGCGGAGGCCGCGCGCCGCAGCCGACACGCCTCCCCGCTAGAGCGCGAGGCGGGGCGGGGCTGGGTGGGGCGGGGCAGGGCGCCAGGCGGCCGCGAAGGGGCCGCGCTCGGGCCGCGCTCGCTCCCGGTTGCCTGGGCGCGCGCCGCGGGGAGGGGCGGGACAGCGGCGGGCGGGGCAGTGCGCGCTCCCCCGCGGCGGGCGCTCGGTCTTAGGGCGGCACCGGGAGGCAGCGGAGGGGCTGTGGCCTGCGGCCCGCAGCCCGCAGCGAGGCGGAGCGTGCGAGCGCGGAGCGGGTAAACGTGTGAGCACTGAGGAAAACTTCGGCTTTCCCGGCTCTTCGGGGTGGAAAAGCAAAGTCACTCTCCCGGGAGCCCCAGCCCGCCAGAACATCAGCACAGTCCTTTGCCCACTGTGTTCCGCCTCTCCGGGGTCGCCGCCTCTCCGGGGTCCCCGCTGCAGCTGCCTCGCAACTGACACAATCTTCCAATTTCGGTTTTTCTCCAGTCTCTAGAACCAGGAAGATTAATACTGTGTAAAAACAGAGACTCGCAAGTTAGTGCCTGTGCGGTCGAGAAGGATTTCGTCCCTGCCTCCTGTTCTGCCTCCGAATCCCAGTAAAGCCTGTATCTCCAGAAGGACGAAAGCTCTCCCATCGTCACTGAGGCGAGGCAGTTTGTCCTGGGGAAGACGCGAGCAGGAATGGCATGGTAAGGTGCAGGCACACAGGCCGTTTCTGCTCCAGCATAATCCAATATTGCACCAGATAAGCTTTAAGGTCCCTTCCAACCCAAACCACTCTGATTCCATGAGTCTACAGCACACAAAATTTCGAAGCAACTGTGAAGAGCTCTGTTTCCAGTAAAATTAATACTATATATCATGTTTTTTTCAGCATCCTGTGAAACACTCTAACTGGTTTGTTAATTTTGCCTTTGATTTTTTTTTAATAGGCTTTTAAAACACCTGTGGCAGGCAGTACTAAATGGAGGTTGTTGCACAAATCTCACAGCTCTTGGGATTAAAAAAAAAAATGAGCAATTCAGTGGTTCAGGAGATGAAAACAAATGTAATAAAAGCAACATTCTGAAGGATTCATAATTCAATGAGCTTACCTGAATTCTCAGCTCAACATACAAAGTTTCCTTACATGAACACAGAACTCATAAAAAGAGTTTAGACATTCACAATTAAGACTCCTTTATTCCAGATCAATATTCAGAGGTTCAGTTTTACATCGTGTTTAACTGAGACTCCTTTGGGATAGTTGTTCTGGAAAGCTTTAGGGCCTACAACTCAGTTAAAGGCAGTTACATCCTATTTAAGGAGAAATTACCAGACGAGCTGCTAGAGGGCAGCCGCCCAGCGTGTTTGCAGGGCATGATTTATGCTTTGGAGAAGGAATAGGATGCTTTGTCAGCTCTAGTGCCACAAAAGCTTTGATTAAAGCAAGTGGAGGCATGAAACTTATTTTAGAATTGAGAGACGGTTAGGGCTTAAGTGTGATTGAAAACAGCTAATGATTTTTCCTGCTCAGATCCATGTTAGACATTGAATCTAAATTATTTCCATTCCTAGCAGACTACTAGGGGACAATAAGGATTTTATTTCAGTCCCACCACGTTATGGAAAGCATCAGATTCCATTGTGCATCAGTGGTGAAGATTCAGGTTGTACTTTCCACAAGGCAGCACACCACTGGGATTAAGATCCTTATGGAAATGTTTTTCCAGAATAGGCATTTTCCATCTCCATTACTGTGACATTACTTACTCTGCTTTCTTAGTGTAGCAATGTAGAGGGAATCCTCTGCTTTCTGCAGTGACTCACTCAGCCCCTAAGCATTACCCAAGCCCTACCATGGATGCCACGCTCCACGTGCCTCTTACTCAGGCTGGAAAACACAGACAGAAGAAAATTAGGGTAGGCTTTTTTTCATCTACATAATAAATAAATCAATCTCTGAAAACTAAAAAGCAAGGACTGGGTAGAATGACAGAAAATCTGCTAGCAATTTGTACAACTGCTGCCACTCACTGTCAGAACCCTAACTTTTAAACAGATAGCACCATGCAGCAGAATCATCTTCAAGTTTTGCAATACCTTATATGGAGTGACTTTTACTAGAAAAAGGGGTCAAAACGATTCAGTAAGAATGATTTCCACAAGGGGGAGTCATTAAATGGAAAATGATCTGACTATTTTGACCCAGTTACAGTTTGGTTTGTTACCTTAAAAAAAACCAGCTCCCTTAAGTCCTTTGTATTCCCCAAATATCATTATATCAACACAAACATTACAACATTTGCTTCTCAGGCTTCAAACTTGTTAAAGCATCATCCAAAAAGCCATTGGCTGCTTTTCTATTTCTGGTTCAGTTTGGTAGTTAGTCAAATGGTGTTAGCTTTCCTGTTCTTACAAGATGAGATTCGTGACAGCAATCATCACCATTATCTGCACTGCTTCAGTATTTAAGAAAGATGGGGACAATCTTTTCAGCAGGGCCTGTTGTGGCAGGATAAGGAGTGATGGTTTTAAGGCAAAAAGGCAGAGATTCAAACCAGATACAAGGGAAAGCTTTTGTACAGTGAGGGTGATGAGACCTTCACCCAGGCTGCCCAGAGAGGTGGTAGATAACCCATCTCTGGAACCATTCCAGGTCAGGTTGTCTGGGGCTCTGAGCAGCCGGCTCTAGTTTACGATGTTCCTGCTGACTACAGGGGGGTTGGACTAAACGACCTTTAAAGGTCCCTTCCAATTTAAAGTGTTCTGTGATTGATGATTTGTGATGCCCTGGAATGGACAACAGCCTACCCAGCCTGCCAAGAGTGTAAGGAGCCAATTTGAACCTGATCTTCCTTTCCAGTGAGCTTTCCAAGCAGTTATGGCCCTTTCCAGGCACACACACTGCAGCACACATACTGTGGCTGGCTTGCCTGCAGAATCTAGCAAACCCATCACCCTTTCAGAACTGCTTCTCTAAAGTAGAAGCAGAACATGGCACCTCTTTGGTGACACTAACAGGCCAGCACTTCTCCCCTCCAGTGACCACAGAGACATCTTTGGAATTACTCAACAATTCTCAAAATCACTTTAATCTGAAGTCTTGGTTGTGGAGAACATATTTTAATTCTGAACAGAAATAAAGAGCAGGTTTGGAATATAATTACTGTTATTTTTGTTGGCAGCAAAGAAAATTATAAACCATTGCCTAACTATGAGTAGGATCAGTCTTTTTAATCTGAAAATCCCAAGCATATTTTACATAAAACTGCCTTCATTTGTCAGGTGAGGTAAAAGGCAACACAGAACTGCTTTAAAGGTTGTGGGTTTGAATCATTTTCTATGCTTTATCAAATAGTCCCATAAAGTTTAAAGTACAAAAAAGATGTGGACAAGACAGAAGATTGAGTGCTGGCATCTATATTTCTTCTTTGATTCTTTTATTCCTGTGAGTGTTTGAAAGCCTGCAGCAGTTTTTCAACACCAGTTATTGAGAAAAGGCTGACTTCAGCCTATTCATCCTGAACATCTGGACAGAACCTAACAACAGTAATTAAAAACCCACTAAATGGGTAACAATACCAAATTGCTGGAGATAGAACACTGCCTATCGTCCCACCCTGCTTTGTGGATTTCTGCTGGGTCAATACAGCCTGCTCTTGAAACACTTTTTCTCTGTGTCTCTTTCTGAAGTCTCTGTCAAGTAAAAGACATCTAAATGTTCTGGTCACATGTGAATTGCTCTTGGATTTACTTTTTTTAACCACAAGCCCTAGCAAAATAAAGACTCAGAGTTAATACAGTTGCTAGAAGGTTTGAGGATCCTGTTCTTCTCAAATAAATTACAGGCAATGATCTGTAATATCTGCTTCCTTGTTTTAGAATGCAACCTCGTCAAATAGGTTTTCAATAATGATTAAATTACACATCAGCATTTGTGAAGAATGTGGGATTGAATGGCACAGAAAGATACTGCCAAGTTTTATCCAAAACACTTTCTTTTTACTGAGAGCAGCAGTAACAGGCCTCACTTTCACCACTCCTCTGGGACAGAGATACCTCCACACTGCGAAGGTTAGGTCCTGACTCAGTCAGTTCAGTCCTTGCCAAGCTCTGCTCTCAGTGACCTCAGCATGATCCTGCTGCCCCTAAAGCCACCAAGGACAAAAGAGAGCTCCCTGGACTCCTGGCCGCAGAAAATGCAGACCAGAATGGTATTACATAGCCTGCTTAACACAGAGATTCCTGACACCATAGGAAAAGAGTCACTTTTCTTCAGGACTCAAACAATCCTTTTGAACACTCAGGGGTGACCTTATTGCTCTCTACAACTACCTGAAGGGAGGTTGTAGACGGATGTTGCTCTCTTCTCCCAGGCAGCCAGTACCAGAACAAGAGGACACAGTCTCAGGCTGCGCCAGGGGAGGTTCAGGTTGGATGTTAGGAAGAAGTTCTATACAGAAAGAGTGATTGCCCATTGGAATGTGCTGCCCAGGGAGGTGGTGGAGTCACCATCACTGGAGGTGTTCAGGAGGAGACTTTATTAGAATAAACCAAACCAGGTTGGAAGAGACCTTCAAGATCATCGTGTCCAACCCATCAACCAATCCAACCCACCCAAACAGCTAACCCATGGCACTTGATGGGGTGCTTGGTGCCACGGGTTAGTTGTTTAGGTGGGTTGGATTGGTTGATGGGTTGGACACGATGATCTTGAAGGTCTCTTCCAACCTGGTTGTTTATTGTTATTGTTATTGTTATTGTTATTGTTATTAATCCAAGGACTAAGGGACAATGAAAAAGGAAGAAAGCATATTCTAATTTTCCAGGGCTGTCCTGGTTTCACAGGGATAGAATCCCAGACTATCCATTGGGTGGAGGCCATTAGCAGTTTGGAGTCAGCCAGAGCTGGTGATCTGAGTTGGCTACAGGTGTGACCTAGACCATGAACATCACCCTCAGTATAAAAAGGCATTTGGGTTTGGTTTCTGTTCTTGCTTGGGCTTATCCTGACTCTGCTCCTTTTCCTTCTGCTCCTGAGGCCTGTCATCCTGTTCACTGTGACTGCTGTACCTTTGCTGGGCTATGTATGACTTTATATATTTTGTACTGGCATTGGGATGATTTTGGTTGTTTCACCAAACCTTTTCTTTTTTTAAAAAAAACCTCTTGTTTTCTTCTCCTTTCCCCATTCTCCCTTCTCAGCTGGATAGGGGTCTCTGGATGATAGAGCAACTGCTGTAGTTTAGCCCCAGATACAGGCTAAATGTAGACAAGGGCAGAAGGGGTCTGTAATACCTGCTTTATGGCTGTTCCTAAAAGAAACACTCTGTGAGCCATCTGCAATGACATGCTTTAAAATAGTTTAAACAACCAATTTTCCCCCCCCACCCCAGACTCTTTTGCATTTTATACCCCTACTGGTAAGGAGTAAGAATATAGTGGCAACACTATATTCTTTTAATCCTACAATAGGTTCATTTCCTGCTATTGTTTCAGACAGTCTCTGAAAACATAATTTTACCTTTTTATATTATCAAAATTCTCTACCTGTGTGATTAAAAAAAAGATGTATTGGAACTACCTATTACACTCTAATTTGTAATTTTGCCAGTAATAGGATTTATTATTATACAACTCTCAACTCTGACTAAGTGCTAGCAGAACAAAACCTCACAACATTCCTGTGAAGGGAAGCATTCTAATCCTCCTGCCACAAGTACAAAAACTAAAGAACAGTGTGGTTGAGGGCCTTGCACTGGGACACAAATACACCAAAAAGACAGGAACAGCAGCCAGGCTGACTCCTAACTCCCAGTCCAAACTGTGGCTACATGCCCACCGTGGTGGGACTGTGGCTTTAAACCAGCCATTGTGTCTCAGCCAGTTTTTAGCTTCCTTATAAAAATAGGTTTGCACAAAGAAAACATCAACAAACATTAAGAAGAATTTGACAAACACCTATAACAGGCACACAAGAAGCCTGGGAAACTTCACGATAAAGATCCCTTAATGCCCCTGTGAGGTGGCTAATCTACTCCATTCCTTCATGGCTTAGAGTACACATGCATGAGGTAACTGCAAGGTTCCATTTAACTAGTAAGCATTTGTCCTTCTGTTGCAACCCAGGAATTTTCACACTCTCATCAGCACCTGAAAATATTTAGAGGTGACAGCAGCAAAGTAATGCAAAAAAAAAGAACAACATAGAAGCAGCAATTTGCAACAGTTAGAAAAACATAAGGAACCCAGCAGCAACAATGACCAGGCTGACAGAATTTAAACTGTCGTAGTGCAAACAGTCAGTAAAAGGTAACTAAAGTAAGGCGTGATTGTTCAGACGTGGTTTGTCTCTTTTTCTTCTTCTCTTGAAGAACAGCTTCTTATTCTGGCTTTGTTCAAGTCCATGTATGCAAATAGAGAAAGAAGAAGTGTGGGATTTTTCAGGAACTGTTTTAAAATACACTCCTGTGAGAGCTGTCATGTAACACTGGATTGGTCTGAAATGACTAATTGGCCTTTATTTGTATGTTACTTTTGAGTTGCTAGGTTCTGCTTTCATAACTTACTGCTTCAGTTCTGTGGTGTCTGTAGAAATGTTCCTGTGGTGAGTTGTACCTGTTTTTAAGTTCCTTCTCTATTGGTTTTTAGTTCCTTCTTCTCTTTTAAAGTAGGTAGTCCCTAAATCACGTTTTCATTAGCACTTACAGAATCTCAAAGCTTCAAATGAAATTTATTGCTATTAAATCTGAGTAATTCTGGTGTAAGTAGATGTAGCTCAGCTGGATTCTCTCTGTTCATGTTAGATTTCATCGAAGGCCAGGATTGGAAGTACAAGAGGGGAGCATATTCCTTTGCCTGACAGCCTTTTGACACTGGTTTTCAAGGACACACAGTATTTACTTCAGCTGGTAGGGTCAGAGCTCAGCAGGACTCTCTTTATCCTGACTAAAGACAAAGCTGAGCTGCATTGCCTTTATTTGATTTACTTTGAGATCACATTTCAACTCTATCTGGTTCATGCCTCCTTTAGCTTAATCCTCAACGATGTGTTCAAGCTTGTATGTGCTATTTATCAAGTAGCTTGTACCTTAGCACCAGGGGGGGGAAAAAAAAGGAGTACAGCAATAGAACTGTGCAAAACACCAGCATCAGCTGTTCAAAGAAATGCAAGTCCCATGGTTTTCCTGGCTGATATGATGACATAGTCATAGACCACATCTTCAAAGTGGTGAAAGAATGTATGAGTCAATTGTCTTGCACAAATCAAGATTAGATCTAGACAGAACTTCCCATGAGCAGAAAGCAATGACTGAAGCTAACAAGTACCTTTGGATATTTGTGCACAGTTTTTAGGGGTTTTCTTGCTGAAGAACAATTCTGTAGCAGTACTTTACAAGTGCACAACATAAGGCTGGCACAGCACAGCAGCTTGCCTCAAAGTTTCCACCTCTTCTTACTCAGTGAATCCTGAGGCTCTCCCAGACATCAGTACACTGCCTTGATTCCACTTTAGATACAGTAACTGCTCATCCCACTCTCTCTACAGTGAGATAGATTTCTGCCTGAAAAGCAACTCTCAACTTGTAGCATGCCAAGTTCACTTTATAATATGGTCATCAACACAGCTGTAGCTGCATTTGTAGGTTGAATCATTTTACATTATTCATATCTGACTGGCAGTTAAAGAAGTCTGGGGTTACCTGTGTAATGATCATCTTATCAGTGCAATTCATGTTATGCAGTATGTCTCTTTTTAATTAAGAGCACAAGTAAACATGTACATTTGGAATGAAAACATGTTTTGAAAGAGCAGAACATCACATAGTTGTTAGCTCTAATGAGGAATCTGTCCCTTTGTAGCTCTAAATAGCACCTTTGCTTGATATGAACATACTGCAGAACATCAAGCAGATAGCTGAAGATATGAGAACAGAATCCATGTGACTCTGTAACCACTTTAACATCTGTTCCCAATTTAATGAAAGGGTTACTATTGCCCTGGATAAGCACAGTTCTCCCAGATCATAGAATCAAAACAGCAAGATAGTTTTTAGCCCTCCTAAAACATTCTGGAGAATAGGGTCCTCATAAAGCAAAAGGATAACAGTGATCTTCTTCAGTTACAGCAATGACAAAGGAGAAATGCCACCCTTTTTTATCATTAAGCATGTCATTGTTACATTTCCATGCCATTCCAGCAGCGACTTGAAGGCATTGTTGACGGCATAGAAACTGGTTTTGTAAAAACCCACACCAGGGTGCCACTGTCTCAGTACAATGCTCCTCTCAAGAGCACAAGGCAGTTCTCCGATTACACGATGTAGAAAGAGAAAGAAAACCGGCAGCCGCTCGTGGCCTGCCTGCCTGTCTCAGATTTACCACAGCTCACTTCTAGTACCTAGCAAAAACGACATTAAAAATGCACAAAGTTAGATTTGTCAGTTGTTTCTGAGTAATGCTGAAAATAATATTACCAGCTGTCAGATGTGTTACTGCATACAATGCTACACAAAACACTCTTAGTAGCAAATTGATTTTTAAGGATTGTGTTCCTTTCTAGATTTTCAAACATAACCACAGGAGAACCTGAGCCCTAAAATCCGTATCTTGGAGTGTACTGTTGTAAAGCATCTGCTGCTGCTGACTTTAGAAACTGAACATTACATTAACCCATTTAAGCTCCTAAGGAATTTATCTACTCAGTATTTATAACTTCTCTTCCTGTCTTACAAGAGGGATGTGGAGGTGCTGGAGCGTGTCCAGAGAAGGGCCACAAGGATGATCAGAGGGCTGGAGCACCTCTCCTATGAGGACAGACTGAAGGAGTTGGGGCTGTTCAGTCTGCAGAAGAGAAGGCTCCCAGGTGACCTAATTGTGGCCTTCCAGTATCTGAAGGGGGCCTACAGGAAGGCTGGGGAAGGACTTCTCAGGATCTCAGGTAGTGATAGGACTAGGGGGAATGGAATGAAGCTGGAGGTGGGGAGATTCAGGCTAGATGTGAGGAAGAGGTTCTTCACCATGAGAGTGATGAAGCCCTGGAATGGGTTGTCCAGGGAGGTGGTTGAGGCCCCGTCCCTGGAGGTGTTTAAGACCAGGCTGGATGAGGCTCTGTCCAGCCTGATCTAGTGTGGGGTGTCCCTGCCCATGGCAGGGGGGTTGGAACTAGATGATCCTTGTGGTCCCTTCCAACCCTGAATGATACTATGATACTATGATACTATGATCCTTGTGGTCCCTTCCAACCCTGAATGATACTGTGATAGTATGATACTATGATACATGCTGTGCACAGGGGCACTTGTGAAGCAGATACTCTGAGGTATATTGTAGCTAGCAAGCATCAAAACTTATCTTTAAATGTCTCAGAAACATCTATATGCACACAGAGTCACACACCTGTGCACACACATACACTGAATCCTAGACAGCTGGCTGGAGGGTGTGGGGTTCTATAAATAGGTGACAGGAAGGAAAGTGTCAATAGCTTTCAAGGCAATTGACAGTGCTGGCCCCAGCAGTACTAGGGTCCTCCCTCCCAGCACGGTAGACAGCAGGTCATAGGCACAGGCACATGCACTAAAGCCTCCCACCCCACACAACTGATTTATTATAACATTCTACTCTGCATTGTAGAATGATGCTTGATTAATGACACTAATTTGTAAGAAGACTGTACTACAAGCTTCTTGTATGTGTGCTTTTGTGTGGATGTAGCAATACTTGCAGGGAAGTATATAAAACCAAGCATGTGCACTCATACTACAAATTAAACCATTTAAACAATATCTGGAATTTCAGAAGTGGGAAGATGGGGCAGAAGCAAACTCATTTAAAACAGCTGAGAGTAATAGATCAAGAAAGAGGCAAATATTTGCCAGTTAGTGCAGTGTGTTCCACACCACAAGGAAAACCCTGTCTAAACAGAAAAAAAACCAATCCATCTGTCTTGGATGCAATTCATGAGACAGGGATAAAGCCAGGAAACAACTAGTAAGTGTCCAGAGAAGACAATAAAGCTCAGAATATCTTAATGCACAAGAAACATGGAGAAGGATGAGTTTGGGAGAGGCTGTAGTCATCTAGAGCTGGAGTGAACCGGATTCAGAGCAAGCTTCTTGTTCCACAGTGGCGCTGCAAAGAGGGACTGATCTTTTGTGTGCTCACAGCCCAAATACTGCAGACTTGGCTTTGTGTGGCTCCACAGGAGCCACCCGCAGTGGCAAGCTATGGCCTCTCAGCACTTATTTTGCCGTCGTCTCCTGCTTTGTCACCCAGTTTTGGGTGGAGAATCAGGTCTTCCAGCATCAGGGCTTCACCGTAGGGCAATGCAGCCGCCGAGCCTCCCACAGTGTGAGATGAAGGGCTGCTTTGTTCAGCAGGCTCAACGGGCGCCTTGTTCCTTGGGGAGTAGAGGGCAGGCACGGGACCGGCAGCCCGCGGGGAGATGATTAGGTGTGGGAGCACCAAAGCTTCCCCAGGTTTGCTTGTGATCGTTCAGGGTCTGGGCCCTTGTGGGGATGCTCCAACGGGGCTGTGTGCTGCCTGTGAGAGAGAGAGACAGGCATAACCTGTCCCTCCAGATACCCCAGCCCGAAGCTCAGCTCCGGCAGGGGAGCTCCGCGGTAGTGGGTAAACCTCAACAGACGGTAGAAGAGGCCGGGCTGTGAGGGGACTGAGATGACAGGCGAGCACCAAAATGGGGGCCGAACGCCTGGGCAGGTTGAGGCACACAGCGGCATCGCAGAGCCGAGCCACGCCGGTACCGCTCCGCACGGGCCCCAAAAGCCGTTACCGGGAGCCGCGCCCCCTGGCGGCGGGCGGTGGGGCAGGGGTGACGACACGCCCCGGCCCGCCCCCGGGGCTGCCCGGCTCCCCCGGCCCGGCCCTGCCCTGCCCCGCCCGGCCTAGCTCAGCTCCCTGTAGCTGACTCTAACCAGCGAGCGCCAGCACCAGGTAGGGCCGGACCGGGTGTGCGGGGCCGCGCCCTGGGGAGTCGGCGGAGGGGCAGCGGCGGTGCGGGCTGCTCTGTCCGCCATAGCTTGAAGGGGAGTCTCCTCCCCAAGGCCCCTCGGGCTGCCGCACGCCGGCGCTGAGGGGAAAGCCGCGGGATGCTCGCCGGGGGGACGGTGAGGGGAGGCTGTCAAGCCCCTCGCAGGAGGGAGGCGAGCGCCTGGGCTCCGGCTCGGTGCTTTTCCTGCTGTGGCCAGGCTCCCTGATCGGTCTCGGTGATTTCTATCAGCACAAAGCCTCAGACTTTGCGGTGCCTCAGGGAAACAATTACCGTCCTTCAGAGAGTTTGGTTGGGTGCGTTAATCCGCCCGGTGTGTCAGCGCAGGAAGGGCCGAAAAACCACAGAGCAGCGGGGTTGGGCTGAGGAGCGACCGGTGAGGGGCTGGGGCTAGGCTGAGGAGTCCCCGATGAAGGGCTGGGGCTAGGCTGAGGAGTCCCCGATGAAGGGCTGGGGCTAGGCTGAGGAGTCCCCGATGAGGGGCTGGGGCTAGGCTGAGGAGTCCCCGATGAAGGGCTGGGCTGCCGCCGCTCCCCACCCAGCTGCGGGTGCTTGTGAGCGCTGGTGGGAGCAGTGCAGGTCCTTTCCGTGATGGAAACAGTTTGTTTGTTTTGTTCTTTGCCCGGGGGATGGATGTTTGAAAGCTTTATTTGAATAGAAATGTAAGAAAAAAAATGTAGACACTTAAAACGTATTTAAAATGTTTCCTAGGGAGAGTGTTTAAAAAAAAAAAGTTATGGGGATGACTTGTTTCAAGGATGGCTCATTAGTAAGTAGATCCTCTTTGAATAAAACTGCTTTGAATCTTATTTGCTTTTGGATGTAAAATAGCCGACTTTGCTAACAAGGATACTAGCATTGTTTTCCCCTCGAGTCTCTTATTTTTCTTACTGATTGTTACAATTTCCATTTTCCACTACCAACTTTCTGCATGATGCAAGTTTATCAGCCAAAAAAAAAACCCCAAAATTGCTGGGGTAAGGCATGGCTCAGCTTAGACTTGAGAGTCAAACAGGGGTGGGGGCTCCTTAAACATCTCTCTTCCTTTAGGTTTCTCAAAATGTTTTACAGAGTACTGTCTAGCATCTATCTGGACAAAGGAAGGAAAACCCAAGCTCTGTGGTCTCATACAACCTTGGCTATTGCAACTGATTTCTCCCATGTTGCCCATAAGAATAGATTATTTTGTAGTTCCTTCTACAGAGGAATGAGAGACTGAGGTTTAACTCATACCATTAGCAGAGAGAAACAGAAGTCAGCACAGGTTAACACCTGCTCCACAGGTGCACTGTGTCGGCCCTCTGTCGGCCCCGCACCGTGGCTGGTGTGGTTTCGGGCTCTGAACTGAACACGACTATTCCCTCCAGAGCAGATAATGAGAATGCTGTCCTCTGCACATACACCAGCCCTGGGGCTCAGTGGTAGTTTATCTGTAGCTTTGACAGGCCCTGGCGCAGCACTGACTTGCTGGAGTGGTGAGAGGGCCAGCTTCGTGGATTTCACTAGAATTCAGCATGAAAACGGAGCAGGAATCATATTTACACTTGGTGATGTTGTAAATGTTGGTGAGCTTGTAAATGTGAATTGTTTAAATACAGGGAGGGATTTTCCAGTGGTTATCTGAGTGTTTAGATAACAATTTGTTTTACTAAGAGCTGAGTACCTGCAGTGTCCCCAAGAAAATGTTTTCTGCTTTCAGCAGAGTTGGGGCTTTCTCCATCTGGATGAAATTCCAGTGCTGTGGGGAAAACACTGGGGAAATTGAACCAGCCATCAATCTTTGGCCATTTCTGAATGTCTAAAGGGTGGCAAAGCAAAAAATGCTACTGCTAGCTTCAACTTTGATTTTGCAGGCACAAATCCCACA
Source organism: Melanerpes formicivorus (assembly GCF_026170545.1). NCBI lineage: Eukaryota > Metazoa > Chordata > Aves > Piciformes > Picidae > Melanerpes > Melanerpes formicivorus. Next base: position 5,961,365 of record NW_027142385.1, on the reverse strand, counting down.
CGTTTGTGAATCCGCTCCTTTCATCACCAAAGCAGAGATGTGAGATAACATTCCACAGTTGAGTTTCATGGTTCTGATGTTACCCAGGGGGACTGCTGCCAGCTCTGGCTAAAAGACTGGCTGCCTGACATATTCCATTACAAGGCTGTTTTTGTAGGTACTCTGTATACTTCTGTGAGTGCTCCAGCCACTTAAAGAGTGGGTGGTGTGGTCAGCAGTGTCACTAAGTGCTGCTTCTGTGGAAGAGCAGAGGTAAGAGCCTTCCTACAGGACAAAGAGCAGCAGCTAGCTGTTTTCAAAGGTCCATATTGAGCCAATGCTTTCCCCAACCCTAAGTTTAGATAGAATAACTTTTTGTTGGAGGTTGGGTGTTTTGCAGAGTTCTGGTGGGAACTAAACCATTCTTAAAATAGGGCTGTGACGTACGTCAGACCTCAGCACTTCGATCTGCTCCCAAGCCGCTTTACAAATGCAGGCTTTCTGTTTTAATTCCAGCCTCAGACCTCAGTGTTGCTACTGAGAGGCATCATGTGAACAAGGATGTTGGACAGAAATATGCAGCCTCACAAACTAACTATTTCCCAGTTTTGTTTTGGAATCCTGACACCAAAAGAAACTTCCCTCCCCCCCTCCCCCCTTTTTTTTGTAACTATGACCTGAACTAATCAAGATGCAGGTTGGTTGCAGTAAAGCAGAACACAGTTACACACAGATATAAAGAGGGTTGGGCACAATAGCTGCTGTCTAGGAAGAAGCAGCTGCTCTTGGTTTTTGTTTGCTTTCACAACACCTAGGAATTGCCATGTGAGTAACTGAGTTCTGAATGTGTTCTGTGAAGAGGCAGAAAATTCTGATATAGGCCAATTTATCAGTAATAAATTGGGTTGGTTTTTTTCCCCTGTTAGTGGTTGTCTGATTCTCCAAAGCAGGCATTTGATATTCTTTTTAAAGTTTAAACTGAAAAGAAAATGGTAGATATTGTTGGTTTATATGTCCACTTGTAATAGCTTTGGAATCCTTTACATTCAAGACTCACATCTCTCTTGTGTAGTGGCTTTCTGAGGTTACTGAGGTTTCACATTAAGTTATCTGGTTTTGTGCAGCTTATCTTTTTGTGTACCTCTGTCACGTCATTTGTTCCGCTCCTTACAGCGCTGGTTCATGTCCTTGTCTTTTCAGCCTCTTCATCATTAATTAATCACTTCAAACACTAAGACAACTAAGGGAATGGGAAAGAAATGCTCTGGATGATTAATTCTTTTCTCTTAAAAGCAATAAACCTGCTGGAGTTCTCAGCCACAAGTTGTACTGGAACTATTTTTCTCATATCAGGCACAAGCTCCCTAGGTGGGGATAGTGCACAGCTATTGAGCCTAAAACTGTGTTCTGCCAGTTTGTCAAGTGTTTGTCTGCAGGAGGCTCCACAAAACAGTGGTGGTGTGAAAAGGCTGTGTGGTCAGATCCAGTCCTTGGAGCACAGGAGCAAAGAAGCTGTCACACTGGTTCCTAAGTGTCTCTGACAGCACCTCACAGCAGATGTTTAGACAAAGGCAGAATGAAGTATGCATGGGCAGCTTTTCTCAGACCTGTCCTTGTGGCTTTGAGCAGTCAAGAACTGTCCTGATTAGGGATTTTGCAAATTGAAGGTTGCATTCAGATTTATTTTTTAAAGAAAGGAGAATAAAAGTTAAAGAACTGACAGTAGGAGTGTCTGAAGACACTTTAGCTACACCAGACCTGGATTTCAGAGGATATGCCTCTGCCTCATCTTGGCTTCCCAAGAATTCACAGGCATTGGCAAGTTTCCAATATTGACACTACATCCTACAGCCCTCGGCACCCTGATAGCTAAAGTACACTGGCTGCCAGAGTAGACTCATCAGCTCTTATTAGCTGTCTGGCACACTGCTAGCTGACTCTTTTCTGTGCACATAGCAGTGTGTTCATACCCTCCAGGTACAGCTGCATGGCTGGTACTGGCCTGATCATAGCACAGAGGCTTCTCTTGCAGTAGCACAAGTCTTGTTATGTCCATCACCTTGCAGAGATCCTCAGAGCACATGGCCTGCTGACCCAGATGTGTATCCAGAGCACTGGAGAGAGCTGCCTGATAGTGTGTCGCTCTTAAACCCAGCCACAGGTGAGGTCAGAGCAGTGCTCATAAACCGGCGAGTTTCAGCACTTCAGATCTGCTCAGTGAAGGAAAGAGGAAGTAGCAGCTTTGACAGTAAGGTTCGACTCTCAGCAGGATTGCCAGGTATTTATCTCTGATTATCCACTGCTAATGCATTTGCAAGGTTAAAGTGAGCTCCAGTAGCTTTTCCTGGGGTGCTTGGCAGTGCTTGGCAACCTGAAAATGCCAGACCAGATCAGCCATGCTGGATCAGGGACACTCATCTGGGAGACTGTAGAGGTGCTGCTGATGTTGGAGTGGTTTATTTGGTTGGTGTTCTGGGGATTTCTGACTGTTGACACTTCCCTCTGATAAATAACCTTTATTGGAGTTTGTCAGCGTGGTGTTCCCCACTTTGGAGTGCACTGGGACTTGGCAAGTAACTGCATCCTCTGTCAGGATATTCAAACCAGATTGTCAGGTGCTTTGATCAAAATCTGGGGTGCAGTGGTGACTGGGTGGAAGGGTTAGATGGTATGAATTCTGAAGGTTTATTTTTTTTCCCCATGTTTCAAAATGTTCTTTTCTGCCTACAGGCTGTGGTTTTGGTCTTTCCTTTCCTCCTCTCTCTGCTTGTCCCTTGTTCACCTCCCACTGAAAACCTGAAGAGCTGGAACTCATCTCAGCTAATGTCCCAGCACTACTGGGAGAGGGAGAAACAACTATTTGCCTGTATTAGGAGCTAGTCAGTCGGTGGGATGCCATCCAGAAACAAAGTTTAAACATATGTTATTTACTGAATGTTTCCACACACGGTAAAAATACAGCTACAGCTCAAAACAGCATCTGTAAAACTGGAGGAAATGAATCATCCTGGGATCTTTCAGGGTGGACAGAGGCTGCTGTGCGGAGAGCTATCACCATTAGGACTTTCTCTTCTTTCAGGCTACTTTGAGAACGCTTGTGGTTCCTCAATACCAGAGCCTGTATCCTGCTAAAAATAAAGTAACCCCCCTCTGTTAGTCACCAGAGGGAGAGCTGCAAAAGCTTTGCCGTGACAAAGGCGCTCCTTTGGTGTGTCTGTTTATAGCATTGCCCTCTTGTGGCAGCAGGGGTGGGAGCTGGGCACTCCTCCTGCCACGGCTTCGGCGGCAGCTGGATTTGGAGCTGCAAACAGCCTCGGTGAGAAGGTCTGTCTCCTCAAGCCGGATTATTTAATGCAGTGGCCACACTTTCATATGTTAGGAGAGCTAATAGCAAAATGGAAAGGGGAACTCCTAATACCTCTGTCTCTCTCCACATTGATTTATTTGGAAGTGAGTGTCTGCAAAGAAAACCTCTTCATGTAAAATAGGGATCCCAGTCTCTGAGTGCTCTTGAGGAAGAGGATGGTGGAGATGTGCAGAAGCTGCCTGTACTTTTGTGTACTGGATGATGGAGAGACTGGAGGGAGCTTTTGATTATAGCAGTAGGTCAGTCCTTTTGCCTGTCAGTTAGTAAATGCAGGTACCAAAAACCTACCTTTGTGGTAACTTGGTCATGTCTCATTGTCCCTGATCTCAAAGAAGCACTTTGATTTTAAATGTGTATTAAGTGAAGCAATTTCTGTTAATTCTGAGTTGCTTCATGTCCTGTGTGGTGGGTTTTTTTGCAGTGCAAGGCTGTGTTTCATGCTTTCTTTTAGGACTTGTTTGAGGCCATATCTTCTGGTTTCCAGCTCTTCTCTCCAGTAATACTCTGTTCTTCTTTGGGTTATGGATAATGGATTGCACAGGCTTCTGTGCTGCAGAGGAATGCATTGGCTAGTTCTTGGGGGAAAAACACTTTGCATAAAGTTGCAGATCATTTCCCCTGTATGCAGTCAGGACCTGGTGGCTGGGGGAAGAACATCTGTGTCATTTCCCTGCAGCTGACCACAGGCATGTCTTCACTGCCTCTGCTAATGTGTTTTGGCTGTCACCACCACATCATTCTATGGGACATAATATGGGATGGTGGTCATATTTTAATACACTGGATTATGCCTGATGGGTTGCACCCCTTGAAGACTTGTTTTCAGCACTGAACAACAATTTGTGCCTGTGTATAATTCAGGATTCATTTTTGCTCACAATCAAATGAAAGCAGTCAGTGGTTTCCAGTGATCCAGACTTAGCTGTGTGGTGTGTATTTAAGTGTGTGATTCAGCTCTCACCTATGCTCTTAAGGCAGGGCATTTTAGCAGCTGATTTTATCAGCAGATTGTCACTGGGTGTGTTTCAGATGGGAGGCCTACATATTCTCCAAATGTTTCTCCCATGTCAGTAATAACCTTCCCAATTTACATCACTGCAACCCAGAAGAAACTCAGGCTCTTGTGGTGAAGTTTTCAGCTTTGGTGCATGGGGCTGAACCCTTTGGTGTTTGCTATGTGGAGTGGATTGTATTCAGAAGGTAGGGAAACCAGAACAGAGCTGACATGACTCATAACACACCACACAACACACACACCATCACATCACCACACCACCATTCCCTGCATCACACACCACCCCCCACGACCCCCCTACATCACATGTAATTTCATGACCAGAGAGCAGCCTCCTGCTCAGAGCCTCAGCAATGGATTTGGAAATCTGGATGTTGGACCACAGCTTTGTAAAGTGGCCCACAAACTGAGTTGTTTAGGTAAAAAGATCACTTCTTAAGAAGTTATCAGCAGCAAGTCACATTTTTGTGTTACTTCTTTCATTGTATTTTCCACAAATTCATTTTTGGGCTTTTTTTCTGTTCCTTCACAAAATCACAGACCCATTTCAACACCAAAATGATGTTAAAATTAGTATATTTTCAAGGTTCTGTGAAAGCGTTACAGCAAATATCCCAGTGCACGTGTGTTCCTCAGTTTGTAGAGCCTATTTGCTGTAAGCAGTAACAGCATGTTGTTTCTTCACACTGGAAAGAGGAAAAAAGCTTTTGCAACATCAGCTTGAGCAGGGTTGTAAAGAGCAAGCTGTTGAAAGACTAAGGTGACACTCTCTTGATGAACAAAGACCTCTAAAGACATGTAGATAAGCAAAATAAAGTATCTGGGTACCACTATGTCTAGTGGAGATAGGGGCTGAATCTGAATTCCTTTGCTATGGAACTATATATCCCAGTAGTGCTGGGTCCTGCACTTTGGCCATAATAGCCCCAAGCAATGCTCCAGGCTTGGGGAAGAGTGGCTGGAAAGCAGCCTGGTGGAAAAGGATCTGGGGATGCTGGTTGGCAGCCAGCTGAACGTGAGCCAGCAGTGTGCCCAGGTGGCCAAGAAGGCCAACAGCATCCTGGCCTGTATCAAAATTAGTGTGGCTAGGAGGAGTAGGGAAGTGATAGTGTGCCTGTACTTGGTCCTGGTGAGGCCACAGCTTGAGTACTGTGTTCAGTTCTGAGCACCACAGTATAGGAAAGATGCTGAGGTCATGGATTGTGTCCAGGGAAGAGCAATGAGGCTGGTGAGGGGTTGGGAGGGTGTTGTATGGGGAGCAGCTGAGAGGGCTGGCGTTATTTAGTCTGCAGAAGAGAAGGCTGAGGGCAGCTCTTACTGCTCTCTACAATCACCTCAAAAGAGATTGGAGTAAGGCTGGTGTTTGTCTCTTCTCCCAAATAACTAGTGATAGGACAAGAGGAAATGGGTTTAAGCTGTGCCAGGGGAGGTTTAGATTGGACATTAGAAAAACCTTTACTGAGAGAGTGGTGAGGTATTGGAGCAGGTTGTCCAGGGAGGTGGTTGAGTTGCCATCCCTGGAGGTGTTCAAGAAGCATGTAGAGGTGGCACTTCAGGATATAGTTTAGTGGTCATGATAGTTGGGTTATGGTTGGACTCAATGATCTTAAAGGTCTTTTCCCAACCTTAATGATTGTATGAGCCTATAATGCAAACAAGCAGCTGGAGAAGGCGAACAGTAGGCAAATCATCAGGTGGTTCAAATTTGCTAAAGTGGTTTAGTAGGAATTCTCACTTATGAATGCAAAAACTACTTGACAGGTGTATAGATAATGCTGTACTTTGTGTCCAGGACTCTTGATCTGAGTTCTTGGAATCAGGTGTGTATTTTAACTGAAGGGAGTGGCTCCTGAAAGGGACAATGCCAGTCTGATTTGTTTTAATTTTATTTGTGGCTGAGTGCATCTGGTAAGATGCAGCTGCTAGGAATACCATGGACTATGGTGCTCCTCACAGAGAACTGAAATAGTTCATGGAGTCACCATGGCTGGGGTAGGAGGCAGCTCTTCCATGCCAATGTTTTCTTGTCCCAAATAAGCTTTGTTTACCAGCTTTTTTTAAGGGATGGGAGGAGAGGGGTTGGTTTTAGTTTTATGTGTATATGAATTTAGGGCTGGCTGGAGTCTGAAAACTTATCTAATCTGTCATTTTAAGGTATTTTTTTTTCCCCCAATGCCTATCACCTTGGCAACACAATTAAAGTCCCCCCTTATTTATTTGCAGTGGTTTACTGAAGAGTGAGTCATCATACACACTGTGCTGGCAAGGAGGCCATCAGGAATACAAGTATTTCCTTTTGCATTATGCACTGTCATAAGCTGTTAATGCTGTGCTGAATTCTCATCCTGTTTCTGTTTTAAGCAGCATCATGTCTTGAATCTTTTTTGCTGGAACAAGAGTGATTCTGTAGTGTTCACTCTCATAGTCTTTGTAAACTTGGAGTTTTTGTGGGTGTAGTGGTTTGAGCCTTAACTGGGAGTTAAGAGCTTGGATGGGGGCAAGGCTGAGAATCTCTCCCCTGCTCCCCCCTCCTCCCTCCCAACAGAGAGGGGGGAAAAAAAAAGGAAAGGGAAGGAGCAAATCCACCAAGCAATAATTTGGAGTCAGCCTGGAAGTAGAGAGGTAAAGAGTTTAAAGTCTTTAAACAATATATATGTAACAATAACAGGAGAGGTTCACAACGGCAAGGAACGAGGATGGATGGGAGGGGGGAAAAAACAAGACTACAAAACCAGTCTCTCTCTCTGAAGAGACAGGAGCCAAAAAGGAGTGCTAATGACTCCAGTGCCCTCCCTTTTATACCCTAGCTGGGCAGGGAGGGGGGAGTGGAACAGACTCAGTTTTCCAGGGGGAAAATGCCCTGCAGAGAGGGCAAAGCACTCGCAAGCCCTCCACCCTGTTTCCAGAATGGGGGTTAACCCACCACAGTGGGTCAGAGGAAAAAAGAAATGGCTAGTCAGAATGTATAGGCTCTCTTCAAAGTACAGAGAAAGCTAAACCTGAAGCAACCAGGTAAGTTGATTTGTGGTACATTTGATCTCTTCAGTGGCATTATTTCTGATGGTGAGCTGGAGAACAAATTGTATTCTGGGAGTGTGGCTGTTGCAAGTACAGCCTGTTGGTTTCTTTGGGGTTACTCATGCTAGGAGGGTTGTGCAACTTTGCTGCTTGCAGAACAAGGGTGACTTATGGATTTCCTCTTGTTGCAGCAGAAGTACAATAGAGATTTACTTCTTCAGGTGCTTGATATAGAAGACCTGGAGTACTGTGAGACAAGAGAGGCTTTCTTTTCCTGAGGAGGTAGATATATTATCATTTCTTTGGAGCTGTCCATATTCCAGGCAACTTTTGGCAAATAAATAGAGGGAAAGAGCAAATTAGCTGGGTGGAAATACAACTGTTTGCCCCCCAAAGGTGCAATAACATTGGTGCAGAAGAAGCATTTTGGAGCATGGGTGATGTGTGGATGCTATGATTTACTGCTCTCCCCATGTTTCAGCAGCTCAGCCTCTATTTGCAAGTTACTTGGACGCTCTGTTAAGTATTATCCACTGAAATAAAAGGTACAGAAAATGTTCCAGCTGGAAGCAGCAGGTGTTGTAGATACTCTGTGGTGGAATATTAGATACTCTGTGGTGGAGTATTGCATTGGCTGCAGCCCTGGCTGTGTGGGCTTTGTTTATGCAGCAAGTTTAGACAAATTATTTGAACCTATCACGAGCTAGACACTGGCACTGTAAGTGAGAGGAACCACATGGTGATCTGGCCCTGCCACCACTTACCTCACAGCCTCCTTTAATTCAGCCAAGCCTTCCTGAGCAGCCCTGTGCAGGTAAGTTGTTGCTCTATTTGTGGGTATATAGATATGTGAACTGCCACAAATTAACTGTAGCTCCAGGGAAAAATGAAAAAGTTATTCTCATTTTTCTCATCAGGTCCTCTCCTTGCAGCTTTTATTCAGTAAGTTATTGAACAGTGGTTTCTGAGAAAAGGGAAACCAAATCCTCTTATCCTTACAAGCACAATTTCTTTTAAACCAAGATGCTGTTGATGTTAGTGATCACACCTCTTGGTCTCTCTGTTTCATTCAAATACTCAGAGTGTTTACTCCTTTCACAAGATATAGACTTCTTCACAGCCAAGTCTCTTGAAATATTCCACTGCACTTAGTTCTTTTTTTCACCTGCTATTTTTACCAGCAGTTTTGAACCTCTTCTTTTCTTACTGCCTATCTTAAGTATCCAGAAAAAAACCCACATCATTGAATGGCTTAAAAATACCTGTGCTCTTAGAAACCTCTGATTACAAAGTGTTGAGTAAAGCCCTATAAGCTAATATTTGCTCTGTCCTACAGAGGACCTCACTACTGAATGTTTGCACCCATTCCATTGTACTTAGTCCTGCTTTATGTGTTGAATTTAAAAACTGTTAAAATGCTATCAATACTGCCTTGTGCATTTTGTCTTCCACAAAGTTCTGTCAATACCAGAAATCAGAGGATGTGTTGATTGAGTGCGTGCATTGCTTCAGCTTTCGTAAAGCCGCTCTGGATGTTTGAGGTTGAGCCAGGATCAGACTGGAGCCTAACAGAATATTTTTCTATTCTTTTTTTAACCCCTGCCAGTATTGGATGATGTTGTCTTGTAGAAAAATACTTCAGATAATGTCATTAGATCCTTTAGAGGGTGATAGATGTGAAGATGTGACAGTGAATTTGATGTGGAGGAGCTAGGCATTCATTATTTCCTATAATGGACTTTGCAGTGTGATGAGATGCTGGGCTCTCTGTCCACAGGTTCTTCTTGAAGGACATTCCTTTCAAGTATAGTTGTGCTGGCCCACATCTGAGCAGTGCAGAACCGGGCACCTTCTTGGCAGAAACAAGTTCTGCTAAGGAGAGCAAGGACAAATGGCAAAAGTGCTGATGGTATCAGTTAATGAGGGTGTAGAGTGACTCTGACAGATGAGTGGGAGGCACAGCCACAGAGATGAACGTAAAGGGCATAAATGGAAGTGTTTAGGGAGGGAGACTTAGTTTATTAGAAGTTGGAGAGTGGAAAAAGCAAAGGTGTTTTGGATTGGAAACCAGGAGACAACACTACTGAGACCTGGATCTGAGGTGGTAGAAGCTGACAGGGCTTCCAGCAGCACTATAACAGAGAGGATGCACAGCAGGGTGAGAATGTCACACTTGCTGTGCAGAGAGACTGTAGGGCCTCTCTGGCCTTTCCTCTGAAGCAAGCAGCTTCCAGCCTTAGGAAAACCATTTATCGTGGTTCTGAAGAAGCACTCTCTAATTTCTGCCAGTGGACTGTGAGCCTGATGCAGACTTTTGCCCCAGTTTCAGCTCCCCCCAGCGCCAAGTCTCATGGTGTGTTTGGTACATAAGGGTGTATCCAAGTCATTATTTCTGTGGGCCAGTCTCCATTATCTGGTGTCTCAGCTAGGCCTGTTGTGATTGTATCCAGATGTGCAGCTAATGAAATAATAGGTTGTTGTCTTCCACTGCTTGCTCAAATCATTGGACTTGTTAAATTCTTGTTTTTATCACAGTGCAGCCAAGCGTCATTGCGATGATCCATCTGCACTCAAATCCTGTATTCCAGGCCCTTTAAATAGCTTTCCTTTGCATAAGATGTTGGCTCTCCATAGCACCTTTTCTGTGACTAAGCTGGAGAGTTTTATTACCATCAGCTTGAAATAAGCCTTTTCCCCATGTCCCCATCAGAACATCCTTTTTGGTAGGGTCCTGGCAGTCGCATCTGGCATATGCCCTCAGTAAAACATCCAGGGCACAGATTTCTGCAGCTTGGTTTAACACCACAGCATTTGCTGACAGCAGTAATAAAGCCTACCAGCTGTTGGACTATGTTACACTTTCTCCCTTCTGACATGCTTCATATTCATTTTTACCAAAGTATAATACACAATTTATTCACTGCAGCCCTCTTTACTTTTTGCTTTTTACCTGTGTTTACACACTGCAGCTAACTGGTGGTGCAAGCTTGGACTGAGGGCTGAACTTATAAAATGTGAAATGTTAATTAGAAGACCAAGTTAATTGTTTTTCCCAAATGTTCTCTATGCATATGGGCACATATCTGCAGATTGGAGTATAACCTAAATTGGGATGTATCATAGTATCAGTCAGGGTTGGAAGAGACCACAAGGATCACCTAGTTCCAACCCCCCTGCCATGGGCAGGGACACCCCACACTAGATCAGCCTGCCCAGAGCCTCATCCAGCCTGGTCTTAAACACCTCCAGGGACGGGGCCTCGACCACCTCCCTGGACAACCCATTCCAGGGCTTCACCACTCTCATGGTGAAGAACTTCTTCCTCACCTCCAGTCTGAATCTCCCCACCACCAGCTTCATTCCATTCCCCCTAGTCCTATCACTACCTGAGATCCTGAGAAGTCCTTCCCCAGCCTTCCTGCAGGCCCCCTTCAGATACTGGAAGGCCACAATTAGGTCACCTCTAACATAGAAGATTATCTTAAGTCTTTTCACCCTCAGTCTGTGAAGTTTGGCCTAAGTGTGGCACTCTATGGGTATTTATTAATAAAAAGTCCAAGGTATTTTTCCATTTGGAAGGGACTCATCTCTTCCTATGTTATGCAATCCAGTCAGCTTGGTTTGGGTATGCTGCAGCTGCAGAAGCCTTTCACAGCTGGCTTCCTTGGAGTCAGGGTTCCAACACTTATTTCACTGGGTCTTAGACCTCTGGCACTCTCAACTTCCTTCATAGAGATCAGAAATACCAGTAAGACTAAAACATTGTTTTCATCAGCTATTTCAGCTTGAGAATTTCCAGTGACATTTTCAAAGGTGCAATAATTAAACTAGAGTTTGCCAAGGTGACAGTCCAAACCCAAATGCATTAGCTTGGACAACAGAGTGTTCTAATGAGAGAAAGTAAGCAAATATTCTCATGGAGAGCATAGAAAGCACAGACAAAATGGGTCTGAGCTCTCCCTCATGGAAGTTCTGCTGTGGACTTGTATGGGTGGAGGATTTGGCCCCTTATTTAAGCATCTTTTGAGAGATTCTGCCAATAATTCATCAGACTGCCAGTAATTCATCCCTGTAAGAGAAAAGAGTAACCAGCAGCACAACCACACATGGGCATGAGTTACGTTCCTTCAAGCATTCTTGTTTGGCTTTCCAGGATATTCATAGCCACATTCCAGAGAGCCTGTCTGAGGCAGGCTCTACATTTCCCTTGGCACTGTTTGGCAGATGCTGTATCACAGGCACTGCACTGGCACCTCCAGGAGCCTTTCCACCCTTTGGGAAGAGCACAGGGCTGCTGTTACTGGAGTGGCACGTTGGCTGCACAGTTCACTTACTGCAAACACTTGGAAAATGTGATCGATCGGCTTCCTGAAGTGCGAGATGGTTGGAAGAACAAGCTCTTCAGTGGTGGTTGATACAATCAGCTCTACTGTGCTGTAATCCATTTTTTGATGCCTGGTTTGATGTCTGTTTTGGATGCCTGTTATGTTCCTGTCACAGGGTCTTGCTACACCCTTAGTCAGTTGGATTGTGAAATTGCTGAACTGGCTCTTCTTGTGTCGCCTACCAGACTACTAATGCCCTTTGGCTAATGAATGAGATAAGATACATTGGTCCACTTCAAACCCTTCCAGAGTGTATTACTCTCATAGCAGCTCACGTGGAGATTGCATTCAGGCGCAGGACACACAGTCCATGCTGAATTTTGCATCTTGCTCCCCTGACAGGTTCAGAGATGGGGATGTATCCCTTCCATCCTCAGGTTGCTCATTTGTATCCTTTCAGTGCTTCTCTGTTCTCAGCTCCAAAGTCTTTCTCTGCAGCCTCTGCCATCTGGAACAGCCTGCCTGTTCCTCTGTGTCTCATCAACTTTCCATTTATTTGCAGTTTTCAGCTGACAAAATGTTGCCTCTGTTGCTGATGTCTCTTAATTTCCTCATCTCTGGTTGGCCTTGCAATTGGATCTTGGCTTGTTTGAGCCTAAGCGCGCCGTAGGCTGTAATTGATAACATGTTGTCTTGAGTTATTTGCCTGCTGGGATTAAGTGTCTGTAAACCACTGAAGGAGTCTCTGAGACTTCCAAGAGGTCTGTTTGCACAAACATGTTACGCCCCTGTATTGCTGAGGGGGTGGGTGTGTTTGTCCCTGATAAAAGGTTGGCTTCTCCAGTTCAGCTTCACCAGCAGCGGGAGGAGGAGGGAGCTGGGACTCCCAGCAGCTTCTCTAGAAGAAGGGAGAGGCCCTTTTGCTGTTAGAAATGGGCAAACAGGCCTTCAATTACATTTTTCTCACCATTTTTTGCACAATGGCTCTGAAGCTGAACTGTGTTAGCTCCATGTCTGTGGCAGGGCTTGGATATGTTGTTACAGCAGCTGTTGTGCTTTCAGCTGTGGTAAGTGATTAACATCACAATTAAACTTTGGAAACCTTTTGGGTTTTAACTACTTACAAGCGTCACACTCTTTTAACTCTCTGGAAGGAGATTGTCCAATTTTTTAGTGGGGATTTGGGGGAAACTAAGTCAGGCTGATAGGAATCATGATGATAAAAGGACTTATTTTGCATTGTTGATCTCTGATTGCAGCTTCGGGATCACCTCGGGAGCTAACTTGCTGTTTTGCTTTCTAGAATGCAACATTCTTTATTTCTGCCTTGAAAGCTGATCTGTACTTCTGTCCATCAGCTCCTGTGAACTGTCTTCTTTGTCAATGTACTGTCTGCTTCCAATGTAACATTTAATTTTTCCTTCCCTGTTATCTGATACCACTCAAAGGCATGCTGTAATACACAGACAAATTTCCTTTGCCTATACAATAGCAATGTTTTATTTCTTTTCAGCATTTCCAAAGTGAGTCCTTTTATAATGCAGTTAGAGAAAAGCCTCTGTTCTGTTTATTGAAAGAGTGGGCTGCATGTTGTGAATCCATGGCATAAGTATGACAATGCACACATGAAACCAACATTGCTGTGTCTTTACGTTGGGATGTTGTATGTATCATACAAGGGCTTCTAAGGGAGCAGTTACACAGAAGCACTGAAATGCAGACCAGATGAGATATAAGAAACCTGTTAATTATCTTACTCTTTAATGATAGTCACATTTTCCAGAAGAAGCTGGGGAAGATCACACAGGTTTTTAGGAAAGCTGTGAATAATGTATGTGCAAGATGTACAACATGTATAGTTAAGAGAGGTTTATTTTCTGGAGTCCTGAACATCATGCAACATTTATAGGCGAGAACAGGCGGCAAGGGATTAGTCTTTCACTTTGAAAAGCTATAAATTAGTAAAGTATTTAGTAGAGCAAAACTGGGAGAGGTAGACAGAGAACGGAGAGAAGAGATTGTAGGACAGAGCAGGTTAGGAATAAGCCAGAAAACTGATTGGGTGTGAAAATTATCAGTGATCACTTCAAAGACTTTTTCTTCCCCCACCTCCTTTTTTTTTTCTTTTTATTTTTATTTCTTCTTCTTCTTTTTTTTTTTAATTCTCCTCCTTCAAAAGTCACTGCAAGAGAAAAAAAGGAAATTCTCCACTTGTGCCTGGAACAGGAGTTAAGATCAGAAGCAATGTAATATAAACATGTGCTTCCTTGTGCTGTGCATATCGAACACCATTCTGTGTCTCGCCCCCAGCCTGTCAGCATGGTGGAACACGCTGAGTTTTCCAAGGCTGGGAAGGAGCCTGGCCTTCAGGTTTGGAGGATCGAGAAGTTTGATTTGGTCCCAGTGCCAAAAAATCTGTATGGAGACTTCTTCACAGGAGATTCCTACCTGGTGCTGAACACCATCAAGCAGCGGAGTGGCAACCTGCAGTACGACCTGCACTTCTGGTTGGGTGAGTCTGATGGGAGAGCCCCTGCCAAAGTGGGAACCCAAAGTGATCTCTGTTCCTCTCACTCCACCAGTCTTGTCCAGAAGTGTTACCTAAGGAAACAAAGCAGAACTGGCAGCACTCTGAGAATGCAATTTTGGGGGCATATAGTGCTCTGCACCTTAAATATTGATGTGGTTTTTTGTAACAGTGAGTACAGCCATCTCTGTATCTAGAAACAGCTTTTTTCTGGTCCAGATAACCAAAGAGTCTTTTATCAGGCCCACAAAGAAGAGGGAAGAGGCAGTTGAAAGCCTTTCTGCTTGAACAGGTGGAGGTCTGTTATCCTCCTGAATCAGTGACTGGGATTTTTCTTCCTGAAGTTCAGATCTCCTAACTGGCTTTCTATAATAAATGTCCCCAAGTAACATGGCAAGGGGGACCAACATTCTTAGACAATGTCATAGTTAAAGCTATGCAAGATACTCATGTGGTGACTTCTTATATCTGCCATCTATCAATAGATTTGCCACATCAGAGCTCCAGAGAGGCAAACTGCTGTGGAATTGCTGCCCTGCTAGTATCTACAGCCTTCATCCTGCAGATTCATCTCTTTGCTCCTTCCAGGATGGGGGAAGCCACAAAAGTGAATGATAGCTATAAAGAGACAGCTGTGAATCAGTGGGGCTGCAGCAGTAAAGAAGCTATTGTGAGCCTGCCACAAAAATAGACAAGTTATACTGATGTTAGGAGTCATTATGAAAAGGGTTTGGAAATGGCCCTTCTGTAGACCTGGAAACTGAACTTCCCACTAATCTGCTTTCTCCCCAGTGTTTTTGCACAGTTAAATGCTGCAGAGAAAAAATACATCCCCTACAAATTGTTGCCTTTACCTCTTTTAGGAGATGAAAGCTCTCAAGATGAGCGTGGGGCAGCTGCCATATTCACTGTCCAGATGGATGACTACCTTCAAGGGAAAGCTGTTCAGCATCGAGAAGTGCAAGGCCATGAGTCCCCGACTTTCCTGGGGTACTTCAAATCAGGCATCAAGTACAAGGTAGGTGATGACCAGGTCTTTTTACTACCAGGCTGAATCAAGTTAGCAATAAATGGCATCCTGCCCACTGCCCAATTCTCAGAAGAATGAGAATCTCCATTTTTGCAGCTGCTTATGAACCATTCTCAACCAGATGTTTTCAATGTGTTGGAGCTGACAGGGTGGAGAACAGCAGATCCCAGTGGGAGAGCTTTGGCTGAATGAACAATACACAAGCAAAGCCCCAGGAAATTTTAGGAATCAAGATTTTGTTTTTCTTTGAGAAGCAGAGGAAAGAACAGTCCCAAGATGTCTGGAATGAATTTAAGAAACATCATTCTGAGTTGATGGGAAATGCCTACCCAGTAGATTTGATTTCTCCCCTCTTACATAACAGAGTTTGACTTTTCCAGTTTTTTTCTGTGCTTAGCCCACCTCATTAGCACACATAGTGTTTTGGTAGATGAATGGTAGTGGGATTTACTCTCCAGTGCCATTGCAGTAAAGTGGGATAGAAGAAGTGAAAACACACAGTCAAGAGCAGTTGTGGTTGTTAGGAATCCAGTGGCACAAGGGAAACAACATCAGGTCAAGTGCTTGCAAAGTGCTTACATTTCCTCTTGTCTTAAGACTTTCCTGGTCTTTCTGGTTTGCTTATTTCCCACTCTGGTTATTTTCATCCATTTTAATGTGATTGTGCTTAATTGAGGATAACTGATATTAGCCCTGTTGCCTACACTGATGAGTAATTCCAAGTATCTCTTTGCTAGCAGAGAAGGTCAGTCCCAAGGCTGGGATAATTATTGGTAGGCAAGGACATATAATATACATGGAAACACACTCTTCAGTCAACCAGTCAAGATCCTTGTAGTATCTCACTTACTGTGACCTTCAGAGTTAGAGATCTCCAGGTGTATAGTATCAGTGTCCCTTGGATGCTATGGTAGTAGAGCTGGGCTGTATTGATAGATGCTGTAGAAAAGCCCATCCTGGGAAAGTTAACTCTATCTGCAAGCTGCTGCTGATCCTCTTTCCTTTGAGAGACAAAACCTGCTGACTGATAGCAAATCAGCAGGATCTTCATGTTTTCTGAAGCAGCAGCACAAGTGAATTGTTGTTTCCTTGTTTCCCTGCAGGCTGGTGGTGTGGCTTCTGGCTTCAAACATGTGGTTCCCAATGAAGTAACCGTGCAGAGGCTTCTGCAGGTCAAAGGCAGGCGAACAGTCCGTGCAACAGAGGTCCCTGTGACCTGGGAGAGCTTCAACACAGGGGACTGCTTCATCCTTGACCTTGGCAGTGTAAGTTTAGCAGACTTGCAAGGGCAGGAGATATCTGATTAGTTCACATAAGGCTTTTTCTCCCCAGTCTGTTGAAGGCATCTCAAGCGTTGAACATTCTGAATTAGCCAGTCTTTTAACATCTTTCAACACCAGCCACACTGCTGTTCCAGCTAGAGAGGGGGTTGTGACACTGACAGCTGCTTGGTCTTTCTCTCTCCCTCCAGAACATCTTCCAGTGGTGTGGCTCCAACAGCAACCGCCAAGAACGGCTGAAGGCCACTGTGCTGGCCAAGGGCATTCGGGACAATGAGCGGAACGGTCGTGCCAGGGTCTATGTTTCAGAGGAAGGAGCAGAGCGAGAGGAAATGCTTCAGGTTATTCACTTCGTCCATTTCTCTTTGCTGGACTGGGAAGGGTGGTCTGGGGAGGAATGGGTAGGATGGGTACCTAGGCTCAGTAGTGTGTATCTTGACATAGGAAGTGGTAATGGTATCAACATTCAATTCAGTGCAGACCTGGTCCTCTGCATTGCTGGGACACCAGTGTATTTCCACTGGGACACCAGTGTATTCTCACTGTGGTTGGTCTAGAAGTTTCTTCTACTTGTTCTTGAGGCTGGAGCATCTGGGGAGCAGAGATCCTCTTGGCTTGGCTGATAATGTGTTTTTTGCTCTCTCTCACAGGTCCTGGGACCAAAGCCCAGTTTACCACCAGGAGTTTCTGATGACACCAAAGCTGATACAGCCAACAGAAAGCTGGCTAAGCTCTACAAGGTAACAAGAAACAGATGGACACTGACAAATAACCTCGTGGGGAACAGAGAGATCTTTGCACAATTAGATGGAGCTGGAATAGCAGAGAGAAGCTGAACTGATCCCAGTCTTGCTTCTGCCTCACTCTACAGTTAGCTGTGAACCTTGGTTGCTCACACCACATACCCACATGCTTTCTATTATCTTTATCACCACTTTGGACCACAGTGAAGCAGCTGGGACTTTCTGGGCATTGCTGAGGGAAAGGCAGTGTGTGAAATGAGTAGGGGGAAAAAGTGACTTTTTTTCTTTGTGTTATCAGGCGTTGTTAGGAAGGTGACAGGACAGAACTAAAAGTAGGGAGCCTGAGAACCAGGATCTGTCCCTTTCAACAGCCAGTGAGCAATGATTTAGAAGGTAACACTGGCCATCAGCTAGTATTACTGGGGAAGAATGTCCAAGACTTTCTGGGAGGAGTCTTCTCTCCATCAGCCTCTGGGAATGATATGGTGAATGTCTGACAAGATGGTTTCTAATGTGGGCCTGTAGCCATTAGTAAGCACAGGAACACAGCATTAAACCTATTCATAGTTGCCAGGACTGTTCCCTCCAGTTCTTGAGTGCAGTTGGTGTGCTTCAGAAGCCATTTCTCAGCTGCATGTTCACCAAGGACATTTACCATTTTGGATCAATCTTTCTTTGGTCCCAGCAGTATCTGCTTTGCTAGAAGCACTTGAGATCTTGAGAGTGAATGTTACATTTTTGTCATACTCTTGCTGTGTCAAAGGTATCCTGTTTGAAAAACAATAGTGCCTGAAGCAGCCAGTGCATTCTAAGTGATTTCCCTTCCACTCCCTGAGTTCTGGAGTATCGCCACGAAGCTGGAGGGGAACAGGCGGTCCTTATCTAATATCTGTGCTGTGTTATCACAGGTCTCCAATGGGGCTGGGAACATGGCAGTCTCCATGGTGGCAGATGAGAACCCCTTCTCCCAGGCAGCCCTGAATACAGATGACTGCTTCATTCTGGACCATGGCACAGATGGAAAGATCTTTGTTTGGAAAGGTGAAGCTGATTATGTGTGCCTACAGCCCTCATCCAGTTACCAGTCCCTGTTTGTTTCAAGATGGGTAGAGGATGATACACCTAATGGTGGTGGTGTTTTTCAGGGCATGAACAATCTCAGAAAAGCACTCATCTGAAATGTCAGGTGCTGAGGTACAGGGTCTTTAGAAAATTCAAGGAAAGGTCCTGGGAACCAGGAAGGAAAAACTAAATATCATAAGTAGAAAGGCAGCTGCGTTCTCAGTCATCATGAAAGGCATAAATGAGATCAAACAACTGTCCTGTGCTATTTGGCATCATCCTGCTGGGTGGCTGGGCCCTTTTGCTATACCTGAGACAGTTTCTTCTTTGGGTGTGCAGAAATTTTCAAGGTTGACCTCCTTTGTTTATTTTTTTTTGTTAAAGGCAAGAGTGCCAACTCTGAAGAGAAGAAGGCAGCACTGAAAACTGCTTCTGATTTCATTGACAAGATGGGTTATCCAAAACATACACAGGTAAGGATGTGCAGAATGCCTGTGGCCAACCCCTGCACACCACTGGGGTTACTTTTCTGCTACACAGGTCACTGTCTCCAGAGCATGGCTCATGTGAAGTGTCACTTGCAAGTAGCTCATGCTTTAAGTGATCTGCTCTTCTGCAGGGAGATGCTGCTAACACTGGGCTAACACTGCCCTTAAAATAGCATTTACCTCAACTCAGCTAGGATTTAGCATCTCCTCAGGTACTTTCATTACCCTTTCCATGACCTCTATCCAAGGAGGTGTAGTTGCACAGAGACTTGAAGATTCAATAGCACTGACTTGAAAGAAACAGCCTGTCAAACTAGTGGTCACAAGCACCAAACAGATAGTTTGTGATGTGTCTTTTTTCCTCTTGAAAAAGAGAGAAGTATGGTAATAGCTGGAGGTGCTCCTGATGGCTCTCTCTCATTATGGTGTCAGTGAAGCCCAGCATTGCTCTTGGTACCACATCTTGGCACCAAGTGTTTCACTGCTGTAATCTCAGAAGATTTGTACCAGGCAATCCTCTCTCAGCCTGAAAGCAAGGCTCAGGCGAAGTAAGGAGCAGCTTAGAGCAGTGTGGGATATGGGACAAGGCTGCTCCTGATGCTTGCTCATTTGTTTCAGATCCAAGTTCTCCCTGAGAGTGGTGAGACGCCTTTGTTTAAGCAATTCTTCAAGAATTGGCGGGACAAGGACCAGACAGAAGGACTGGGTCAGGCTTACATTTCTGGTCACATTGCCAAGATTGACAAGGTGCCTTTTGATGCTGCCACTCTGCACACCTCCAGGGCCATGGCTGCCCAGCATGGCATGGAGGATGATGGCTCTGGCAAGAAACAGGTGAGCGCTCGTCAGAATTCCTTTGGGAAGGGTTCCAGATTTTTTTGCTACTTGATGGCATTCCTGCAAGAGCAGGGAGACAAATAGAGGCCTGAGAATCATCAACACTGCACTTTTGCAAATGCTAGAGGAATTTTTAACACCAGAAATACCATCAGGGTATGCCAGCAGTATAGATGAACTGTTGATTTCATCCCTCCTGAGGGCAGTGCTTCATCCAGCAGTGTGGACCCAAATTCTTTCCTTGTTTATCCTCATTATTGTAGCTGTTGTCATCACACATGATGGGTGACTGTCTCATAGCACCTATCTCATGCACATGTGCATAGAAGCAGTGGTGGAGGTGGGCTTGAAAGAGCCAAGTACTGTCCAAAAGCCCACAGGCTCCAACCAACCTTGGACCTTTCTGAAATTCCTAGTAAAACCTAAAAGCTCTGTTCCTGACAGACACATGGAATTGATCATGACAGGTACAAGACAGACATCTGTGTGGGTAGTGATAAGTCTGACTTGCCTTTTCTCCAGTGCTTCTGGTTGAATCTGACCAAGGTTTGGGATAAGCTGCTCCCTGTGCCCTGCTTGCAGGCCTGGCTGCAGGCTGTGGAGTGCCAGGCTCTGAGCAGCAGTGCCCAGCAGGTGGGGCTGCAGGACTGCCAGTTCTGCCTCACATGAGGAAGGAAACGGACAGGCGCCGTCCAGAGAGCCTGCTTGAACTGCTGGCAGCCTGAACTGTGAGAACATTTCCACTCCTCTCCTTTTCTAGATTTGGAGAATAGAAGGCTCAGAGAAGGTGCCAGTGAATCCTTCAATGTATGGCCAGTTCTACGGAGGGGACAGCTACATTATCTTGTACAACTACCAGCATGCTGGAAAACAGGGACAGATTATTTACATTTGGTAAGAAAGTTTTCTTGGTGCAAGTCAGGAAACACTGGGGCTTTGTGGGGCTGAGAGTCCACTTCTTAGAAAATGGATCACTGCTGGTTCTTACTTAGAGGATCTTGGTTCATAAAATGTCACCCTAGATACCTTTTCCTTGGAAACACAACAATACCAAAGGTCTGGAATGTTTTGTTTGAAGTAGGCAAATGAGGGCAATTACTGTGCTTGTTTTTTCCCTTCCCCAGTTACTCCCTTCTTTGGATCAACCTGCAGTTTATTGCAGAGTGCTTGCATCTTTTGAGACCACTGTAAAGAATTTTTGATACTCTGCCCCTTCAGCTGGTGGCTTGTGACTGTCACAGTTAACACATCGTGCCCTTAAAGAGGAGTTTTTCAGCAGGCAGTCTCACAGTGGTCATCTCCCTGCTTGTCAGCAAGTGGAGAGGGCACAGGCAAGCTAGCTGTGATAGGGTGCTGCATTTGTAGTTCTGATAACAGTACCAACAAGCATGTTTTTAAGTAGCTGCTAGACAGATAATGGGAGATAGGCATGAAGATACTAAAGAATCTGTGCTTATCAACTAGAAAACATTATCTCTCTCTGTCATCACTGTTTTGCAGTATAGGATAGTGAATTTCTCCTTTGTGTTGAAGTGCTGCAGAGGTTTGGCAGCAAAGGTTTTCCTTGCCTTTCCTTCATCTCTGGAAGGGGTGGGGGAAAGAGCTGAAAATAAACTTCAGGTTTTGCCTTGTCTTTCAGGCAGGGCGCTGATTCCACTCAAGATGAGATTACAACCTCTGCATTCCTCGCAGTACAGCTGGATGAGGAGCTGGGTGGCAGCCCTGTGCAGGTAAAAAACTAATCAACTAAACCTGACACTGGGGGAATAAATAAAATATGTGCAGTGAAGAAGTCCAGTCATGCAGTGTAGCCCCCAGGAGCTATGAAGAGGTTCTTGCCTAACCTACTCTCCAGCTATTTTACAGGAAGGTTTTACAAGCAGCCTGTTGAGACAGGAGTGTTTTTATGACTGTTACTTGTTACCCATGTGCCAGTAGATCACTCCCCAATCAAAGTGAAATGGCAGTTGTGAGAGCTCAGCTTAAGCACTGCTCTGGTTTTGTGCAGGAGGTGGTAGCTCAGCTCCTGTGACCAGCTGGCTGCTATATTCCAGCTGCAAAGAAATGGTAACGGCTGTTTCTAGAATATCTTGTGCTACTCTTCAGCAGCAGCTGAAAACTGACAACAAGTTTTGTTTTTCTGCAGAAACGAGTAGTGCAAGGAAAAGAGCCACCTCACCTGATGAGTATGTTTGGTGGAAAGCCCTTGATTGTTTACAAGGGTGGAACCTCTAGGGAAGGAGGCCAGACAGCACCTGCAGAAACACGGCTCTTCCAGGTCCGATCCAGCACCTCAGGGGCTACCAGAGCAGTAGAGGTATGTGGAAAGAGCCAATATTTGTGTTGTGTGCACAGGCTGTGACAGGATGATCAGTCCTGGGAACAGAACTGAGCCAAACTGAGCTTGCTGATGTAAACCAAAACACACTTTGGCCCTTAACAAGCTGTTAAAAGACTTTTCTTCCAGGCATAGTTAGCTTGTAACTATCACCTTGAACACATCTAAACCACTTCCCTTAAGTCTCCGCTAGATGCAGCACCCTGTGTACTATGATACTCGTCAAACTGTTGAAAACAGGATCTGACCATTGTGACTTGTTCTAAGCCTGTGTGATGACAATGCTGAAGGCAGGAAGTACTAAATGCCGTTGGTGCAAACAGAACTTGTGCCAGGACCTAGGCCAAGAGGGCCACTCCTTTGAAAGACAATGTATACAAAGGAACCCCAGGTACAAAAAAAGAGACTAAATCCTGGTCAATACCTGCATGTGAGGCAAGAGTACTGGCTTTATTCCTGCAGAAGCATCCCCAGTTTCTAGTTTCAAGCTGGCTTGTCCTTGTTGACATAGAGCCAATTGTGTTAATAAATGATCAGGCTCAGCAGCAGGGATGCTGCTGTGCAGTGGTGTCCCCAGCAAGTCCTTACATCCCCTGTCATAAAGAGTGGCACAATGACAGACTCCTGCCAAGGTCATTACCTATCTGTAGATCACACACATTTACTTACTCCTCTCAGATGACTAAATCTAACTTGTAGCTCAGGTTGAGTGAGTACCCAAGAGACCTTACAGCCCTACGTGCCTGTGTGGAAGCTCTTGTCTGCACTTCGTTCAACCTGCTGATTTTTTACTGACTTTTGTCTTTTTCAAGATGCTGATTTTTATTTTGAAGGAATGGGCTCTCTGTAGAGGGTGGTTCCATCTGACATGTGCAATGTTCTTTCTTTTCAGTTGGATCCTACTGCCAGTCAGCTGAACTCCAATGATGCCTTTGTCCTGAAAACTCCCTCTGCTGCTTACCTTTGGGTTGGCCAAGGGGCCAGTGATGCTGAGAAATCAGGAGCAGAAGAGGTGCTGAAGATACTGGGAGCTCGCCCAGTACAGGTTTCTGAGGGCAGAGAGCCAGGTGAGGAGGAGTCTGAGATCATTTCTGTGTTGCTGCCCATTCCCAGTAATTATATCATTGGTATTTTGTCTCCCAGAGCTTGGAAATGTGGGCGGAGGCACAGAGGGGCTGCTCTGAAGTATCCTCCTTAGGTTTAACAGCACACTGATGGTCACAGGCCTTTGGGACTTTCTGACAGTGCTTCAAGTCCTACCCAACCCATACTGCTCCTGTGCATTCCCTGTGAGCTGAAGCATCAGTATCTCTCTGTCTTTCTCAGCTAATTTCTGGGCAGCTTTGGGTGGCAAAGCTCTGTACCGCACCTCTCCGCGGCTGAAGGACAGGAAGATGGACGTTCACCCCCCTCGGCTTTTCGCATGCTCCAACAAGAGCGGACGCTTCACCGTGAGTATCTAAGAACACTCAATGAGTTCAGTATCCATCTGACAAAGCTGGGAGAGTCTTGGTCCCAGTCTGCTCTGAGCCAGCCAACAGGCTGTTACACCTTTTCCTTGGTGGTGATTCAGGAGGCTTTCAAAGCACCAGCAGCATTTTTCTGCGGACAGCACTCATGCCGCTGTGCTGTTGTGTCAGCAAAGCAACTTTCTGGGGCATCAAACTGGTCATCCCCAGGTTAACAACTAGCATTCAGACTCCTCCATTTGTAACTCATGGACCTTTCAAAGTAAAAAGAGGCAGTATTACAAGTCTTGGGTGTGAATGAAAGACATTTTCTCTAGGCACACAGATTGCTTTTTGTTTGTTTGGTTTGCGTTCTGTGGTCTGACGCAGTGTGTGCTGCATGGTCAAATACCATGTCAGTGTCTAGCTTAATGCATCTCACTGATGAGGTGAACCTGTGTGAATGGGATTTCTTCTGTAAATGGTGTTTGAAGTATGTGCTCATTTTATGTTTTGCAGATTGAAGAAGTTCCTGGAGATCTGACTCAGGATGACCTTGCTACAGATGATGTTATGCTCCTTGACACATGGGATCAGGTATGGACCTGGTGAAGAGAGGAGCAAAGAGCAGGCACAAGCTGGCTTCAGACTGAAACTCAAATTGCAGTAGCTGAAGAGCTGTTGCTTTACAGAGTCCTTTCATCTTCATGCCTGAGAACAAATCACCTCACTAGTGCTATTGAAGAGAAGTTACACTTGGAATCTGAGAAAAGAGTTGATGTCCTGTTGCTTCTTTGGTTAGCTTAAGGACTGTTGTATCATGTGTAGTCCCCAGCCTGTTCACTGCTGGAGGGGACTGTGAGCCACCATTAGGATTCAGATACTGACACATTTTCTGTTATTATTCACTAACACACTCTGCATAAATCAGCCAAAAGGTGACTTCCTTGTATGTTTTATGTAAAAATGTTCCAACATCTGATACTTTTTCTGATGCTGAGCTAGTGTATCTGGAATTCATGAGCAGCTTTTTGACTTTTATCTACATAATCTTCCAGTAGCTTTAGTCACACAGGTCAACAAGCCAGACATATTCTTGTTCTGTGTCACACTCTGCTCACTGAGATTTTGCCTAAGTTACCTTTTCTTTCATAGATTGATTGTTGCAGAAATAATTATGTGGAGTGTTTTTATCTTTAGGTCTTTGTATGGATTGGGAAAGATGCCCAAGAAGAAGAAAAGACTGAGGCACTGAAATCTGGTAATGTCACATTTTTCTCTGAACTGTTTCTTATTTTCCCCACTATCTGATCACAAGGCAGGCAGTCTGATATATTAAGACATTTATCTTAATAAAATTCAGTATTGTGAGCAGAGATCCATCTCTCAAGAAAGGAGGACCCCTAAGAATAGCCTGAGGAGCTGTAGTATTCAGAGAGGCTGTGCTCAGCCTCCAGTCATGTAGAAGTATCCTTGTGTGGGTGCACAGGTGCAGGTTGCCCTGGTGTTACAGTGCTTGGTAATCCTAATAGCAGTCTGTGTGAGGTGTAGATAAAACCATAGAGCGGAAACTTTCGGGTTTGTTTTGTTTAAATGAAGTCTGAAATTGTATGTCTAGCATCCATTTAGCTAGCATTAAGCTGTTTCAGCTGTTGCTGGGTAAGACTTGTACTCTATGAAGCTTCCTTTGGCTTGTGTCCTCAGCTAAGCGGTACATCGAAACGGACCCGGCCAGCCGCGACAAGAGAACTCCAGTGACAGTGGTCAAACAGGGCTTTGAGCCACCCACCTTCTCTGGCTGGTTCCTGGGCTGGGATGATGACTACTGGGCTGTGGATCCTCTACAGAGAGCAATGGCAGATGTGGATGTCTGAGTAATGAGGTGGTTTTTTTTGAGTGGAGCAAGTTTAGTGCCTTCAATGCCTTCAAGAGCTACTTCCTCCTGCAGGATGCACGTTAACAAGGCAATGATGTTAATAGCCAATTAGCTGTGCAATAATTACAGACAACAATCATGACCAGTCATTGACCCTACTCCTTGCTTTTCTTATATTTAATACAATAAAGCTTGTATGGAATATGTGAATAGAAACAGTGTGGTTTGTTACAAGGAAGAAAATATTAAACAGAAGCTGTAGAGCCCATGTTTGCACTTGCTTGAAGCAAGTGCACCTTAGGGAATTGAACCTGCCTTGTGCCATCCTTAGCACAAATAGTTTTTTACTAACTTGTTACAGAAATCACTTCTGGGATTGTTTTACCTTCCCCTCCCCAGAACAAGACCTGACAAATTAACAGTAAAAAAAAAAAACAAACACACTTGCAAAAGTCACTCATTAGTAAACAGCATGGTTTTTTATTCAGGATGAGAGCAAGAGCATGTTCTGGTGTCAACAAGAATTCCCCGAAGTGACCATCTACAGCAGCAGCAGGGGGAGTTACAGATTCACTTTCCCCAAGGATTAAACCTCAAGCTGTGCAGTTACTGCTTCCCACTGCAAGCCTGAGCACAGCACTACCAATTACTGCAGCTTTGTTAACCGTGTCTTTCCCCTCTCTCCAGCAGAAAGTGAAGCTCAGTTTACACTGACTGACCAGCTGCCAAACACACAGACAGCTGTATTGCTCTGATGATGCAGAGGAAGGAAAAAGTTCACAGCAAGCAGGCAGAAGAGAAACAGCTGCAGTTAGCTCAAACTCCACCCTCACCTGGGTATCTTTCCTAAGAGTGACAAAGGCACAGAGTATCAAGGCACAGGTAAACAATCCTTGTCCTTGCTAAAATACCTGTAAGTACAGAACTGAGGGTAGCAGAACAGTGATAGAACACAGGTAGAAATGTTATGCTGGTCAGTGTGAGGAGGGCACTTCTATCATTGGTCACAGCTTTTTGTTTTCAAGACCAGATGCAAAACTCAGTGATGGTGGAAGCCTAAAGAGCCTTCCCCCTGCCAGACTCTCAATTCTTCTCTTTTTAATCTGTAATTACATCTCATGAACAGATCAAAAATACAAATGCAGTGTAACAGACTCACAGCTCAAGGGTACATGAGCACAAGATTACATGCCTTTGGTACTGAATATAAGCCCTTAGTATCACAACAGCTACTACAAGTCTGCACAGAAGCATCAGCAGGTAAATCACTAACTTGTTACAATGGAACTATAAACAGTACAGCACCTTCTGTTAAACATTACCACCACCTGCTAATTACAGAGATCTTACTTCCTAGAGAAGGAGTTTTTTAGACCTGCATAGAAGGCAGAAGTCAGTGCTTTGGCTTTTAAAAACAATTTTTAAGAGAGACAGATAAAGGCAGACCCAGCAGCTTCCCAGTGCCTTGAAGCATAAATCCATACAGCACAGCACCAGCCTAGCCCCTCAGCGACTGCAAGTTACTGTATCCAGAACCGCAGCATTCTGTGGGAGAATAGAAAATTCCACTAACAACATGAGTGGGGGACTGTTATTAGATAAGAGTTTGATCCTGATTTTCCTCCTCTAAGCTAGAGATCCAATCCCCCTGACAGCAGTCTGATGACTTCACTACCAGAAAATACAGTTTGGGCTGTTTCCCCTCCCCTGCAGGACTACAGACCCATTTACTAAAAGGAATACTTGTCTTTGCAAATATTGGATCATCTCCTCTCCACCACAAATGCTTTTATATACTATTTGAAAATGGGAGGCTATTAATTAAAGCTGTCCCCTCCAGGACAGCATGGATACATCCTTAATTAAGACCATCTGCTTATCCTTGTTTCGAGAGGTTCTCAGTTTCAAAGGTTTTGATTGTCCATACTCACAAACATTACAGAAGTTCTATAACACACTTATATAACTGGTAACACCACTAGAAGCTCTAACACACAGGGGACTCAGTGTTGGAGAAGTTCACTGTAGCCAAAAAGACCCCACCCCAACCTCTCTGCCCCAACCCGGCCTAGCGACTGGTGCCTACGAGGCCCTGCAGCATATTGATGGGCAAGGGGAAGACGATGGTGGAGTTCTTCTCTGCAGCAATGGTGGTCAAGGTCTGCAAGTAACGAAGCTGAAGAGCAGCAGGGGACTCTGTAATAACCATGGATGCCTCTTTCAGGGCCCTGGAAGCATTCATTTCACCCTCAGCTGCAATTACCTGGGGAAGCAAAATGAAGAAAATTGAATTCATTCTGACATAGTAATAAACTAGGAAGCTGTGGGATGACTTCAGCCTTAAGTAATAAACCAGACACTGCTTATCCCTTTGATAAGTGGCTTCTCCATACTGCATTCTTCACCAGTTCTGCCTTTTCTCCTGCTCAGACAGAAGCTGCTTCTGTCTACTCTCAAGGCCCTGTGTGTCTGTTCTCCAAGATGCCAGATCACAAAAGCTGGCACCATGTCTAGGAAATGCAGTGGGAGCATTTCTGTTTTCAAAACCTCCTTCTGTGCTTCTTTCAGCACTGCCTCCCAAAACCAGAAGGCACTCCCCATTTCTATCTAAAAGTACTTTTTATTTAAAAGCTGTAGTGTTTTGTCCCTACACAGACTTCCCAGGTGAATGGTATGTTTCTTACTGGTCCAGGGTGATAAAACCAAGTATCACAGCTGGTATCTTTCACAGCTGGTTTGTTTCACATATGAAGTAAACAAGCAAAACAAAGGATTTGCCTAAAATCAAGGCCAGTCAGGAAAAATCTGGAAGCCTGGCTTCTAATTCACTGCATGCTCCAGCTAATACCATGAGGAAACAGAGCAAGCACCAAGGCACAAACCTGCAAAACTTCTGCTCTATTTGCCATAACACAATCTGAGAATCTTTGTCTTCTACTTCACCACCTAATTCATGAAGAAAAAATGTGAATAAATCAATCCAAACCCTGCATGCTGCTGTTCTTACCTTAGCTCTTGCCTCACGGGCAGCTTCTGCCTCTGCAGCCATTGCTCTCTGCAGCTGGACAGGTAATTTCACATCCTTGATCTCCACACGTTCCACCTTAATGCCCCAATGATCTGTTGCCTCATCAAGTGTGGCCTATATAAAACAGGACAATTAAGTTAACCTGGCTGCAAACAAATGTCCACACTTAAAGAATGACCAATAAACCAAATCAGTTATCTTAGTGAGTATTTGATATACAACAGTTAGGGGTTTATAATTTCAACTCTCCCAGGGCTTGATTAATATATTGAAGGAATTCTGTGTCATGATTTCCTTCAACAGTAGAGTACTGACATAATGATCCAGGGAAGCCCTCCTCTCCCAAATCCCTCATTTCCACTGGTCCATTGTTTTTATTACACAGAATGCCATCCCAAGAGCTCTTGATAGAGTTCTGCCTAAAGCTCCAAATCTCAACTTGGCTTATCGCTGAGAAGGTAAAATGAATCCTGACCTTAATGGATTGTTTGATGGGACTCTTTAGGTAAAGCTGCTCCTACCTGCATGCTGTGTGCAATTTCTTCACGATCAGAGAGAATCTGAGAAAGGTTTTTGGTCCCCAGAACATTCCTCAAAGTGGTTTGTGCAAGCAGCCGGGTGGCTGAGTCAGCATTTGTGATGTTTGCTACAGCAAGGGTGGCGTTCTGAACGCGGTAATAAACCACCCCGTCTACATTAATTGTCACAGAGTCCTTAGTCAAGATCTGCAAAGCAATGGGGGAAAGCACAGAATCATTCAACATGTTATTTATTGCATATAATGGTAATTATGTTTGTTTTACTCTGTAATAAACTCCTGGCTTTTCCAGGTGTGGCACTTGAGAAAACAAGCAAACCAGGCAACCTGTTCACGAAGCAGGCGAGGGAAGAGGCAGTGCATTTCAGCCAAGAAACACTTCCAGTGAGACCCTCCCATACTGCAGGTGTGACTGGAGCCAAATGCAGTTTCTTCCAGATCACAGAAATGGCCAATGCTAGAGGCACAGCAGTGCTGTGGAAGGGATTTTATAGAGCTGCAGAAGCTTTGTAAAGAAGGATGTCAGTGTAGAGTAAAGCTTGGAGAAACAGACCTTCTCTTTTCTGGAGAAGACTGGAAGCTTTCACTGAGCAATGTCTAGCTACTTAGAACATTGTTGCCTGTCCCAACAGCCTGATGTATTGCAGCTGCATGAGTGTCAGCCTTACTTCACCATTTAATTAGCAATATATCTGTTACAATGTAGCAGTTCATTGTGCTTCTTGGAGGTACTTGATTGAAATGCCACCTAGTGCTACTAAATGAGTATGTGGTGATTTCTAGACAGCTTGCAGAGGAAATCCAATTTGTGAACATCCTCAGAGCAAGAGTCAAGTGATTTACTGAATTTAACACTTGCTTGTTAAGCAACTTGCAAAGATAAAGACATATTCTTGAAGATTTAGAAGAGGGTACACCACACAAAAATATTAATATTATATTTTAAAGTTAAGAAGAGATTGAAATATGCCCCAGGGCCACAAGAAGAGGTGCCCCAATTCCATGTTAGACAGTCACTGTTGCATTATCTGACAGGAAGGGAGTCAGTTACTTCATTTCAAGGCTTATCTGCTCTGTCCTTCCCCAAAGTACCCATTTCAGCAGGCCTTTCACAATAGCAGAAGGCCCACGAAGAACGCGCAGAAATCATGCTGTACAACTGAATATTTCTGCTTTGATCTGCTGAGGACAAACCAACCTCAATCCACAGCTATAATTTAATCAAGCCAAAAGAAAAGCTCTAGAACTGATGGCTTCACTCACTAATGGCCCATCAGCAGCTGCAAGAACATTTTGCCTGCCAGTGATTAGGTTTCTACCAATTACCCTTTAGTGTGTGCCATGGCAGTTGCCATTTGTCTAAATCTACAACTAATGATGAGCAATAAAGCTCCTAACAGATATGACAGGAAACAGATGCACCAGGCAGGCTGCATCCAGCATCTTTTGTCTTGCACAACACAGCAGATACTGTTATCACCACTGACATACAATTGTTCACTGAGTTATTTTTACAGGGGAAGCTGGGTTTTATTCTTTTGTTATCCACTGAGTTGCCATCACAGAGTTCAGCTTAATGCTGTGGAGAGATTCAGCTAAAAAATTAAGACACCCCAGGAAAAAAACCACACCAGAAATAGAAGTCTGTCCTTGCTGTTGTTCTTTAGGACCTACACACTGAAAGCCATCAGGTGGCATTAGAGGTGGAACTCCTTCATCATCTTCCTGTGCACTGCAGGGTACAGGAGCAACATGGACACAGAATCCACACAGGGGAGTGGACCATGACCCTGAGTTCCTATTAATAGCATCTGATGTATGTAAGAATCTAATCCTATTATTTTATATATAAAGATAAATTGGTTAGGAAAGATCACTGCTGCTTCTGGAAATCTTCCAGATGTCCCAGAAACAATTAGAGAAGAAGAATTGCATGAAGCCCAGCAGCCTCTATTCCACCCCCCTCCTATTCTAGCTCTTAGGCAGTATTAAGTTATTTTATTTGGGCCTTAGAGAACAGCATCATTTGTTTTCTTTCAGAAATCTTCTCTTGTTGAATGCTGTTACCAGAGGCTGGCTGTGTTCTTCACAATACATTGCACCTGCACAAGAAATCTACATTTAAACTCCATGCTACCCAATACTGAGATAGGGGAAGGAAAGCAAAGGACAAAAAAATTCTGCCAACACTTCAGCAGGTAAAGGCAAACACAAACTCACTTCTTGGGGAGGAATATCAAAGGAGATTGTCCTCATATCAACTTTGATGAAGCTGTCTGTGCAGGGCAGGACAAAAAACAAACCTGTAAAAAAAGAAGGAAAATTAAACCAAGAAAACAAACAACAACAAAAAAAATCCACAAAAGAAAACCATATTGAGGATGTGAAAATGGGTCACAACCACAGGCTGAACTTGCTGCTGAAATGAGTTTAAATCCAACCACTGTAGCTGTGCAGCCCTATTTAGAATAAACCTTTATTTAGAATAAACCAAACCAGGTTGGAAGAGACCTTCAAGATCATCGTGTCCAACCCATCAACCAATCCAACTCACCCAAACAGCTAACCCATGGCACCAAGCACCCCAGCAAGTCTCCTCCTGAACACCTCCAATGACGGCGACTCCACCACCTCCCTGGGCAGCCCATTCCAATGGGCAATCACTCTTTCTGTATAGAACTTCTTCCTAACATCCAACCTGAACCTCCCCTGGCGCAGCCTGAGACTGTGTCCTCTTGTTCTGGTACTGGCTGCCTGGGAGAAGAGACCATCATCCGCCTGGCTACAGCCCCCCTTCAGGTAGTTGTAGAGAGTGATAAGGTCACCCCTGAGTCTCTTCTTCTCTAGGCTGAGCAACGCCAGCTCCCTCAGTCTTTCCTCATAGGGCTTGTGTTCCAAACCCCTCACCAACTTTGTTGCTCTTCTCTGGACTCGTTCCAGCAAGTCAACCTCCTTCCTAAACTGAGGGGCCCAGAACTGGACACAGTACTCGAGGTGTGGCCTAACCAGTGCAGTGTACAGGGGCAGAATGACCTCCCTGCTCCTGCTGGCCACACTGTTCCTGATGCAGGCCAGGATGCCATTGGCCCTCTTGGCTGCCTGGGCACACTGCAGGCTCATGTTCAGCCTGCCATCAACCAGTACCCCCAGGTCTCTCTCTGCCTGGCTGCTCTCCAGCTACTCTGACCCCAGCCTGTAGCACTGCATGGGGTTGTTGTGGCCAATGTGCAGAACCCGGCACTTGTAACAAGCTCAGCAGCATGTTTGTGACTTGCATGGCAAGAAGAGTTTTGAAAGTGTACACTGAAAACTTTAATTTATCCAGGTCTAACTTGTTTAGAGATCTTTAATATCTGGGGGAGAAAAAACAAAAAAAACCCCAAACAACAAAAACCCCAAACCCCACAATAACCCAAGCCAGAACTGTTAACAGCTACTTCTGCAGATTTGTACCCTACAGTTACTCCTGGCCAGCAGAAATGATCAACCTCCTTTTGTTCCGGTGGATTGCTGTAATCCATGTTGCTTTAGAGTTCATGAAAGTATTGCAAAACCTGGATGAAAACGAAGGAAGAAGCCATTTCCCCTTCCTGTCACTCTGAGCAGCAGGAGTAACAGCTGAAAATAGCATTCATTTGGATCTCATCAAAATTTCTAACATGCACAGGAAACTTTTCAAAACCAGCAAATACTTTAATTGCTTCTATTTCTCCCGAAGGACATCAAGGCTTCCAGACCATCTGGGTGTTAACTGTCATGCTGCACCTCTATAAAATGGCACATTTGATGCCATTACTCCTCCCTCAACATTCTGTGCTGCTGACTCTATCTGAAGCCCAGGTATTAACTAAGGGGATGTGGGTAAAGCTCAAAGATAATTTCTTTATTGCTTTCTCCATTTAAAGATACCACAGAGTTGCCTAGATTGGAAATGACCTTTAAGATCACCGAGTCCAATCATTAACCTAACCCTGACAAGTCCTTGACCTGCACCACCTGTTAGATTGGACAGGAATAATTTTTGTACTGAAAGGTTTCTCAGGCATTGCAATAGGTGGTGAAGTCCCCATCCCTGGAGGTATTTGAGAGTCCTGCAGACATAACACTTTGGGGTAGGGTTTAGTCAAGGACTTGTCATTGTTAGGCTAATGATTGGACTCTAGGATCTTAAAGGTCTTTTCCAATCTAGGCAATTCTGTGGTATCTTTAAATGGAGAAGGCAAAAAAGAAACGATCTGTGAGCTTTACTCACATCCCCTTAGTTAATACCTGGCACAACTTGAGGCCGTTTCTTCTTGTCCCATCACTTATTACTTGGTTGAAGAGAGCAACCTCCACTTCTCTACAACCTCTTTTCAGACAGGTGGAGAGAGCCACTTTCTTACTGGAAGTGAGAAGATTCTTGAGCAATCCATTTTCCAGTCTGATGCAATGTCTCTAGACAGCCATTATTCTGCTGATGGCTTCATCATAACAACTATTAAGAAGCTCTCCAGGACATACCTGGTCCCTTTGCTCCTCCTTTTAAGATGCGCCCCAGTCTGAAGATGATGGCTCGCTCGTATTCCTTTATAATCTGCAACAAACAACTGGATGTCAGGCATCTGATGGATTCCAAACTAAGCATACACAAGTCTAGGACAGTCTGAAGTCTCAAACATTAGCATACATTACATTTTATTGCCATACTGGCTGCTTTTGAGAATTTTAGCTTAAACTTTATGGTCAAAAAGTAAACAGCGAAAGGAACAATCAGGACAACACTGCACCAGAAATACTCTCCAGCCTGTGGCACCACCTATCCACAGCAGAGGCAACTGCACAACGTCTGGGCAGGAACAAGGCTAGAAGCAGCAGCCATTGGGAATTATCCCAGCAACAACAAAATAAAGTGTAGTAGAGGAGACCCAGCAGGGATTTTTCCAGCTCTAATTCTGATGGGGTCTGTTAGCCAAAACAAAGCAGGAATTATTTCCTCTGGTCTGGAGACTGAAAACATCAAGCCCAAGCTGATCACAGATGACACAGTCTCTAGAAATCTGTCACATACAGCCACCCAGATGTATGCACTTAAGATATTTATATACACAGAATTAATATTTACACATATACATCTATAGGGAGAGATCTCCTTAAAAAGAACATAAAAATTGAAGCCTAAAATATCACCAGCACTCTTGCAATTATTGTGATCTTCTAAACTAGCTAATACATACTAATACATACTAATAACATACTAATACTAATAACATACTAATACTAATAACATACTAATACTAATACTAATAACATCTGAGGGGATGTAGTAAAGATCACAGTATCACAGTATCACTTAGGTTGGAAAGGACCTCGAGGATCATCGAGTCCAACCTATCAACACAGACCTCATGACTAGACCATGGCACCAAGTGCCACGTCCAATCTCCTCTTGAACACCTCCAGGGTCGATGACTCAACCACCTCCCCGGGCAACCCGTTCCAATGATGAACGACTCACTCGGTGGAGAACTTCCTCCTCACCTCGAGTCTAAACCTCCCCTGGCGCAGCTTGAGACTGTGTCCCCTTGTTCTGGTGCTGGTTGCCTGGGAGAAGAGGCCAACCCCCTCCTGGCTACAACCACCTTTCAGGTAGTTGTAGAGGGCAATGAGGTCACCCCTGAGCCTCCTCTTCTCCAGGCTAAACAATCCCAGCTCCCTCAGCCTCTCCTCACAGGGCTGTGCTCAAGGCCTCTCCCCAGCCTTGTTGCCCTTCTCTGGACACGTTCAAGTGTTTCGATGTCCTTCGTAAACTGAGGAGCCCAGAACTGGACACAGGACTCAAGGTGCAGCCTAACCAAAGCAGAGTACAGGGGCACAATGACCTCCCTGCTCCTGCTGGCCACACTATTCCTAATGCAGGCCAGGAAAGATGACAATATAAATATCATTTTGACCAAATCCTGAATGTGTGTGTGTCCCCCCCCAACTTTGTTTTTTTTTGGTTTGAAGGTTAAAGCATTGAAGTGTTTGGATCTGCTATATACTGTCTGCTAGAGTTCAAGAAAGAACAGAGTTAGATTAGAATAAATAGAGAACAACCACCACCAGGAAGCATCTGCAGTGCTTAAAGTTTTAAGGCAAATTAGCAGTGAATGATTTTACCTTGATGCACATCCAAATTGATACAGGAAATGTAATAATAGTGAAAAACAGGGAAGTGATCACCAGGATCCATCCACACAAACCAAGGCCAGTATCAACATCATCTGCAAGAAAAGAGCAGAAATCTTCAGGTTTTCAAAGCCACAAGTGCCTGTTAAAGCAAGTGCCTACTGCATAGGTTGATTATTCCTTGCAATAAGCTATTGTTAACACCACTTATCTGGCCAAGCTCATTAGATTTAGAAGATAAGTCAAATGAAATGCCAAATTCTAGTCTAGTCACTGGTCTCCAGAAGATGCCCCAGCTGAGGGCAGGATGCAGTTCAAGTACCATTTGTGCAAAGTGAAGTATGGTAACATTCAAGTGTAGACTCCAGGCACCTCTCTCTTCCCCAGTTTTCTCTAGTAGAATGATGAACTGGCAGCAGCAGAAATCCTTTCTTTTATTGTCTGAGGAAGTCAGAGCAACATGTGCTTAGGGAGTGAAATGCAAATACCCCACAACTTATCAACTCTAGTGCCAGGACATTTCGAATTTGGGTTATTTCCCAGCTGCCCTAGGTGCAGATCTAAGAAAAGCACAATTCTCAGAATTGTTGCAGCTAGGAAGTAGGTTAAGATGCAGTACAAGATTTAGCTGGACATGAAATAAAGTCTCTATAAAGCACTTCTTGGCCAACGACTTAGAAAACAAACCTGATAGTTCTCTGTCATGGAACAACATCAAGTGAAGGTATTTCCAGAATCAGCAAGTAACAAGAGGTAGTGGTTTCAAAGACTACACAACTAAAAACAGCCATGCACCATGATGAGCTGTGGACATGCTTGGAAGCATTCAGCAAGCTACAGGAAGTTTCTGATCCTGCCAGCTAAGCCTCCTTAACAGGCTGCCAAGAGCCCACTGCCAAGCAGGGATATCCCAGGGTGAAACCTAGCACTCTCAACCACCATGTTCCTGCTGTGGAGATACTGATTCAGCTTTCTCATTCCATCCTGTAAAAAGCCCAAAGCACCCAGTGCAAGAAGTACTCACAAAGCTTAGAAAAACGGTTCTCACAGGTGAAAGGATGTTGCTTTGGGGCCACACTTCCCTATTTTGCTAACTGTAAAAACCCTTACAGTGATGCAAATACACAAACCTTGTCCTAACTTGGTCAATGCTCCAGAAACTTGAAGGACTTGAGTCCTCTGATCTAACAGACTGCACTCAGCAGCTTGTTTTGAAAGAAATAACCTAGAAGTTTTAGTTTAGTTCTACCTGGAATTACACAACAAATTGTCTGTATTCACCAAACACTACTACAATACCATTTCTACAACTGGTCAATTACAAGAATTGAGTCTCCAAGTCTCTACCACGAAGTTATTTTAAGCAGAACCCATTTTATTATAAAGCAAAATCTTGATTTTGAAAGTGATCCATTGATTTTAACAACTCCAGATACATCAGTAAGGCTTTTATTGTGCCCACAAGTGAAATCAGCATTAGGAGGGCATGCAATGGGTAGGGGGAAGTGAGAGATATCAGTCATTAGGTATCACTAGCCTTGGACCTGAGGAAGAGTGAGTACAGTATATGGTTTGCATTTTAGACCCACAATATTTGACTAAAGTCACAGAAGTCAGCAAAATCACTGGGAGCTAATATTGACATTTCCAGTCTCATTGCACTGGCTGTGGATCTCAGCACTACACCTTTAAGGTGAGGTAGAATATGGAGGTGGTAGAGACTAAGCCATATTTGTCTCACACAGCATCTTGAGCTTTATGAAGTTACTCAAAGCTTCTGAAGCCATTGCCCAACTTATCAGTAATTTGTATCCCTGTCACATGCCAGTGCAATAACCCTCAAGGACAACTCATTTAATGCATCACTTTAAAGTTCATCAATGGAAAGTTTTCTAAAGGCATCCCCACTCCCTGGTTTATTACTAGAAAGCAGAAATAGCAGATTAAAGGAGTAATAGCCAGGCTGCCTGTGAAAGTCAAGGAAATGCATCACCTGCATGTGTCACTATGAAGCAACATCTGTAAACTCATTAGTGACAGGAACATTACCTTTCATTTCCCAACGTGGTATTAGTCAGCCTAAAACCACAAGAAGTAGTCACAATCTACACCGACAGTTACTTAATAACTTAAAGGAGCTGAGGGTCCTGCTTCAGCCCTGCTCAACGGTTTAGCATTAAGTCTTTGCTCCCACCCAGCTATTTGCTCTGACCAGAACTGCAGCATGAAGGAAAAAATGATACATTTTGACATGGATAATCCATGTTTAATTTCCCTGTTCAATGTGAAGGCAGAAGTCACAACTCAAATAGTGTAAAATTCCAAGATTCAGTAAGATCACACTTCATTTAGCAACACCAGTTGTCCCATCATGTGGTGTATTTCACAATGGAAAAAGCCAGAGAGATGCTGTCTTGTGAAGAGCTGTATGAAATCCAACAAACATCCTTGGCATTTATGGAAAGAACTTTCTCATTGCAAGTTTTGAACATCTCATTTATGGGACTTGGATAACTTCATTAACAGGCCAGTCTTGCCAGGTTTCTCAGCCAGGCTCACTGATGCTGGATTCTAGACAGCAGCCAGTTCCACAGCACTGCAATGAAACTGACAGAGGGGGCACAGGTGGAACAAGCAGCCTCGGATGCAGCTCTTGCAGATAAGGTACAACCCTGCCTACCCAACGGGCTGAGAAAAAGATTTTACACTACATGAAGTGCTGGCTACAGCAGACCACCTCCCAGCCCTCCTCACCCATCACACATGTGCACCTTTTAACACAGATAAAACTTATCTTTGGGCAGGCAGTGTCAACAAACAGCTCCAAAAGATAGAATTATCACTAGCTCCCCACAAAACAACTACAGGGCTTCCTAAAACAGCCAGTGTATTTTGTGATCCAGAGGCAAAGGGAGAAGTTTGGGTTTTCTTAGCTGCACCCGCAGCATTTAAGATTAGCTAAGACGAATACAGTAAGAAATAAGGGAAAAGAATTTTGTAGTGAAGAGTTCTGCCTAGGAACTCTAAATAACCAGAGTTTGCTTCTCCCTAAGCCAGAGTCCCCATGTGACATTTCTGACTGTTGTATGATCAAACTCCAAGAGGAGAAAAGCAATTTACTGCTCCCAAACCAAAATCTTGCTCATCCCACAGATGCCTGATCATTAACTGCTGGGGATCTATATTTCAATATTAATATACTTTAATGTATGCAGCTGCTGGAAAAGCAATGTAATGGCTTCAAAAAAAGGGATGCCACCAACAGCTCTGAGGACGTGGAAAACACACAGAAAATGCTACATTTTCTCCACTGTTGAAGGCTGACCACGATTTTACAGGTGCTGTGACCTGCAGAGACAATGCCAAGTAGATACAGTCATGAAAGCAAGACTATTTAGTAGCAGTTGCAATAAAATAATCAAACTGCAGGGTAATTAGTAATCATAGAATCAATAAGGTTGGAAGAGACCTCAAAGATCATCAAGTCCAACCTGTCACCCAAGACTTCATGACTACTAAACCATCACAGGACTAATTTACACTAAGAAATAATATTCTTTAATGACTAAGACATGACCTCCACTTCAGCTACTCTGTTGGCCATGAAATAGATGCCTCACATGCCAGAGCAAGCCCAACACCACCATCTCTACCCATTCCACTGGGATTTTCTTATAAGGTAAAGAACACTTTAGCCCACACCTTGAATTCTAAGACTGTTTGTTGGTGTGCAAATCAAGGCAACCTATCAAAAATGCAAACATTCTTGAGCAATTGTGCAACTTGAAAGTTCCTTCACTGCAGCAGAGCTGCTTCTTTAGCACTCCTGCCTGACTTCTTGTGTGAGCTTTGGTATTTAAAGCTATACGTATCAATTTACAAACAAAGACATTTCTTGGTTTATTTCCTTCCCTTGTAGAAAGGCATCTATTATTTCATTACAAGATGGACCTCCACCCATCCTGTTTCTTCAGCAGCTCACACATCTTCTATGGCACTGAGTGCCATATACAGTAACTCCAGATACTCCACTTTGTTCCCTCTCCACTGATTTCCTAAAGAACCAAACTCTTTAGACTCTCTCATATCTCTCCATCTCTCTTCTTGAGACACTCTTGTTCTTTTATTAGCACACTATTAAAACCTCACACCTGGAATTTAATCAGAGGAGTCTCATTTGGGGACAGTCTCCAACAGATTGCATATTTCTTTAAGAAATAAACATGGAAAAAGAACATTAAAAAATACTCTAATTAAATCAGCCTTCCATCCCTCTAAGGCTGACTGGAGCTGTTACTTTAGCAAGAAATTATCATTTAAATCATCAAACACTATTAACAATTCATAAACACTTAGTGCTGGAGGGGAAGCTCTCATTACTGCATGGGGTGCGGCATGCACTCCACTTGTGATTTATTTTCTTCTGCAAAGCCTACACAGCCTGAACAAGGACATCACTGTCAAAGTGCAAAACTGCGCCAGACTCCTTGGTACCATGAGAGAAGGGGACATGCTCCCTTAGCTGTGCCAACAACCTGCCAGATTTGAACCAAAATGCATGTAGGTGATCAACTGGACTGAGCACAAGGCAACCAATATCAGAGATCTCCACTTTCACACTACTTGGTCAAATTAGGGATAGTCTGAAAATGACTGAAGAGTGTTGCTCTACCACAGTCATTCATCTGCTTGCTAATTAGCAAACAATCAAGGAAGTCTTTTCAGATGCCTCTGAAAGCATTTCACACAGGAAACAGCCAAATTTCATAGTTTCATAGTTTCATTCAGGGTTGGACGGGACCACAAGGATCATCTAGTTCCAACCCCCCTGCCATGGGCAGGGACACCCCACACTACATCAGGCTGGCCAGAGCCTCATCCAGCCTGCTCTTAAACACCCCCAGGGACGGGGCCTCGACCACCTCCCTGGACAACCCATTCCAGGGTTTCACCACTCTCATGGTGAAGAACTTCCTCCTCACATCTAGCCTGAATCTCCCCACCTCCAGCTTCATTCCATTCCCCCTAGTCCCCCTAGTTAGATCTAATAACCAAAATCATGACTAATACCATTCATTCTGTAGATACTCTATTGTGGAAAAAAATTAGCCAGCTTTAGCCTCCAAATCACCACATCACAAAGTGAGTACAGAAGAAACAATCTCAGGGGCACGTAGAGTGGAAGGCTCACTAAGTCCCAGAGAAGGGAGTGAGCACTGTTAAGTATTAATATCTAACACAGAATGAAATGGAGATCCCCTCCTAGGATACAAGAATTAGCATGTGCCATGAGGCCCAAATAGATCTACAGTTATTTATACTCCCACTCCAATTACCCAGCCAAAGCTTTCGTACATAGTGATTGTATAAATACATTTCCTTCTCCAGTTGCAAATGATGAGACCCTAAAATAAGTCATGGCTTTTCTGCAGCCTGTCTCCGAGCAACACAGTTCAGAGCAGAGCACTCCAGCTCCCTGTGACAGAAACTGTCAGTTTCAGTGCCTCACCTCCTAAACTTGCTGACCCGGGTTACACTCACATCTCCTAATAAAAACGCCAGAACGATACCAAGGAGTGAAAACTAACTACAGCTTCCTTGTCCCATTTGAAGAAATACAGCTGATATTGATCACTTCCTCCAGTCGCACATATCTAAGCTGAAAAGCACCAGCGGTGCAAACAACCAGTCCCCAACTTCGCTTTGTTCTCCTTTACCGGTGCGATGCCTCCGGGATTACTTCTGTTGACTGCTCGGAACTACAGGTGTAGCTTTCCCCTTAGCGACCCGAGTTACCGCACAGGGAAACAGCACACACATAAAAAACCCAAATTGCGCAAGCGGGGCCAGCTCCCGGCGCCGCTGTCACCTCCCCGAGCGCGGGTTTCCCGAGCTACGAAGCGGGACGGGCGGCTGCGGGGCTGCACCGCGCTCTTCTCGCCGCCCTTAGCCGGGGACGCCGCCGAGAGGCTGTCTGGGGCCGTGCCGGGGGTGAAGGGGCGGGGGGGGGGGGGGGGGCAGCCGCGAGCTGGGGGCTGCGGCAGGCGGCAAGACAGAACCGCATCCCGCTCCTTCCGAGGGACTGACTTCGGCGAAGGATCCGCAAACTTTCCTCGGCGACTAAATGCAAGAGTGATCAAAACCGAAAGAGAAAACCAGAGCGCGACAGGGAAACGCCCCGGGCTCGGAGTCGGCGGGGAGCGACCGCCTGAGGGGCCACATCCCAGATGTCACTTGGGGAGAGCCTCCTCCGCTCCCCCAGTTTCCCGTACCTGGGTTACCTTGGGTCCGCCGGCCCTTCGCCGTTATCCCCGCTTCGTGATCCGCCATGGTCGATGCCGCGGTCCCCTCTCTGCTGCTTCACCACCAGCCCGCGGCCCTCTAGTCCCGCGCGCGCGCCCCGCCCCGCCAGGCCCAGCCCAGCCAGGCCCCGCCCCGCGAGGCCGGGGTGCGGCCGGGGCACGCCCGCGGGCCCCGCGTGCGCCCCCCGCCCTCTGCGAGTCGCAACTGGTTTAGACTGGAAGGGGCTCTAGAGACGTCTGGCTCTAGCCCCCCGCCCCCTGCGAGTCGCAACTGGTTTAGACTGGAAGGGGCTCTAGAGACGTCTGGCTCTAGCCCCCCGCCCAGGGCAGGGACACCTTCCCCTGATCCAGGCTGCGCAAGACCTCATCCAACCTGGCCTTGAACACCTCCAGGGAAGGTGCATCCGCAGCCTCCCTGGGCAATCTGTTCCAGTGCCTCACCACCCTCACTAGAAAGAATGTCTTCCTAATCTCCAGTCTAAGTCTTCCCTCCTCAAGCTTAAAGCCATTCCTTCTTGTCCTGTCACTACAAGGCCTTGCAAAAAGTCCCTTCAGAGAGCAGAGCAGAGAGGCAGAACCAGCTCCCTCATCCTGCTGGTCACTCTTCTTTTGATGCAGCCCAGCACACAGCTGCCCCCTGGGCTGCCAGCGACCACTGCCAGCGCACGGTGAGTTTCTTATCAACTGACACCCCCAAGTCCTTCTCCTCAAGACTGCTCTTGAACCACTCCTCACCCTGCCTGTATTTGTGTTCAATGTTGCCCTGACCCACGTACAGGACCTTTCATTTGGCCTTGTTTCAACATGGCATGGCCCCACCTCTCAAGTCTGTCTGGATGGATCCCTTCCCTCCAGCACGTCAGCCAGACCACACAGCTTGATGTCATCCACAGCCTTGCTGAGGGTGCCTCACTCCCACTGTCCATATCACTGACAAAGATGTTAAACAGCACTGGTCCCAGTACCGACCCCTGAGGGATGACACTTGTCACTGGTCTCCATTGGGACATTGAACCTTTGATCTCAACTCTCAGAGAGCAGCTATCCAGGCAATTTCTTATCTAGCAAGTGGATAAGGAATCCCTGCTGTTCAGAATTTCCTTGTCAGTTTCAGATAAAGTTTCAGCAAAGTTTCACTTTGCTTCCTGACTTGTTGCAGGACACTCATGCCTTTTTCACAGTATCACAGTATCACAGTATCACTTAGGTTGGAAAGGACCTCGAGGATCATCGAGTCCAACCTATCAACACACACCCCATGACTAGACCATGGCACCAAGTGCCACATCCAATCTCCCCTTGAACACCTCCAGGGTCGATGACTCAACCACCTCCCTGGGCAACCCGTTCCAATGACGAATGACTCGCTCAGTGAAGAACTTCCTCCTCACCTCGAGTCTAAACCTCCCCTGGCGCAGCTTGAGACTGTGTCCTCTTGTTCTGGTGCTGCTTGCCTGGGAGAAGAGAGCAACCCCTTCCTGGCTACAACCACCCTTCAGGTAGTTGTAGAGGGCAATGAGGTCACCCCTGAGCCTCCTCTTCTCCAGGCTAAACAATCCCAGCTCCCTCAGCCTCTCCTCATAGGGCTGTGCTCAAGGCCTCTCACCAGCCTTGTTGCCCTTCTCTGGACACGCTCAAGTGTTTCGATGTCCTTCTTAAACTGAGGGGCCCAGAACTGGACACAGTACTCAAGGTGTGGCCTAACCAATGCAGAGTACAGGGGCACAATGACCTCCCTGCTCCTGCTGGCCACACTATTCCTAATGCAGGCCAGGATGCTATTGGCCCTCTTGGCCACCTGGGCACACTGCTGGCTCATATTCAGGCGGCTGTCGATCAGCACCCCCAGGTCCCTCTCTGTCTGGGAGCTCTCATCCACTCCGACCCCAGCCTATAGCTCTGCATGGGATTGCCGTAGCCAAGTCCCCACAGCTGTGATCTCTGCTGCTTTTCTATAAGGTTCGTCCCACAGAAACTCGCGTATCGTTACACGTGCAGTCATTACATACCAGGTGTCCTAAAGATTGCCATATCTGAATAAAGTTCCAGGGCTGAATTCCATGTGAGGCTAGATTAGGAGGACTAGAGATGATTTATGGCTGGTCTTTGATTAGTGCACAAGGGGTTGGTAATTAATGAGCAGGTAAAGAGGCACGTGAAAATATATTTACCACATTAAATGGCTGTGCTGATAGTGTGCAATTGTTGGCTTCTTTGTAAAACATAATACAGCCCATGAATGAAAAATGGTACCAGACTGGTAGAATACACAGGCCTTTACTTTCAGTGTTGGTATTATTCTGTGGTTAGACTCCTCCTCAGAGACTGTCTGAATTGTGCTTTTCATTGTGTACCAAGAGGAGTAAACTTTTTGATGAAGCAGCACGATTGACTGAGGAGAATGTAAGTGTGAGCAGAGTGCTGAAGTGTTGAAATGTAGACCTGTTTCTTGAAGTCTCCAAGTGATATGAGGAACATCAGTTGCTATTAATTAATTTATGAGGACTGAGACCTGATATTAGTAACTCCTCAATATGTTTTGTTCTGTTGTCTGTAGTTTTGTGTGATTTTACCTGTAGTCTTGCATAGTGAATCTGAACATCTTTGTAGGCCACATCTTTATTGATTGAGTAGGTGCAGTGGTCCCACCAGCAGCAGTTTTGCCAGCCTGCTAAAATGTCTTAAGCATGAGCAGAGCAATTGATAATGGGCATAAAGTGATTTGATTGACAGCTTCTCTGAAATTCATCATGTCTCTTTCCATTTCCCTCCCAGGCAAAACATCCATAAGAAAGACAGAAGTGAGGACAGAAGTGTCCACAACTGCTGTGTAAATTTCACAGGAGAGGCTACCCTGAAACAGGTAAGTGGAAGTGAGAACCTTTGAGCTCTCCAAATGAGAACTGCTGAGGAAATGTTCTTTCATAGGCTCTAGCTGTCATCCCAGTACAGCTCTCCAATGCCATGAGGCAGCTTGCAGTGTGATATGTTATTTAACTGTGAGTAGTAAATATCATGATGTAATTAAATTAGAATTAATGGGATTCCAGACCTTAGGGCCTTCTGGAAAGCTTGGAGGAAGGAAGCATGTGCTTGAAATGGGAGCAAGAGGTTCTGTGAAATGAGGAGTGGATAAGCTAGA
The DNA here is from genome assembly GCF_026170545.1 of Melanerpes formicivorus. NCBI lineage: Eukaryota > Metazoa > Chordata > Aves > Piciformes > Picidae > Melanerpes > Melanerpes formicivorus. The sequence goes on along the minus strand of NW_027142385.1, from coordinate 5,916,872 downwards.
GGGAACCCTTGTCACCCATAACAAATTTGGCACTAGAAAAATCGAGCATCAAGAAAGGTACTGCACTGGTTTGTCTTTTTCTCAGCAAAGAGGAAGCAGCACCTGTTCATCTAAGTAAAACCAGAACAGGCAGTGAAGACCTTTATCATCCAAAGCTGCAGTATTTCAGCAGTGTGCTTCTGTACAAATGTATGATGGCATTTTACTGGAAAAGGAGGCGGCCTTCTATCTAATTTTAGATGGCACTCATTCCATTTATTTTTCCGGGATTGGGTATTTGCCAGTAGGGCCAGAAAAGCCCCAGGGCAGGGCGGGCAGGGAGCTCCTTCTGCGGATTCCTGCTGCCATCTACTGTTCCCTCTTGGGTGCTTCGCACGGGTCGTTCCCAGGGCGTTAACCAGCACCTCTCCTTTCAACTACGTGAACTGAGTGATGGTATTGTGTTTTTTTAGTACTATTTTATTTTTTCCTTAAATACTGACATTACGAAAGGCGTCAGAACCAGTAAGAGGTCGCTGTTGTAACTCAGAAGTCACGACCCAGCGTGCCTTGCCTCTCTGAGTCTGAGAGAGTTAAATCAGATGCATTCTGCAGTCTGTGAAGGCTTGTGAAATACTAACAGATTGAGTATGAAAGGAGGGGAAAAAAAAATGATCACTTTTATTGACTAATAATATCTGAGTGTCCTCTCATTCTAATTTTAGTTTCATAAAAAGAAAGGGAATGACAATTCTATTTTGGTCTGGCTAGACGGTAACAGTGCACTTGAAAATTGATTTATTAACCTCTAGGCCTTATGAAGAGAAACAACTCATTGGGGTTTGCCTTTACCACTTACATAAGTCAATTTGATTTGAAATATTCAGCTCTGGTCGACAAGACCTCCTCAGTATTACTCAGTACTAAAGTCTGAGTTTATTTAATGTTTCCTTAAATTCTGATGTGACTGGTAGGCAGGTTTAGAGACTCGTGTGAAGTGTATCAGCCTTGAAAACCCCTGTTCTGTTTCTTTTGTGGGCAGTGGCTGCAGCATTCTGTTACCTCTCATTCTGTTACCACTTCACTGTCAGTGTAGTTATTTCCCATGTGTTCTTTATCAACCTGTGATATTTTAACCTGAAGTAGCTGTGACTGAGATCCAGCACTGCCGTTAGATGTCAGCGCGATGTCAACCACAAGGACTAGCAGGGACAGTCTTGTTTGAAACATATGGATTTTTGTCACCTCAGTCTTTATTTAAAACCCCTTTCTCATAGTTAATTACTTTGTAGTCCATAATGATTATAGAATGATATCAAAGGCTATTCCTGAAACTCTCTTTACCTTAAACTGTCATTACCTTAAAAAGTTGCCGGGTGTAAAATGTTTGGCTTCTGAATCCCATTTGGAACTGCTTGTACTGTACTGAATTTGATGTGGAACTTCAGCTGCCCACAAGCTCTTCTGAACTCAGTGTTACATGCTGACAGCTTTCCACAGGAGTCCTGTGTGACAGTTTGGTCACAAGATGTGTTATTGTGCTTTATTTTATTGTGCTTTGCACAATTTACAATAAGCTTTAAGAGACTCCTACAGCCTAGAGAAGACTCAGGGGGGACCTTAAAGCTGCCTTCCAGTACCTGAAGGAATACTCCAGGAAGGCTGCAGATGGATTTTCCATGAGGGTGTCTAGCAATAGGACAAGGGGGAATGGTTTGAAGCTGAAGGAGAGCAGGGTTAGATGGGAGCTTAGGAAGAAGTTCTTCAGTACGAGGGTGGTGAGACTCTGAAATAGGCTGCCCAGGGGAGGTTGTGGATGCTTCCTCCCTGAAGGTGTTCAAGGCCAGGCTGGATGAGGCCTTGAGCAGCCAAGTCTAGTTGAAGGGTGTCCTTGCCCATGGCAGGGAGGTTGGAGTAGATGAGGTCTCTGAGGTCCCTTCCAACCTAAGCCATTCCATGATTCTATTTTCCAGTGAAGTTTACCATCCAGAGTTTTTAAGGGTGAACTTAATTTTGTTAGGACATCCACTATATTCTGACTATATATATGTACATTTTGTTGAATTTTGAACTGGAGCTATGTCTCTGGAGGACTGGCTTACTCAACATTATACATTTGCAGTAGGTCTGTCTATGTATATATATTAGTTTTACTCTGAAAAACCAGGGCTTTGAATCAGTTTCTCCTAAAACATCTCAAAGTAATCAAAACCAGAATGCTACTTCAGCAAACATTTCCCACGTTGGGGAAGTCTGCATTTCATTGAGTTGCCTATTTTTATATCATGGGATTATTTGCTGTCAGGGGAAAAAAGAAGATGTGTATGCTGGAATTGGTACTCCCCCAAATAGGAATGCTTTAAAAGCAAGTTTCTTTGCATCCTGTAGAGAGTGATTTCTCCCACATTAAGATGCATTGTTTCAAATATCTTTGGAGCCTGGGAGGTTCATTGTTGTTTACACTTACAGAACACATATAAAAGACCAGCCAGAGCAAAGCCTGTCCTGAGGGAAGCCCAAGTCCTTGTGTTTGCTGTACAGCTCTACAGCAGGCTGTCTCTCCAGTGGGTTGCTGCTGGTGGGGACATCTGAGCTTTGAATCAAATAAGTATGTAAGATAACATACTATTGGTGGTGTTTTTCCCCTGACCTAGCATGCTTCTGATATTAAAAATAGAAAGAAAATCTGGTCAAATTTTCAGCAAATTATTTTACTGCCAAACTCTGTACAAGCACTGGATGTATTTTAAAATCTAGCAAATTCTACAGAACTGCCTCCTTTAAACTCTCCCATACATGCTGTTAAGGGATATTAAGGTCCACAAACACAAATCAAAGTCAAATTAAACTGTCTCTGCTGCTGGTATTTGCCTACAGAGAATATATTGGAAAGATTTTTTTTTTTTTCTGAAGTCTTTCTTATGATTCAGGGAGGGAGAGGAGTGGGTTCTCAGGACTTGTTAGCAGTCCAAGATCTCCTGTCAGGGTGATCTGGTGCTCCCCATGCCACGCTCTTCTCATCCTTTGGCTGGGTATAGTGGGGAAAGGGGTGCAGGAAGCAGCTTGGTTGGCATTGTGTTGAACTTCCCCTTCAGAAGGAGCTGCCAGGATGGGAAAAAAGGAAGGAAGGAAGGAAGGAAGGAAGGAAGGAAGGAAGGAAGGAAGGAAGGAAGGAAGGAAGGAAGGAAGGAAGGAAGGAAGGAAGGAAGGAAGGAAGGAAGGGAGAGAGAGAGGGAGGAAGGGAGGGAGGGAGGGAGGAAGGGAAGGAAGGGAGGGAGGGAGGGAGGAAGGGAGGGAGGGAGGAAGGAAGGGAGGGAGGGAGGAAAGGAAGGGAAGGAGGGAGGAAAGGAAGGGAGGGAGGAAGGAAGGGAGGAAGGAAGGGAGGGAGGGAGGAAAGGAAGGGAGGGAGGAAGGAAAGGAAGGGAGGGAGGAAAGGAAGGGAGGAAGGAAGGGAGGAAGGAAGGGAGGAAGGAAGGAAGGAAGGAAGGGAGAGAGAGAGAGAGGGAGGAAGGGAGGGAGGGAGGAAGAAAAGGAAGGGAGGGAGGGAGGAAGGGAGGGAGGGAAGGGAGGGAGGAAGGAAGGGAGGAAGGAAGGAAGGAAGGAAGGAAGGAAGGAAGGAAGGAAGGAAGGGAGGGAGGGAGGAAAGGAAGGAAGGAAGGAAGGGAGGGAGGGAGGAAAGGAAGGGAGGAAGGAAGGAAGGAAGGAAGGGAGGGAGGAAAGGAAGGGAGGAAGGGAGGGAGGGAGGGAGGAAAGGGAGGGAGGAAGGGAGGGAGGGAGGAAGGAAGGGAGGAAGGAAGGAAGGAAGGGAGGGAGGGAGGAAAGGAAGGGAGGGAGGAAGGAAGGAAGGAAGGAAGGGAGGGAAGAAAGGAAGGGAGGAAGGAAGGAAGGAAGGAAGGGAGGGAGGAAAGGAAGGGAGGAAGGAAGGAAGGAAGGAAGGGAGGGAGGAAAGGAAGGGAGGAAAGGAAGGGAGGAAGGGAGGAAGGAAGGAAGGGAGGGAGGAAAGGAAGGGAGGAAGGAAGGAAGGAAGGGAGGGAGGAAAGGAAGGGAGGAAGGGAGGAAAGGAAGGGAGGAAGGGAGGAAGGGAGGAAGGGAGGAAGGAAGGAAGGAAGGAAGGAAGGAAGGAAGGAAGGAAGGAAGGAAGGAAGGAAGGAAGGAAGGAAGGAAGGAAGGAAGGAAGGAAGGAAGGAAGGAAGGAAGGAAGGAAGGAAGGAAGGAAGGAAGGAAGGAAGGAAGGAAGGAAAAGACAACAAATGTAGAAATGGATGTAACAGTTGCAAATTTCCCAGTGCTCTCAGACATGTTTCTCATGAAGCCTTTCTGCTATTCCCTCTGCCATTTCATATGCTAGTCATGTGCACAAAGGTTTTACTTGTCCTTTCTGGTCTTACCCAGAATCCAGCTGGCCAGGCAGTGCTCTTTTTGATTTTTCAATATAATGATTTCCTTGCTTCTGTAGATTTGGCAAAAGAGAAAACTTGTGTTTAACAAAACAGAATAAGCCTTGGGTCATGATAAAAAAAATAAATAAAATAAAATGTAGACCTACTAGAACAAGCCAAAGTCATCAAAGGTGATTTAAAGCAGCAAGGGAATGTCACTTTACTGTTCCAGAAGAAATCCTCCTGTCCTGTGTCACTCAAATTATAAGTTTGTCTCACTTCTGGGTAGCCTGGGGGTTTTAGCACTTGTAATGATTCCATCTCAAGAATCTTAGAGCAGAATTGCATTCCAGGGCAGTGGCATACTTGAGAAAATTAGTTGCAGAATAAGAGATTACATTACTGGAAGAAAAACCAAACAAACAGTATCACAGTATCACAGTATCACTTAGGTTGGAAAGGACCTCGAGGATCATCGAGTCCAACCTATCAACACAGACCCCATGACTAGACAATGGCACCAAGTGCCACATCCAATCTCCCCTTGAACGCCTCCAGGGTCGATGACTCAACCACCTCCCTGGGCAACCCGTTCCAATGACGAATTACTCGCTCGGTGAAGAACTTCCTCCTCACCTCAAGTCTAAACCTCCCCTGGCACAGCTTGAGACTGTGTCCTCTTGTTCTGGTGCTGGTTGCCTGGGAGAAGAGGCCAACCCCTTCCTGGCTACAACCACCCTTCAGGTAGTTGTAGAGGGCAATGAGGTCACCCCTGAGCCTCCTCTTCTCCAGGCTAAACAATCCCAGCTCCCTCAGCCTCTCCTCACAGGGCTTGTGCTCAAGGCCTCTCCCCAGCCTTGTTGCCCTTCTCTGGACACGCTCAAGTGTTTCGATGTCCTTCTTAAACTGAGGGGCCCAGAACTGGACACAGTACTCAAGGTGCAGCCTAACCAAAGTAGAGTACAGGGGCACAATGACCTCCCTGCTCCTGCTGGCCACACTATTCCTAATGCAGGCCAGGATGCTATTGGCCCTCCTGGCCACCTGGGCACACTGCTGGCTCATATTCAGGTGGCTGTCGATCAGCACCCCCAGGTCCCTCTCTGTTTGGGAGCTCTCAGCCACTCCGACCCCAGCCTGTAGCTCTGCCTGGGATTGCCGTAGCCAAAGTGCAGCACCTGGCACTTGGACTTGTTGAATGCCATCCCATTGGACTCTGCCCATCTGTCCAGTCGGTCGACATACCAATCAAAACCCAAACCATATATATATGTGTGTGTGTGTGTGTATTTGTGTATATATATGTATTTGTGTATTTAATAGTTCTGCATTTTCAAATAGAATAACTGTGTAAGATACTGAAAGTATCACAGGACAAACTGTGTCATCTAAATCTGATGACATAAGTGACAAAGCCTCCGAGGAGGTTTTCTGATGCAAATACATTTCTGGCAGCAGTGATTCCACTGCACTGAATTAATGAAAGAGCTGAAGGAAACTCTAAGGAAATAAAGACAAACATTTGTATTGCTTCACTTGTTACTGACAACGAAATTGGCTCTGAGCTGGGGGGTCCCTGGCAGTGGAGTGTGGCGAGTGGCATTAGTCACGTCAATAGCCTGCAAAACAGTGCCCGTGGTGGGATTTATCTTCCATGTTGACACAAGCTCCACCACTGACATGCAGGGAAAGTGCCAGGTCAGCTGTGGAGCTCCTTCAGGGTCGTTGTTATTATTTCTGAGCCTGTTGCCTGCTGGAAGGTGGTCTGTGAAATGCTTGTAAATCATCCATGGATCATGCAGGTGCCCATGGATATGCAGGATGAGAGCACTGTGGTGAGCCAAAACATGGTTTCCATAACATTTGTGTGCTTCTCTAGAGGGAAACACCTGTGGCAGCAGCAGGCAAAATGGAGTTTTGCGAGGGTTAGGCAGTCCTCAGGTTTAAAATACAGATTGGGTTTATACCTTTGGTAAGCACAGCATCATTCTTTGTTTACATGTAAACATACATCTTTAGAAGTATAGTCTATGTTTTTAACCAGACTATGCTTGTGTCAGAATGTTAGTTAAATGTCCCAGACCTGTGGTCATAATTTGCATGGCTTTGTTTTTTCCACAGTCAGGGTTCATGTGAGGCTCAGATATCTGTAAGAACCTTTGACAGGACATTTGAAGTGCAATTGGAACTTGACTGACAGATTTTACTAGATTACCAAACATGTTATTTTCCCTGACGCTCTCCCACCCCTGGCAGCTTTTGTTCTTCTGTTGCCCTTTTCTTTTCTCGGTGGGTTTCAATCAGTGAGGCTAACCTGTGCCTCAGAATCATCTTGCAATTAGAAATAGTCACACAGGTTTCCACAGACAAAAGCTTGTGTCTCGCTAGGACAATGACGACATAGTTCAGATACTGTCCTTTGACTTCAGGGAACATTAATTCTGCCGTGACAGGCTATGTGTGGGTGAAGGAAGTCACTGCCCCTTTTCCCTTCCTTTACCACTTCTCCACCTTGGAGATGCACTGTAATGATGAAGCTGAAAGCGAGAGGCTCCGGGTAACAGCAACACGTCTAGCTGGGCTTCCTTTCTTTAACAGAAGCACAAAAGACTGGGAGAGCAGTAAATAATGGAAGAGCTAATTGGTGGTTTTGATAATCTAGCATTAAGTAAAGCTGAAAGTTTATGAACAGGTTTGATAGAGAAATGGAGAGAGCCACGATGTGTTTCTATGGAAACTACAGTTTAAGGTTTTATCTGATGAGATTCTAAAAGAGTACAATCTGCCTCTTTTTTTTCTGTCTTCTTTTTTCTGCTTTGGGTAGACAGAGGATAAATACAGCAAAGTCAGGACTGCAGAGTGATCTTTGGAAAGATAGTTAATGAAGTGCTTCAGGATGAAAACTGCTGTAGAAATGTTAGGTGACATTTCTGTCTTAGTCACTGCCTTTAAAGATGAGATTTTTAGGACAGATTGCTGGTAAGAAGCTGCAGCTCAGCAGTCAGTGTATGGCTGTGTGGTTCCATTCAGCTGCTGCTGAGATATTTAATTATTTGTACTTAGTCTGAATGTGAGAGTGTGACACCTTGCTTGGAGCTGGTCAGGAGCTGTGAACATCTCCTGTTCACACCTCTGGTGATTCCCAGTCCCCGACTCATCCTGTTTCTGCTTTCCTCATTCTGCCCAGTCACCTGCTGGTAGGTATCTCCCCTGCCTTTCTGATCCACATTTCCCCAGACCAAGATTCCCACAGCTCTGGCAGCGGTCTCCAGAGTGTTTGCAGAGCAGAGGCTGGTTTGTGTGCTGAGCTGTGCTTTGTGTGGGTGCTGTGATGTGGCCACAGAGCTGTGATGACGAGGCAGGGTCTGCATGATTTATTCCTCACAGCACAAGTGCCGGTCAGAAATGAAAGCCACGACTCACTGAGCCACTGTGCTATTTCAGTCCCTGCTTTTATTCACTTTGATTTCACTTTCTTAATCAACATAGATCAGTTCACAGCCTCAGAATTCATTATGTACAATCTATTCAGCCTCACTTTCTACCAGATCTTTCAGCACTGCACAACAGAGACTGATCCTCACTTCATCAAGTTTTTGTTCCGAAGTCAGTGGCACCTCGTGCTAGCTGTGATTAATTCCTTCACAACTCCATGGGCCATACAAATCACTTCATTATGAAAATAGCACATGGTCATGTTTAAAATTGGTAGAGGCTGAGACATTTTCATCTTTGACAGTCTTCTAATATTGACTGTCAGAGGAAATGAAATAGCACACATATTTCTACTTTCATTCCAAGGAGGAAAAATACTGAATTAAGGCTACCTGAGCAGTCATAAATGCTGGCTCTCTCCTCACACAAAAGGAATCACATCCTCTGCACAACGGTGGTTTCTCACAAAGCAACAGATGGCTCCAGCAGCCATGAACAAAAGCCCTGGGACTTGACTCTCACCTTTTATATATGTTGCACCTTCTGTATGTATTGTGAGAGCTCAGTGCAGCAAGGTGTTTGTAGAGATTACAGCGGTGGAATAAAGACCTTCGGCATGCAGTCTGGGTATGAAGAAAACAGCTTGCTTCACTGTATTCCCCTTGTAGAGATGTGAGTAAATTATTAAACAGCCTGACCCAAAATGTAAGAGAAGCCTTTAAAATAAAGCATAAATTTAACATGTACCTCCCTGCCCTCTCCACCCCTCCCACTCCCACCCTCCCAACCCGAGTCTCAAATGGTGAAATAAGAACATATTACACACACCACAAGATTCTGTTTGTCTATAGGCAAATGGAATACTAGGAATCTTAGATGGACTCTTCTTGAGATTAGAAGACCATTGTTACCAATCTGGAACGCTGTAGGGAGTTTTGGAAGGCACTTTAAAAGGCTGTGTGTCTGTGATTTGTCACTTGTTTGTTACTGAGATAATTAAAGCCACTATTGTACCCACACACCGGGTCAGTAACCACTTACACTGTTTCACACTAAGTATAGATCCTCTTCTGAATTGGTGCTAGGAGCAATATAGGAAACAGTAGAAATTTGTTTCCAATTTAAGGATTTTTGTTTTTCTTCCCACCTCTTCAGAAAACTCAGAGGCACCTGCAAAATATTTCCTATTCCTTTGGCTCTTCATCTTTTATTGAACTATTTCACATTAGCTGCCAGTTTCCTGTGGGGGATGCATGAAGTACTGCTTCACAAGTATAATGTGGAAAATAATGTCGAGAGCACTGTTTCCAGCAGCAGCTACCAAGCAACTCTATAAAGTTCAGGATTTTTCATTCTGACACAACTTCTTGATACTGGAAATGAAATACTTTTGCTTTGACTAGCCTGATGTGTCATTTGAAACGGGCTGAGTACTGTGTACCGGGTGTTTAGAGCTCTAGCACGAAAGGAGTAACTAAAATGAGTTTAGATCATCTTAAAAATAGTGACAGTGGGTTAACAGGAGAGAAATTTACTGTCCCCATTGCACAAAAGCAAACAGAAATAAGCTGGTGCTAGCAGTCAAGTAATTATAAAATAATGGTATCACTTTAGCTCTATAAGACTGTTTAAGCTGACTGACTGAAAGTGTCCAGGTGGGGTCCTCCCCCTCTACTCAGCCCTGGTGAGACCCCACCTGGAGTACTGTGTCCAGTTCTGGAGCCCCTATTACAAGAGGGATGTGGAGGTGCTGGAACGTGTCCAGAGAAGGGCCACAAGGATGATCAGAGGGCTGGAGCACCTCTCCTATGAGGACAGACTGAAGGAGTTGGGGCTGTACAGTCTGCAGAAGAGAAGGCTCCGAGGTGACCTAATTGTCGCCTTCCAGTATCTGAAGGGGGCCTACAGGAAGGCTGGGGAAGGACTTCTCAGGATATCAGGTAGTGATAGGACTAGGGGGAATGGAATGAAGCTGGAGGTGGGGAGATTCAGGCTGGATGTGAGGAGGAGGTTCTTCACCATGAGAGTGGTGAAACCCTGGAATGGGTTGTCCAGGGAGGTGGTCGAGGCCCCGTCCCTGGGGGTGTTTAAGAGCAGGCTGGATGAGGCTCTGTCCAGCCTGATGTAGTGTGGGGTGTCCCTGCCCATGGCAGGGGGGTTGGAACTAGATGATCCTTGTGGTCCCTTCCAACCCTGAATGAAACTATGAAACTATGAAACTATGAAACTATGTCCCAGTGACATATTCACAGTTCAGAAGGGGAGAATGAACCCACAAGTATCCTGCACTTCTGCCCTTCACAGTTCCCCTCTCATTTCACTTCTGTGTGCGTTCTCCCCAGAATTTTGGATACAATGCAGAATTCTTGAAAGCTAAATTGCTGGTAGAGGGCTTGAAAGGGATTAATTATCACCATGCCAAGTTTTTCCTTCCCTGATTTATAACCTGATTGCAGAGACAGAGAGCTTAATCAGTACAGCATCCGATACGGTCGTGACGCCACTGAAGACTCCAGTAATTCTGGGGAAAGAAGAAAGCTAATTGCTAAGCCAGAAAGTATTGAAATCTGACCTAGCTAGACCATGGACAGTCCCAAAGATGCTTGTATTTTTCCACCCTCCTTTTCTTCCCATATCCTGTACCTACAAAAACTGTACCAGCTCATAAACATTCCCCTTTCCAGAGCCTGTCTGCTAAGTCTTTCCCTGCAATTTAATGCCCTTGATATGTTAAGATAGAGGGGAAAATCTGTCCCGTGAGGCAGCTGCTTTTCCAAAGTAATTTGCTCAATTACTTCTGCCAAATCAGTGAAAAAAAAAATCAATTAGACCAGAAGTGAGGATGAGTTATTTCATGGGAACTGGGGGAAGCACAAAGACAAATGGACAAGAGCAGCAAACAGCAGGATGGCTGGTTGTACAGTGAGATGTTTCATTGGTGTGCAAAGAGCAACAAGCCTCCTTATTCAGGTTTATCTAGACTGCATGAGGATACATCCTGTACCAGAGGATGCACACCTGCTGATAGAACCTGAGCAGGAAACCTGACATTTGTAGGAAAAGGACTTTTCTTTTAAATGAGACTTTGGAAGCTAGTCACTAAGGGCTTTTTCTTCTGGCAGTTCCAAGGGCTTTGTAGCTCTCCCATGGAAGAGAAGCCAGTGACAGATTGCTTGAGGGGAAAAGAAAAATGGGGAGTCCTAAACCTCATTAAAATGCTGTGGCTCATTCCAACATTTAAATAATCATTGCAGCAAATTTAAATGACTTTAGCAAGAGGAAATTCTCTGAATAATTATCTTTGACCTCCTAGCTTGGTAGGGTAGAAGAGGGAGTGGATGCTTCCAGGCAAAATGCAGATACAAATTGAAAAGCCTCCCTCAAACTCCTGCAGAGTTGTGACTTTTGCAAAAGCCAGAGTTACCTGCATCCACTGTTCAGTCCCTGCTGGGGAGACTGCCCACTGATTTAGGCAGTGGGAAGGGAGACAGTCCAAAGGGGGCTGAAGATAATCACCTGTTTTATACATACCTGTTCATTTTACAGCTTCATCTGACACTGGGAAAGGAGCAGAATGTGCCTGTCTGTCGTGGTGGCAGCAATTTCTCCCCACCCGGGTTTAGCCAGCAAGGCATGGATGCAGCAGTATGGAACAAAACCCTTTTCAGTCAGGGAGTGGAGCTTTTTGCTTTGGTCTTTATTCACTGTGTTCTGGGATTTCTGAGGCTGAGCAAAGTCTCCTGCATCCCCAGAGAGGTCAGCGTTATTATGCCCATTTTACAGGTGGTTAAAGAGGGAATCTGCATCGATTTCAGGCACGTACAGCAAATTACTATCAAGGTTGAATTAAGCAGGGGGTCACTGATTTTAATGATCCCTCATGCTTTACACCTAGCATCTCAGACTCTGCCTTGGGGTGGAGGGTGGAGTTCCTTAACATGTAAATCATCTGCTTTTACCTCTATATTTTAGGAATTGTATCCACACTATCAATATGGTTAACTGCAAGTCCTGACTGAGCTGAAATTGCGACAGTAATTCCAAGTATATTGTGTGCAGTATTACATAGTGGAACAGGAGGCTCAGAACACAATGTTTAACCCCATAGGGCCAGCAGCAACAGTATTTAGAAGGAAAACAGAAATAATTAAACCATTAGGGCCTCTGACTATCTAACTTGGTTGACAAGGTCTAACTGGTTGGACGATTAGATCGATTTGATGGCTATGTTTAAATTCCTAGATACAGCGTTGAACTTTTAAAGAGGATATTGATATATTTCATAAATCTCTCTAATAAAGCACAGTTTGGAGAAGCTTTTACTCAAGCTTTCTTTAGAGCTGTCAAGGCAGCTCTTTAGTCAATGACTTTTATTGCTTGCCTCTCTGCAATGTTTGTTGAGCAGCTGATTATCTGTAATAGAACAGTTTCTGGTACGCCATGCGAAAGAACTCTTTTACTTTTATTTCTACTGTTTTAGCTTCCTATTGAGTACATCTGTTCTTATTAGTCATAGCTAAAGTAACACAAGGGAGCCCCAAGAAGCTGTATAGATTTTGTTTTGAAGTTTCATGGCAGATCTATCGCTTTATGACTTCCCACTGGCCTGATATTTGCCATATTTTGAAAGTGGGTTTAGCAGGAAGCATCTTTTAGGATTATTACTGTTAATTATTTTACTTAGAGTAATAAGATGGTTTCTTCCTTTACAACATGAGAGAATTCTGGTGTATACATAAAGCACAACAGTCTGACTTCAGTGCTATTTTGGTATCTCATTTAGTTTATTTTCCAGTTGAACTAGATGAATTAGGAGCAATTATTTTGTGTATAACATGCAGTGGGGATGTTCCTGGGTTTCTCTGTATTCTCTCTTTCCTTGTATTTAACTTGCCTCTTACTGGACAAGGCCTGATTGCAGGAAGAAATCTCAATGGACCAGCAGAGGCCAGGAGGGAATGGGGCTGTGATTTCCATAAATGCAAGTGTAGAAGTCAATATAGAGGCACAGTTACAACAATCAGAATGAAAGCATAAAATAGTCCCTGACACCTTCAACATTCTGTGACATCTCTTTCTAAACCAGTGGCCTTTGTATTGTTTGAGTTCTAGCCATGAATAGTCCCACTATGCCTCACTGAGTTATCTTGCTGTGTCAAAGGGTTGATCTGACTGTGCTCTGGGTAGGAATATGACTGTCAGTGACATGCCTGTGCCCATAACACAGGATCTTGACTTGATAGTGAGATATATTAAGGTAATATGACTAACAGGTGCAATAGAGCCCTCTTAATCCATTTGGGTTTATCAGTGCCTCATGTCCCTTGGCCACAGAGATTTTACTACAGGCATTGTTACTACTTGCTAAGCAGTTGCTGCAAGTGTGCCCCAGTGGTGGATGAAACGATTCCACTGGAGCTCCTGTGTTGCATTCATTCTGCAAAATACTGCTGTGTTCTCTGGCTGACAGTGTGCTACTACAGCAGGTTGTACATTTACTTTACTATGTGCATACCCACTGGAATGGTGGTGTCATTAGCAGTATGGCATCTCACCAGCTCACTGCTTCTCTTCCAGGCTGCACACAGAAAACTGCATGCTCCTAGCAAAAGTCCATCCAGTTGCTAAATGGTTGTCCCTTACATATGTTCCACCTATTTTTTTTTCTTCCTGTTTTGATGCCCTATATTTAGGGAGTGGACTCTGCTATGGACATCTCTTACACAGCAGCTAAAGCTTCATTTCCTTCTAAGCCTGCAATCTATTTCCTAAATGACTATTTTTGTCTAATTTGCAAAAGAACTGAGGTCTTGTTCCTTGTTAAGTTGTTAGTAAAGCTCCCTCTGACTTTGGTTAGAAGGGAAGCAGCGGGGACAGTGGGTGAAATACCACTGCTGCTCTCTCCTTTCATCTAAAGGACTGTGCCTTAATGGGTTCCAAGCTTTCTCAGCTGAAGTCATCTAGCATTTGGAAGGAATTTATGTTTCTATTGCTTGCTGTATAGATTTTTTTCCTTTGACTTTTTCATGTAAGTTTAAAATCCCCTGGAAGTGGCTGAACAGTCTGTCCACAGAGATGCCTGCTACACTGAAGTAATTAAAGTTGTGCCAGTGTTTCCACTATAAAATGCATTTCTCCCAAGTTTTATTACACGGCTTCAGTAGTTTGTCCTTGTAAACAAAATGTACATTCAGACACAAATTGTTTTGAAACGTGTTTTAAGAGTCTGTTTGCAGATTTTTGAGCTATAACACACTGGGGAGAGACCTGAGCAGTCAGCTGGCTTCTGGCATTCATAAATCACCAAGAAATGTACTATTTTTTCTTAGTCAAATGGTGCAACTTGTACCTAATGAGCCTCACTGCCAGTGGGGATGTTAGGCTTAATATCTCTTTCTACTGTGATTGCAGAGAAACATAAAAAATGGGAAACATTCACATGGACTTTCAGCCCTTGTGCCTCCTGAAGCAGGAGGCATACCAGGAGGTACTTTAAACTACCTTATGAGTTTCTTTCCCCTAGCACACTCAAAAATCAGAGTTCAATACACGTTTTCCAGTTCAGATTTTGCAGCTGATGTTTTTTGCTTTGCTGATGGTGCAATCAAATTTTCAACTACTTCCTTCCAGCAATCTGCAGAAGGTCTAATAATCCCCACCCAGGATTAAATGTGCCCGATTCCTATTCAGTAAAGTGCTTACAAGGAACGTGTTCCTACCACTATGAGAAGCTCTCTTGGCTCTGGGCACTTCTGCAGGGAGCTATTTTGCCCTGCTTGAGTGAGAGCAGTTCCTCTTTACCACTGGCAACACACATTCGTGCTCCAAACTGTACTGGCAGTCTCCCTGTATGGTTTGCCAAGTACTCTAACCTCTAACAAGAAATCACTGTGTACTTACTCCTTCTTTGCTGGAGTTCCACAACAGTTTGGTTCCATTCATGCATTCAACTTTTACTGCTATGCACAGGTTAAAAATTATGTCTAGGCTTAGTCAGCTGTGGAGCATGGGACCAGCTGATCAGAAGTTAGACAAATCTGATACTATTTTCCATCATTTTCAAATGGAGAATTCAGCTTTTCTTTAGTCATTTTAAAGAAGTATAAAATAGATGCTCCATGTTTGCATCTGGCATTCACCAAGTCCAGTCTTCAGGTTTTCATTACTCACATGTTGTGAGACAAGGTTTTTCACCTGCAGCACAGGCAAAGTGCTGGGAGACCCTGGTAAGCTGCTGTTCCCCAGGGCTGCACACTTCCATGTGAATTTCCCACATTCTGTTCAACACCACTAGCTCCTCAGAGGGAGACATTGGGTTTGACTGTAGTGACAGTAGGTGGATTTCTCCTCTGCTGAATGTGCAGTGATCTGTATATCAAGGAGAGGGACTTCTCATAAGGGTGTCTAATGATAGGAAAAGAGGGAATGGTTTTAAGCTGAGGGAGAGTAGGGTTAGCCTGGCTCTTAGGAAGAAGTTCTTCATTACGAGGGTGGTGAGACTCTGCAGTAGGCTGCCCAGGGAGGTTGTGGATGCTTTCTCTCTGGGGGTGTTTAATACCAGGTTGGATGAGGCCTTGAACAGCCAAGTCTAGTGGAAAGGCACCCCTGCCAATAGTGGGGAGGTTGGAATAGATCATAGAATCAATAAGGTTGGAAAAGACCTCAGAGATCATCAAACCCAACCTATCACCCAACAACTCCTGACTAACTAAACCATGGCTTCAAGTGCCACGTCCAATCCCCTTTTAAACACCTCCAGGGATGGTGACTCCACCACCTCCCTGGGCTGCACATTCCAGTGGCAAATTACTCTTTCTGGGAAGACCTTTTTTCTCACCTCAAGCCTAAACTTCCTCTGGCACAGCTTGAGACTGTGTCCTCTTGTTCTGGTGCTGGGTGCCTGGGAGAAGAGACCATCCCCCACCTGGCTACAACCTCCTTTCAGGTAGTTGTAGAGAGCAATAAGGTCTCCTCTGAGCCTCCTCTTCCCCAGGCTAAACAACCCCAGCTCCCTCAGCCTCTCCTCACAGGGCTGTGCTTGAGACCTCTCCCCAGCCTCATTGCCCTGATCTCTAAGGTTCCTTCCAACCCAAGCTGTTCTATGATTCTATGAAGAATAAAACTGAGATAAAAGGCAAGAGCAAAACACATTAACAGAAGAAGGAATCAAAACAGGGGTAAGAATAATCTAGACTGAGTGGGTGGTACAAAAGAGAGAGAAGATATTTCAGTCTACTCTATACACACACACATAGCTTTCTAAAATATTTTAAAGTGTACCTAAGCTAAGGCTGTTAATTAGTATGGAGAAATCCCCAAATGTTGCATGTGGAAATGAAAATATTTCCCCTGCTGTTCCCATTCCATGGCCACTTTGGTCCACCCTAATATATGCTGCCACAACAACAAGCTGTTTGTCAGAGAAGTGTTGTCCTTTTCACCAGCTATGAGCCAATGTTTCTCTGGTCATCAGTGATAAAAATATTTAATTAAAACTTAAAAAAAAAAGACAAAAGAGCTAAGGACATTCTGCAGTTTACTTGAGAACATTTTACTTTAAATTACATCATATAACTGTCTCTGGGAGAATAAGGGGGTA
The DNA here is from genome assembly GCF_026170545.1 of Melanerpes formicivorus. Classification (NCBI taxonomy): domain Eukaryota; kingdom Metazoa; phylum Chordata; class Aves; order Piciformes; family Picidae; genus Melanerpes; species Melanerpes formicivorus. The sequence goes on along the minus strand of NW_027142385.1, from coordinate 5,900,480 downwards.
GAGGAGAAGTCTTGCCCTTTGCTATACATTATTTTATTACTTCCTTCTCCCAATTTTATTCTGTGTCCTTTTGCTTTCTCCCTCTAATGTGGCAAAGCTTGGCAATAAGCCTAATGTCAGTTCCCCTCTCATAGCTGGAAATGTCTAATGAGGCAGCACATCTTTGCATTAGCTGCTTTCCTCCCCTCTACTCCAGGCAATTTCTTCAGGGTTGGCAGAGTCCAAAATCTGAACAGGTCCATCTTTGGCTCTTGAGGGACATACTTCTCTGGGGGTTTAATTACCAGTGAAAAGAGCTGTTGATAAGGAATGAGAAGTTCAGTTTTTCACCTAGGATGCTGTTTATATTGAACTTCAGTCTTTGCAGTCTCATTTCTTTTTTCCTTAACAGCTGCCCCTGTGCCCACAGCACTCTGCCAGCTGCTTTAGTGCTGTGATGAAAATTCAGAAGAGGCTCAGTTGCATGCAGTGCTCAGAACAACTCTTGTACAAAGTTTTCAAGCAGAGATTCCTTTCATCACCCTATCTCCAGGCAGCTTCTAACCCATCAGGATGGGGGTGCAGTCAGAGAGGCCCCCTATTGTTAACACATTCACTGCAGATTTTTCATCCTTTTATTCCCTCTACATCTATGTGGAACCAAAATGTCTCAAGCTGTTACTCAGCTTAAGTGCAAATGACACATTAACTCATTTTCCCTTCACAAACAGAAGCCAGAAGATAAAGTCTTCATCCAATAGGGCTTCTGTCCTTCTGGACAGGTATCAGTAGGCAGCTTCCAACACTCAGTAATCTTAAAGGGTGTTTGCTCTACAGAGAGGATGACAGCTTCCTACTCTACAATTTGATGTGTCACCATCAGTGTTTTTGTACTTCCTAGGGCCAAAAAAGCAGCATGTCTTTATGCCACGACATGCTGTAAGCAGGTGCTTCTTGAGCTGTGGCATGCATCCACCTCATGATGTGAAATAGCTTCAGTTGTCACAGTGCAGTGTGGGATCCCTTGTGCTAACACAGTAGTGATCTTGTTCAGTCTCAGGTCTTGTCATGAACTTGGAGTGCCACCAGACCTAGCTATAAGTCATTAACTTTGAAACACAACAACAAAAATCCCTTTACAAGGCTTTATGACACCAGAGAAGTCAGAAGGACTTAAAGGAGAAAATGCAGATGTTAAAGACTGTAATGCTAATAATAAACATAGACCAATTGAAATGAGTCAGACAAACTTTTACAGCAGGTTCTATCCTGCTTTAGTGGCTGGGATTTGCTGTCAGCAAGCTCCATCTCCTTGAGACTGATATAAATACAGACATAAAATGTCAAGCTTGACAAGTAGCATTTCATATCAAGCACTGTCTTGCTCATTGTATTCTCCAGTCACTACCAAATTGTAAACCCTTCCTTTCAGTCATCTTCAAGCCAAATGTTCATTGAAGAAATTTAATGAATGCAAAGACCTATGTGGAAATCAGTATTAGAGTTATTTTGCAAGCCAAGACCAGCCAGTGATTCTTCTGTGGGACTTAACCTCTTCTAACTGTGTGTTGCGAGGCAGGAATGGAAGTCGCTTTATGTTGCTCATGTTTTACAATAGCATCTGAAAATGCCACGGTTCAGTCAGGAAAAGCTTTCAAACATAAGCTGGAATTTCTGTTCTGAGTCTAGCCACTGTGTGGACTGTGCTGTGTTCGTTACCAAAGTGAATTCTGCAAACAGCTAGAGATGGAGGAAGTGCTCCTTGATGTGTTTAACCTCCACGGGGACCAATGCACCTCCTGCCAGAGGTTTTACAAAAGAATGGTCATTTCCTGGCTGCTAATGGCATGTTTCCACTAGTCAGAACTCATCAGCTGTCTGTCTTGTATCTGATGGTGTTATTTGGGTGCATTATTAGTTGTCAAAAGTGGCCTTAATGCTGTGTGATCATCAGAGCTGAAAGGAAAGTGTATTGCAGGGCCCAGAAGGTCACGTTGGTGTTTTCTCAGGAAGATTTTCTCACTCTGACATGAGCAGGTTGGTCTGGTTAGTGTGTTTCTAACATCTGTGCTAGAGACTGAATGGGGACAGGGAGACATCAGGAGCCATCTTTGCATTGTATTATCTAGGCAGTTCTGAAGCAGGAATAAGATCTTGCCTTGCTCTGACATTTTATGATGCAAGGCTGGAATTTTTCATTACTAGTGGTTTTGATGGTGGAAAAGGAATAATATTTTAAACCAAATTTCTTCCACTTTGTATGACTGAAGAGCCCAGCAAAGGGGTGCTGCTTGCATGGAACTGGGGTTTTTCCATTTAAGATTGAACTAAACCAGACTTGGTTATTCCTGTCCAATCAACTCACCTTTCTTAGACACTGGAAATAAAAGGAAGAAAAACCCTAGACAGCTGGACAAACATGCTGCTGATTTAGGGAGTGAGAGAATTTATCAACAAAAGGAACCCAAGGCAATCGAAATACAACACCTCGCATGGCTGAAAGGACAAACAGATATTAGCAGCAGGATATAAGGTCCTTTCATATGAGAAAGAATGTAAATGCCATGAAGATGCAGGTTATTTGCACAGGAATGGATTAGGTGACTAAATTGCCATGGTAGGTTTGACAATATGAGTGAGGTTGAACAGAAGGTTAGAGCATTATCCAGACACTCTGCAGCGTACAGCAAGGACAGGGAGCTGCAAAATCCAAGTCTGCCAAGAGGGCAGTGAAATACATTTCCTTGTTTCCTGTAGTGATTTGCCTAAAGTCCTCCACAACAGATGATGATGTCAACTACATTTGGAACTAATGAAATAAAGAGTTCCTAATATGCTTCCATACTTCTTTTTCTTCTATATCAGTTGTTGGGTTTTCCATAGAGTGTGCTTTCTCTTTTCTTGTGTGTGTATAGGGTCGTAAGACATAGGTTATAGTACATGTTGCAGTGGACTTCAAGAGGTCTTTGATCCAACTTCCTATTCAAGCAGGGTCAGATTAGGTTGCTCAGGGGTCTATCTTGTCTGTTATTGAACCACAGAATCATAGTATGGCTTAGGCTGGAAGGGACCTTAGAGATCATCTATTCCAACCTCCCTGCTATGGGCAGGGATGCCTCTCAACTAGACTCGGCTGCTCAAGGCCTCATACAACCTGGCCTTGAAAACTTCCAAGGATGGAGACTGGGCAACCTGTTTTGGAATGGTCAAGGGTCGTGGTGTGGGGTAATTGTTAACTTTAAACGAGATTGCAATCTCGCTGCGGCTGCTGTTACCGACTGGATTTTCTCACATCACCCACAAGAGGGAGTTTAAAGCCTTGGCTATGGGGAGACAAAAGGCAGCACGAATGCGCCATCAACCAGCGGTGCTGAAACTGCCTTCTGCAGGGAATCAGGTGTGCATCAAAGATGGTGAGCTCGGCTTCCCGCTCTGCAGGCAAGGAGCCCTTGGAACTGCAGGCAAGGAGCCCATGGGTGCCGTTCTTTCATCCCTTAGCTCCAGGTTTGCTGTAACCTTTGGGTTGTGTGGTGGACAGGTAACTACATGCCAGGCATCTGCTGCATGTCAACTTAGCATTTATTTGTCATCTGGTTGGTGAAAGGAATGTTGCCATCCTTATCCTCTTCTCTGAAGAGATTCGGGATTAACTCCTTCACTGCTGATCCTCCCACTGCAACTGCTCTGCTGCTTCTCTTCCACTGAGGTCAAATCAGTTCCAATTTCACAAAGAATAGAATAGAATAGAATAGAATAGAATAGAATAGAATAGAATAGAATAGAATAGAATAGAATAGAATAGAATAGAATAGAATAGAATAGAATAGAATAGAATAGAATAGAATAGACCAGGTTGGAAGAGACCTTCAAGATCATCGTGTCCCACCTATCACCCAACATTATCTAATCAACTAAACCACACAAGTCTCTTCTTAAACATCTCCAGTGATGGCGACTCCCCACCTCCCCAGGCAGTCCATTCCAATGGGCAATCACTTTCTCTATGAAGAATTTCTTCCTAACAGCCAGCCTAAACCTCCCCTGGTGCAGCTTGAGACTGTGTCCTCTTGTTCTGGTGCTGGTTGCTTGGGAGAAGAGACCAGCCACAAACAACACAAATGAATCGCATCACCAGTTACCTGAACTGGTTCCTTTGAGGAATTGTGTTGTCTCCACAGCAAACCACTGAGAGGTCTTTTTATTTGTGAGAATTCATTCCAAATTAGTAGTGACTGAGATTTTTCTGGTAAGTTTCAGACAATTTTGAAACCAATGTAAACTCCCTGGCAATCTTTCAGAAAAGGTGGGCATTTCATAGGGTAAATCATCGTGATTTTGGGGGTTGGACTAGTTGACCTCTGGAGGTCCCTTCCAACCCAGACCATTCTATGATAAGCACTAACACGCCTCAGCAAGTTCATCCAGGAATGGAATTTGTCTCCTAGCTTCAGAGTACTGTTTCACTGTCTGGAACTGAACTTGGTTACACTGAGGAGCTGTGAAAAGCTGTTTTTTCTGGCTGTCCTGGTGACGTGTTTTTCCCTGCCGTTTTAACTAGAAATAAAATGAAAGGTTAAAATGCCTGCAGCAATTCTGCAGACTCCCTGCCTTTTCCTGCATTGTTAAACTTTTTGATAGACAAATGCAAAATGCTATCAGCGAAATCATCCTTGATCAGTCTCGCTGTACTCTGTAGTCACTCTCTTAGGAAATGCAGTGGGTGAGGAAGGGTCTTTTGGTGAGAGTGTTGGTCTGCAAATGCTAAGAAATCTCACCTAACATTGGTCACTTCTGAACTTTTACAATGGAGGCAGATGCCTGCACCATCTGTTGCTCAGGTGTGTTTTTCATCCTCTGACTAGAGGGAGTTAGTCCAAAGGCTTAGCTCAGTCAGAAGGAAGTACAAGGATGAATATCAGATGGGTTTATGGCCTTGAACTGACAAGGCAAATAAATGATACTGATTGATACTGAAAGGCTCAGCTGTAAGGAAGCCAGGAATGGTCTCACTCTTCCACCCTTCAGCTGCAGCTATTCCCCACTTCTGGGTGCTTCCAGAACACAGTGTGCTTGGGAAGGTGAAAAACATAGGGTCAGACTTTGAAAGTTATTCTGAGCAATTGATTATGATAATAAGGATGTTATTCTTCTTGCTGAAGTTATTTATACAGAGAACAAGTCAGAGCACAGTTGTATCATGCCAGCCAGCTTCTCCAGTTCTGAGCTGCAAATTGTTATAAATAAAATGAGAAAATTAAAGAGCCTTGAATTTAGTGAATTTGAAAAGCTTCTCCTCCGGATGAAAGTAAGGAATAAAGGGAGATGTCTGTCTCTGCTGAACTTCTCGGAATCATTAGATCCAACAAGGGGCTTGCATTAATAAAAGCTAACTGCTTTTAATCCATTGTAAGGCTGCACTGTTATGAAAAACCTTCTGGCTGAATTACACATTCACTTATGTTTAACCAGAAAATCCATTAGAGGCACAGAGGCCACAGAAAAAGATCGCAATTTCAGATTGGATAAAAGGAGGCTAAGGTTGAAGCACCAAGAATATGTGGAAGAGGCTTAAAAAAACTAAGAGAATCAAATTAAGGAACTCAAAGGAATATGAGATGATTCAAAAGCCAAAGGAAGGCTGTGATGAAAACATTGTATTGCTGATGCCACTGAAGAGAGATGACCCATACACTGGTCTGCATTAATGACTTTAAATTATCAAATGTTTTCTTTCCAGTTAATGAATATGATTTTGGGAACACTGCCCAGTGATTAGTTTTGACCTGTGTAAACTTCTTTGCCTTTTTTTTTGTTTCCAGACAGAAAATTCTGCCTTCTTGGACCACTAACACATGGGGAAAAGCTCTTTCTGTAGGCCTTTCTCCAGTGCAGTCTCTCTGGAACTCCTACATCATGAGGGGAGATTTATGCCCTTAACACTGCCTGTAGTGTGCACAGTTTGACACGAGCGGTAGCTGTGTGTTCAGGAAGGTCCCCACAACAAGCATGTCTGTTTTCATAGGGAGGCAAATACAATTACTTCCAGCTAAGTGCCCTTCCTGCTTAAAAAGCTCAATGTTGATTTAGGAGAATGGTTATTAGATGTCAAATGCATACTCCTTCAGATCAAAATCATATTCCTCTTGGCTGAAGAGGAGTGAGGCTTACTACAGGGGAAATCTCACCATTGGTAATCCTCTATTTACATGGGGTTCTGCTCTGTGGGGAGGAATTGAGTCCTTCTCTAAAGAAATACATTCTCCCTGTGCCTATTCAGTGGGGTTTGTTGGCATATTGGAAAGGTATGGCCCACCTGAAACTTCTGTCTGTGGTATGGTTTCTTTTAACAGCCTGTCTTTTATTCTGACCATCTCTTCTTTTTTTAATAAAGGCAAATAGCTTCCCCTGTATATTGGTGATACAAATAGCAACAAAAAAATGTGTATGTTCTCAACCAAATGTAGGAATTCTCATTTTAAAATATGAGGCATCTCTGCCTGTGAGTTTAGAGACAAGTCAGCACAGATTCTGTGGTAAATCAGTTTATAAGCTTCATCCAAAGCACTCTGTAACCCTGCAGCCAGCGTAACTCAACATCTTTTCTCTTTGTTAAAGAGAATGTTCAAATCCATTAGTTAATTCAAGCTGAATAAACTCTGTGGTGGTTTTCTGCCAAATACTATAAAAGGCAATATTGAATTGTTCCTTGGAAAAGCCTCTAGGACCTGTCATGTCTGTTCAGTACTTTTTTACTAAGATGCAGATATGCTCCTGTGTTCTATGAACCATCATAATCTGAGGTTTGTTCCATATGACAAAGTAAGAGTATGAGCCTGATGTTTCCTCAAATTACAAACTACCAGCATGGTGAATCCAATGGCAGTGCACATGAACTGCAGGTTCCACCTGATTGTGATTATTCCTGGGTACAGGTTCAATTTAGTCTAATTTCCCTTATTAGCTTCTCCTTCAGGTTGCTGGCAGCAGCTGCTTTGCCAAGAAGGGATAAGTGATGATGAAGGAAACTTTTACTGGAGGATGACCCATGATAAAATTGCACTCATCTCTTCAGGGTAATGCTGTGTCAAAATACTTGCCCTCCTTCAGCAGGTCTCTGGCAAGAGCAGCATAATGTGGGCTACCATCTTATGGAGAAACCTCTCACTGTGGAAGTCCAGAGGAATTCATTATGGTTTAAGTTATTAATGACACCACCACACTAACTCATTCCATCTCATCTCAGCGTCCTTACCAGGGAAGAGGGAACATAAGAGAAATTAGACAGGAGAAAAGAGAGGATCACTGGAAATGCTGAAGTTCCAGAGTGTTACAACTCTAGGCAGTGAAGCAGCACTCTTGTGTGCTTCAATACACAGCACTTGGCATCTGCTACGAAGGTCAGAAAACAGATTACCCAAGCTGTTTTCTCTAGCTAGTTAAAATATGGTGAATGGCTGGAAAATTGGCCAAAGAAATATTACAGGGCATAGATGAAGGCAGATCTTGGCAGGGGTTGTTATACTGAGGCTGTCAAAAGCAATCAAGTAAGAGCAGACTGACACTTCTCTGTGCAAAAGGCACCAGAGAAAAAGCAAGTGCAGTGTATATAGGAGAACGTGCCTGAAACCTCTGGTGTACTGTGAAGGCACAGAAGGTGAATATGCACATTTGTCTGACTGCTCACAGACTGTCATGTCATCTGTTTGTAGAACAAATCCATCTTTGCTTACTGCTCCTCCTTTTGTCCATATTCTGCTCAGCCTGACTAATCAGTACATCAGAGTACAAAACTTTTCCTCCAAAGCAAAACATCTGAACAATAAACAATAGGTCTCCTTTATATGGCAGTAATGTAGAGGCATTGGCACATACATGGACTTGGAGCTGCTCAGCTGTTGGCGAGCAGTTGCTCTACAGTGCAGTCTACCATTTGTAAGCATGGCTGTAATGAGATTTTACAGATATGATTTCTCCATCTTTAATTTATGTTGTGTGCATTCAGATAGCGAGAGATCATCCAGGGAGACCTTTTTGCCATTGGAATAACAATGCCTTTTGCTTTATGGCCTTCTTCCTCTTTGTGCTGGTTTGAAAGTTGATGCCATTTTTCTGTGACTCTGTGCTATCTTTATATAACCCAGGTAATATTTCACAAGCATTTCAATGGACAATGGTGCTGTCAAGGACTGTGGTGCTGCTTCCCACATCACATTGCTAAGCAACATACAATATAACAGCATGATACCCTCCTGCAGTTGGTAAGAAGTCAAGCTCCAATATTCAGTAAAATTATTCTGATCTGCTTTTCCATCACAAAGAATCTACTTGTTTCAGCACATAAAGATTGGTATTAATAGTAACAAAATCATACAGAAGTTGGAGGTTTCTTCTCTTAGATCCCCAAGTACTAAATGCATCTACATTAATATTTTTTTTTCCTAATTAACCCCCAAGAAGTTAGTCTTTACCATTCTGCCACTTGTGTAGCTTTCACTGACTTTGACAAGACTTGCTTTTAGCAAAGCATCAGTTAAGTACAATGCTCCAACTTTGAAGCAATTTTGTTTGCTTACTGCTTAAAATTACACGAGCCTGAATACCTTTCATACCATCTGCCCGAAACACAAGCTGAGGTGAAATCTCAGTTATCTCATTTATTCCAAGCTCCTCTGTTTGGAGCCAAGCTAATTATGAATTGGAAAATAAAATATCTGATCTGTAATCCAATTTATAACTTCACATCTGACATTTTGTAGTGGAGACCACTTTTGCCAGCTGATCTCATCTCTATAGAAACAGATGCATATTCAGTTCAATTTTTCTTTACATGTGTATTTTAAATGAGTCAATAGGATCATCACTCAAAATGTTACCTCCTTTGTAAAATACACAGTATCACAGTACCACTTAGGTTAGAAAGGACCTCGAGGATCATCGAGTCCAACCTATCAACACAGACCCCATGACTAGACCATGGCACCAAGTGCCACGTCCTATCTCCCCTTGAATGCCTCCAGGATCGATGACTCAACCACCTCCCTGGGCAACCCGTTCCAATGCCGAATGACTCGCTCGGTGAAGAACTTCCTCCTCACCTCGAGCCTAAACCTCCCCTGGCGCAGCTTGAGACTGTGTCCCCTTTTTCTGGTGCTGGTTGCCTGGGAGAAGAGAGCAACCCCTTCCTGGCTACAAGCACCTTTCAGGTAGTTGTCTCTTTAAAACATTTCAGTAGGTTAGGAGAATTCTGGCATTTGCAGATTTGATAAAGCCTTTCCTAATAGCTGTTTCTCACTGCCTTTTAAAAGCCGTCAGTACCAGTTATTCTTACAGTACCTAAGTATGCAAAACTTCCACAATGTTGCCATCAAGAACCGTTTTAGCACTTTACTATTAGCATTAGCCACTCTGATAGGGATCAAAGGACTTTGCATTATTAATCTTGTATCTTAAAGAGCTGAAGCTTGAGGTCAGAATCAGTGTTATTTTCAGTAATGAAATCAGGAACTGTGTAATATCAAGCAAGACATTATTGGCAAAACCAGCAATGTGGAACAGGAATTATTTAGGGTGCTTCAGGGAGTTCTGCTAAGGATGGCTGGGCTGAGTTTGTGGAGGTGAGTGACTCTGGCCCACTGAGAAGTTGTTTCTCAAGAGGAAGCTTGTTCTGCACAGAGGTGGTCTCCCTTGGCTGGGTGTGGAGTCTGAGGTTTTGAATGCTACTCCTCTGATAGCCAGAATGGTGCCAGGACCTCCTCTTTTCCTTCATGTGTGCCAGTGTACCTGTTGTTACATGATGACAGCATGAGAGAAGGCCTAAATCTGGACATATTGCTTCTTCCCCGTTCTCTCTATTTCCACATATTCATTTTGAAAAGAGAAACAAAATTTGGGGAAGATCTGTACCTCTGGCAGGGTGATCAGCTCTCTAGGTGGCAGAGGAAAGAAAACAGGGCCTTTGAGAATAATAATACCGTTTATGGGGTGAGACAGAGCAGCTCAGTGTGTGAGAAATGGTCTTCATTTGAACAAGGGCAGAGTAAACAGATTGGCTGATAATGCTGAATACCATGCAATTTCCTTTTAAATTAGCAGATGGGGAGGGAAAGGAGTATAAAAGGAAGTGAGACAAAAAAAAGAAGCTAATGATGAATGTTGAAAGGGAACAAAATGTTGCCAAGACATCACGAGAGAATGAAGAATTGATGAAGAAAGGGAAATTAAATTGTTGCTTCATATGGAAGCTCAAAGAGCATTGGACCCCTGGCTCCGATGTCTAAGGTGGACTTTATATAATCCTGTGAGAGACTGGTTTTACTGACATGCCCATTGTGGCTGCAGAATGGGATGTGGGGAGGATTTGTTTAGATGATGGAGGAGACCCGCAGCAGAAGAGAAGCCTGTGCAGGCTGAAGGGCATTTCCTAGAGTCAGGCAGAGCTCGTTTCATCTGATGCTAAAATTACTCTATGAAGTGATGGGAAGCGATTACAGAAATTTGTTGTATCTCCTAGTTAGAATAAGAAGGCAAACCAGGACACTGTTAAATCAGATAAAAATAGACTGCCAAAGAGGAGGCAAAAATGTACTTTAGATTCTTCCTACCATTCTAATAATGTCAGTTACTCTGATAAACCTAGAAGAGAGCCAGAGTCTGAAGATGATAATATTGCACAGGGAGAGGAGTACACATATGGCTGCAGATGATGTTGTACAGTAAGTAGGATCAGCAGCTGAATCTTAATGCAGTTATATACTGCAGTAAGTCAGACATGGTAATTCCAGTTAGACACCCCCCAGTTACTGCACATGTGGTGTTCACAGAGCCGTGTGTCCATGGAAGTAGAACAGAAAAGCTGATTGGAAGGGGTTTGGTTTTGAATATGCGTGAAAACATGCACTATATAATAGTTGTTTACTTAAAACTAAGCCACCTGGAGCAGCATTTCCTAACCTGTGTGGTCTGTGAACTGTTCATGTCTCTACACTAGCAGAAAATGGTGTGGGAAGTAGTAATACAATCCAAAACACACAGAAAAAGCAACACATACCTTTTGCTGCATGCCAGTTTGGAAACTGACAGATGAGAGGGGAAATCAAACAATAAATAAGCTTTGAAAGTTTAGACAGTCTTTTCTTGTTTGTAGAGGAAAGTTGTGTTGGTTAGATAGAGAATATAGTCCACAGGTTTTTCTAGAAAGGCTGAGTTCCTTAAATCTCAAACAGATTGTGAAACAGTGACCTGGGGACTGCTTATGTAACTAACCACTGAAGTTATTCTTTTGGCTGAAACGTTAGCAATCTGTGTTTTCAGTGTCTCAGGTTACTTCTAAGAGAGGCACATAGGTATGTATAAATCTGTAGGTGTTCATGGCCGTTCTATGAGGCCAGCAATCCTGGGTGGGGAGGTTAAGCCTGTTGCCATCCGGGCGAAAAAGCAGGCACAGAAAGACCCTGGTGCACAGCAGGAAAAAAACACAGCTCTGTTTCAGCTCCATCTCATGCTCCTCGGGCACTCAGGGTGACAGGAGGACATGCCAGTCCCAAAGTGGTGTAGGCTGCTCCTTCCCATCTGCTTTGTTGCTGTGTGTAGCCCATGCACTGGCCTTTGCCAGTCTGATCTTCCTGTTTGCATGCTCACAGGAGGTCTTTTGTAGAGGGAGACTTGACGTAAAGTAATAGAAAAATTAATGAGGAAATGTTGAATGGAAAATTTCTTCTTCTCTTTAAAAAAAAACAAAAAAAAAAGAAAGAAAAAGAAAATGAGGCAATTTTGAAAATAAACCCCCAGATGGGGATGATACACTCTATTATCACTGAAACAAAATTAAATTGTCAAAACAAGAGAAGCTTCTGCAGCTTCACCAGGAAGCATATGGGGGAAAAAACCAAAGGGAAACCACAGATAAGCAAATTATTAAACAAAGGTGGATACAACTTGAAGCTAGTGAGAAAAAGTACACTTAAAGTGAGCAAAAAGAAAAGCAAGAGTTACTAGAGTCTTGTAGTTGAAATGATTGTTCAAGAACTGCAGGGATGTTGCATCTGTGGGTTAGGCTGGAAGGGCTAAAATCCATGTAGCTTCATTAAGGAATGTCTGTCTAGGCTGGATGAGGCTCTGTCCAGCCTGATCTAGTGTGGGGTGTCCCTGCCCATGGCAGGGGGGTTGGAACTAGGTGATCCTTGTGGTCCCTTCCAACCCTGACTGATACTATGATACTATTTCATTGCATCTTGTTATAACCCATGGCTTTAAATGATAGCTGTGTTCATTACCAAGGTAGGCACCTCTCTGCAGTGAGCACTTCGCAGTTTACAGAGCAAGACAGCTAGAAGGTTGGGGATCAGAAGGTAGCAGTAGTTTAAGCAGATTAATCTGTTTTCCTTTTATTTATTGTCTTTGTGGCTGTGTTGTCCAAAATGCTCTAAATAAATATTAGGTCTGTTTTACCTGTGTTAAGAAATAGTTCAGGATAAATGGAAGAAGCATCCCTCATCTGAGGGCAAATCTATGGTGTGTCTGTAGACCAAGATGCTGTGAATCTGAAATAACTGTTCCTGCTTCCCAACCTATGCAGTAGAAAAGGGAAAGGATAACCCTCACAATAGCAGCATGGACTAATGGAGAAGTACCATAGAGGTCAGGAAAGGAAGTGCATGATAGATGATTGATTATTCAAGATTTCTTATTCATCAGGGTAATGAATAGCAGGTCTGAACCTTGCAGTCCCTTGTCACAGGCCAAGATGAGTATTTATTTTCTGTCTGTTCACCTTACTCCTCCTGCTGTTTTCAGTGAGGTTTCTCATCTCCTAGCCAAGTCTGAAATTAGATTCGCTGTATGTACTTCATACCCACATCAATATCTCAACCATTCTATAGAAACCTTGGGTTAAAAAATGGCTTATCTGTGTCAGATAGTTAGATCTATTGCTGAAGTCTTAGCTCAGCTAAAACTCATTGAGAATACAGTCTCTCTTCCTACTCATACTTTTATACTGCCTAAAGCAAGAAAGAGTATTGGAAAAGTGATGTGAAATCAGAAGTTACTGGACAATCAAAAGGAAGAACGGTGGTAATATTCCTAAAAGAGACATTCTAAGCCTTTTTTTATCTGAAATAGATTAGAAACATGAGGAAAGAATAAGGCATCATTTATCTTGTTTTTCACTTTTCGAGTGACAGCAAGAAACAAAAGTTAGTTCAAAATCTTTGCTTTTTGGCTGTGTGAAATTCACACAAAGCAAGAGACCATATGGAGTAATTCAGCCTAAAAAAGCTATTAAAATGAAGAGACTGCTTGATCTGGAAGGACAACAACTGGCTGAATCTGTAAACAAAAAGGAAAGAGGGAGAGAAAGACAGGAAACAACAACTGAAGGCAGGAAAAGAATGTTCAGGCTCAGAGCAAGCAGACTGACAGCCTTGAGGATTCAGGATACATCTCTTTCTCAGTGCAGCAACTTTGTTCATGTGCCTAAATATTGTCTGGAATGTTTTCTTTCTATGTCACATGTATGTCTGAAAGAACTTGCAACTGGAAAGAAACACATATATTGATACCATATATCTGTGCTCTAGTTATGAATGTATGGGAGTATCACAGTAGTATCACAGTATCACTTAGGTTGGAAAGGACCTCGAGGATCATCGAGTCCAACCTATCAACACAGACCCCATGACTAGACCATGGCACCAAGTGCCACGTCCAATCTCCCCTTGAACGCCTCCAGGGTCGATGACTCAACCACCTCCCTGGGCAGCCCGTTCCAATGACGAATTACTCGCTCCGTGAAGAACTTCCTCCTCACCTCGAGTCTAAACCTCTATGGATTTGTGGAAACCAAGATAACAGTGGAGGAGAACAGGATGTCAGTTTTCTTTCCCATTTATACTGCACAGGTCCATTTCCATATAAAATGCAAGGCCTTACTCATGTCATTTACCTTGCTTCCATCTGTTTTGGACTCACAGACATGAAAGAATCCCAGGTGCATCTGAACCTCATATTTGCTTTTTATAACCTTTCTTAATTTTGTAGAATTTTCCAAATGCAGAAGAATTTACTAGAAGCTCTCTTTGCCCTGATCCAGGCTGGAGAAAGAAATAACAGTCTTGGTCCCAGCACATCCGGTCCACAAGGTGCAGAAGTTGCATCACAACAGCCCAAATGGGGAAGAAAAGATGATTTTCAATGCACAAAAAGAGATCTGTAAATACTCCACTAGGGCTACTTTCCCAGCAGATGTAGTCAAGGATGCATTAATTTATTTGGCTAGCATCATGTTATTTTAGCCTGAACCTTCAGAGAAGCATCAGATGGGACTTCTGTCCATGGTTCAAGAAACTGCACTTGATTTTCCCCACTTTGCTGTTCAGTAAGATACCCTCCAGAAACCATTCATTATTAATTTAGTCTGATGCAAGAAGGAAGTGTGTCAAACTTCTCAACATCTACTCCACACTTGTAAGAGTATCAGTCCAATGTTTGGATACCCTCAGGATTTTGGTTAAGTGTCCAACTGTTTGTATTAATATTTCTCTGACATTCCCTTGGTGCTTTTTGTCCAAGTTTTTATTAATGGCACACCACCAGTTGCTAGTCTATTGCATTTACTTTACATGGTAGCAAAGAACAGCCCATTCTTCAAGGCTGTCTATTGATTAAGAAAATATCATTGATTACTTGTGCATCCGGAATGGGAAGAAAGCCCTGGCAGAGTGGTTTGAAAGAGCTGAGAAAACAGCAAATGCTTCTTGTTCCTGTTTCTAGGAGACAAGTGCAGAAACAGAGTTAGGAATCTGTAAAGTCGGCTGGGGTGGAATCTCAACAGACAGCTCAGTAAATTGTGCACAGAACTCTGCGTCTTGCAGACCTTTTGTTATTTTTGCCCAGGAGTCAGTTTAGTTTGCTTTTCCTCCCTCAAACTGCCAGTAGGATTTTCCTAAAGAAGTTCAAAGACACTTTCCTCAGTCTGCAGTGTACGGTAGCAAGAGGTAATGCTATATTCTAGTCACCTCGAAAAGATGTCCTGGTAGCAGTATTAATGTTTTGGATCTTTAAATGTTGACTACCTCAAATTGAATGTTGGCATTTTTCATGGTAGGTTATTTCCTGTGTGCTCCTTTCCTAGTCATACTTTTCTTTTCTAACCATGATCACTACAGAACCTGTAACTCTTGACACGTTTTGTTTGGTTTATTCTTTAGAGTTCTGTTTGTTAATGATTACAGGATTTAGTGGTTTGTCCAGAGATATGAACAGAGATATAAGGCTTGGTCCTTGCAGAAGCTGAAGAACTGCTCTATTGCAGAGGGACCTCGACAGGCTGGACAGATGGGCAGAATCCAGCGGCATGAGATTTAACACATCCAAGTGCCGGGTTCTGCACATTGGCCACAACAACCCCATGCAGTGCTACAGGCTGGGGTCAGAGTGGCTGGAGAGCAGCCAGGCAGAGAGGGACCTGGGGGTACTGGTCGATGGCAGGCTGAACATGAGCCTGCAGTGTGCCCAGGCAGCCAAGAGGGCCAATGGCATCCTGGCCTGCATCAGGAACAGTGTGGCCAGCAGGAGCAGGGAGGTCATTCTGCCCCTGTACACTGCACTGGTTAGGCCACACCTCGAGTACTGTGTCCAGTTCTGGGCCCCTCAGTTTAGGAAGGATGTTGACTTGCTGGAATGAGTCCAGAGAAGAGCAACAAAGTTGGTGAGGGGTTTGGAACACAAGCCCTATGAGGAAAGACTGAGGGAGCTGGGGTTGCTCAGCCTGGAGAAGAGGAGACTCAGGGGTGACCTTATCACTCTCTACAACTACCTGAAGGGAGGTTGTAGACAGGCAGATGATGGTCTCTTCTCCCAGGCAGCCAGCACCAGAACAAGAGGACACAGTCTCAGGCTGCGCCAGGGGAGGTTCAGGTTGGATATTAGGAAGAAGTTCTATACAGAAAGAGTGATTGCCCATTGGAATGGGCTGCCCGGGGAGGTGGTGGAGTCGCTGTCATTGGAGGTGTTCAGGAGGAGACTTGATGGGGTGCTTGGTGCCATGGGTTAGCTGTTTGAGTGGGTTGGATTGGTTGATGGGTTGGACACGATGATCTTGAAGGTCTCTTCCAACCTGGTTTGGTTTATTTATTCTAAATAAAAACATTCACAAATGGTTTATTTATTTATTTTAAAGTTTCCACAGTCAGAGATGATGCAGTAGGTGACATGCTTTGGGCATGTACCAGATCCTGACCTTTTCTTTCACCAGAGAACATTCTTATAAAGCAAAACTCCTATTGGTTCATAAAACCAGAGAGCACTGAAAGGCAAGATGTGGCTTGCAAGTTGTTGCACTACTTGCAATTTCTTGATATCCTAGGGAATGTCTTTCACATCAACCCTTTCTCCAACACAGATCTAGCTTTTCACCCTCCATTTAATTGTTATACTTTTTTTTTTGTTAATAAACTTTGAATCTATGGTTGAGCTTTGCTGAGTTGTGGATGAAAAGCAGCCACCTCAGATGTGTGATGAGAGCATCACCTCAGAAAATAAAGATGAAAGTCTGCAGATTTAATAGGACAATTGTCCATCTTCCCAAAGGAAAGATCCTTTGAGGATGTCTGTCCTGTTGCTACAGGTTATATAATGCCCATTCCAAAAGGGGATGCAGCTGAGAATAGAGGCTTCCCTGTGGCACTGGGCAGCTCAGCAGACAGATCACTCTTTTGAAAGTTCTTGAGTAATAAGCTCAAAATAGGTTACAGTCTGCTCATAGCCACACTTGTTCTTCCTAGCAGGAACATTTGCACAGATAGAACCTTCGTAACTGGGGCTGCTCTGCAACTGGGGCTTCCTGAAGATCCCAGTTATATTTGAGTTTATTAAATTAAATGGTTAAATTACTTGGTTTCTGTGGAAGCAGGGGGATTCTTCCTACCCACATGAAGTAACCAAGGATGTGTCATTTTCCAGTTTGTGCTTGTGTCACATTCAAGCACATCTATGATAGACGTAGATCAGCTCAAGCAGAAACCCAGCACAATAAGGCTTTGGCATGAACTCCTGGAGCAGGATGATCCCGGCGCTTGCTGTCCAGGGCATGATAAGCTGCATCTCAAAGGGAGTAGACCCAGCCATGAACAGTGGCTTTGAAAACTTGCCAGGTAAAGCCAAAGAAACTATCAAGCTGGTTACTTGGTATGAATTGTTATTCAGCCCTCACAAAAGAGAAGGCTTTGACAACACCCCCAGTAACCTTGGCAAACTGTTTTGTTAAGCAGGTCTGTACTTCTCTGGCTTTTCAACTTACAGGCATTCATTGCTCCCTCCTACATATGAATTTATGTTTGAAAGAAGGACTGTGTGGTGGTGGGCAGCTGAGGCATCATGCTGATCTTTTACACTGGCTAACAACGACTGCATCAAGCAGCAGGCAAAATAATGTACCACTCTTCCGGTTCTCAAGGGGAAAGCAACTGAACTTCTCACTACTTGCTCTAGATAAATGCAGCCTGAAATGTTTCCTCCTTATTTTAAATAATAGACATCCTTCCATCTCCAGCTTGGTCTTCTCACACTGACTGACATTGCTGAAGTGACATGCTGAGAATGCATCCCCAGGAATCATTTGTGCAAAGATTTTAGCAACTAAAATGTAATTACTGATTTATTTATTTATTTACCTGCTTATCCTAGCAAAGACTTCTTTTAGGGCCAGTAGAACTTTAAGTAGTCAAAGCTCTTCAAGTTGTTATAACTCTCAAACTGAGACATTTGTGATTGCAAAGCTCTGTGCTGTGTCTTGTTACAAGATGGAAATGCTAATGCCGAGTTGGTGTAAGCAAGGCTTAATTAATGTGTGATGTGCTTCAGTGTCGCTCCTAGGCTGTGAGAGATAGGCCTTATGGTAGCAAAATGATGCATTACCAGCAATAACATAAAAATTACACCAGCACTTTCTTCTGGATGAATGGAATATTATTTTGAAGAATGGAATATTGTCTTTAAAATGTCTCTTTGACTGTACCTGTTTATACATAGAAGTATTTCTACTTACTTTCACCTAGAGAACTTTAAACCACCTGGTAGAAAAGAATGTAAGACTTTAGACTTTTCATTACTATAATCCATTGCCACTGTACTTAAAGCAGCAAAACCTGGTCCAAACAGACCCAGGAAGCAAATGCGTTCCTTGGAAATAAATCCAAGACCATTTACATGACCACATTTATACCATTTCAAACTTTGGCTATATTGCTTAATCTGGAAATATTAAACTGCTTTATAATAAAAAATAACAGGTTCAGTGCAGATTCACATAGCTGATAAAAGAGAAATGAGGTGATTTGCCCAAGTTTTACAGCAAATGAAATGCAAGTGCCATCTTTCTTGTTTACAGTTTCACATTGCAGTGTGAAATAAAGGCCAAAGTGAGTGATGAGTCCCATCTTCTATGAAAAGCAATAGGAGTTAAGAAGTAGCAGCCAGCAATTTCTCCAAAGGAAAGTCTTAGATATCGAGCACAACTGGAGGCTGGTATGTGAAGATGTTGAAATGAAGATCATGCAGACATCAGGCATTAAATGTAACTTCTGTTTTTTTCAATCTCAGAACTTAGGCATCTGGGGATGAGGAGATGCTCTGATTAGACAGAAACAGAGTACATTTAATTTCCCTTTCCTTCCAACTATTCAAAAACCCCTTCCTTGAATCAGCTTTCCAAACCTCTGGATTTTGTTCTACTTAATCTCATAGGTATTCCAGAGAACATACTAGCTAGACTTTTCCACACTCATTAGTTCAGTGTGCTTGGCTCATTTCCTAGGATTTGGTCTAGCATAGCCTCTGACCATTCAGGCCATTTGTTTGAGAATCATTTCCCTCTTCACTTCTACAATTTTCCATTCAGTGCCTGAGCAATTAAAGTCCCCAGTGATCAAAGCCCTGGTCTTCCAACTGTCCCTTTCTTTTCAAAACCATTGCATGAGCTGCTTTTCCCATGCTCAAACAGAGAACATATGACAATTGCTCAGTTGTTAGAAATTGTGAACGCTGGCTTAGCCAAAATATTGACTCCATTCTGCCTTGCACATTTAGGACTGATTTTCACTAGGGCTGTAACTACAGATGAGCAAATAATTTGGATGATATTAAAATCCAATCAGTTGTCATATAAAGTCATTGAGGACTGAAGAACTATTGTTTTTCACCTTCCAATCTTGATTTCTTGACCTTAGCTATTCTGTAGTATCCTTAGGTATTCTGTAGTATCCCTAGATTATTCCTGGCTCCCCACAAGGAAACATTTTCGCAGGTGTTTATGGTGTTTATTCTTTTCTGGCACTAAATTGCCTGTGGAAGGTATATTCTGTGCATGCAGCATCTGTTTCGTGGAGGAATACAAATTGTTTCTCTTGATACAATTTGTCTTGATTCAGATGTTCATTATAGAACTATGTATTCCTTGGCAATGACAGTCATGATTCTCCAGGTATTTCTGGTCCTCTGGGATCGAGGTAGGTAGGATGCGTCGATGTGTCTGTGTGAGTGTGTTTGTGTAACTCCACATCCTGGGCCACAGAACAGACAGATGATATCTGTTCAGGACTCCTTACTTCCAAAACTTCTCTAAATCCCTTCTATACTACTGTCAGTTAATTAACTTTTGTTAATTCAGACTGGAGGGCTGTAATACGTGTCAGTCAAGAGTTAACACACTTTATTCCCTGTCCTATACTAACTCCTAGACAGTACACATGACCCAAACCAGGTGGAGGACAGTTAACAGGCAGAGTGCCATGTTCCTGTAGTCACAGAGTAGGTGGTTTTGTGGGGAAGGTGGAAAGAGGGAGGTTTTTTTGTTTTGTCAGTGAGTGGGAGAAGTAGTGAAGTTGTAAAGAACATAGGGAGCGTAGGGTGCGAGGGGAGAGAATGTGGGGTTTGCAGCACTGTAATTTAGACCAGGGCAGAGATCTCAGCACATTATTTGATAGAGGCTATATACTGTGCAATACTTAAAACAAATAAATGGAAATGAGTTTTTCCTTCTATTAATATGGCATAATGCTCAGGAACAGCACAAAAGTGGTTTTGCAAAGTGCAATTACAGTAGAGTCATATCGACCTGCTAGGTTAATTTCTCCACACAGAACTGCATGTTTCTCTCCCTTCAGCCAGCCATTCATTTGTCCGCCCACAGCTTGTAGCACCAGGCGTGAACAGTCAGCTCTAAAGCACCAGTTACATGACTCTCTAAAGAGTGAGCTAGGAAGGCAGAAGCATTACCCAAAAGCACCAAAATAGAAACCCTGCTTGTCTCAGAATCCTGTGTCATCAGCTGTGACAAACCCCAAATGCACCAAATCCATAGGAGATGTTTACAGTGATCCTCGCCTTGGCATTAGGCAGAACCATACTTTTCAGACAAGATATATTTTAATGCCTTAGCTGGAGTATGAAAGAAAGAGTTTGAATCATAGGTTCTTGTCATGGTCTTTCCAGTCCAAGTCCTTGGGGTAAGGGGGTCCTGATTCCTGATGAGACGATGCTCTTCGGACTGCTTCTTACAGTTCTATGTAAAGTTATCCTGAAAGTCTGGACTTGGAGAATTGCTTCAGGATTGCTGTAGCAGCAATGTGAATTTACCTTTTCAGAGGTGGTTTATAGTTGCACACTGATATATTTTCCTGCTGTTTTGTGGACAGAGAAAAGGAAATTTTTATTCTTCACCTAGGTGATAGGGTCATCTTCCTCAGTCCTTGTACCATGCCATTTTATCTGAGAAGTTCAAAGCATGTAAAGCTGGGAAGTTTCAGCGGTATTCCTGTGAGATAAGACATCTTTCAATGTCAATATCACAGAAAATTGAGGCACAAAGAAGAGTTATGAATTATGTGAGGTCTCAGGGAGTTAGTGGCAGACCCAGTGGAAGAATGAAGGTGACCTGACTTGTAATAGTATGATCTGTCAGCTAATATTGTCTCTGATCAGAGAGTCCGCAGTTGCAGACTCTGGTATAATTTGCCATATGAGTCGAGCAAAGCTGGTGCTTGCCCCTCCAGCTCATTTGCAGAAGGGTTTTAAAAAATGCCAGCTTAGCAGCATCTCCTGGCTTGGCAGAGGAGGTAAATGTAGGACAAGGTCTCCAGCAGAAGGCTGTTGCTGCAGCAAGTTACAGCTGCCCAGTGCGGAGTCATTGAGTTGCCTCCCTGTTAGGCACCGGCTGGTCTATTCATTCTGCAAACAGCCTCTTTCCTTTCCAAGACAGCCCTGGGGACACAAGGGAATGGCAGAGTTTATTATAAACTGAGTAAAGGAACAGACTATTGCTGGAGGAGATCCAGGGTTATAAAAGATTGTAGCAGGAGGGGGGGGGAGGAGGAGGGAACAGGGCATAATTTGTGTTTGTGTGCGAGGGGGTGCGTCCTGGTGGCTTCCACGAGGCATTCCCCAAAGCCTCAAGACCTTTGGTGGTTTTGGAGCGGCTCTCTGCAGTGCGTACCGTGCTGTGTCAAACCCCACTTACTTTTTATTGTATCAATCATTCTCTTTATGCAGCAACACGAATCGGAGAACGCTTGCAGGTCCTGTTCTGAATGAGCTCCGCTCTCTGCCAGCTCAGCCTAGTTACTGCTGTAACTTAGTCTGGGGGATGGGAGGAAAAAGGTTGCTGCTACTTTAAATATAATGCATTAAGAGGATGCTGGAAAAAGGCCTGCATGCTGTAATACCCAGCCATCTAGTTGGAAAAGGAGCCAGATGTAATACAAAAGAAGAAACACAGCCTCTTATGGATGCAGCACTAATTCATAAATCAGGTGAATCAGCTTAGGCAACTGCTGTGTTTTTATGCCTCTGCTGCATGGACAACTGCATGTTGGATGCTTTTATTTGACGTAATGGAACCAGATAATCCTTTGGACCAGGACAACTCCAATGGTAAGAAGTAGAAAACATAGAAAAGAGAGGGAAGAAAAGGATAATGAAAGACTGTCTGAGTTACACATCCTGCTGAAGGCACAGGGTTAGGCATGTGTTTTTACTGTCTTCTGCATGGATAAGTAGAACTGAATGTGGTAATGTGCTTCACATTATCCTAGGAATCACTCTGTTTACAGGGCTTGGAGGGTAGACTGATACATACAGCATATTGCAAGGAGCAGTAAGCAGGCAGAATTAACCTATCTTCTGGGCAGTCTTTGCAGGGAGAAGAGGAACCCATGGTTTCTACATCCTAGATTAGGCAGTTTGGGGGGCTTCTTTGCCAGTGAGAAAAGACTGTAACTTTCTGCAATATGTGCTGTCAAACGCAGCATTTGGGAGCAGTTTCTTTATCTGCAGCAAGCTTTCCTACAGGCAGTTGCATGAGTAATTTACTAAGAAGGATATATTTAGCTAGGGACCACATAAATTCACCCTGGAATTAAAGTCCATGGTTAAAACTGCAGCTATTCCCTGGATTTACAGCATTCCACATGCTGTTTGCTTGGTATCTAGTCTATTGGAGGGCATAGAGAAAAGCATAAATTGGGGTAAAAGTTGTTTGCAATTGCAAGTTTTATTTCTCTGGTGAAACAGTGAATTGGCTGCACTGAGAACAGCAAATTGTTTACATTTATGAAAACAACTTAAGATGGTGATTTTTAGACTAAATTGTCTGTCAGCTCTTCACTGTG
This sequence comes from Melanerpes formicivorus, assembly GCF_026170545.1. Lineage (NCBI taxonomy): Eukaryota > Metazoa > Chordata > Aves > Piciformes > Picidae > Melanerpes > Melanerpes formicivorus. The sequence continues at coordinate 5,877,840 of NW_027142385.1, read as the reverse complement.
TAATTGGTGCTGTACTGGATCCAGTCTGAAATCCACAAAGTATTCCACTTCCTACATACATAGTATTTCGGAACTGTTTATGTATTACTCACAGCATATTCTTTGCTGATAACCTAGAGCTCCAAGTACCACACTACTGCAGCATTAATATCACAGGAGACCTAAAACTGTATGGAAGGAATGTGGTTAAGGGAATGAAGTAACATTTAAACTATGTGAACAGTTGACTGGGCAGATATAAGTGGGCAGCACTGCTTTACTTTGGGCTCTGTGCCATGCTGAAGCTGAATTGTATGAAATAATCAAGGACAGATTGCTGTGTTGTTTCAAATGGCAATATTTACATGAAAGAATTGAGAGGGGAGGATCACACCTTTTATTTCATTTTACTGTTCTCTCTCCTATGCAGTTATATTAATTTCTCTCTAGAAAAGCAGCATCTACTTCTTATGTCTTTTATCTCCTCCTAGACCACTAAGATATAGAATTATATCTTATTTTCTTCTTTACAGCAAGAAGGTTTTTCAGAGGAGTGCATGCATTGCTTGGGCTGATGTTAACAAACATCTAAGCAAGTATTCTTGCCTGTCCCAGCATTAGAATCTGGACTTTAAGAGACACAGTGTCTTGATGCTGTGGAAAATGTTAAGTTTAGCTTTGTTTTCTCAAACATGTTAAAATGGCTCAATGAATTTAAAATGCATAGTGTGAGATACATAGGTTTCTTATTCTTCTCCTTACAGGCATGTAAAGTTTATTTTGTCACATAGAGTAGAAACTAGTTTTCCTATAAAATACTTCAGTAAGTTGACAGACACTGGAAATGTTCATAAACTAGGAAATGAATAAGTAAGCACCATGTATCCTAGCAAAATCTTCACTGGTTCCCCTTCCAACTGTGTAAATCTCCATCTTCCTTTCAGAGTATTTTAATTACTTTGATTTTAAACTACCCCATTGTAAAACAAATGGGTTGAACTGTTTCTTGATCAGAAGGTCAGCTGCTTAAGTGTTCTGCTGCTGGAGCTGCCGGAGCAGCCTGCAGGACTGAGGGATTCAACTGTTGTGATGACACACTCTGCATTACTTTGCATGAATTCAGTAAATGCAAAATTGTCAACAATGTGCCAGCAAAGTGCTGTTATGGAAATTTTCCTCTTAAGAATGTGGCTGTCCTCTTTGTCCCTTCTATTGCCAAACAGCAAGTGAGCTGCTACAAACAGACTCATAACAATTTTGTTTATCTTATTGCAGTGCTCAGGTGACAAATATTAATGCCTTGGGAAGTCACCATAAATTGAAAGGTTGTGCTTATAGTAGAAGTGCCTTTTTACCCTCAGCAATGTCAGGTCAAATTCCCTTCTCTGCTCACAGAATGAAAACTGGTATTTAATTTTGGACCTACACATATTGGTTCACCACCTACCTTCAAATTCAGCATCAATTCATTCTTAGCTGCTTGTTGCCAGCCCAATCAATAGATCATTAATGACAGTAAAATCTTTTTCAAAGGCTATATAGCAGTAATGTTCTTTAGAGTTTCCTCCTGCAGCCCTTTCATTTGCTCACAGAGATGTATGAAATCAGCTAGAAGGATGCTAGTGGAATATTCAAGACTGAGAAGCTGTGTGTCTCATTTCTCAGCACAGTTTTTATTCCTAATCAAATCAGGTTGCCAGCTTTTCGTGGAGATACCCTATAGATTTCCTGTTGCTTGTAACTGGAACAGAGAAGGACCACTCATTTATTTTGGGGCCTGAAATGAGATTTAAGCTGTGTTAGTTGCTTTGACTTGATAGACCCTGGAATAAAATCATAACCTGTGGGTGAAATGGTTATTGGATTTTTTTTCTCTCTGATTCTTCACTGAGCTGTAGTGCTCGTGTGGCTTTGAACACAAACTTGGGAGGTTTCTATCCATTGTGACTTTTGTGAAAGGAGGTGGGAGTTCAGTGACTTTGTGTGTGCCTAGGATAAAGACTCACACAAAGCTACAGGTGCTTGTAAGAATGTCACAAAATAATTAAAGCACTCCCATTCTCCTCCTCCCCTCCATATTTTCTTTCCATTCTCTGAAATCCAGGAACATAAAGAAAGATTATTGTCATTTTACGATGGCTCACAGTTCTGACTTTTTGATGTGTTCTTTTTAATATACTGGGGTGGTTTTATTTGATTAAAAAAGAAAAAAAATCTTGGAAGAGAAGTGCTGAAGAATGTGCTGATCCTGAAACCATAACCCTAAATTACCCATTTCAGAGGGATGACATATCAGAGCTACAGATTTCTCTTTTGTACTATAGCCACTTGCAGCCATAGGAAGAAAAGACAACTCAGCAGCTTTTTGTGAGCTGGTGGAGATTTATAAGATGTTGTATTTGTGTACAAACTCTGGAGTACAAAACAGCTATGAATTATGCATTCATTGTGTCTTTTAATTGCTTGGATTGGGGTTTTTATGGCTGTGCTGAACACTGGTACCACCTCGAAATTTATTCTTTCGTGCGTCCTGGCAATATTTCTTTGTGAATTAGTTGTTAATCTTTTAAGGGCATGGTATTTTTAGCAGACCTTTTGAACAACCTTGTAGACCAAATCCCATTTTCTGGCTTTAGAGGAATTGAATTCCCTACACAGTAAGTGTGAATCACAGATGCAGATTTTGTACCACAAAGAGAGGAAGAAAAAACCCCATTGTTCTTTAGTAATACAATAATTATAGCATATGTTTTCAGTCTCTGACATTGAAGCAGGTGAGCTACATGGATGACAGCCAGACTTGAACTTTGTCTGCTGTTGGTAATTTAGATTCCTCAAGCAATGTTCTAGGGCAGTAATGAAATCCTAGCCTCAGTGACACCTTGACGTGCATTAAAAATAACACGAGGAAAAGAGAAGCAAGGACTTGGGAAACAGAATGTTTTATATATTGGCTATGAAGTTTGTTAGCAGAGTCATGCAGGAACCCAAGACCAACAGATTATGGCTGCTGCTGCTGAAGACCAAGGTGTTTTATTCAGAGATAGGATAGATCTGCCTTAGAACAGAAGACAACCATGAACATTGCTGCTGAGCTGCTTTTGGCAGATGTACCTCAGCAAACAGAGCCAAAGGCTCATCAGCACCCCAGGCTCTTTTGTTTCCAGGGCTTGACATTTGCTTTCACTGTGTAGACAATCTATATCTGTATTCTTAGCCTTGTAGTATCTTCTTTTAAAGGTAATATGATTATCTCAGAGAGAACAAGGATTAGACTAAAATAGTGAAATCTTCTGAAATGTCTATTTGGAAGTTCTACAGAAAAGGTTGTTTTGGGGGAATTACTAATGCAAGTGGAAATTCTGTTGCTGAACAGTGAGGCAGAGGCAGATAATAGGGGAGCTGATCTGGTGCTTCTTAGTCAGAACTGCATTTTAGGCACCTAGTAATGAGAAAAAGAAGGAAAATAGGATGAAAACACTGATTTTCAGTGCAATACTCAGAAGTTCTTGTCTTTTTAATTGAAGTAGTACTGCAGATGCCATGCAGTTACATGTTGAAAGATAAACTCCTCATCTACCAACAACTGAGGATTTCTGAGAGTAAATTACTTACATTTTACCATTGCAATTAAGTTAGCTTGTTCTAGAACAAACCTTGCCGTGATCTGAATTCCCTGTGAGTGTGTAAATTTGCTCAGGGATCTATTTTAACAGAAGTATGTTGTGTGCTTTGGTATTGCACATGGCCTGGAAATGAAATGTTAAATGTTTCTTATAGGTGTTGCCATTCTGGCACGCTGTCTGAGGAGCAAAGTTAATGTTACTGAACATTTGTATCTGAAAAAGTAAAGAGAGAAAATAAAGATGCTGGAAAGCAAGGTTTGATTTAGATGTGGTATGCTGAAAAAGTATATGAGACATGGAAAGGGGAGGGGAGTATGGAAAAAAAAGACTAGCTTGCTTGAAGTTTGTACTGAAAAAACATCACAGGACACCCTTTTTAGTTCTTATTATCCTTTAAATAGATTGGGTTGATACAGTTGTCTTGTAGACACATTAAAAGCAGAGCAAATATGAAGTCTGAAGTAGATTTGGAGTAATACAGGCAGCTAGAAAGTAATTATAATGCAGTCTTACTATGTGGGTTTGTGCACCAGTAAAATTAGTCCAGTTTTGCTGCCTTACTCATGGCCACGTGTCTCTGTGTATTGGCTTCTATGGTTGTTTTTGTAGCTTGCACAAACTGCAGACAACTTGCCATGATCTTTGCAAGGCAGAGCACTCACTGCTCCTTTTCCTTGTGTGAGAGGAAAGAGGGAGTTTTGTCTAGGAGCAGCCATCTCGCAAAAACTGCCCAAAAGCAGATGTGAATTTTCTTATCCATGGAACTGTCCTGCCTTATTAAGTCTGAAAACTTGGGTTTCTGTAGTGTCAGCATTGGCCAGTAATGAGTTATGGTGGTAGTAGTTTTAGAAGTTAATTTCCCATTATTGTCTACAGGACTGAAGAAGAATAGTAATGAGTAGGTTGGCAATTAAACATATTAAACTATCACTAAGTGATTAGATAGTGCTGTACTGTGGCCCGTGGCAGAGATCCTTATTTGTTCTTTCTCTGCTTACCTCAGCCAACCTTTATATTGTTTGCAAAGAACTCTTGGGGGTTAAATGCATTAGAGGCACAAAGTGTATATTGTGAGTGGAAATATTTATCCTAGACATCTGTGAGCAAGCAGATTATTCAACAAGTGCATTATTTCAGGAGATTCCATTCGAAAAGCAAGGTCTCTCTTTTGAGCAGTTCTTAAAAATCCTCCTTTTCTCTTAGCAAAGTTCAGTTTTCAAGGCTGAGGTAGCAGAGGGCTACAGAGTGCTGAACAGCTATGCTTCATTCTTCTCTCCGTTATAGTTCCTGCACTGTGTCTGTCTTACAGCTTCTGACAAAAGAGAGGTAAAGAAACATGTGCTTGATGGTAGGAAAAATCAAAAGGAAAAAGACAAATGGCAGTGTAATAGCTGGAGAAGATAAATGCAGGCTGAATTCCTGATGAATTGTGCACAAAAGTGGGAGGCATCTTTTTGGTGGCAACCCTTTGCTTTCTATTGAACTGTAGTTTTCTTCACTGTATCCAGGTGCAAACTATAATTCATAGGAAGGATGTGTTGTACTGAAAGGTATGTCCAGAGCAGGTAATAAATTTTTCTGGGCAAACTCAAAGTGGGAAATCTGGACATAAGAAATAGTGGTGACAAAATCAAATAAAATGTCCTACCTGAGGGCATTATTTATTGGTGAGTATCTGAAATAAAGACAGATTCACCCCACAGGTAACATTAGGCCACTGCTCCACATCATTTTCTGAGGTTCCTGTAAGTTCTATGGTAAGTATTGGATTTACTCCAAAGAAATTATCCAGGTGTGTGTAGTGATCATTGTTTGAAAAGGATCATCAATAATCTGCCTGAAATGTCAGTGACCACGTGGCACACTGAGCACATGTCACAGAGTTAAAATATTGGTGTGCAGGCTTAATTTGCTTTCTTCCATGGCATCAAAACCTTTTGGCAACAAAGATTTAAAAACAGATATAAGCACTATCTGGTAACTTCATTATAATTTACAGTAAGCAGTGAAAGGATCCAATATAGCTTTAATAAAGTGTCTAACAATATCAGAGAGGCAGAAAGCTCCAGGGGAATCGGAGACCAAGGATTAGGAAGATTATTGTATAATGATTTGCAGAATAAATTCTACAATTTCCCAGTTTGTAATTGAATTGTGAGCAACCATTATATGCTGTTTCTTCCTTTCTCTTCTCACTGAAAACTGTAGAATAGGACAGATCCAATCCAGGAACTCCCCCCAAGATCATGAACATGCCCATAAGAACCATTAGACGAATAGAATGTAACTGTCCTGACTTAGAGGTACTAGAAACAGTTAAAGTAGTGTCTTCATTCTTTGGTAATAAAGCAAAGAGTCTTTTTATAGTCAAGCATGTTCAAGGCCTCTTTTATTTTGCTTCTGAGATAGAGCAACATCAAAGCACAGCTTTGTGGAGAAACCTCCCAGTTGCGTCTCTAAAATACAGCACAGTTACAGGTCTCCTTCAGAACTGTCTGGAGCAACAGCCTACTATGGGAGAAGTGAATTCAGCACAGTTGAATGGAATGGAGGAGTCTGCTCTATGAATCTTGCTTCTGTCAGGCCCTAGGATCTAAGAATAGATGTTAATATTGGCAAGGTGTGTCAGCTGTGTGAAGGTGCTGCACAGGAAAATGCCTCAGAACCACAGTGCAGGGATAGTGAAGACAAAAGGGGTTTAATGCTTTGTTCCTGTCTCTGATTTGGAAAATAGAGGTCAAGAAATTTCATAGGAGCAGAGATACCAAGAAATTAAAATCATTCATGTGATGTATCAAGGTATTCATAGGCCAGAAGCTTTTAAATCCATGAGGTTGTGGTGGTAGATAACAGAAACTGGAGAAGCCACAGAAGAAATGGTCAGTCCTTATTGAGAGCTGAGACCCACATTTGGACAAAGTCTCAGTCAAATTGAGTTCTTCTAAGGCTTTTCATCAAAGGATTATTGTGATCACATACCTATGGCTTCTAAGACGTCTGAGAGCAGCCTCCTCTTCTGGTGATACCAGAAAGACTGACAACCCTGAATGTTTTGCATCCATGTCTAACAAATGTACTGTACACGAGGGATATAAAGAATAAATAGCTGCTTACCTTCAGCCACTTCACTGTAATATCCTTTATTATGTCTGATCAGGATGTTTGCCCAGGAGGCTTCTCAGAGCATACACGTGATTATCATGTCAGTTACAGCATTATGGTAATAATGTTTACATTTAGATGTGCTTCCTCTTGCAGCATCTCCAAGGAATTGGCACATGTGAAAGATTTAATTGCAAAGCTTTGCTACTGCTGGTATGGGCTGGGAGGCCTACCAGATGCCTTGCTGAGTGAGTCAGTAGTCAGTGATTTTTGGCTGCTACAGAGCTTGATGCAGTGATCAGAAAATGTCTGCCAAAATGAGGTGTCAAGAAATGTTTGTTTTCTTACCAGATCTAGATATGCTTCTAGTTTTGTTTTACACTTCTAAATACTTCTCTAGATGTAGCTGGGAGGTTGGTAGACAGCTGTGGCAGATGTCATAACACAAGCCATTGTTCTTTGTCCTGGAGCTGTATGTGTGGGTTTGTTTGCTTAACCATTGGGTGGGCATGGCTTGGCTGATGCAGCAAATCCATGCCTCTGAGTCTAGATCCTGCCTAGACTGGAGACATTCAAGCTGGAAAAATCTTGATACTCAGTGTTTTGAAAGTAGGAAAATAAGTTGCTAATTATCTTACTTGTTGCAGAATGAATAAAAAGTAATTTACTTAATAGTAGTAAAAGTTGGACCAGAGTTCATAATGTTTTATTGTCTCTGCCACTGGTCTTCTGTTTTGCAGCAGCACTATTAGAGCATTACTCATGGCCCAGAGAATATCCCTGAAGAGTTTTTCACAGTTCATGTGTCAGACAGGAATGCAAAGGATCAATTTACAGCCACAGACAAAGATCTGAAAATATCCAGGGGTACCTGGGAGAATGCTTCTCACCCCAAATAGTTTTACTGATTTAACTGATTGCACTTGTCTGACTGTGAGTGTTCTCAGCTAACCTGCAGTTAATTTCTGAGTGGCAGCAATAAAGACATTGTATGTAGAGGGCACTGAGAGTTGGTGTAGGAACATTAAACACAGGGTCCCCTCCTTGCAGTCTCTCCTGTTACACAACTGAAGAGAATTTCAGTGTGTTCTGGAAGGCTCCTGAGTGCACTGCTGTGTTCCAGGGAGAAACCTGCTGGTGCTGTGCAGCTCTGTGCCCATGAGTGACTTGCTGTGTTTAGCGAATCATCCTTTGCTGCTCAGTTGTAGCTGTCAGAAAAAGCCAGGCATTGAGTGGAGGGGGTGTATTTAAAACTGGATGAGATGATGGGAATGATCCACAAGCTAAACAAAGCAGCTGGAAGTAGTTTACTGGTTCTGTTGGGCCAGCATTTAGGCAATGGCTCTACTTCATCAGAAAGCTGGTAGCTGTTGGTAATTCATTTGCTTCTTAGATGTGTTTGTTTCTTTGTAGTTTAAACTTTACTGGTAAACTTCAGAGGAAAACAGAGGATGTATCAATCTGTATCAATCAATCTGTTTAGAAAAGACAGTTTAGAAATTAACCTCTCTTCTTTTCATGTAATTTGAACCAGGATTTGGAAAATTAGGCCTTAACCTCAGAAATATTTCTGTATGTATTCAGCAAGAGCTGGCAGGAGGAGTTTCACTCACTTCTCAGACAATTGTTTGTCTGGATGAGCACACATCCAGTTCATCCTCTTTTGAGTCTTACAAATATTTGTTGTTTCTAAGACTGGAGAAAGAAGAAAAAAAAAAAAAGTTCATTCTTACTGTGATTTCTAACCCAAGATGATTGCACAAATGGAAGGTACAGAAAAGATAACCAGCAGTTAGGATTTAGGGGGCAAAAAAAGCAGGTGCATTCCACTGAAAACCAGTGCTGAGTAGACTCAGGGCGGCTGAACTGCCTGCCTGTGCCTCTGACTAGGAGAGAGGCGTGTTTTATTTTCCCTGCTTATTCACTTTCTGAGTCATTCATCTTGTGCTATAGCTATTGAAAACTGTAACAGAGTCTGGGAAGCGCTTGGCTTTTGAGTGCTGCCTCCTGATTGGACTAGGGAATGCTGCTGCTCGGGAATAATGTGTGAATACCATCTGCTCGGAGGAGCTGGGAGCCTCAGCGAAATTTTGCTTGGAGAGGCACCTTTAGCCAGGACTCCAGGCAAGGGGAGCAGGCTAGCTCATGCTGGTTCTTATCCAAACTTTTAGCGGTCGCTGGATCTCCTTTCTGTTTCCCTGTTAAAACTTTTTGTGTGTGTTTTGCTCGAGGGCTGAGGTGCTTCCCCCGTGGGCTTTGGGGCTGTTTTTCCTTTCCTCCCCCCCCCCACACCCGCTGCATGGGATTTCTTCTGGGGTTCAGCATGCACACCAAATGGGGAAATAAATCAGCAAGTTTTGCAGCTGTTTATTGCAGCACAACAGTTAACATGGAATGTCTGAGTTACTTTGAGAAACTACTTGCAAAAATTTGACCTGCTCGCTAAAAGGTAAGCAGCTAAGGACTTTGCAATTACCGGGGCTGACTTTTTATTTGCATAGAGGTTTTGCTTTGTTGGGAATGAATATGTCTCATTTGAAATGTGCAGTTGCTTTGCAGCAATGCCTGAGATCAAAGGCTGTGTTTTGTCTCAGAATTTCTTTAATGAGCCTGAAGAAAGGAACAGAGTTGGAACAATGATTTTCTTGAGCTCTTTTGTATAGAAGTTGTTTCACAATAGGTCTTAACACAAACTTTCTGCATATGTTGTTTGGTGTGCATCCTTAGGAAGGGAACTCTCTCAACTCTTATTTACCTGATTATGGAATCCCTTTTGCAGGCTGTTATCTCAGATGAATCACAGCTATTTTTCAGCAGTCCAGATTTGCAGTCAAATGGTGCATTCCACTTCAACAAGACAAGATGTAGTTTGTGAGCCCATTAAACCCTGCTCACTAATGACCTGCTGGTGTAGACTCAGTCACTAGAGAGTAAACTGTAGCCATTCCTTTATTCCCAAAACAACAGGCCTGACACCAACATGACTGATGGCCACCACTCTCTCCCATTACTGTTAGCACACACTTAACTTTTTGATGTTCCTGTTTAAAAGCTTAGTTGTAGTTGATTTTTTCCTGCAGGTTACATTCCAATCAGACACTTCCACCTCCACAAGGCAAAGTTAGCTAAGGGAGGACATGGAATAGTGATGTTTTACAAAATCTTAGCCTTCCTTCCAGTGGGTCAGGTTATTCCATTTACTGTTGTCTGTTTCAGTGGGATATCTGCAAAGCCTATTCCTAAGACTTTGCTGCTGAAGGCTTCGCTGCAATTTAGTTTTGACAAATACCTGGTTCTTTAGCTCTCTCTTCTGTGCTGTTATGTTAATTATAACTGCACAGTAAGGAAGTTGCATGTACTTACATGCATTCTAAGAGAAATATTTAGTACCTGGATATAGGGAGCACTGGATTTATGTAACTGGTACTTGATTTAACCTAAACATTTTCAGATTGAATCAATTTTACATAAGCAAGAGGAGATCTTACATCTAGTAGATGCTTTCTTACACTCAGGCCTTTTGAGCTTATGGTCTTTTAGCACAGAAAACAGCTGTTTCTGCCTGCAGTCTCACTAAAAAAAAAAGAAGATTAACAATTAGATGTCTTTGCATTTAGCCATTTTCCTCGTGGCAAAATGCCAGATCATCTAAAGCAACTCCTTTAATAGATAAAAATACCCTTACTTTGCTGAAACCTGAATCAGGAAAATTGGTACAAGCCAAAGAAGGCCTGAACCACACCAAGGTGCAAGACCAGTACAGTCCATTGGCTGGTGGTCACTGGATTTGCTTAGAATAGAGGATATGGGGATCAAGGTCTCACTGTGGCTCGTGCAAACCTAGTGTCTCTCATTTTATGTGTGTTAAAAGGCTTGAAAGGTCAGGCATGTACCAGTGCAAATGGGGTTTTCCAGTCATGGGGATAAAAAAATGGTTTCTCATTCATTGCTGCTACTAATAATGCTTACTTAGTTGTTGTTGGTAGAAATATACTGTCAGTGTTAGACTTTCCAGGTGTTTCTTTACTTTGTCATTTGGCCAGGCAACATGACTATAATGAAGTAGCATGAGGAATAAAATGTTGACCTTTGAACTCCAGAGGTGAAGATCACTTCCATTCCAGACATAGCAGAAGGTTTTTTTAGCTGCTGGTAGTAGTGACCAAGTATCAGCTATAACTGATGGTCTACAGGACTGTGGAATGAGAGCTTTTTAATCCAGTGGTATGTACGTGGACACAGATCAAGCACCAGCTGACTGTAAAAGCATGTGTATTTTCTGCTCAGAATGGACAAACTTGTTAGGTCTCCCCTTCTTCAAACACAGTAGTCGCTTGCTTCAGTGGTCTAACTGTGAGGGATGTTTTTGCATGGACAGAGTTTATTGTTTAGGGACTTAACACACAACCCTTCTGCAGAGGGCAAGATCTGCTGTGTTCTTCAACAAAGCCCTCCACAACTTAGTACTGCTTAGTATTTCCTTTCAATGTGATCCTGGGTAGCTGCAAAGCAATTTTTGTTTGCCTGCCTGTTGCCACTATGTTTGTATGACCATCAATGCTGCAATGCTTATGTGCTTTTCACTCTCTAATCCAGATATCTTCATGCCAGATTAAATGCATTGCTGTTGTCCTGTTCTTATAAAGGGGAAGTAAATTGGAAGTGGCTTGCCCAAGGTCACATACAGGAAGCTTTTATCATTGTATTGTAGCTGCACTGAATCTTCTATGCTCCTCAGTTGCTCTTCAGACTTTCCTTGTGCATCACTGTCTTCTTCCTTGCCCATTTCCCTTTCGTTACTCTTCCCTTCATCTCTTACTGCCACCTCAATAAATAAATAGTTGCTGGAGGACATGTGTCATTTTGCTGTGGAGAGCAATATCTACCTGACATGCCTATATGAACTTACAAAATCTTAGTGCTGGGATTTTTTTAGCAGACCAGGGACTGGAGCATCTCTCTGACAAGGGAAGGCTGAGACCTGGGACTCTTCATTCTGGAGAAAGCAGCCTGAGAGGAGATCTTATCAATGCTTATTGATATCTAAAAGGTGAGGGTAAGAGGATGAGGCCAGAATCTTTTCAGTGGTGTCTAGTGACAGAACAAGGCACAACAAGTACAAAGCAGAACCCCAGGCGTTCCACCTAAACATGAAAACATTCTTCATTTTGAGGGTGCCAGAGCCCTGGAGCAGGCTACCAAAAGAGGTTGTGGAGTCTCCTTTTCTGAAGAGATTCTGAACCCCTCTGGGCAAACCTGCTGTAGGCAAACCTGCTTTAGCAGGGGGGTTGGACTAGGTGATCTGCAGAGGTCCTTTCCAACCCCTATCATGCTGGGATTCTGGGGTTTTGTGATTATTTCCTTGAAGAATTGTCATTTTCAGTATAGAAAGGAGTACTTTCGTGCTAAAGTGGCAACGCTGACAGCACAGCACTATTGTGCATTTACAGCTTCATTTCAGGAACCCACATAGACTTCCTTTCTTCTCTCCACCACAATTCTCTTGCCTGACTCAGTTGCCAGACTTTGGCTGTTCACTCTCACTTAAATCACAAAGAATGTGGCTCCCTCTGCCATACTTGGTGCCTGGAGTCTAAATCAGTACATTGCTAGTGAACTTCAGCATAAGACAAATCTGACCTACCTAGAATATAGGCTCTCAGTTTGCAGACATGAACTACAGTGATGAGGCACTACCAATAAAGTACTTTGCATGTATCTGTGCTAGCTATTTCTGTTGCCTTTTATATAATCTAATATTCCTTTGCCAAGGAGTAAAATGTAATAGGAACTATTTTTGTGTGCTTGGGAGTATTTTTGCTGGCTCTGAGCGCCTCTGAATAGATGCCGCCTCCTGCTATGAGGTCATTGCTTTTGGTGCTTGCCAGTAGAATACAGAAATTTCAATAATCAAGATAAAATCAAGATAAGTCAACAAAGGCAAGATAAAAAACATGGCTATCTTGCTTCCATTTAGGTCAGATGAAGCATAGAAGCCAGTGTTTTAAACACAAGAGAAGCATTAATGGAGAGATGACTTCAGAGAAACTGGGACAGTCTAGAGGCAAGCACAGTAGACCAGAGAATTCCTGGTTTGTGTTTCAGGCTATGTGAAACCATTTTGCAGAGCAGCTGTGAAAGTGAAAAATCAGCAAAAGTAGGTTTGATTTTGAGTTTCCCCATGGACAGTTTGAAAGTCCTTCTTTCTTTCAAGGTATCTCTGACCTCTTCTACTGTGAACAATATGCAATAACTGGAACAAGGACTGGAAATGAGCGGCTTCTCCTTTCTCCAGTCTGGGGAATTTACCCTTGAAAAAATGCAGCCAGAGCTGTGTGGCAACTATGGAAGGGGCTTTTGAATGACCAGGATCAGATTTTCTACAGAATGAATTATTTCTCAGAGAAAATTCAGCTAATTTCATCTTTCTACATCTTTTCTTTTTAATGCAAACTTCATAGTATCATAGTATCATTCAGGGTTGGAAGGGACCACAAGGATCACCTAGTTCAGTGTTTCTTTATGAAGTTCCAATGTCTTACTCTTTGACTGTTAATAGTGTCTAAAGCAATGCTATTCCTACTACCAGCAACAACAAATGCATTGTGATTGGTGCTGCATAAAGAAAATCAGACAATGGGGATTTCCCCTCCAATTTATCAACCCAGCACTTCATTCCTTGGAGTTAATGCCTTTAAACAGTTAACTGCTACATTGAAATCAAACTTGGTTGAAACCTGAGTGGTTTTTTTTATGGTTTTCCTGGTAATTTGCAAAAGTATACACTGCATTGTGCTGTAGACTGAGATTTAATTCCAAACCCTGTTCCGTGCTACCTGCTGCCCTTCTGTACTCACCCTGCTGCTGCTGCCGCGGTTGGCATTGTGTGAAGCGGTGGCTGTTGCCTAACCTCTAGCACTGTGTGGGTGTTGTGCCAAGAGAAGCTATAGAAGAATAATCACAAACCTACATTAGTGATCCTCTCAGCCATGAACTGAACTTAGGCTGCAGGGCCCTTCTTTCTAGGGTTCTCATTACTAGGGATTGTCACTAAACAAACTGCTGTGCTAACTCTGTGCCACAGCCCTTCAGCAGGCTGAGGGTGAGGCTGGGAGAGCCACAGGTACTTCAGTAGAGGCTGCAGGTTAAACCTGAAGTGCGCTGTAGAGTCACAGAATGCCAGGTTGAAAGGGACCCCATGGATCATCTGGTCCAACCTTCTAGGTGATAGTGTAGTTTAAATGAGATGGCTCAGCACCCTGTCAAGCTGAGTCTAGCATATCAAGCTGTTAAATTTTGAAGATCTTGCTTAAGGATGAGATTCCTTAATATTTCAAATAATAAATGGATATCATCTGCATAATCCACACTACATCAGCCATAAAGATTTATATACCAAATAATAAAAGAAGTAGCCTAACATACAATTCCAAAATGCCTATTTCCAGCCTTTCCTGCTGAAGTCCCATACAGCATCCTGAGCTTCTGATCCTGACCTCAGCAACTTCAAGGCAGGACAAGAACCTCCCTTGTTTCAAGATTGTAATTTTTAATTAAGCAGCATGGAATTGAAGGCAGAGAGTATTCCCAGTTGAATTGAGTCTGGTACTTAACTTCATTCTGCAGTCACATGTCTGACAGAACTAAGATAAAATGGTTTACGGTCTGTGCAGAAAAACCTCAATCTCTAGAATAAAGTTAAGGTTTGAAAATGGCTACCTTGACAAGAGGAGTGTTTGAAGAGAGTAATATTTTAATTGCTTTTAATACCTTTGACTGAAACAAGAGGATGTGGTTTAGATTAGGACAGCTACATTTTTCAAACTGCAGTTCCCGAAATGGCTGCTGGGTACATCTGCAGGTTATAGATTTCCTTAGGAGAATTTCCTGACAGCAGTAATTGAAGAAATTGTGATAATTGTTAATAGGATTACAAAGAAATGGAGAATAGTGATTGCAAATGCAAGCCAATGCTCTTAATACAGTTCATGTGGGTGAATTCGGGGGGGGAGTAAGAGAGAACAAGTCTGCTCTTGGAAAAGAAGTTCTTACAGAAAGGTTCCTATCTTCACATGGATGGCTTTCTCAAATGTCTTTTCATTTTAGCCACACTGCTTCATCTCTAAAAGCAAAGTGTGTGTGTGTGTGTGTCCCAACCCCTTACCGAGCTCAGAAGAAGTGCTGATGTCAGAAGATGACATGAACTTTCCTCCTGAGAGTGCTGAATAATTTCGTAGCTGTGGAAAATGTGGAATTGTAGGATGCTCCAACAGCCAGATTTTCAGAGCAGTGAAAAAGACTTTTTTTAATGAGTGGAATGAAAAGATTCCAGAAGAAAGAACAGGTTAACAGCTTGTTGGCCTGTCTATCACTCTGTCATGCTCAAACAGAGAAGATCTCCTGCAGTGTTAAGAGCAAAGCCCTTCAGGTTTTCAAGCACAAGGGTAGCCAACTGCCTGGCTTTGAGCGAGCTACCAGTGTTCAGGGCTGGAGCAGTTTCCTTAAGGGAATATCTAACAAGATCTGTTAAAGTCTTGAGCTTTGTGACAGCAGGGTTTTCCTTACTTTGTAAAAAGTCATCAGTGCAAATAGGTCATTCCTGTTCTCAAAGACATTTACAAATTAACACAAAAGACCTTCTCCTCCTGTATTTCAAGTCTAAATCCAATGTAGAGTAGGAAAAATAAAGTTGTTTTGAGCTTTGTCCAGCATTCTGTCAATACACTCACAGTCCAAGAAAGAATCAGACAGCTTGTCTCATAATTGTGTTTTCCATTTATATATGTTAGGGATGGGAAGAGAAATAGCATTCAGTACTGAACTGCTACTGAATTCCAGTAGCACATTTTAGTATTTGTGGGCAAGAAGGTGAAAAAGGCTTTTGTCAGACACCACTAACTAGAAGTATTGATATCTAGGTGCCTGCCCCCCACTTTCCCCTTTCCAGGCTCTTCTGATTCTCCATCCTGGTCAGCTTTGCCATCACTGACCCTTGCCCCTCCTGACTGCGCCAGGGGAGGTTTAGACTCGAGGTGAGGAGAAAGTTCTTCACTGAGTGAGTCATTCATCATTGGAATGTGCTGCCCAGGGAGGTGGTGGAGTCACCGTCCCTGGAGGCGTTCAAGAGGGGATTGGATGTGGCACTTGGTGCCATGGTCTAGTCATGAAGTCTGTGTTAATAGGTTGGACTCGATGATCCTCGAGGTCTCTTCCAACCTTAGTTATACTGTGATACTGTGATACTGTGACTGCCACTTAGCCCTGTCTGTAGAGTTGTTCTGATGTCACTGCACTGTCCTAGTCACTGTTATTCTGGCTTCCAGTGGTAGCTTTTAATTCAAGCCAAATTTAATTCCCTTCTGTTCAAGTTATATTTCTCTCCTACTCCTGGTTTACTGGAGGGATTTCTGCAGGCAGACACCTGTGGCTGGAAAAAATAAAAATAAAAATCTGTGAACAGATGCCTTAACAGCTTTGCATCCTAAATAGGCTTGCAGCCAAGACATGCCTGCAGAGGCATGGACACAGGCTGTAAGTACAAGGCATCCCCTTTTGAAAAGATCTCCTTTTGCTTTGGTCAGGTTTTATAACTATTGGCAAATTGGCACGGGTACAGGCAGCAGTGATATGCCTTACACTGCCTGAGAATTTTCCAAATACAAGTATGTCCTAAGGATGTGGATAAGCTCCTCTTGGCTTCCTATGGGCGTCTTGCTGGCTGATTCTTGATCTCAGGCATTTGGTGCATCTAAAAGTGAAATGAAGACATTTTTTAAGCCCCTCCTCCCAGCATTCTGTGGACAGCTGATCAGATTCCTGTCCAGCTCTGCCTGCATTTACTCTCTCAGACCCTGCTTTTATGTGCAGTGGAGTAGAACTGGTTTTGTGGTAGTGCAAGCAGGAGGAGAATCAAAGCCTCTGGGTACTTCATTTCATTTCATTTCCGTCTGCCCAGTAACTGCTCCAAGATGTTAACCTCAAATACAGCAAAAAGGATAAATAAACCCAAAGAACATTAATGATCAAAACTGTCTCTATGAATAACACTCTTCAGCTGCAAGATGACCTAAAACTCATTATACAAGGTAATTCCAGCTCCTTCCTCTGCTGCCTCCAGGTTCACTGCCACTGAGGAGCAGCTGGAGGAGAATCGCTCTGGCACACAGGTGTAAATGCTGATGCCCATCTCAGCAGTTACACCTCTGTGAGGAACAGTTGTATGGCTGGTTTGTGCTAGATTTAGGGGCTTTGTTCTTTTTCCCTCCCTGTGGTTGAAATACAAAAGGTAAAGAGTGGAGAAGGAATAAAGGAGTGCTGAGCTTTGTTCAGTATTCAGTCTTGAGCGTAACTGTCCTACAAACCATCGATCTGGAAGGTACGTCAGAAAGGCCTTTTGTGCACACTGTTCAGGAACAGCCCAGTGCAGTGACCAGGCTTAGAAGCAGTTGTGAAATTGCAGGATTTAAGTAATTAATTTCTGCTATCTCTATGCATAGATGGGAAATAACCCAGTTAAGTTCCATTTTTAAATCTTAACCTCTTGGCCTAAACCCTTCCCTCTTCTTGTGTGTGCACGTTGTAGGTACTGAATCATTTGTCATACATAATAGGTGCTGAAATCCTTGGTTTGCCTGCTTTTCATTCACCTCCTCTTTGATGACAGGAGTCATGAACTTGATGGGAATGAATTACTGTTGTGACTGAGCCTTGACACTGATTAACCTGCTAAATGCAACACTGTCTAGAAAAACAAAACTGGGCACAATTATGCCAATGGCTATGAAGCCCATTGTTAATCTGGGGCTTTGTATGCAGTACTCATCTGTTTTTTCTTAAACCTGGAACTTTCCTTCTCTGATGAAGGGAAGCAGTCTCCCATCAGCTCTTTGGAAAGGTGTCACCATTTCATGTAGCATTACAAGAAAGGAGACTGAATCTCTTTAATTTACTATCCTTAACCAGGATGACATGCTGGAGCATGTCCATAGAAGAGCAACAAAGCTGGTGAAGGGTCCATGAACAGGTCTTATGAGGAGCAGCTGAGGGAACTGGGATTGTTTATCCTGGAGCAGAGGATGCTGAGGGGATACCTCATTGCTCTCTACATCTCCCTGAAAGGTAGTTGTAGTGAGATGGAGGTTGGTATCAGTTGATAAAGCAAGAGGAAATGGCCTGAAATTGTGCCAGGGGAGGTTTATTTTGATAGTAGAAACAATTCCTTTACTGAAAAAGTCATCAGGCATTGGAAGAGGCTGCTTAGGGAAGTGGTGGAGTCAATGTCTCCGGAGGGGATTGAGAAATGTGTGGACATGGCATCTGGGCACATGGTTTAAAGGCCATAGTGGCCAGTAGGTTGACAGTTGGACTCAATGATCTTAGAGGTCTTTTCCAACCAAAACAATTCTATGATTCTATGACTAGGACAAGGGGCTGTTTACAAGGGGAACCAGAACTGTTCTGTCCTCCCTGAAGTACATCTTCATATAAAGTATGTTCCTTGGTGAGCCAGCAACTGACACTTGTATTTTTCCTAGTCTTTTTTTACATTACAGTGCTGTTTAACTAAAGGAAGAAAGCTTCTCAGAACATGCTCTCATTTCTTCAAAGGGAAAGAGCTGACTTACAATGTTTGAGGAAGAACAGCCCATGAGTTTACTTGACATAGTTGGGGGTGAAGACCTCATGTGTTGTAAACCTACCAGTGTTACAGAAATTTGTAAACTACCAGATTCTATACTCTCTACTGCATCAATGTTTGGAAAACATTGGTGCTTTATCAGTTGAGTCCTGGTGCCCAGCATCATGTTCATTGCAAATGGAACCCACATCAAGAAATGCTCTTAAATATTTTAAGCTAATTATACATGTACATATTTTGGTGTGGGATAGAGATTAAATATAAATCAAAAACCAACACAAACATATTCCCCACTGGACTATAATTAGCTTCCTCCTACTGCAAAAAAACCCCTTGTATCCCACTAGATGTAACATATGGATATTTTGAAAACTCTGCTAATGTTTAAGTGCTCATCTCTTACAGATGCTTTGGGTATGTTCTCTGGAGGCCTGGACAAGGAATGTTGCTTTCATCTGCCCTGATTTCTAATAAATCCATCCCTAATTTTCATCTAGTGAATGGGTAGATCTGCACTTTAAGATAAAAGATACTAATTTTCTGTTTCTGATCTTCCCATGTTTCAGGGAGCACTGAAAACTATCAGCCCTCCGCTAGCTGTTTCTTCTTGTACTGCCTGGAAATTTTCTTGGGAGATTTTATCTTGTTCTGTGAATTGCTCGATGCATTTAGTGTAGTTTCTGCTTGCCAGACTTCTTACTAAGTAGAGCTGGTTTCAATAAATCATTGTAGCTCTGGAAAGTCTAGAGTTGCAGTTGTGGCAGTTCAGAAGAGGGAGGGGGAAACAGGAATTTGAGAGCTTTGCCAGCTTGTTAAAGAGCAAAGGTAATTCTTAGGAGAAGAGTTTGAACAGGGAGGTGTGTCTGTGACAAGAGAAGATTGTGGCAATCATTCTCCTACAGGTTGGATTAATATCTCATCTGTAGAGGTGGAATAAAGTCTTGTGGTTGACAATACCAGAAAGTTAGTAGATTCAACTTACTCTGTCAAGTGTCTTCCTCAATGTTACAACATGCAGTATAACATTTTTCCAGGCATAGAGAAGCTGTGATGTGTCTGAAGGAAGTTGGCCAGAGAGACTGGGGCAAGTTGCACAGTGTTTGCCTCAGCTGATCACTCCCTTGCTTTCCTGAGCACCAAACCAGCACCAAACCTTTGCTCAACACTCCAGCCTTGCAAACTGCTCAGCTGGAGTCTGGACACAAAGTTGCTGGATGAGACTCAGCTCCCAAATATAAGCAGCAAGGGATGCATGATCATTTCCTCCAAAGCCAACATATGTGCATTCCTTTGAGTAAAAAATCTGAATAGGGGAAGGAGGAGAGCTGTATGTATTAGAAAGGAGCTGTTGAAAAAACAGTCATGTGGAAGAAAGACTTTCACAGGATGTGGAAAAAGGGAGAGTCCCGTTCTGGGTTCCCCAGTTCAAGAGAGACAGGGATATACTAGTGAGTGTCCATCTGGAAAAAGAGAACACTGAGAGCAGATCTTAACATTTACAAATATCTGAAAGGTGGGCATCAAGAAGAAGGTGCCAGTCCCTTGTCAATGGTGTCCTGGGATAGCACAAGGAATAGGGGATAGAAACTGGAACACACAAGTTTCACCACAACAGGAGGAAAAACTTCTTTATTGTTACGTGACAGAGCACTGCAACATTCTGTCCAGGGAGGCTGTGGGCTCTCCTTCTCTAGAGACTTTCAAGACCAGTCTGGATGCATTTGTGTTTGACATGCCCTAGATGATCCTGCTTTCACAGTGGGGTTGGACTTGATAATGTTCAGAGGTCCCTTCCAACCCCTAGATTCTCTGATTCCATCATAACCTGTTGCTGGGCAAATGGGGCTTCCTTGGAGCTTGGCAGGCATCAGGCCGTGGTTTCTCCAGCTTTTGAGCACCCTTCTACTTTTGCCAGTAGAGTGGCTTCTTGTTAGGAGGTGAAAGGACCTCAAGGCTGCCGGCCCTCCTGTTCCGGGCTCCCTGGGGCCCACCAGCAGAGCACTGGCTGCCCCGTCTGGAAGCAGAGGGCCTGGGCACATCTTCTAAGTCCTCCTGCAGCTCTTCCGGCTTCCTCTATGTGGGAATGGGGCCTGAGGGCTAATGCCAGGGCCTCCATCAAGGGCAGCTAAAGAGTTTCTGGTTTGCTGCTGTTCTTTAGATCTTTCCGGGCTCCTATAGATGGCCAGGCTGAGGGCTGGAACCCACTCTGAGAGGCAGTAGGGCTGGAGGCAGCTGCACATCTGCCCTCCCAGCCCTCAGCAGCTCTGGTGTCACCCAGGCTCTTCCACTGCGGGGCAGCCTTGTTGCTCTCAAGCACAGGGTGCACAGAATGGACATCGTTTTGTCTGCTGATGCCAGAGGATGGCCCTCCAAGATTCACCCCAGTGCTGGCTGCAGCCAGTGCTCCAAAGTCCACAGCAGGGCTTGGTTGACATGGAAGAAGGAAACCCAGAGATCAGGGTATAGGCCACACACAAGAGACCTGGGCAACAGCCCCAGGGCTGCTGGCAGGGCAGCTGAGTGTCCAGGAGCTTCCCCTGCCTGGTGAATGACAACTCTGATGACACTACAGGTGGTGTCACAATGTGCTCCTCAGCCTTTGTCCTTCCACACCGAGTATAAGATGGAGGTCACCCTCCTCTAGGTCTCTGCTCACTGCATGATGCCCAAACAGCAGAACTGATGGAGGCATGGCATTACATCTTGGCCTCCTCCCAGCTCTCCAGGCATATTGGACAGTGGCCCTCCAGCTTTGTGGCCATGCTGTTCACTGGCTTCTGTGGGCCTGGGGGATGTGGAGGTGATGAGCTGCTCCCTGTCACTGCTGCAGCTGTGGATGTTGCTCTAGAAAGAGAAGAGAGGCCATGGTCAAGGACTGGCCTGGGAAAGGGTGAAGGAACTGCCTTGGTCCCTCAAGAAGGAAACCCTCCCATCTCCCCAGGGTGAGGTGCCTCCTCTCAGCTCACCTCAGCTGTTGGGAGTGCTCTCCCTGTTTACCCCAGCTGCCTGACCCTGCAGGGCCAGGTATGATCCAACCTGTCTGACATGACGGTCTCCTGGTCTCCTTGGAGGCCACCAGGTGCCCCAGATGCTGCCTGGTCTTGGTATCCCCACTGGGGGAAGCTCTGGGGCACTTTCACGTTGGCCGGTGGGATGGCCTCTTGCTCGCTGGTGGCTGTGCCTCAGGGCTGCCAGCCCTCCTCTTCCCCCAGGGGAGCGCTGGCTGCCCTGGCTGGAGGTGGAGGGCCTGGGCACAGCCTCCTCCAGGTCCTGATGGTGTTCCTGCTCCCCACAGCTGGAAATGGGAGCAGATGGGGAACTGGCAGGACCTTCACCAAGGGCAGCTGCTGAGGTGCTGGGAAGAGGAGTGCCCC
Organism: Melanerpes formicivorus; assembly: GCF_026170545.1. Classification (NCBI taxonomy): domain Eukaryota; kingdom Metazoa; phylum Chordata; class Aves; order Piciformes; family Picidae; genus Melanerpes; species Melanerpes formicivorus. Next base: position 5,856,121 of record NW_027142385.1, on the reverse strand, counting down.
CTTGGGTGGTGTTGGGGCTTGGGGCAGCTGCACGTCCTCCCTCCTGCTCCTCAGCAGCTCTGGGGTCACCTAGGCCCATCCGGTGCAGGGCTGCCTCGCTGCACTCGTCCTCGATCGTTTCGAGCAGCTGGCAGACGAAGGGTCTTGTTTGTCCACCCAGGGTGGGCAGCAGCAGCTGGATGAGGGCTTCTTTGTCTGGGCCAGAGACACACCGGGTGCGCAGGATGGACACCTGGGTGTCTGCCAGGCAATGCCCCGCCAAGATCCGCCCCAGTGCTGCTCCCAGCCACAGCTCCACAGGCCAGAGCAGATCTTGGTGCCCTCGGAAGAGGGATGCCCAGCGATGAGGGTAGAGGCCACCGAAGGGAGCCCTGGGCAGCAGCCCCAGAGCTCGTGGCAGGGAAGCTGGGTGTTGAGGAGCTTCCTCTGCCCGGGGGACAATGACTGACGGTGTTACAGCATGCTCCTCGAAGTCATCATCCCGCTGCACCGAGTGCACGACAGATGTTATCACCCTCTTGCAGAGGCGGCACTCGGGCTTGCTCTCAGCCCACTGCACGATGCACAGGTAGCAGAATTGATGGAGGCATGGCATCACAAAGCTGGCATCCTCCCAGCTGTCCAGGCATATTGGACAGTGGTCCTCCAGTTCTCTGGCCATGCTCTCTCTCCTGGCTGCAGTGGGCTGTGGGGAGCAGGGGGTGACAAGCTGCTCCCTGTCACTGCTGCAGCAGTGGGTGTTGCACTAGAAAGAGAAGAGAAACCATGGTCATGGGCCAGCCTTGGGAAAAGGTGGAAGAAATACCCTGGTCCCTCAAGAAGGAAACCTTCCCATCTCCCCAGTGTGAGGTGGTCTCCCCTCAGCTCACCTCTGCTGTTTTGAGTGCACTCCTTGATTGCCCCGGCTGCCTGAAGCTGGCAGGGCCAAGGATGACTCTTCAATGGCTCTGCCACGGGAGACACAGGAGAGACAAGTGAGAAACTCCACAAACCCAGCCCCAAAACTTCGCTCAGCACTCTGGAAACAAAGTGACTGGATAAGGCTTGGTGCCCAATTATAGACAGCGAGGGACGCATGGTCATAATCTGTCACTAGTTGACATCATAGTCTGTCACCTGGGGATGTAACAACAGGCATATCCTGACCCATGGTGCTTGTCCCACCAGCACTGTGGCCCTGGTGCACATTCGGGTCCATCTCCCTGTCTCTTGTGCTGTGCTTGGCATGGGTGATTCATGCCAGTCACCAGGGCCTCAGCCATTTCTTTCCAGAGCCCCATCAGGCCACTGTGGCTGTGGGAAATGTCTCCAGGCACATATGGTGAGAGGGTTCACTGGATGACACTTTCTGGCTCTCTTGGAGGCTGTAGGCTGTGATAGTCCAGAACAATTTCCCACACCATTTCTCTGTAGCCAGCAGTTTAGATTCAGCTTAGGGGGTCAGTTACAGAAGAGGTGCCCCAGTATATTAACCCCTTTTATGCCATACTTGTAGATTGGGTACTGGATTTTTAATGGTTAATGCTACTATACTAAAAAGGGGAAATGCCTTGCTTCTGCACCTCAGCTCCCCAACTCTCTCAAGTTTAAGCATTCATGAGACGGGCTTGAAAGAATCATCCCACTTGCAGAATTAGCTCTGCAGGAACAGACAGAAATCACAGAGGTTCAGCTGTTCAAAATCAGCCTTGATTTTCCTCAAAGCATCTCATAAACTACTTGATTTGACAGTCGGACTTGATGATCTTAGAGGTCTTTGCCAACAGATAAAAAGCCTAAGAGTCCAAAATTCCCACCCATAGGTTTATCTCTCCCTTTCCCATGGATTCAGACTAGCAGGCAGCACATTTATTTCACTGACAGATTGATCCATGTGATCAGATGACCAGTACCTGTTAAGGTTTGAAGTAGTGATCTTGTTATTTAAATGCATCCTTGTAGTACAAAACTGCCTTCCTTGCTGTTACTGCTTTGTAGTGCACAGGGACAGACCTACCATATATTCCTTTAAGATGTTTATTTCTTATGCCAAATGAGCATCAGCCCATGTAAAAATCGAGTCTGGCTGGAAACTTACTTTTGCAAATGCTAATTTATGAAGTGTGATGACAAAATCGTTTTGCAAAGTGCCCTGTCCAGGTTAAGCCTGGGCATACTTACTTATTTCCCTCCCCCTTTTTTAATTGCTACTTGCTATCATAAGCCATACAATGCTTTGATAACAGCCATCAAATTTTACAGCTATCACTATAATCTCACTGCTGTCAACCATCTGCATCACTCCTCATGTTCTATAGAAACTGAAGGGAAAACAAATACAGAGTGAATTTTAGACAGCACATCACTCCTGTTAATGGAGTTTTGTGTGCCAAGTATCATCACTGTGTAATGTCTGTGCAAATAATCTCATGGAAACCAGAAAGAATCGACATACAAGTGGATTCCTTAATGGTTTCAAGCCCTTAGGGCTGTGTTACAGGTAGCAGGGGTGGCTGCAAGATGTTTGAATTAAATTGAATAAAAGCCTGGACACTTTGTGTTGTAACTTCTGGCTGGAAGATTTTCATTTCATGGAATCTGAATATGACATTTTCTGAACAAAGATATCAGGTGAACAATCTACAAGTAGTTCTTGGTTATAGACCTGATGTATACACATGGTGATGTGCTGTCAGCAGTAGAGGTATTGCAGAGCACCCTCCAAATGGCAGAGTGACAAAATCTTACTTTGATTCAAGAGAAACCTGGGCAGAAAAGGTGGAGAAGCACTCCCCTGTCAAAGTGGTTAATCAGCATTTGTATTAGGCTGTGATACTTCTGCTCTGAGCCTAGAAGAGGCAAGACTGTGCAAAGACAGATGGAGAAAAGCAATCACCCAGATAACAGGGCAGTCTGTGTCCTGCAGCCTAATCCTGTCTACATGGTGTTTTGTTTTGTGGCTTTAGAGAAGTCATTTACTACTCCTTTCTCTTCATCATCCATCCGTAAATAGAAGTTGCCAGATGTCACAGCTAATGCAGGATTTCCTGTACTTCACCTTCCAGTCCTGTGATTTATTTAAAACCATGTGGAATTATTACTTCTCTTGTGCTTCCCTTACACTTCAGTACAGAACATGAGTTTAAGTATGGGAGATAACCCCACAGCCAGCTGCCTCCTTTGCTATGCTCTCATGACTTATTTTGGCTTCTTAGCAGTGCCCTCTGGGTAGTGCAAGCAGTGGTAAGGGAAGGTCCAGTGCTGTTGGACAGGTGGAAATACAGCTTCTAGAGTTAAACATCTGTCAACTCTCCAACAGAACAGGACAACATACCTGCTGTGCAAGATCTTCACTCATGAGTGTTAGTCAGATGTTCTGCTTTTACAGAGCAGATGTTGTAGGAAGAACCACACACTTAACAAATAAGGGTATTTTATCATTCTGCTACCTATTGCTTCCTAAGAATAGCAAGTGCTCAGCAGGTGCTGTCCTACATGAATAACACACAGGAATTTGCCTCTGATTGAAATATACATTAGAGGTGGGCTAAAGCTACATATTTCCATAATTACACCCCCAGCCACCAAACGGACACAAAATGAGACCTGTATCTCCTTATGGTGATTCATGCCAGTCACCAGGGCCTCAGCCATTTCTTTCCAGAGCCCCATCAGGCCACTGTGGCTGTGGGAAATGTCTCCAGGCACATATGGTGAGAGGGTTCACTGGACGACACTTTCTGGCTCTCTTGGAGGCTGTAGGCTGTGACAGTCCAGAACAATTTCCCACACCATTTCTCTGTAGCCAGCCTTTTAGATTCAGCTTAGGGGGTCAGTTACAGAAGAGGTGCCCCAGTTGTGTATTTTGTTTTCTAAAAACTCCATAGTAAAAGAAGGTTTAAGACAGTGTCATGTTAAAATGTCAGAGAGAGAGGGACTGATTCCAGGATGGGGCTGTCATCTTGAGAGCAGAATTATGGTCACATCTCTTTTAGGCATCATTTGAGCAGCCAGGATTGGTTCTTGAGGTGACGTCTCCATGCAGTGAAGCCTTTCAGCACTGTATTTAATCAGTGTGGAGTGGTGAAAAGGGTCCCACTATAAAAGGACACGTTTTACATTTCCTGATCATAGTGCTTTAACCTTTGTATTACTGACATGCAACAACAGGTAACTTAGGATTTAAAAGGAGTGTTCACTGAAATGCTGTAATTTTGTATCTCCCCAATTTTTGCTTCATAGGGAATCCACTTAAAATGACACAATAAACCCTTCTTCATTTTCTTAACGTTCCACTGATTAGCATAATTTACAGCCAGTGCTTGTGGATGAGGTTATAGTACCCAGGTGACTGCAAAAAGGTCTGCAGAGCTCAGCTTTACAAATATTATTCTGAACCTATCTTTGTTAAAGTAATTTATGTCACATGAGTGAGTGCCGTGCAGACCTCTTCAGATGGGAAGACCACACACTGTGTAATCTTTGGAGCCAATCCTCATCTTGGCTTTGCCTTTCTTAGCAAAAGAATTAACTCTGTGATTATAAAATTTAGCTAATGCTTTACCTCTGCAGTAGGAATCTTCTCACATGAGATTCTTCAGCCCACGCTCTAAATCATACCTTCATTATCTGTCATGCTTTGCCTCAGAGATCTGGAAAACTGACTTTAGAGTAGCTCGGCAGACCAAATATGTTCTTACCTAGTGAGGTATGGCAGGAAAATACTGATAGGTAGATAAAGCACCTTTCAGACTGTCTCAGACAATTAGCGAAAAAAACACATCTAAACCTTCTTCTTTGCATAATTGTTTTTATCCACAGCTTGAGCTTGCACTTGAGCAAGTGAAACAGAGGCATTCTCTTAGCAGACAAAGCAGTGGGTAAAGGTCAGCAAGGTTAATGTAGTCACCCATAGCCATGCAGCTTATTTGTCAGAGACACAGGTGAGATCTCGAGGCTCCTGGTCTTGTGGTCAGGCCCATCATTAAGTCCAGGACTGTGTAGTGCTTCTGTTGCCATTGGCCAGGCTAGAAAATTCATCCTGCTGAGAAAAGCCCTGAGATCAGCATGCAGCTGTTTGGCTGCTGAATGGGTCTTGTGCTTGTTGGATTTGCCTCTTTCTCCTCTGTTTTCTTTCCACATGACAGCACTGCTGCCAAAAGGGCTGGACTGCTGCCCAGGAAGCTTTAAGAACTCTGGTCATGAATTGGTGGAAACCTTGTCAGTTGTGTTTGTAATTCTCTGAAGAAGTTTTGTGTTTAGCTCCCAGTTTTGCTTTTGAATGCAGGTAGCCTACTGTCAGAGCCCTGCCTGAGGTTGGTGGTGGAGTAACAAAAATGTGACGTGATCTCAAATTTCCTAGAAACTAGGTGTCATTTCTTTATGTCTTGAAGCAAATTTCTGGAGAACTGCCAGGTGGAAACATGTTCATTTATTCTCTGTGCAAAAACCTGCACATTCTGTAAAGATGAGATTCGTGGAGAAGCTGGAACCCTTCTTACTGTAGAAGTAGGGAAGGAAAGATTCCCAGCTGTTGTTAATAACAAGCCTTGGATTCTTCTTGTTTTGAGCTGGAGCAGAACTGCTTGGAAGTCCCTGGAGAATTCCAGTCCAGCACTACTCATTTGAAAGATTCAGATCTCAGACTGAAATATTTCTGTGGCTTGACTGAATCTCTAAAACTCAACTACTTTTTATCATAATCCAGTCAGAGAAATGAAATCTGTAGTGCTGTTGGGCCTCAGTTTTAAGTATTTTGATAGGACTATTGTGACTGGAACGAATACCCACTTTGGAAGAGATCTGGAAGAAACCAGTGTGGTGCAGCTGACTTCCAAGAAATAACTAGCAATGGGTTTGAGGTTCCCTTTTAGGTGAAAAAATGGGGGGGGAAAGCCAAAAGGCAGCACAGTGTGCTGGCTGGGCACATTTTCAATGACTCTTTTGAGTAATTAATTCTGTGTTTTATTAGTAACAAAAGCAGGGCCTTTTTGTACACTGCTGGAGCAGCAGAAGGTGACTCAGCAGAAAGTTAAACTCTGGTGGAGCATTACTTTTACAATTTATCACCTGCCTGTAGTGCTCAGTCAGTGTATAATGGAAGTTTATTTGTATTCAGACCAATTATAGACTAAATTCACTTAACAATTACCTCTCAGGCAGGTAACTTCAAAGAATTGATTGTCTTCTAAGTAACTGGAAGACTCTCTAGTGTGACATCTCCTCTTTGAGGCAGTCTAAAGGCAAGCTGATTTCTTGGTGATCTGTTTTGAATAAAATGATTTTATTGAATAAATATATATGCATTAGGGCTTGAATGTGGCGAATCCAAATGCTTGCAGCCATTTTACAGATTTATAATGAATCCAGATGTTGTTTTATTTTATTTGGGGGATGAAAAATCCATTCTGTTTTGTCTTTGGTAAGGGAAACTTAAGAAACTAGATTGTATCAATGTACAGCTTTAAAACTGGTCACAGCTATTGGTAGAAAGTTGGTAGAAATGACAACTGTGTGACCTGCATATTCCCAGGTATTGTAGCAAGAAGTCACTGCTCAAGCAGAAGCTTCTTCTAGCATCCCCTGCGTTTTTCTATTTCCCATCTTAGACCCCCAGTAACATTAAGTTTCTTTTGGGGTGAGTCCCAGAGCTATGCCGAGCTTGCCAGTGGTCCTTCCCAGGAGCTCTCACAGACCCCTCAATCACTTTCATCATGTAGCAGAGCACCAAGGGGCAGAATAGTGCTTCTGTCACCCGATCCCATCGTCTCATTTGAAAACTTAAAGCTTCTCCACTGTGTATTTTGTGTTTGTTAAATACATTGGTGCTCTGTTAGTCAGCTGTTCCTTGGTAAACCTTGCAAACTGCAGCTTTCCCTGGTTTCTCTACAAGAACTTTGAGGGCTGCAATGTTGACTTCAACAAGCCACTCCTGATAACCAATCTTCAGCAGACCAAGGTGACATCTACCAGCTGAACACAACAGACTTAACCACAAACACTCCAAACCATTGCTGAACTTTTATGTTCTGAATCTTTTTGCTGGCTTCTACAGGTGCAGAAGGCACTTCCAACCTGTGGTGTGTGTCTGCAGCCAGTCTCCATGGGAGCCAACAGGGCGCTAATTGATTATCCAAAATGTGCAGCTTTAAGGATCTTGCAGTTACTGCTCAAGCTCTACTGAGTTACTGCACAGCTTTAGGCAGCAGGGTTTTACTGACTGCAGCAAATAAATTTGCTGTGCTTTATGGAGCAGGAAGAAGCTTGTTTTCTGAATTTTAATCGTCTCAATAAATTGTATTAAGATTGTTTTCTATTACACTCCAGGAAATTAATGTCAGCAATTCAGTTATGGACATTATTGGGAAGGTGTGATGCTCACAGGACAGTTAGACCAAAGTTTTCAGATTTGACTGAAGCAATAATGAGGGCAATAGGAATTGTAGAGAGACAGAGTGCAGCTACCCAGGGATCCTCTGTCAGTCTTTCTACCTACAGGGATGCTGTTGTCCCACTGGAGATGATTTTCAGGTTGTGCTTCAAAGATGTGAGGAAACATGTGTAATGGTGATCAGATGGAGAGATGGTGAAAAGGACATTTTCTTGTCAAACAACAGTTCTGGATCATTGGGGATGAAAACAGGAATTAACAGGCAGTGAATTTAGCACTTTCATCCTTCTTTGCTGGATATAATGCATACCTTAATACAGTAAGAAAAGTAATAAAGGAGAAAGACTGTCTTTAATGAGGGAGTGCAGTAGGATGCAGTATCCTCTGATAGCAATAAATTAATCAGACGAGCAACATCAACAAAAATATTTTGATTCTGTCTTGGGAGTTTGGTGTTAATGACTACAGCAATGCAGATGAGCAAATTCTCCTTGTAACCTCTTCTTGCCCCTGCACTAAGCAAAGGAAAACTCATTCTTTTCATTGAGGAATTGGTTATGCTCTTAGGGTCAAAGTGTGTTCAGTGCATGTTCTCAGCCCTTTCTGAGGCTTATCTTTTGGAGAGCCTTCAGATCTTTATCTGCAAGATTAGACTGTTTTCAAAAAGATAGGCCAGGTTGAAGCCTCTTCATTGCTGTATCCCAAAACATTGTATTAGAAAGCTGTAATGATTGATGAGCATTTCTCATTGCAATTACAGATGAGCAACAGCAACCAACAAATCATGCCACAGTGGTGTATGAATTACTGAGATGCTCTCTGTAGTCTGGCCAGCAAATCATTAAATCAAGCGAAGATGAGCAGAGGGCTGCCTGGATGTTCTCGCCTCAGCACAGCAGCTGAGTAAGCTGCTGTTTGTCTAAATCAATCCCTGTTCTGGGAATTCAAACAGCAGAGACGTGAAGCCTACCTGTAGCCACATAAAAGACACATTATGGCTGCAATTTAGGGGGCTACACCTGAAGCAGTCCTTTGAATCCCTAATCCTGTCAGCTCGAAGGGAAGAAAATGGGGAGGCCATACTTAGCTTCACCAAACTTTCCTCTTGACTTTTACTTGAACCCCCAAATTGATGGGAAGTTTATGCACGGTGCATGTCGTAATGGGATTTTACAACACAGATCTTGGCAGATATATTTAATATCTGACAATTAAAATAGCTTGGCTGCCGAACACACTGAACATTGCCAGATTTTTATAAGATCCTGTAAATTCCTGACCTACATATTCATTGGTGGAGGCAATTCAAGAAGAGGAGGGAAGCATGAACCAAGAATGGAACACCAGACTCCTCACTTCTTACCCATTTCCCTTATTTCTTCTGAGTAGTAAGAATCTGAAACATGCAAAATGAGGTTAATAACATCATTTTGGATGATCTAAGGTCAGCTCACTCTTAAAGTTGTTCCAGTTTCAGTCTTTATGTAATTTACCTTATGCTTGTGGTACCGAATAATGAAAAATCTAAACAAACAGAGCACAAAGCCTCAATCCTGCATGTAAATCTGTGCACATGTGCTGCAAACAAGATAGCACCCATGGACAGATTTGTTTGTGTTGCCATATGAGCCAAATGCTGTGGTTTTGCTTCTTTTAATTATTCAGTCCTGAAAGAATTTACTGTGAAATCCCACCAGGCGGAGATAAGACTAAAAACCTTGTAATCTACAGCTGTACAGGAGGGTCAGTTTATGGCCTGAATGTGCTGGAGAATTCAGATGTGGGGAGAATCCCTCCTTGTGAAATGGGATGAAAACCTTCATTATTTGAGTGCTTTGCAGCATGTAAACTGTTTCTGTTTCTGATGAACCTAAAGCCTGGAAAAACCAAATGACTAGATCTAATCCAGATTTGCTATTCTGATGAATATTTTTTCACTCTCAAATTAATTCAGGTTGTCAGATTAATTCAGTCCCAAAATGGCAAGGGCAAGACAAATTAATTAGCTTAAGCTCCCTGAGTTCCAAGGGTTTTGTCTCTGTGTACTTTGCGTGAGGATACGCAGGGCACTGCCTTCAGATGATTAGGCATTCACAGGGGAAGGGTCCCTTCAGCTTGTCACCTGCTCTAATGCTACTCCCAGCCAAGTGAGAAGGTTGTCAGTGCAAATACTTGAATGCTCTTACGGTTTGGAACTGAAGAGCACATTCCTAGTGCAGTTACACTTACGAAACTATTCTGTATTCTCCTGAGACTGCTCAGGAATCACAAGAAATGCTTTAGAAAACCTACAGAATGTTTAGGTTTAGAGAAAATGCTTGGGTTTGGTCTCATAAAATCAACCAGCCAACGTTTATAAAATGTTGGCTTCCATTGTATCTGGAACTCTTACATGTCATAACCTTGTTACACGTAGGGTAGTTATGGTAAATGGGTTTTCTGCAAGGGAATCCCCCGATCTTCTAACTGGGAAAATTACTTCTCTGCTGCTATTATGTACAGATTCACCATCAGATGGAGAGTAAAGGCTCTCTCACCTCCTTTAAAAACATCACCAGCTGAAGAGGAGACAACACTTAATTCTTTTCCTTTTTTTTTTTCAAAAGGAAAAGAAAGTCATGTCTTGGGAAGAAGGGAAATCAAATAAAAAATTTAATGCTAGAGAAGAAAGGCAAGAAATGCAGTTGCCATGGAAACCAGAGCATAAGTAGAAACTTTCCAGCAAAGAGCAGAAACTAAAAATGAAAAACCAGAGTGCAGAGACTTGGCAGATAGCCAGCAGCTTCCCCCACCTTCTCATCTCGACTTGGTGAGATTTTCTTAGTCATCTTTGTCACAGTTTGGAAGCATTCAGAGAGGGTCACTCCACAAGAGTGAGCAAGTGACAGCATTGTTTGAGACACAGAAGGCTACACTAAGAACCCCACTGATGAGGGGAAAAATTGTCTGGGAATGAGCAGGAGGTCACAGTGGGTTTGGGAGATAACTTAAGAGAGTAGAAACTGCTTTGCCTAATGGTCGTAGAACACTGAGCAACTCCTTCTTGATTCTTCCCTTGTTCAACCCAAAACTCTCAGAGTACATCACAGCAGTGAGCTCTCTAACTCTGGGTGAGCTTGAACACTTCCCTGCAGGGAGAACAGATCCCCTAAGGTCTGCTCCAAGTGCTGCTGTGACTCAGACAAGGCTGGTGCACCGTAACTCACAGCTCTGGTCCTCTGCTCTCATCTCAATCACACACTACTCCTCATCAACAGTCTACCCGGAGCACAGGATGTGAAAGCAGAGGCGTATCTCAGACATTCAGTTCTATCTCGACCTCTGGGATTGTTTGTGGATGGCACCTGCAAGTCAGTTGTGTGCAGTAAAGTAATGCAATCATTGAATTAGCAATTATTAAGTCCACATATGCTTTTTAGCATGCCATGGAGAAAAGCAGGTTGGGAAAGTGACCAGGCAGCGCTATTAAACTTTTGTTATGGCCAGGAAGTAATTCGGGTGAAAGATTTTGAGCGTACCTGGAGCTGTGCGCTGTTACAGATGGAAGTAATGAAACCCAGAGTGTTTGGATTGCATTTAGTCATAACCTTGAAATTAATCACGCGTAGAAAACTTTTGCTAATTTGACCTTAGACTGCTGGGCATCTTCTGTAATTGCCTCTTTTTTCATGAACAAGAAAATGCAGTGCAAGCCAAAAAAAAACTCAGCTTTGCCTCAGATACTGCACTGTGAGTTTGGAACCTGCCTGTGTCTCAGTTTATCACCAACAACAATCACAACAGGGCCTGTGCATATTTAAATCTGCTGTTTTGCCACCGCCTTTACTGCTGAACTGTCCTCCAGCTGTCCCACCCGGCTTGTTTCTTTGCCTTGCATATTTAAGTATCATTCCAAACCAGAAGGTTTGTCCTTCTTAGTCTTGGGTTTGGTTTTTTGTTGTTGCTTCTTCCCCAAGTTAGAAGTGCTGAAACACTGAGTAACTCACTCGGATCCTTCACTGGGGTTTCCAACCAAGTGAAACGCATGCAGGTTTTTTAAATGTGCTTCAGCATCTGTGCATGAAAACGACTGCAGACAGCGACTGCAAAGTGTGACCTTGGATTTATTTTCCTAGCTTATTTTCAATGCCGAAGGCAAAGTTTATTCAGCTAAAATAACAAGTACGAGAGGTCTGGCCATGGCGTTTCAGTTCCTGGTGTCAGAGTCGGGGGGAAAGACAAAACCCGCCCTGTTTTCTAGCTCCCCCCGAAAGATTTTTTTAGCAGGAAAACAGATCTTGGGAGAAACGTAACGGCGTAGGTACTGGGCTAGTGCGGGCACTGCGAACTCATTTCCGCGGCAAGGACTGGGTTTTTTTCCGGGGCAAGGGTCCGGAAGGGAAGAGCCCAGGGCCAGAGGCCGCCCAGCCGAGGTCCCGGCCGCGGCCGCCTGCCTGCGGGGGGCAGCAGAGACGTGCGGAGCGCCGGCCCGGGACGGCCCCTGCCCGGTCCTGCCCCTACCCCACCCTTTGCACTGACACCAGCCCCTCCCGCTGCTGCGCTCCGGCCCTGCCCCTGCCCGGCCCTGCCCCTGCCCGGCCCTGCCCCTGCCCGGCCCTTGCGCCAGCTCCTGAGCGGCTTCGGTCCCTGCACCAGCCCTTGCACTGGTCCCGGCTCGGTTTCGGTCCTGCCTGTCACTGCCCAGCCTCGGTACCTGGGCAGCCATGCCGTTGCCTTTTCTTACTTGCAGCCGGGGCTTGCCTCAGGGAGGGAAACACGGCAGAGATTTGCTTAGTGGAAACCATAGATGTTACCTGCTGGGTAGTGCTAAGGGAATTCACCTGTCAGGGTAGCTCTGACCAAGTTAGAAATCGTGCCTTAGGCTGCGCAGGCTGTTGCCGTATGAAACAACCCGATGTGATGGAGGAAACTCCCCCCAAAGGTGTATCCGAAGGGAAGTGTCTGCAGCATGTGAACAGTGTGCCATCAGACACAGAAGTGCTGCCCTGGCACTCGGCGGTCCTGCTGTTTTCAGCTGAAAAGGCTTCCTCACAGCTTCCACGTCTTTCTGTGCATGGTGTATGCACAAATGCTTTTCCTGTGTGTTCAGTACACACTGAGACCCTGAAGCTGTCTTTGTTTTATGTAGCTGCTTTGAAACTATCTAATTTCTGTTGGAATAGTCAAAGTATTGACAGACTCTGAGGGCTTATTTGGTAATGCTCAGAAAAGTTGAGACAAATTGAACAGAGGTGTACAGAATGTGTGTAAAGTAAAGCACAGACACCGCTGGCAGTGCTTCACAATAGCCCCTATTATGTTGATTTATACACAGCTATGGGTGTTATGGTATGAAGTGTATGAGTGACGTGACCCAAACAAAAGAGCACTCCATTTGCTGCCAAGATTAGATTCCAGATGACTCTGACTGTAACAAGATGCCTTCCGTGTAGTATTACCACATACTGTGTGAAGGTAACCGTAGGCTACTCTGTGGAATTGCAAAGAATGAGCATTTTGGGACATTTCTATTCCTGATGTCTGTTTTCAACATTGCTGCTAACTATTTTACCACTTCAGCTTTGTCAGTCTTTGCCAGACTGTCTTGTTTAGATGTAAATCTGGAGAAAATCTGTACCTCTGACCCTCAGTGAGTTCTGTTAAGAGCAAAAGTGCCTTTGTATAATGAGCTACACAGGACCCTCCAAATTTCCTGCAATTCAAGGACTTCTGGAGCCTGCTGTATTTAGCCTAATACACTAAGTGTGGGGTTCCTGATCTCTGAAACCTTGAAGAAAGGAGAGTCTGGCATTTTGCAAGGCTGATTACTGTTTCTCAACTGCCAAAACAAATACAGTGGCTATAAATGTTCTGTACCCCACTTGGGAATATAGGGGGTTTGCATTTTAGCCCTGGACAGCAAGAATCCCCTAATACTGATGAGCCTGCATGCTCAGCAGCTTTCTGACCAGGGTATAAAGCATGCTTGCTAAGCCTAGGCACCAAGCCTACTGCTGGTGCTTAGTTTTGGGAATCAGTGCTGCCCACACTGTGCTAATGGTGATATAATCTGTTGCAGAGGTTTCAAAGCTCAGTTTCACAAACAGGGGTATTTTTTCAGCTAATGTCCTGACCTGAAAGGTCCTGCCAGCAAAATACCAATCTCAAGATCTTCCTCAAACATTTATTTTATTTGGGGTTGGAACTGAAATTCAGAACGCAAAACACACTCCAGAGTCTTTCCTGTTCCCAAGCCCTACACCTTCGATTAACAGTTCTGTGTACATTGCTCTGCCTTCTCCTGTCAAGCTTTTAAATAATCTGTAGGTTTTGGGTGATGTTTACCATATTGTTTCTCTTCCTTCTGCAAGCTGCTCGTGGGAGAAAAAAAAAGAGAATGCTCATATGTAGTTCATAGTCCAGGATTTAAATCCTGTCCTATTTGTATCATTTGCCAAGTCCATCAAGCCAATAACCTAGCCAGTTACCTGCTCTGTCGCTCTTAGTGAGCAGCCTATATCATGAAAGTTGCCCTTCCAATTTCAGAGAGATCTTATCTATCCCCTCCTGGCAGTATCAAAACCACATATGATGGTGTCAGTGCTGAAAATGGGCTGCACATAACAGAATTGCTGTCCCTACTAAACTGCTATGTTGCTATTTTCTCTCTTCAAGGGGAATTCCCTTCATCCCCTTTCAGGAGAGCCTGTTAAACTCAGCCAGTACCAAATTCCCAAAATATGTCCTTTAATAGTTTCAGATTTCAGGTCTGTGGCCTCTGACTGTGTTGTTCCTTTAATATGTTCACGACTCCTCTGGGAGAACTAAGCAAGGAATAACAAACAGTTTTCCAAGCCAGGCCTCCTGCTTTAAGGCACTCTGTGTCTCTTTTCCTTCCATATACTTTCTTGCTCATCTCCACAGCTCACACTTCTTATGCTTTTCCATTGCCCACACTGAAATTCAGTGTTACCAGGCGTCTGAGAGGAGAGTGCTGCACCTACTGCTTTCGATTTTGCTGGCTAAAAGAGGACAAAGGACTCTTAACATTTCTCTGCAGTCGCCTCTTGGCTTGGCATACTGTTCATTTCAATAATAAAGTGTTTCCTTTCATTCTCAAACAGTCAGGCCCCTGCCAGAGCCATAATTGTTCACAGATGACTCATTTTGGCTGCAGGATCAAAACGAGGGAGAAGTGCTGTTTGCACAGTCTTTGAAATGTACAAGATGGGAAGAGATGTTCATGCTTGATATTTGTACCATATGTTGTTTCTAAGTTTTATTATAGAGCCTTTACATTTCAAAAGAGATTCTAGTCTTGTCCTGGGGATGATTTAGAAAGAAAAAGTTAAGCAGAGTTTTGAGTTAGATGAAGATTAGCAAAGTCTGACCTCATCGTTTGAGCTGTGAAGCAGCAGGCTGCATGGGCTGGGTGGGCAGGCTGATGGGTACAGAGATAGATTTTTCTATCTGTGCATTGCTTAGGTGCTGCAGACTCAGCTGTGATTTTTATCAAGGTCACATTGAACTTCTCATTGCAGAATTTGGTCTGAACACTTGCATTTTGGGTTGTGGCAGGTGTTTGCATTTTCTTCTCTGTAATGAAAATCTTGGAGTGCTTCTAATGAACAACCAGAAGTATTGATTGGTTCTTAGCTCTGTTTTTAAAGGACTGGATGTTTGCTTGGGGAGTACCTGTTGTGATGTTCAGCACCGAGGCTAAGAAAAAGTTCTTTTTCAGGGTGGAGAATAAGGAAATGATGATTCCTGCACTGCTCATCATGAGCAAGCATGTGCTCTATCAATTAGGGACTATTATTTGTGTCTCCTGTGAAGATTGATTTGAGGCCACTTAGCTATTTTTAAAAAAAAGACCAAACAAGCATCAGGAAACTCTGCCTGCTTTGCATTCCTAGATCATTTTGACTAAGGAATTACACAAAGCCTACAAACCAGATGCTGCCACATGGATGTACTGGTCCCATGAAGACAAGCTGTCATTGGCCAGCCTCTTGTAGGGGCTCGAAGGCAAAGGTTAGTCTTGTTAACCAGTAAAAGAGAGTATGGTAGAAGAAACAAAGGATATAAATTCAGTAGGAAGAGTTTTTTGCTGTAGCTTTTCACTTCTAAAGATACAAATTCAGTAGGATGAGTTTTTGCTGTAGCTTTATTCTTCTAAAAATATAATGGGCATATTAGTGGAGTGGGTGTATATAGGCAGTTGCTCCTGCTAGTGGCAATCTGGATGAAGAAATAGGGAAATAAGCAGGAAAAAAAAGTCTATTTGAACTGATTAACTGTGATAGAAGAGCATGATGTCATCACTTGGCAGGAATAGCTCTGCCTTGCTAGATGTTTTCTAACATTTTTATTCAGTGTCATTTAGGAGATTATCAACAGTCCTCTGCACGGTGCTTGTGAGGTCACTGACGTACAGACCTAGCAGGGTGATAAATTGTAGGGGTGGATTGTGACTTGGCAGGGAGCCGTGGCCCGGAGATGTTGTGTTCATTGAGGTTCCACACTTAAAAACATCCCATCCCTGCTCTTGCTCTGACGTTGTTTTCCGCATTTCTGTTATTCCAAAGAGGGTCTTCACTTTTGGCAATCAGCTGAACTTGGACAGTAACTTCTCTCAGACCAGCACTGTGATGTTGTGCCAGGAGGAAGACCATAAAATAAAATAAACCCACCCTCACAATGGTATTTAAAAAAACGATTGCAGGATTTCCAGTTGGTTTATAAAGCAGTCTTTCAAAACAATGGCTCCATTTTCACTTTCTTAACTTGTTACCACGGTCTTCTTTTGAAATGGATGGTGTTTTCTGTGATACACTGTCATGCAAGTCTGAGAAGGGAGATGGCTAAAGAACACAGTTGCCAAAATATTCCTTGGAAGAGTAATCTGATGCCAAAACACAAGTAAAACAGGCAACTATATTTGTAGTGTAGTTTGCAAATTATGTGGCAAGGAAAGGAAGAAAATAATCTGTCACATGAAAAATGAAGTTTGGATTGTGTGCATATAAATCAGTGATCTGCGATGTGACTGTAAGATCATTATCAGGCACTGAAACATGAATTGGAAGTGTCTAATCTATTAATCGGGGAGCAAGTTTTACATAGCATGTATAATCAAGTAAATCTCTCATTTCACTTGTCAACATAGATGCTGTTTTCAGTGTGATGTTACCATGAGAATAAACACCCCAAGTATTGAGTCATACTGCTCATGTGTCCTTATACTGCACTTTGGATCCAGTGACACATCACAGAATGTTAGGGATTGGAAGGGACCTCTAGAGATCATCCAGTCCAACCTCCTGCCAAAGCAGGGTTACCTAGGGCAGGACACGCAGGAACACATCCAAGTGGGTTTTGAAAGTCTCCAAAGAAGGAGACTCCACAACCTCTCTGGGCATCCTGATCCAGTGCGCCTTCACCCTCAGATGAGCACAGAAGTGTCTGCTTCCCTTGGAGAACACCAGATTCCTCAGATTGGGTAACTGTTGTTTGTGTACAAAGTGAGTTCCCAGGCTGCTTTAACACCTGGAACCCCCTTTTTTGTTCCCTGTCTTGAGTTAAACCAGACTGGTCTGCCATGCCAGCAAGGACAGTGACACCCTGCAGCAACTTTCAGAAAGCCTGACCTTTTTTTGCTTTGACCTTTTAGCACACCACATTGGGAAGCCAGTCTATTAGAACACACCCTATCTAGCTGGGATTTCTGCTAATAATAACCAATAAATGTGGTGTAGGAAGCCAGTGATGCCAAACTTTCATCAGCTTCTTCCCTGCAGCAACACAACAGCAAGTTTATTGCTGAAATACAAAGTAAATATATTTCTGTGAGTTAATTTATTTTGGGTTATGAATATATTGATCAAGATTAATGCAGAGTACATGGTTTATTACAAGAATTTATTATTGCATCTAATAATTAGATTCCTCACCTAAAGCTGGTGGTATTTGTAATTTACATTTGCAGATAGGAGCATCTAATTCATGTCTGCAAAGGAGGGAGCAGCATGTGAATGTCATTTCTGTGTTAAGAACTGAGCTCCACGTATCAGACACTGGACTTCCCTCTTTATTTCTGACATTCTGTTCTTCCTCAGTGGCACAGAGTAGTCTGCTAGCTCCCACTTCCTGCAAAGTTTGTCTGGCAGCACTTGTCTTTGATGGTTTGTCTTCTGCATTAGCTATTGCAATGTTTAAGGCTTCTTTGATCACAAAATTTCCTCATCTCGGCTCCCTTTCCCACAAAAGGTTGGACCAGCTGATCTTTAGAGGTCTCTTCCAACCTGGGCTATTCTGTGATTCTGTTCAATGATTCCTGTACTAAAGAAGCTGCATGTCTGTGCTCTTTAGTGTGAGTAACAGACTGCCCAGGATGGATAGATACCTTCAGAAAGACTAAATGACCAGAGCAAGATTTGGAAGGTGCAAACTTTGGGATGCTGTGGTTGGTTTGATCTCTGGGAAGTGTGGAGCTGTGTATCTTATAAGCTGTCTGGGAGCTTTGCTGTCTTCCGCAAGTTTTACTTCAAAGCTGTCTTAGAAACCATTGACTTTTCAGGCAGTTATTCTCCAACCATCTTTTTAATCTTACCCATTGAGCACATATTGAGTGCTCATCGCTCACAGGAAATCTTAGACACATGCACACCAGAAAAAACTTGAAGAGATCTCACAGAGCCAACGTGCTTCTGGAAGGCAAGGTAGATGAACCATTAAAAATGGGGTTTAAAAAAGCCAAGATAAGGCTATTTTCTTTGTAAAATAAAACAACCACCAGTTTTCCTGTGCTGTGCTGGTTTTCTAATGTGCCTCATTTCTCCCCTCCCATCCACCCCCCAAATTTTCAGTGTGAATTTGCAGGATCTCAAGTATCTTTCAGTTTGGGTTTTTTTCACAGTAAACAATCCAGTTGACCCATTTTGACTGTACTAGATAGGGACAAATGTAAAGGCACTTTCATTTGCAATTGAAACAATAATTAAAGCATGTTTACAGCCCTACCCCCCACTCCCCCAAATATTCCATTTGAACAAAAGGCTATTTTTAAAATAGTCAAGAAAAAGAAGGAGAAAAACTGCACTGCTGGGTGGTGAATGCTGGGGTTACTATTAACACAAACCTGGGAAGAAATTGCCCTCATTGTGTATCATTGGAAATAAAATATTTACAAAGAGTTGTATTACAGGGCTGAAGTGAATCAGCTCTGGGCAATCCAGACAACTTTCTTCATTCTCCTGCTGACACAAATCTCTGGAGTCTCGAGCACTAGGGGCACAGCATTGGGTGTCCACTGCAGAGCTCTAGCGCCGGTGTCATCTGTCGGAGGGAATTCTGTATGGCAAGATCCTTCTGCTGGAAGAAAATGTGTTTGGTTTAGTCTGGCTGGCTCGGTGACCCCTGTAAATAGCAGTGTTAGCTCAACTGTACGCAGACAACCAGTAAAAGCATTTCAATGAATACATTGAGGTTGGCTGTAAGTTGAGTTCACAGCAGAGAGCCCCATGGGTCAGCTTACAGGGGTCATAGCAGAGAACTGCTTTAATTTTGTCTTGGAGAAGGAAATGGCAGATCTTTGGAAACCCAGAGCTGAAGTTACTCTGTTAATCACTCAATGGATCATTGTTAACATTTTATTTTAGTAATAAGGGGTTTTTGTCAAGAATAATTGAGCTTAAGCAAATATTTCCTCCCGGCAGCAACTCCTGGATGACAGATGATGCAAGGAAGTGTTGTACAGTTCCCATTTGTATGTGAGGAGCTTTGTTTGGTGTTGTGTTTTGTGTAACATTTTCTTTCTGGTATGGGAATTCTGACCATACAATGGAGATTTTACTCTGTGTTTTTTTTTCCTTCTGGGTTGTTGAAAGCAGCAGGCTGTTTTGAGGCATAGGATGTCGGATTCTGGTAAAAGTTTCTTCTTCTATTTGTTTTGGACTCATGTGCTTAACTACTACATTAGTGCTTAATCACTACATTAGTACTTAATTACTTCATCTATGGAAATCATATCACAAATCATAAGATAAATTTAAACACAACACATTTCCTTCACATCATTACCAGTCAGGTCACAAACCAAGTTATCTGAGCATTCTTTATCGTGAGGAATACACGTCAGTAGGTTTAGAGTAAGTCAACTGATTTTATTTTGGTCTCCCCCAGCTAGTTAAAAGCAGATTTGAAAAAGTTTATGTTCTTTAGCTCTATTGTTCTACTGGGAAGCAGTCAGGAAACGTGCTCTGCTTTGAGGTCAGTCCGTGTGTTTCTTGCAGTGCAGAGTTCATTGCGTGGCGCAGGAAACATCTCCGATGGGGTTCTCAGACACGCTGACTCTCCTGGCACTGCCGTAACCTGCCCAGGGAATGAGCAGCCCTTCCGACCTGAATCACTCTGGGTGTTTTTCACAAAGCACTACGCGTCCCTCAGCACAATGAACAACATGTCAGGCTCCTGTTTGCCTGTTCCACATGGATTTGGAGCTGCTATGTCAGGACAGAACTCCCACTCTCAAGAAGCCGCCTGCTATCTGCGGGAATCAGATGTGGTCCAAAACTCAACTTGTTGATAGACTTGTTGGGAATTAGAGGTAGAGTTCCTAGGCTCTGTGTTTATTTCTTCCTGATTTTTTTTTCTGTGTGTGATATTTAACAAGCTCTTTTATTCACATTAAAGAAACCTATTATGACTTGTTCTTAAAACCAAGACATTATTTATTAGAAACAAGTAACTGACTTTCAGGCTTCACCTTGAGCACATTCCTTTCATTATTTTTTTTTTAACCTGAGTGAAAAAGAGGAAGTTTGTATGCTTTAAGTATATAAAAAAGCTGAAGAAATATTTGCAAAAGCATCTCTGCTTTGGTGGTTGAAAGGCACTGTAGAAAAAAACCCACAAAACTTAATACTCATTAATCCTAAGGTGATTGTCTTGAGAGAGTGAGGAAGCTCCATTATTTCTTGTGCAAGCCCCAAGCTTCCCACCTGACCTCCTTTGAACCACTTGGGGCTTCACATCTCCATTCCTGAAGTGGCCATGGTAATTGTTACTGTGGTGTGTGCAATAGGGGGTGCATGTAGTTAGATCACAAGTACTGTGGCCAAGGAGTCACCTTTTAATTGGTGGGGGTGTGCAGATCCCAAACCAACGTGACATGGATCTTTTTATGCATCTCTGGGCACCACCACAGTAAATGCATCATAAACACAGAGACAGTAAACAACAGTGATGGTATGTAGGGAACACTAACACTAAAAGAATTCATGTCCTCATTTGATACCTACAAGACCTCCTGAACAATTGTTTAATATTATTCAGAGACACATTGTTCCTCTTGTCTTTTTCATATGGCATTGCTTTTGCTGCTCATTAATATCATGAACTCTCTCTGTTATGTGTTTTCCATTTCAATTTCATCACTGTACAGCCAGGAAGATTATCCCGTAGTGTCTTGGTAGCAATGACACCATTCAATAAATGGAGAGCAATGAATTCTATGCTTAAATTTCATGTAAATGTTTATTTCTCATTTTGATCCCAAATCTGTGTACCACTTTGTTGTGAGGCTATCAAAAAGCTGCTACATTCCACCTAAGGCAGTGAGGGAATTAATTTCCCTGTGCATTGTCTTATAATAATCATTGTGTTCCATTAGAATATTAAAAGAAACAGTTTACTTTCAATTGTGTGCATGAAACTTTCCTTTTAGATCTTCAAACAAATATGTCACTGAAGATTGTGGTATGGGTACAGCTGAATTGCAAGTTAAGTTATCCTTACACAAAGGAAATTACCTTCCTCTCTGGCTCTGCATATGAGCTTATGTATCCCTGGTAGCCTTGAGGCAGTAAGCCTGGAAATCTTCCAACTTCATAGCATAGAGAACTGAAGTCTGCGATGGACTTGTAAGCAAATGCAAGCAGGCACATCTTGAGAGTGTCTAGGATCACTGACAAGAAGACTGTTCCATTTCTCTCTTGTTTTAAAAAGCAGATAGTTTGTAGAGATTATGCCCTTATTCCTTTTGCCTCAGCTTGTGAAATGAAATCTAATCATTCTTCAGAGGCTGTCTAGTTACAAGTGACAGGGAAATCTGGATTGCAATTTGTTTTTTTTTTTTCTACTTCTTGATGATCTATCTGCAGTTTGTTGACCTAATGCAATTAGAAGTGAAGCTGATCTCCACCACTCCTCTCACCACTGGCCAAGGCAAAACCTTTTCTGGTTGGTTTATTTGCACTTTTCAAAGCCTCTGTTCAGTTCTTTGTGACAAAACCAAGAGAAACTGAAATGAGATTGCTAAAGCTGCTGTCTTCCAGGAGATAGTCTGAATTCAGAGGCCATTTTTTATATGTGTGGACAAATTGTACCCTCATACCTGTACCAATGAGCCCTGCTGAGCATGGAAACTTCACTTTCAGAATAAGGAATTCAAGTTCCTTACCATAAAATCAGAGGGAGTGAAGAGGAATCATTGTTTCCCTCTAAAGCCCTTTGGGAAAGCAAGAGGTTCAATGGTAGGGGCTGCCTTGGGAACGTGCATGCTGCAGTACAGTCATTATTTTCCCAGCACCAAGCAATAAACAAATGATAAAACAGGCAAGTGGGAGCCACTGGGGAGGCCCAACTTCTGTCAGCCTCCCTGCACCAAGCAGCCCTGTTGGAGCTGAGCAAAGCCTCAGGCAAAGCCTGCTCCTTTTGATGTCAGCGCAAACAAGCCAATGTTTGTGTAGCAATCTATCCCAGGACTTACTCTGGTCTAATTTAAAATTTATTCACATGCTGTTAGTTAGTTTTGGTGAAGGAGCAAAATATAGCCAGTTTTAAGGAGCCTTCGTGGCAGGATAACAGAAGTGGAGGTCGGGGGATGCCAGGTCAGCTGTGGGTGCTCTGATTTTCCTCTAAAGCCCAACAGGGCATCAAAGTGGGTACTTTACTGAGGTGTTACAGTTTGGTGGATATTTAATTTCACGGGTTTTCAGGTTTGTAGTCAGTGTCAGAGAGGAGGAGTTAACACCCCCAAAATCACTGCTTTGTTTGGCTCCATTGGCTCCTCTTACTGAGAGATTCAGCAGAGCCCATGGCTGAACTCACCCTTCTGCTTTTCGGAGGGAGCAGCCGGACTGTGATGTGTTATTTTAGAGATAGAGATTTTAATGTTGTCAACTTTTCTCCAGAGCAGTTCATATATCTAAGGTTTACAAGTGGTAGATGCTGCTATACACAAAAGAGTGTTTGTATCAGGATGTGGCTTTCAAAAAAAACCAAAAAAAGAAAAGGGGGGGGGGGGGGGGGGGGGAAGGAAAAAAGAGCAGTGCTGGATTAATTGGAAAGGTCCAGACCAGTCACATTCCCTCCCAGATGGGCCATTCATTTTGTTGCCTGCTGCTATGTAGCATCTGAACTTAAAGCCTTCAAAAACATTGTGAAGTGAGAGAGACAGAGGCAAGCTGGTGAAACGTGAACAAAACTCCTGGCCGTTTATGCTTCCATAGCAAGGCTGCTTTCTCTTGTCATGGTAGTTTATAGTCCCTCATTAACTTCTCCTGCTTTATGGTCACCTGTATGAAGGCTTCTGAAGGCCCTTGGTTGATTAAAAGTAAAAATCCCTAAACGTGGAACAGATGCTTAAGTACACGTGGGTGAAGCAGAGTGACTGCCGGCCTCTGCTCTCCTATCATCCTGATCATTCCCACCTGCCCACAGAGGTTGGGAGAGCAGCAGTGCCTGGGTCTCATTGCATCCCAGGTGGTTGAAGGATGAGTCACCTGGCTCTAGTTAAAGCCAACCCACGTGGGCCTTCCACTTTTAGATTTTCTGAATTTGGGTGAGTTTTTTAAATGGTTTTCTTTAAACCTGTATTTCCATCAGGGCCTTTTTTTGCTGTTGGGCATAAGAAAAGGAAAAATGCATTAGATTGACTGTTTTAAAGACAATTGTGGTGATAAAAGAATCGTCTTAAATGATTCTCTGAGGGACTACCAGCTCACTTATTAGGACAAAAAATTGCAGAGAGACAGCTGAATGTTTGGCTTCTTGTCTCTAGCAAATCTTTAACTGAAGGTCAGTGTTTTCAGACTTTCCCTTCTGGATGTTCTCAGCTTTGTTTGTGAATTCAATCAGCTGCACAGGATGAGTGTCTGGTCATCTGGAAAACTATTAAGAGTTGTTCCTGTATTTTTTTATTGTTTGTTTTTCAACCTACCCAAATATGGGGTTTGGGTTTTTTTAAAGCATCCTGGCTAAGAGAAGAGGGCAGATGTGTAGTAACTGAAGCCTTTCCCTTTTTGCCAGGATCTGATGTGGGATTTGGTGACTGTGGGTGCATGGGGAGGAATGTCCCAGAGCGGCACCCCCCTCCCCAAGGCAGTGGAGCCTCTGCTGTCCAGCTGGGATCTGCCTCCTTGACCTGAACTTGTCGTTGCCCTCTTGATTGGCTCATTCCTGCGCTGCTGAAAGCTGGCGCTGAATTCCTTATGTCTGGCCTCAAAACCAGGCATGGACTTCCCTGGGTTTGCCTCCTGGAAGGACCTTTCTCAGCCGATAAGCATCCTGGGTTTACTATTCAATATGTAAACAAGGAAATGTAAGTTTTGTAGAATTCTGCTGTTTCCCATGACTGCACAAGTTCATGGAATCCTAAAATGAAGGTGGCTGGTAGGGATGGGGCTCCTGTCACGGCGAGGGTGCTGAAGTCTGATGGTTCCTGCCTCTTCTTATTGATGATAGAACACAGTATAATCAGGGGAAGCTTTCAGCCTCCCAAGGAAGCTCCTGCTAACTGGAGAACGTTGCTCGTCCTCAGCCAAGCCTCAAGCCTGTCTAGTTCTGCAGCATCACAAGACACCACAAAGACCAATTTGCACAAACGTCTGGGGAAAATGACAAAACTAGGGTACAATAGAGAGAGGTATTGTGCAAATGTCATTTTGCAGCTCATCCCACTCCGATGAGGGTTTTCTGTTATCTGCCAGCTTGCCAGAAGAAGCGGCAGCGCGTGAAGTTCTTGGCCCCCGCTCTGGTTTTCTGCAGCGTTGTCTGTCGCTCTTCCCTCAGAGTGCTTTTTGTGCCGGCTGGGGAAGGAGCTTGGATGGAAGAGCCTGGACAATTCACCTCTGAGCTTCTAAAACTGTAAATGGGGATTGAGATTTTATTTTCTATCTACTTTTATCAATTTTTATCTACTCCCCCCTAACCCCCTTTTATTTTCCTCCATGGCTGAAAGTGTTAATTCTGCCCAATGAAATGTAATTTTGTTGAGCAATATGAGCCGGAGGCGGAATCTTCGCTGCCATCAGAACCCAAATGGTAAATAGGCTCTTTCTCTAATTTGTGGGATGTGCTATAACTCAGTTTGAATGTTGAAAGGAAATGGGCCTCCAGGGGAGTCTGGAGCTCTGTTCATTCAACTTCTAATTAAAGTTTTCCCCTCTCAAGTTTCACTTTATTTTCCGGGGCTTTTGCTCCATGATGATTATTAACATGTGTCCCATGGCCAGGAAATCATTATACCCTTCCCCAACCCCGTCTTTCATAGATACCTCCTGCTGCAGACCAAGCCGCCTGAAACTTCATCTCCGAAATGATCTGATGGCCAGGGCAGGTAGAAGGGAGCTGGCACCCGAAGGCTGCCCAGCCACTTCCAGGCAGCAAGCTGTTGATTTTTTTCCCGTACAGTTTGATCAGATGCTGCTGTCCGGCAGAGTGGATCCAGTCCAGGATTTCTTCCAGCCTATTCTTCACGTTTCAAGAGCCCAGGCCAACACTGGCTTCCTATTCCAACTCCAGCAGGCTTATCTTTTTTGGGGGCAGGAATTGTTAGTACAGTTTATCTTGCTCGCTGCAAGTGCTCCCTCAGCTGAGACATGCACTCTGGTGCCGCATGCTTTTTCCCCTCCTCTCTCTCTTTTTTATGTTTTCTTCTTGTTGTTTTTGTTTTGAAATGTGTAAAGTGAAGAGTTCCTCTTCCCCCCCTCTCCCTTTCCCTTCCAAAGAACCAACCTCCAGCTAATTAAACGCTGGGACTGTTGCTACCGTGCCAGAGGGGAGAGTGAACCTGTGCCTGCATGTGTGTATGTGTAAAATAGATACAAAAATGTCAATGAACAGCAGGAAAAGTTCTGGGAGACCGTCCTACTACTATCGACTGCTCCGGAGGTCACGACTTCAGAGACAGCGCAGCCGATCCCGGAGCCGGAACAGGCCGCTTAGTAGGGGTAATTGCAACAACAGTTCTCTTTAATTGACAGTGCAAAGGCAGACGTGCCGCCGCTTACAGGTAGCTTCGTTACTGTAGATAAGAATATTTGTAAGTGTGCCTGCTCCCTGTGAGGCGTATCTGAGCTGCACAGAAGGTCAGTTGCTTGTGTAGTGCTGCAGGGAGCGTGGGGAGGGAGAATGCTGAATGTGAAGAGCTCAGCTGGGGGAGTCAGGATGGGGTGCTGCTCCTTGCAGTGGCTCTGACACCTTGTGTAGCTGTGGCTGATCCAGCCTTGTTAGTTCTCCAGGTTCAGGGGTTTTTTTCAGTTTGTACAATTAAGGTGACTGTCTCTTTAGCTGACTGAACTGTTTGGAGGCCCGGTGGATGATTATAGAGATTTGAAAATCCTTGATTAAGAGGTGGTTTCGATACACACAGATGTATTGCCAGAACTTCCTGTTCTTCGTGAGTTGAATGTCACCAGGGGGATTGAAATTACAAAACTGACTACGGTTTAGGGGTAGGATTTTCAAAAGAGCCTAAAGGTTGTGCTCCTGAGGCACTGAGGAAACCTGTGGGACTTGTGTTCCCAAATCACTTTGTGCTTTTAAAAATCCTGCTCTAAAAGGGCCTATTTGTCCTCATCAGCAGGAGTTAGGTCCACAGAGTAATGTTTCTTTCGGGCATACTCATTCATGCAGCCCATTTATTCTACTGCAGGCAGCTAGTGACCCAGTTGCATTTTTAAAATGAGCTATTCTGGCTTTCTCTTCTAGTGTGGAATAAATGTCTATTGATGCTTGTGCCTGTCCTTAAAGCAGCTGAAGGAGCAGGAGTCTTTGAGTCACTTTGCTGTTGTACTGTCTTGTCAGAAAGCAGGGGGGAGGGGGTTGCGTTTGGCCTCTAGAGTGACAATCCAGTCATACTTACAATGTCTTGACCTGCATCAAAGCCATTAATTATGGTGGGTTTGAGTTTGGTTTTGTGTGTGTGAATCATGATACAAACCATAACAGCAACAGTGCATCAGGTGTTCATACGGATCTGGCCTGTACTTGTCTCACTGGAGTTAATTCTGATTTACCAAGCAGACTGTAAAATAGACTCCAGCACTACAAGATCTGGCTTAGTGCAGTGTCCTCTTTCTTCTTTTCCTGGCATTCAGTATTTTTTTTTCAGGATTTTGAATCCTCACTGAGAAAACAATAGGGAGCTAAAATCAGTTGCTGGGCTTCATCTGCTCCTTTAAGCAGAATGTTTTTCTTTCCATGATTTTTTGTTGTTGTTGTTTTGCCTGTCAGGGAGGAATGTTTGTAAACTCACAAGCATGTAGCAGTTTCCTTTCCCCCGGTGTCTGTGTACAGTTCAGAACCAAAATACTTTGCTGTCATTTCAGTTACTGTGATAAATGAAATGTGTTAAGTTTCATCTAGATGACCCAGTATGAACTTATTGGTGTGATTCCTTGTTAACACAAGGAATATGCAAGCAGATCTGATAGAAATGGAAACCAACCCTGATATGTGTAAGGAACTGAATTTGAACCGACTGAAATCTTGCTGTTGATCTCTCCCTGAGTAGTTTTGTGTTTGTCACACTTGGTCTCTAGTATCCCAGCATGCTAACAGGATCATAAAGCTTCCTAGTTGCTGGGCTCTTTTTATCTCTATATCTTAAAGGGATTTGCTAATCTGGGTAAGAATTTTCTCTTTATTTTCTACATGGTTTTGTAGGAAATGCAGAAAGCAAGTTGTGCAGTGATGGTGTCATACAGCAGGGTCATGGGGTGGGTCAGTGGTAGGGCTCGATCCCGGGCTGAGTAGCTGTGTGCTGCTCCAGCAGCCTGGCTGTCAGTCTGGACCTGGTGAAAGAAGTGCTGGGATACAGCAAAAGAAATACTGCCCTTGGCAGTTTTGATCCACTGGAAGGTTAATGGACAGCAGACTGCAGGACTGAAGCACCTACAGAGAGAATGCAGAGATCAGACTGAGGTTCTAGATGGTTGGGGTTTGATATGATGTTAATTTCAAAGACCTGCGTGTCTGGATGAAGGAAAGAGCTGAGAGTCTGCTTTTGAAATGCTGCTCTGCAGTGCAATTTGCTCTCTTATGTCACAGACTCAGAGATCAGATATTCTTAGTGGGAGGTTACCATAAATTCCTGAGTAATACACAGGAATTGGCAAAGGTTCCTTTTGCCACATATGTGTTTCCCGGACATCCTCTTGGCAACTTTTTGCTGTCTCCAGGCCCTTTGCCAAGGTGCCCATAGAGCCTGGGTAAGGCTGTGGCCCCAGCTGAAAGAGCAGTCATACCTGGAGGTTGAGCTTTCCCAAGTTGTGTCACTTCAGCACATTATTAGCATGCTTTTGGACAGGGAGCTTGCTGAGGATCAGGCAGTTGTTAGCCATTTAGCAGGGAGGAGGAGAGCTCTGCTGGCACGCAAGCCCCTCTCCCCATCTGGAATCATTCACTGCTGCGTCAGTCCTGCGGGAGGAATCCCTGCTGCCGGCGTGCCGATGGAGCACCCATGAGGTGCAGGTGCTGCCATCTGCTGCCAGCGTGGCTCCTCTCCAGGGTTTGGGACACCTCTGCTCTCAGCCAAAGAACCTTTTAACCCCCCATGGTTTAGATCACTCAGTCTCTTTGAATGAAGAACAGGTTGTGCCTAAAAGCATACGTTTATGTATGGCTGCTGCCCACTGTCACCTCCCTGAGGGGACAATACCACCTCTCCATGCTGGCCCTTCTGGTGAGCTTTGCTGCATGAGTGCAGGGGGTTGAGTAAGATGACCTTGAAGGGTCTCTCTGTGATTCTGTGAATGCTGCTGCTGGCCTCTTGTGAGTATGGAGGGCAGCCTGCTTGGGGACAAACAGTAAGAGCCAGGCTGGCGTTGTAGCTTGGACAGCCGCATTCCAGTCACAGGCGGTGGCTGTTAGAGCCGGGACCTCTCTTGGGAAATTGGTCGTGCTTCCTGAGGCACAAAGAAAGAGATATCCGCTCCCTCAGGAAAGCATTGTAGATAGAAGTGAACAGAATGTGCTTTTGCTGTGCAAGTGTCTAAGGAAAATAGGGGACTGCTTTCTGTTGGGACTCCAGATGCAGACAGCCTGAGGTAGCCTGAAGAAAAATATATGGGACTTGGAGCTGTTTGACAGCCAGTTTATTTAATGGCTTATGGGATGGTAGCCTCTATTCCAGAGTTCTCTGGTGCTTTTAACATATTGATCATGTATCAAATATGCTTTCTAGTCTGTCTCTTTGAGAGTTCCAGGGCTAGAACAGCAAAAGTGGTGGGGAGGGGAAGTCAAACCAGACCAGGAAGGCACGCTGTCAGGAAGCTCACGTACGTCCCCATCATGTTTAAATTACTGCTGTTTGGTAGGGGATAAACCAGACAGGTTTCACCTCTCTGTTAATCTTTGTTAGAATGATGATAATGTCTGAAATCTCCTGGCTCTGTTTCCCCCAGAGATTCAGGACATGCTGCAGGTAGACATTAGTTAGTTAAAAAAACTAAGTGCAGAAACCCCATCTCTTCCTTGGACCATCTGTTCAGCTCAGAGATGTGTGTGATATGAGGAATCATGGCAGTAATTATGATTATTACCAGGTGATCCAGCTAATGTAGTGGAAGGTACTGGGGAGGCAGAAAGGGTAGAAGGATTATTATTGATATAAGCAACACCTGCTTCTGCCTGCAGTATTTCAGTCTGTGGCTTTCTTCATGCTATCTCTGCTTCTATTTAATTATGGCTATAATGAAGGAAGGGGGTGAGTGACAAGTGTTTGGAAAATTCAGTTTGCTCATAGAAGCTCCTCACAGATGCTTCATTCACAGTTTCATATCTGAGCCAAATACAGCTTTGGCTTGTGGTGTTTCTTGTGTAAGACTCTGCAGGTAATCAGCTGTCATCAAAGCTTGAAGAATTTGAGAACATTTTGCGTTCCTGATCTTGAAGGCTTAATGTTCCTGATAATTCTGCCTCTGTCAGCTCCTTGGACATAAATGTCTCACTCTCAGTTCTGTTTATCACAAAAGCTTCTCAAGGTATTCTACAAAAAGGATTTTTATTAAACAAGCTCTTGTCTTCTTTGGCTTTGATGGCTGCTGTGAACAGAGGGCTGACTGATCTTTAGCAAAGCCCAGTATTTTAGTACACCAAACACTGTCAGCTTGAAGGCTAAGGTCAGGCTGGTTTATTCTCATGGCAGGCTATTCAGATACACATCTCCTAAGAGCAGCTGGAATTTAGTCTTTCTCTCTCTGTTTGAGGAAATCGAAACCTTCTAAGGGATAAACGAGAGACCAACTTGCACCCAGATAACCAATACCTCAGAGGTCTGGGCACTTGCTTGGGACAAGGGAAGCAGAGACTTCAAAACTGTCCCAGCATGGAACAGAATGACAGAACAACAGAGGAGGCTTTAGTGTATTTAAAGCTACATGAAATGTTGCATGCTTTTCTTTAATCTTTTCTAGCTGAAAATCTATTTTGCAGCATGTTAACAAAAAGGGATGTTTGGCACGGAATGCCATGTGGTCTTCTCCCTTTTCACCTCTGCAGGACTTAGTCCTGTAGCCCAGGGCAGTGCCCTGGACAAGACTGTATCAGATGTGGGGGGAAAGGATCTTTCTCTCATTCTGCTTAGAAATCTTGCTCTTACTAAAAATTCCCACTGCATTGTTAAGTAAGATTCAGGGTTCTGCAAGTAAATAATTCACATGAAATGTTTAAACAATACTTACTTCTTTCCATGACTCACAATTAACATTTCTTTGAATTACACTTAGCTTTAAATGCACCAAAACCTCCTTTGTAGTTCTGTCATTCTGGTACATGCTGGGACAATTTCCATCTCTCTGCTTTACTTGATTTTAAGTTACTCACTTTAGTAGCCAATCAATAGTAAATTCTACTCTGCTGTATGATCTTATCTTGCCTTGCCTTCTGGATAGCCAAAGGGATACATATGTGCACTTCACCTGTCTCCTGTAGGTGAGACTTCTTGAAGAACCTAAATCATAGACCTTGGAATGCCTCTAATTTGCTTTAAATATTATTATTGTTGTTGTTATTAGTTATTTTAAGGGCTGGGAGGAGGCAAGTGAAGAGTCCAGTAGTAAATTGTAGCAGTGGGGTTGTTTTTTTCTGAGGGTGGTGTCTTTTAAATGTCAGGAAAAGGAGGCCTTCCTGCTTCACAGTTTTTAATGACCATTGCTTTGTTTTGCAAGTCTCTTTTGTGGCATTTTCTGTTTCACCACAGAACTCTTGCAGTTTTTCATTGGGCTTTTAATGGTGTGACTGACAGATACCCATAGAAAAGAGAAGCAGAGTTTGTGAAGCTTCTTCTGTTTGTAAGGAATACTCCCTGGCAGCTGTGCTATCTTTTGGGCTAGTGCTCCAGCTGAGGCTTTGCTGGGTTTGTTCAATGCTTAATCACCTAATAAAAATGTACTACATTTAATAACTTGGGCAGTAGCACAGGATGGAGGAATTCTGAAGTTGTTTATATACTTTTCACCGGTTCTCTTAACAACAATATCCTGCAGTTTGAGGGCTTTGCATTTCCCTCGTTCTTTGATTTTCATGTGTTGTGACTTCTGTCAGAGTTGAAGAGAAAAGTTGCAGGGGAGGTGGTTTAAAACTTGCTGGATGTGGAGTTTTGATTGTGAGACATGAAAGAGGAAGGGAAAGAGAAGAATGACAAGAAAACTGTAGGGAGTAACTTGGAATGTGGGGGAAGGCTCATGCAGGACAGCACAGCCACCTTGAGTAAGTGTCAGCAGCTGTAGCTCCATATGTGGGGTGAAGCAGCTTTGCAAGTCAGATAAACAGCTTGAAAAGAAGCAGGTTTGACTAAAGAACTCAGAATCTTGATGAGACTGGGCAACTGGCAGGGTGTGTCTGCTGATAGTGTGAGTGTAGGTTACATACCTATTGTGGTGTTTGTGGCACTACCCAAACCAGTAAACATCATCTGAGTATCTTTGTGCATAACCAGAACACTGCCTTGGAACCACTGCTGGTTTTCTTCAGCGTGTTTATAAGAACTGCAAATACTTAATGGACTTGAAAGAAGCCTTAGGTAGATGCATTCTTACTGAACCAGTGAGGTAACCAGGGATAACTTGGAGGAAATCCCACGGGTGGTTGGTGACAGAGTAATGGCATAAACTCCAGCAGCTCTCTATTCTCCTCTGAGACTCCTTTTGCCACAGGGTAGGAAGAGTACTCAGGGGAGTTGATTCTCACGTTCTTTCTCTAAAATCTTGACTGCTGTCCCACAGTTCCAGCTGCTGCTTTGAGAGGTAAGTAAGTAGAGCAGCAGCCTTGATAAAATTGTGGGACTTGTCAGTACTGCCTAAGAGTAACTTGGGAAATTACTATCCAAGGAACAGCTCCATTGATGCAGTGACAGGAATTTGGAAATTGTAGCAGCAACTTTCAGGCAACTTGCAGGCTGCCTGTTGTATCTTTTTGCTCATCTTTTGCTTATCTCTATTTTAAGTTCTTTCCTTCTGGTAATAACCTTACTTCCCCCTAACTGTGTTGCTAAGAGAGGATGATTACTCTTGAAAGGGAATAAGTATCAGAGTTGCTCCCAAGTAATGCAGAGTGAGTTTTTATCTATGAGCCATAGGTAATAAATGAGAAGGAGGTTAAAAATGCTGGTCTGAGTCCAGAAGAGAATTGCTTCCAAAAGCATGCTTAGAGGGGTTTCAGCAGACTTTTCATGATCTCTTATGTATTAGAGTAAGTTTGTCTCCTTACAGCTGTGGCAGTCCAAACAATTTAGACACAGAGCTGCCTTTTAAAGCTTTTAAACCTGTATTTCCCTTGAAGGTCTTCTAGTGTGCCACTAATCCCTTAAGTTATTGCACTGAAGGCACTCTATAATCCTTTAATTTACTCTGCTCTCAACAGAGATGGGGAACGAGCTGGGTCACTTTCCATATTTGGCCATTATCATGTTTGGGTTTTTTTCGACTCAGACACTAGCTGAAGAAGTTTGCTTTCCTTTTGCACACTGCAGAGACTATTTTAAATTTAGATATTAATTGCTTGTGTGTTTGTGCAAATGCACCTTTCAAAAAGTACACAACCCCCCAAAACTCCTTCCTCGCTTCACTCTTACACAGCCTCAGGGTCAGGCTTTTAAACTGAGTTTTCTCAGATCCCTTTGGAAATCAGCAGCCACAAAAATTGATGGCTTTTTGAAGACTCAGCTCCTGCCCAGTATAGAGCTGCAGAGGGCTAAGAAACAGAGCCCAGCCACAGGTAATTGCTGGAAGTCTCATCTCCCCAGACCTACAGCAGACAAAGCTTCTGACTAAAATTTCTTTGCTGGGGCTGAAGGTAAAGCTTTATGGTACTGAGTAACGCTGGGCAGACGTTAGGCTTTGGTTTTAATAAACCGAACTACTGTAAAAGACTGCATAGAGCACCACATTGGTTGGCTGAATTGGGAAGGTTTGTGCTGTTTGTTGCCTCTTGCTTTTATTGTAGGCTTGTTCTCAAGAGCTGGACTGGGAGTCCTGATCTGCTCTTGGAAGTTGGTTTGTGAATTCTGGCCCCAGTGTTACTTCAGAAGTTCATTTTAAGTTGAGCACTGAAACATTTACTTTGGAAATTATATGCCCTGCAATTGTCAGACTTTCAGAAACTCTGACAAGAATAAAGCAAGTCCAAGTTTTGCTTCATTAACATTTGCACTGAAAAAGGAGTCCTCAGATGCTGAGCACTTAATGTTTCTTTTTGAAGAAACCAATTTATTTGAAGTGCAAGTTTCTTTTGTACATTATGTGCTCACATTTTTGATTTCTAACAGCACTTCTGCATCAGTGAATTTCTTGTAGAGTCAGAGATCAAGCCTGGGCTTGTTCTGAAGTATCCAAATGTGGTAATAGGTGGACTGTTGTAAAATTTGGCATCTGGAGTTAAATTACAGGATGCTTCTTAAGCTTCTTGGTTACTATAGGAACAAGTAATAGTCATCCTTCATGATTAAGCAGTGTCCATGGTAACCAAACGAGCAAGTTTTAAGTGAAAGATATTTTCCCTTTACATTTTTAGCAGTCAAAGGTTAACAGTTATTACCTTTATACCCTTAGATGGAAACAAATTTTGATCTGGCTGTCGTGTTTCAAGGGAGAACATTTGGTGTGCATTTATGTAACTTTACTCGTCTAGGACCGGTTGAATTTGGGGTGAATATCAGGATACAGTTTCTGGGAGTGTGGTGTTGTGCTTTAATCTCCCCAGGAGGAGTGAATGCTGTTCACAAGTGCTAAATGGTTCTGCAGCATTGCAGCCTGTTGCTGAACAGAGACTGTATGGCTCCTTGGGGTGACTGCAGTCCAGTAGTGCAGGAGGAATCCCCACACATACCCTGCATGGTTTTTAGGATGAAAAATGTAAGTGGCAGTGTTAGTGTAGGTAAGAACGTCCTCCTGCTCCCTTTCACTTCAGAACCAGCCCTGCTAGATCCCTGTGTGGAATCTACTGTGATGTTTGCTTGTAGGTAGGGAGTTGGTACCAATTCACCACGCATGGCAACAGCATCACAAAGCCAGCACAATCGCTCTGGGTTTGCTGTGTAAAGGAATGCAGTAGTTTAAACGGTGGTGTCTGTATGTCCCTCTGAGACACAACAGTATTTATAAGGAGTGAAAAACCATGACTGCTTTGTGAAGTTGTCTTTCTCTTTCACTGGCACTGGCGATGTTTGCTTGAAAACAAAAAAGTGAGCCTGTGAAGCTGACACCTGCAGGCATGCTTTCAGAGGATGTGTGTGGAAGAGAAGCAGAAATACCCACCCACCCCCAACAAAATAAAGGTATCTGTCACAGTACATTAGGATTTACCTTCTACAATTAGGAACTGTGGAATGTAAAACAATTGCTTGGAAGAGTTTGAATAGCTGGAAGAAAGACTTGTGAGTAACAGCAGTGAAGGCAGGCAGCATTTTCAGCAGTCCTCTGTGGCTGTAGCACATAGGTGGATTGCCAGAGTGTTGCAGGCATGCTGTATCCTCACATACCTGTGTGTACATGCCCACATCCACACACCAGCAAATGCAGAACGTTTGTGTAAGCACTCACCTTTCAAAAATAACCAGGATGGTGGAGAAGATGACAGTCTTCATTGTCTTCTGTCTGTTTAATAATGCATATTAAAACGAAGGAGACTTGTTTCTGTTAGGTAGGGGAAGGGAACTCCTGGGCCTCCTGCATAAATGTGGAAAAACAGTACAAAATTTCTCATCTTTCCCTAATCCTAGCCCTTGCTAATTGTAACTGGAGGAAGAACAGTGCTTTCAGACTTTCCTGTCACTGCTGCTCCTTAATGCTGTCTTTGAGGTGCTTCATCAGGAGGCATACTGTATTTTGTCCAGTAGCTACCAAAAATTACTGCTATTCAGGTAGTTAAACTCTGATGTGCTTCTCTGTTTCCAGTGAAAGTATATCCTTAAGGGCCAGTGCCAAGTCCCAACCTTCTGCTTTCACGAACAATATTAAAGTTCCTTCAGTGTTAAGACAATCTGAAATGGATTAATTGGCTCTGGGCATTAAAACTCTTTCAAGCTGATGTAAGAGCTGCATGTGCTATGTGAATTCCAAATCTTAATGTTTGGTCTATTATGCAGATGGATGTGAATAGAGATATGTATGTGACCCCATTTATCTCTCTAATGAAGTGCCATCAATAGAACATCTGTTTCTTTGCTGTAGAAGATGAAACCTCTGATGAATCATGCTTATAAATTAAGTATTTATTTATTTAATTTGCATGTTGCCAGTACAGACCTGTTATAGCAGCCACCATGCACAGCTCAGAAAATAGCCCAGGAATTAAGCTCTGCAGAGTTTATTTATATCATGCTGATGCTCCACGCACAAAGTAAACTGTTCTCAACTGCTTTGTGGTTCACCTCTCCAAGTCAGCTATTGAGAAAGCCCCAAACCAAACATAAAACATCTTGACTGGGAAACAAACCTCACGGATGGGAGACAAAACTGTGGCTGTGAGCTAGGTGTATATCTTCCATCTCACCCAGGCTCCCACCGTGGCAGTCTGTGCCTCTTGACTTGTTACTTCTCTCTGGAATTGGAAGCAGAGGGGCAGTGTGCTGCCACACAGTCGGTTCCTGTGAGATTTCCAGCTGCCTTTTGCAATCCCAGGAGTGTTAATGAGATGGGAAGCCTGGCAGGACCTGCATCAGCTCTTCTGAAATCCCTCAGGAGACTTAGCTGCAGAAGGCACAGTCCATTCTCCAACTGTTCTGCTGCAGGGGTCCTGTGAGTTGGACAAAGGCTATGTCAAGTGGTCTAGCAGGTGTCTATGATCCTCCACCACCACGTTCTGATGGCCACCCTGTGTTGGGCCAGCAATCTGCAAAGGCAGCCAGCTACTGATGATGCTTTAGCCCTCTGGGGCTCTGGGCAGTGTGAGGTCGATGGGGGTTGTATTCTCCCTGCTCTGTCCCGGGTGGTAGGTGACATAGTTTACATCCACAGTGACAGTGATTGCAGGAGTCTATACTCCTCCTCTGCCTTGGGTTGCCCCTGTGACTTGGTGGCCATGCAGATAAAGTGCTGCAAGAAAGCAGCACAGTAACACTGTGGAATCTTTGCAGAAATGTTAAGCATGATGGATGAACCTAATTTAAATCTCCCCAGAGCTGACTTCTTGTTCTCCAGACTCCGCGTTGCTTGTCTTTATCATCACATAGGAGGAAGCTGATGTTCCACTTCACTTTATCATCCCTTCCAATTTAACCAGGGTATTAGCAGTCTCCACGATCTGGTCCCCAACCAGACTAGAATTTCATCTTTTTCTGATGTATTTTTTAAGTCTGTGCTTGATTTCAATTTTACCTTAGAGGAAAGACTTCTAATGATAGGCCGTTAGCAAAGGAGGAATTTGTTCTCCAGACTTCATACCAAAGAAAGATAAATATCATACATATTTTATTTCAGAGACTGATAAATAAAGAACAAAAATACCAAACACACACACACACATCTAATTAAAAATACCAGGCAGTGAAATGGGAGTTTGTAGTAAATCATGCTGATTGAGCAGCCTTTATTATGTGTTTTTATTAAGGAGGTTAATTTTCTGGATGCTTTATGGTCTCTGCCTGGCACCAGGTCTGAGCACCTGCAGCTGTGCCTGTCTTGGGGACATGGGTGTGTTTCTTCAGTGTTGTAGCAGAGAGAAAATAAGAGTGTATTTTCTGATTCTTTATGCTGAGAATTACTCAAGCTTTCCTTTCCTATTTGTGCTATTTTCTTCTCTCTTTTCCTTTTTGCCCTCTGGGAGTATTTTTTTCCTGACAAATACATTTAATCTGTCTCTTCAGGTAAAGAATATATTCCCCATCCTTTTGTGTGAGAGCAGAATCTAGACAGTTGTCTGTCACTAGGCTAGAGGAATTAAGGCAGTGCATGGAGAGAGCCGGCAGTGGGGATGTGACCTGGCCGGGGAATGGCTCCAGGGTAGTGAAAGATGCAGAGGAGCATACAGAAGAGCAGGGAAAGTCCTCTTAGCTATTAGCGATACTGAATATCAAGTAAACAAGCAGATAAACACTACCGGGGAGAGGTCCCAACCTCCCTGCTGTCTGCACTAGAAGCAGGTTTGTCCCGGGAGGTGCAGTTCTCCCTTGTCCTCGGGCTGGTCAGTGCTGCACAGGGTTAGGTTGTCCAGTGAAGGGGCTTCAGCTCCCTCTAGTGAAGCTGCTGGATTTCTGCTGTGGTAGAGCAACGTTCCCTTTAGCCCACTGCTGGGTGGGAATAGAAACAGCTTATTCCAGCTTTGAAGGTTAGAAGGCCTAACTAAACTCTCCAGGAGAGAAAAGGTGAAACACTGGGCAGTAGAAGCCACAGAAGGACCAGAGAAAAAGGGCATTAAGTCCCTTTTCTGCTTGTATGTGTCAAAAAGCACCTGGGAATGCCAGTGGGAAAAGAATTCTGTTACTGGGTAGTATTAGAGAAAATAGAGGAATTGATACATATCAAGTACAGGGGAAAATAGCAGAGCTTTATTCACTGCTAGATTCGAGAGCCATTAATAGCTCTTGCTCAGGAGCAGTATGAGGAATATTAAATACTGCACAGTGTATGATATCCAGGAACCTGACACTGAGATGAGAGGAGATCCATTAAAGTGCACAGTGTGCTGCTGTGGCAAAGGTCGGTGTCACTTCACATCATTATTTAACAAAGAAAAAGCTCCTCTTCCAGAGGATCTCACTCCTACTTTGAGAGATGATGGTCATCATTTTTAGCTGCTATGAAACAGTTTTCTGCAAATTCCTTTCTGTTTTCCAGCCAGTTCTAAGAAGGCTCTTCAGTTCACACAACTCTCCCAGCCACAGTTCTTGTAGCTGCAGAGGCTTGAGGTGCTTCAGGTGCATTTTTATGCTTTCAGGCAGGGACACAGTTGAGTCAGAGATGACATTCCCCCTGCTAAGCTGAAGAGAGTGGTTTTGTAACACTTAAGTCATCTGTGAGGGAAATACAGGTAATGGTAAGAAGCTGGATCTCTTTGGTGTAGGCACTGCAGACAGCATTAGCTAGAGGAATCCAACCAGCTGCTAATTATTTAATTGTAAATATTTCATGCCAGAGTGTAGCACAAAAGGCAAGTAATGATCCCAACTTGTTTGTTTGTTTGGTTTGTGGGTAAATGGTTAGCTAAGTGAGGCTCGTTTTTACAAGCTTTTAATTCTGTAAACAGTATCCTTAATTGTCTGAAAAGGTTTGAGAGCATGAGGAAACGGAAAACTCTTTCTACTTTGAGCTGAATGAGTGGGGAGTAAATCACTGATTCTGATGTGCAAGAGTTGCAGGTGCAGGATTGCTGTGCTTTATGGAAACGGCTTTAAGCTAGAGATTCCAAGACACAAAAAGAAGTAATTTTATTCTAACAGAAAATGTGGGGGTGATGCAAACTTTTATTAGCTTAGAGAACACCCTGAGTATTCATTAGCTTTGCTTGCAGATGAGTCTGATTTTTCAGAGGGCAGCATTACCTGCCCTAAACTTCTGCTTCATGACCGCTTTTATTTAAAAGTCAATTTTATTGCCTAATAAAGGGTTGGCTTTTAATTAATTGTGTGGGGCATAATGGTTATAATATTGCTGTAAGGGATCAGCTGGAATTCACTGGGGGATTAGCAGGACACTGGCTGTTGTGTTCCAATAAATAGCTCTCCAGGTAATTGAACAATGGAGCTGGCCCCTTGCAGCTGTATTTCTAGTCTAGTTGTCAGGAGTAGGACAAGAGCATAAACAAGGGCATTCAGAACCTCTCAGAGGTTCTTAACAGACCTGTGTCCACTGGAAATCAAACATTCTTGCATCTTTGCTTCCCATTCCCACTTATTCGTGCCTTGGGAAGTGGAAAGTTGGCTCAGCTCAGTATTTATGCCATTGTTTGTTCCCAGGGTAATAATCCACTTAAAAAGTGACACTATTAGAGCTGCAGCTTCTGCATAACCCTTTTGGCTTCCAGTTAAAGATCCATCTTTCCTCCTTGGCTCGTCTCACCACCTAAAGTCATCAGAAATGTAGATTTTTCTGGAGACTCTCTTGAGTGTTTGAAATCACACAGACACTACCAATATCTGCTCTCCAGGGAGTGTTTTTAGTTCATAAATGCTACTGCGAGCCATGTTAAATAAATCACTTCTGTCCCTCTGTGCCTCCTCCTCTCTGTTGGGTTTGGAGTAAGGAGTTATTAGATAATGCAGAAATTAGAGGAATAACACCTAAATTCATTAAGCAATAAAATTAATTCACAGAGGGTAATTGTACGAACAGGAGACCGGTAATTCCTGTTCCCTCTGGTTTCACAGAAACTCCACCCTGGTTAAGCTCTCCAGGGCACCCTGGCGATGCGGAGCGCTGGAGCGGTGGGGCAGGACAGGGAGGAGCACACCTTCATTGGCCGATCCTCGCCAAAGGTTGGAGCCAGCCTGACCTCTCTGAGGGCTGCCGGCAGGATCTTTCCCACCAGCTTTTGGTTCTGATGACCTCTCAGTTTTCTGCATTACATCCAGCCAGTCTGAGGAAGTTTGATTGTCCTCTATAGTCTCCTTTACTTAAAGCACGTCACTGCGGTGCGGTGCAGGAACCTGGCCTCCTGCCGTGGCTCCCCAGAGCTGCTGGCTTGTCTGGCATTCCAGTCATACTTCTCTTTCCTGCTGCCTCTGATGAAGTCATCATCTCTACTTCTCCTCTTATTCCTGGCTTGTTCGGAGTGCCATGGCATGTGCGTTGCTGACAAGCACGGCTTCCTTTTGGTGAGTTGAGGGAGACGTTTTCTCATTGCTAACTTCTGTGATGAGCATTCAGATTTGTACATCCCTTTCTTCTTTGGACTTGGAGGAGTCTCATAGCAGAAAATCAGCTTGCTGGGAAGTGCCTGCTTGTTAGTTATTCCTTCCAGCTGGTTCTCTTTGCTTTTGTTCATACTGTCTCTTCCACTGGCTGATCTCTGGAGTTGTGTGTGAGAGGGGGAGAGCGTGGAGATGAACAAACAGGAGGAGTTAATGTGTTTCATTTCCACTAATGAGAGCGTAATCCTGATGATCTCTTGGACTAGCTGTGATTCACAAGAGCAGGTAATGCAAATGTAAAAACATC
The DNA here is from genome assembly GCF_026170545.1 of Melanerpes formicivorus. Taxonomy (NCBI): domain Eukaryota; kingdom Metazoa; phylum Chordata; class Aves; order Piciformes; family Picidae; genus Melanerpes; species Melanerpes formicivorus. The sequence goes on along the minus strand of NW_027142385.1, from coordinate 5,815,897 downwards.
TCACTTGCTAAGTGAAAAGTAAACAGTGTTAATGTTTGTGTGTTTGTTACACAAATGGACCTGCTCTGTAGCAGCCTTTGAGAAGCTGGAACAAAGGCGACGGTGTTGTTGAGTGGGTTAAACATGAGCTTGGGTGCCAGGTAGTTCCTCAGAGGCTGTCCTGGAACCCTGAGCCGGGGGGATTGCTACACTGCTCTGAAAGTATTCTGCAGTATGAAGAACAGGCATGGAAGAGCGTAGGAAGGATTCATTGTTCTGCCAATTCAAACGCCTTTAATTAGTTGACAAAGAGTTTCAGAAGTGTTCATAAGCCCTGGGTTCTAAATTTATGTGCAGTGTTTACAGTGCTGTGTCCTCTTGGCAGTGAACTCAGCGGGAAACTTTCAGTCCTTGAAAAAGTCCTGGTGCCAAGCAGGGTTTGGGACTCAGCTATGCGTGATAACCTAGAAGAGGTTTCAGAGGTTTGATAATTTCAGGGCATGCCACCAGACCATGTTGATGTGAGGTCAACAGTTGGACTTGATGATCTTAGAGGTCTTTTCCAACTGAAACAATCCTATGATTTTATGATCCTGCACTGGGAACCCCCCGAACGTTGCAGCTCTCTGTAAATATTGGGGAAAGCAGGAAACACTTTCGTTTGTTTCTTCATGCTTCTGTGATTGTATGAGGTGGATGGACCCCAGCCCGGTGCTGACCTGTGGCAGACACTGAACAGTGCTGCTTATGGGGAGAATTAGTACAAGTTGATGAAGAACTAGTAGGGCCTGGAAGAGCACAGTTCAGCAACATGCAGGGTGAAAATAAAACAGTGTGAGCAGAACTGGCTGCTTATCATGGGGCAAGCTTAGGAAAACGCAGGGAAAATGCTATCAGGGAGAAAGAGAACATTAGATGAGGAATTTCCATCCAAATGCCACAGCCCTCTTCAAAGTGATTTATGAACCTTTTCCAGTCCAATTTTGAGGTTTCAAGAGCTTCTAAAGGACCAGGTAATATACTTAGCTGGGCCTGCCCAATTCAGCTCTCCAGCAGTAATTAGGCAGTTTCTTATTGTCCATCTGTACACATCCCATCCTTTATTTGGATATTGCATTGTGAGCTGGTGGAAGTGGTGGACAACCAGAAAGCCAACCCTTGCTGTGGACATTCATTCCTGCACACAGGTATCTCTGCTGCTGGGTGTTGTGGTTTTCTCACTACAGCCAAGGAATCTGTTTTCAGATCCAGCATGCCTGCACAATAATCCTCATTTAATAGACTGTTACTTCAGTGATTCTCAGGCCTCTGTGTCATAAAAGAAAGATTTGGAGGTTTTAAGTTCAGAACAAGTTGAAGTCTTTGGGAGAGCAAATAGTGTCCTGAGATACTGTGTGTCTAAGTCCTCAGATCAGATGCGATGTAGAGCAAATAAATGGACAAATGAAGGTATAATCCTGGAATTTCTACGAGCTGAGGGATAGCAGTAAGCTAACAGAGAATTCACTGTCTAGTGAGGATGTTATCTGATAATACCAAGTGCTTCTGGAAATGTCATTCTGTGGTTAGCTGCCTGCCAGTAAGATTGTTCCTCATTCTAGAATCCTTTATCTTGGAATACAAAATGGATGGCAGACACTCATTAATGAAACCTTGCAGTGCTCCCAGGGGGTTGGCCAGGTTTTTATCAATTGTGAATCTGATGAAAAGCATTCAAATGGCCAGGGGACACACTCTGACTCTGTAGCAGAGGTCAGTGTAGGACCCTGAATTCTGTACTAGTGAGAGGGGTAACAACTGCCAGAGTCTCTGCAGGCAGAACTGGAATGGAATTCAGGAGGGGAGGAAGATGTGTTAGAGATTCTGAAGAAAGGCTGAAGTCAGATACTGTATCTGATCTCTTGCAGCATACTTGTCTTATGCACAAGTGGGCAGATTTGTCAGAAATCACAGAAAATTAGGCTGGAAGGGATTTCAGGAGCTTGTGTGGTATTGGATTGTCCCAGGAGAGGGGAGGGAGGGAAGCTCATTGTACCTGAGCCTCGTGTGACAGGGAGAGCTGTGCCACAGAGAGGCCTGAGCTAGGCTTGGGCATGCATTTTCTCTCCAGACAATCAATTCCAGCGTATAACAGTGCGTGTCAGGAGAAGGCTTTTTCTGATGGCTAACCTAAATATCTTCTGCTGTAAATTAAGACATTTCTTTCTCAGCCTCTAGTGGCTCTGGAGAGAGGTTGTATTATTGCCTTACAGCAAAAAAAGTGGTGGCTGGCTGCTGTGGTGTTCCTGTGGGCTGGCTATCACTGACATTGGCTAGTGCCAGTCTCCAGGTAGAGAAACCTGACCTCAGACTTCTCGTCTCACCCTGAAGAAGTAAAAAAGGCAGTTCAAACCTTTATGTGTTCATGCTTTTTGCTCTGGAAAACTGTTCTGCTGCACATTTCTGGTAGTTAGGAGTTACTGATTTACCTGTTAGCTATTTTTACTTCCCTTTAAAACAAACAGCTCCCCTCAAACACCCACAACCAACCCTCTGTCTAGTTATTTCTGGTTTCTTATGAAGAGTTTTGTAATGTGTCTCTCCAGTGCTACCCACAGTGCTTAAACTAAGCTAAAATGGAAATTTGACTCCAAACACTTATAAAACATAAGCTTAAGGATAATTAGGTCCTAACTCATCTCTGTATTTTGGCCTGGGTCAAACTGATGTGTTTGCTGGCTCTGCTCTGGGTATATTTTAATCACAAAGTAAGAATTTAAGAGTACAGTTTGTAACTTCAGTGCAATCAGAGCCAGATATTAATCAGCCCTGGGTCATAACACACTCTCCCTTTTCTCTGAAGAGGGCTGACCTGTGTGGTTGGAGGAGGAAGCAGATTGACAGATTACAGCATGTGAGACAATTGTGCACTTTGGTCTGACAGAGCACTGCGGTGCAAGTTAACAGTGCTGGAACACCACTATGGAACAGCAAGTCCTGTGCCTCTGTGCTGAAGGTGTGTTGGGCTGGGGAGCTCAGGTCTGTGCCTGTGCTGCAGGCTCTGGGAAAGGCATTTCTGGCAGCTGCTTTTCACATAATCCCATCCCATAATTCCTGTTTCCCAGCACTGTGTATGAGAAATGCTTTAAACAACCTTTATTTTTCTGCTTATGAAGAAAATGCAAAGCAGCTTCTTCAATTGTCTTGTCGTCTTGAACTCGCTTTCAACATGCTGTGATCAAGTAGTTTCTTTATGACAACCCGAGAAAAAAAGAAAGGCACTGTTCAAAGGAATGGGGTGGGAGCCTTGGTGTGAAAGGAGGTGACACCAAAGGACTTGATTGCCTCCTTGAGATTCAAAGTGCAGTATTCTGCAAAGAAAGTGGCCAAGACATTAGAAGGCTTGGCTGGAAGTTGTAAAAGCAACAGACTGGTCTCCCTCTCTGGAGATACTCAAAACCCACCTGGATGCATTCCTGAGTGATTTGGTATAGGTGATCCTGCTCTAGCAGAGGAGTTGGACTGGATGATCTGTCGAGGTCCCTTCCAGCCCCTAACATTCTGTGATTCTGTGATTTTGGCTGTCTGGCTCTCATACAGGTTACAGGGCTCCTGGTGAGGAAATTATGGGCAGGATTTGCAACCAAGGATGATGTCGCTAAACGGAGACTTCACCCAGTCTGAGGGTCAGATCTTACAGTCTGTCCTTTTGGAATAGTTTAAGATCCATCTCAGGAACTGTTGAGTGGAATTGCAGGTATTAGTTGTCTCTTAGATACCCTGGGTGATGACAGCCTTTGGCAAGGGGAAAGCCTTGCTAAGGGGACACCCTCTTTGCCAAGGCATGATGGCAGCAAATTGCAGACTGCAGAGGCTGAGAATTGGCAAAGAAACCACCTCTAAGTAGCACTGGCTAAGAGAGCATCATTGTCTGAGACATTCTGAAGCATAGTTCCATCTTTACATTTCTTTTCATAGTACTGTGTAGAAGTCTCCCTCTAGCAGAGTCTACCATCTCATTTCCTTGGGCAGCAGGTATACTTCTTCAGGCTACCTGTCATGCCCAGGTAAGAAATCCTGGCACTGATGTAATCCTCACTGGCATGCTGTTGCCTGTGAGATTGTGCATTAGAAGGAGTTCCCCCAGTGTTATTTCAGCTCCATTTTGAACTTTATTTTTATGCTCATTCCTGTCCACAGTTTATACTTTAGCAAATGCAGGATTTAATAATATTTTCCTAGTTACAAAGCAAATTGCTAGAGGAATTAGAGAGGGAACTTAAGTATCCTGTGCCTCTAACCCCATTAGCAGTTTCCCTTAGGAGAATCAAGTCCACAAGTGCACAGATCTGTACTTTGCATATAATTCACACTCAGCTCAATACATTTTTCTGTTTACCCATCAGCAGACTGGAAATAATGATAATTCCAACCTGTCAGGCATTATCTGGAGCTTACAGTGGTATAAAAAAATGCTAATTGTTGAAGGTGAAAGTCTTACTGATTGAACCTCGTTCTAGGCGGCTGTGGGAAATAGGAGCAGCTGTGATGGGGTGGTTGTGTTGGCTTATTGGCAAGGCCATCTCAAAAAGGAAGGCATGTTCTGCATGGCCTGCTGACAGTCCTGGTCTGTCCTGTGCTGCTGTGTTTGTAATTGTCCTTTGTTTTCTGTCCCCTGCACAGAGTCCCCCCCGGAGCGGTGTGGGCAGAGGCGCAGCATGCCCAGCGGGGGCACTGAGAAGAACCCCACCATGGAGCCTGCTGCCACAACGCCCTTCCGGGTCACGGTGAGTCTCTCTGCCCATCTTAATGACTGTTGTGGCATCTTAATGATGATTATGGGGTTTTGGGAAGGGAGAGGAACTTCCTCATCCTGAGAGAAGAGGTGGTGTGTGTGGAACTAATTGATGACTTGTTTTTAGGTGAATGTGATGTTGTTAGACACAGTTAGTAACGAGCAACTGAAATATAGCTTGGTAAAGCAACAAGGTTTGAATATGAATCTGAAGCAGGTTTGGGTAAGTTGTTTCACTTGAGAGATTTTCCTGGTGAAGTTTCCTTTGTGATTTACTTGGGAGACTTTCCTGGTGAGGTTTTCTTTGTGATTCACTTGGGAGACCTTCCTGGTGAGGTTTCCTTTGCGAATCCTCAGGCTGTGCAGTATATTCATGCATGTATTTACTGGTCTGCAACTGTACAGTACATTCCCATAGTCCTACAGAGAGAAAACTTCCTGTAGAAGAACCTGTTATTAACTAACAGGAAACATGCCAAGCTGGTGATTCCCCAGAGCCTGGTATCCTCTCTCAGCATGAGCCTAGAGGAGCTAGTCACTGTTTTCCGTTTCTTCAATCTTTTTGCTGTGAGATGCTCTGCTAATATCACTGTTTTGTTGAGATAGCAGTGTGTAAAGAATGGGAAGTCCTTTGGGAGTGGAGCAGAGCAGCACCACTAACACAAGAAACAGTGATACCAAAATCAAACAGCACACAACAGGTCTTGTTGCTCTATGGGGCAGGGCACTGCTGTGTCCATTTTACAGACCCAAAGAAATCAGAGCTGGCAACTGACCAAGGGGTCCGTTGGTGCTTGGCCCTGGCTCTGTGTTGCTGCAGACAACAGAGCAGTTGCCAAGTTTCACTGCAGTATGAAGTGTAATGAGTCTAACCCCAGGACTCCCCACTCCCTACCCTCTCTGCACTCCTACAACAGGCTTTAGGAGATAGGCCCTGTCGCGCCTTGGCGGTAGTTCTGGGAAGAGTTAAAAGCCTTTGGTTCTTCTTTGGTTAGAATGTGCACGGTGGTATTCATCACTGCCTCCCCCACACCCCCTCCCTGACAGAAGTCATCTCTAACATCCTGCAGATACTGGATAGACTACAAGGCTTCTGTTATCTAACAAATAATATCAAATCCAAGCAATTATTTAATTTAAGAGTACACTCAGCTGACAAATAGAAGCACAATGGTGAGATCAAAATAAACATTTGTTTGAAGGTGGACAACAAACATGCAGCTGAGAGTAGCTAGGTGTTTGGGGATTTTTAATGTATGATCATCCTGGATATGTAAGTGGTAATAGGACAAGAGGAAGTACTCTCAAGTTGTACCAGTGGAGGTTTAGGTTGGACATTAGAAGAAACTTCTTCACCGGAAGGGTTCCCAAAGTCTGAAACAGGCTCCCCAGGGAAGTGATTGAATCCCCATTCCTGGAAGTGCAGAGATGTGGTGCTAGGGGACACGGTTTAGCCCCACACTTGTTAGAATCAGGTAACAGTTGAACTTAATTTTAAAGGTTGTTACCAACCAAAAGGATTCTGTGGTTCTGTCTGTAGTTAATGCAACAGAGTCTTGGGAGGTGTGGGCTCTGTAATCAGCTGATGCTACCAAGGCAATCAGAAGTTATCTGTCCAAGAGGAAAATGTCTGCTGTGGGTGGATAATACACAAGGATTTTTATTCAGCGAAGAGGCCAATGGTCCTGGAGCAGGTTTGCTCTACATATATTTACAGCTTTTCTCTGCAAGCCACACCTCTTTTACAGGCTCAGCTACTTCACAGCAAACCAAGGTGGAACCAGAATTTCAAAGGAAAGACAATGGTGCAATCTGAAAAAAAGATCTGAGCACACCCAGTTCACCTGAGAACATTTGGGCTGATGAATGAATCATTAATAGCAGTTTCTCCAAGTAGTTTATTTGAGTTCTATAAATTCTCAGTTTGTGAATGCAAAACATGCTCTGTGGAGCTATATTCTGTAGCCATCATATGCAAGCACATATGAGCGTGGGGTTTTGTGCTGTCTTTTTTGCTAAATGAAATGTGAAGAAGTGATGGAAACAGCGAGTGGATGGCAGCAGATGAGTTCTGTTTTGAAGGAGTGTGTACAGTACATGGTAAATACCAAAGACAATGAAACAGGATAACAATGGAGTATGAGAAGTCTTTAAGCATTTGCTGTAGGGCATGTCTGGTTTTCTTTTTCTGGAGATGATGGAAGTTATTCTCCTCAGAGCTCCCTTTTCTAACAGCTCAAAACACAATGGGATGATCTTTTGGTCAAATTCTCCTTGTGGTATCACCTTTTTGCTAAACAAGGTGAATATTTTGATGCCAAGAGGGAAACGTGTTTTTTTTCCCTAACCCCTTGTCCCACAAGCCACACACCCTCCATCTGAATTGATTATCAGTTACAAGTGCTCTAAAACCCTAAGCACAGCAAACACACACAGTGAAGCTAACTGAACAGGCATGCTTTTGCTTTGTGCCTTTCATTTATCAGAATCTAGCTACCTCGGTACATGAATAGCTTTGAACCTTAAACAAGGGACTACTTGTTGGTGTAAAAAAAGGCAAAGAATGATGGGGAAATCTGGATTCTTCACAAGACAGAGGGTTTGGGAGTATATTTCTTAGTCAGTGAAAATAAAAGGCTGCTTACTTCTGCTTTTTCCACAACATATATCCTGCTTTATGTTTTTAGAGAAGTTATTCCTGCCTTTAAGCAGGTCGGTTCTTGTTAGTGGAGCAGCCTATATGGGATGTGGTTGCTTGCTTTGACTGTCTCTGTTCCTCAGTGTGGATTAAATAAGGGCAGTCATCACATGGATAATACATAGCATTTGTCTTCTCGGAGTTAAAATCCACTATCATCTCACTTCTGCTCCTGCTCAGCCCTCTGAATGTTATTGCCATTAATATGAATGGCTTCATTACATACAGTTTTTATGGCTGCCCAGATTTCAGCAGATGTCTGACTTAAGAAATATATTCTTCCTCACCTTCCTTCATTAACCAGAGGAACATTAGCAGTCAGTCCACTCCAGCCACTGGGAATAGTAATTAGTGCTTTAGTTTAGTGGTAATGGGATTATTACTTTTGAGCCTGCTGCTGTAGGTTTTGATGTTGTAAGCTTTTCATATTTTATAGCTGATTGTTCTTCCCTGACATCTCCATCCTTTTGCTGCTAAGTCTCTAAGGGAGTAGTAAGCTCAGGAGCCATTGGGATCAGCTATTTTGACAGTGTTGTGCTCCCAGTTGCCTTCTTTCATTTGAAAAATAAAGCAAACTGGAGTGGAATGGCTGCCTTCCCATACAGAAGTTTGCCAGGCAAGTTACAGTTCATTGAGTGTTATGGGTTTTGAAAGAGCTTTGGAAAACAATAGCTCATGCTTTGTTTTGAATGATAGACTATAGCCTTGAAAAGCAAGCTGTAAGATTTCTTTCTCTATCTTAGAACACAAAGTAGTAGCCCAACCAAAAGAAGGTTTAATAGAGCTTCTTAAACATGAAAATATCATGCTTGGTACCAGATATGTCATGATGTAAAATTACTTTTTTCCATGTAAACTCAGCTCACTTCACTCTGTGCTGTCAGAGATTTGTATGATCTGATGCAGTCTAATGAATTCAAGTCTCTAATCCAACTGATCAGTCATCTGAGGTCCCTGCTCTAAGCACCAAGTTCCATATTCAGTTTTGATCACTGCCTGATTAGAAAAGCAGGGATGTATTTCACATCACCAGCTATACAGTGCTTGGTCTGGACAAGAACAAACCTTGCTGACTGCTGCATCAGTTCTTAGAAACTAGATTTGGTGCATGTCAGTACAGAACTTAAGCAAGACAGTTGTGGTCCTATTGAATTTATTGTATCTGATAAACTGATGGAGGAGACTGACTGTCATCACACGTTTGCAGGAGACATCTTTATAGTTAAATGGTCTTGTTGGAACCTTTCCTGTTTGTCATAATTCTGCCTCTTGAATAAAGGGACCATTTAAAAGTGCTTCAAGAAAAGTCAGTAGCTAAGGAGAGAAAAAGGACAGAAAACTTAGCATGAGATATAAGTTAAAATGTTGCCTGCTTAGGTAGTGACCTTGAGTTATCTCTGCTGAACATGAGTAGCTGGAGGCAGCTCAAGAGCTGTAGACACCAGTGTAACCAAGGGCAAATGCTGGACTCCATGCTCAAGGGGTGATGAGCAAAGCCTTGCTGTTGCCTGACATACCCCTTTTAGGAGAATGTAGAGAAGCATTCAGCCTCTCTTCATTGAATCCAAGTAGCTTAAGGTGTGAGATGAGTTAAACATGAAGTTTGTGTTGTATTTTATTAAACACGGGGACTAGATGATGAGAAACTCTCTGGATACTAATGGAATCCTCTTGCTTTGCCCACCTCGCAGGGAACTCATGAGCCAGGGTGGGACCGCAGGAACAGGCTGTGTGATGCCTTCTCTCCCAGCTCATTAGGGTGCTGCCATCTATTGACTGCTTTGGGTAGAGCCTGGTTCAGTTCGCTGAAGTCCAAACTGCCAAAGAACTTGAGCTAAAGAGTTGGACAGACTCTTCCTCTTAGTCTGCCCAGTGCCAGGGGCTTCTTCCAAACTGAGTGAATTAATTTAACGTGTAGCCTCAATATTTTTAAATGGTCTGAAAAAGGCTTTGCCTTTCTTGCAGAGCTGTGTCTGAGCAAGTATCTGTATGCCCTCTCTTACTCCAAAATGCTAGATAGAGTTCAGGACTTTTTTCAGACCATTAATCCTCAGCCCTAGTATCAATCATTTGCTTCCCAGGATCTCAGAAAACACTTCTTTCCTTCTCGTTGAAGCCACAATGGCTACAAAACCAAACCAAACCAAAAATCCCTAAACTAAAGCACACTGCAGCTGTAAGCTACATGATCCAGGCTGTCCATCCATACAGTTGTGTCAATTAGAAGGGAAACAATCCTCAGAGAAGCTTTAAAGACCAAGCCCAGTGCTATGAACACACTCCACAGCAGCTCATTGTCAGGCATGAGGATGGCTATCATCTCATTTTCTCAAGTCCCTTTATCCTCTGCTTGTTGCCTGTTTTTCTGCACTTCAAGTGTGAGGTCTTGGAGCAGGAGCCTTCCCTTCTGCTTCATTTGTCACTGTTCTGCCCTTTAGACTCTTTAGTAATGAAACATTTACAATTCCAAAGAACTATAAAGCCTTTTTTAGATTTTGGATCCTCTTCTGCTGTAATGTTAACTTGTTTTCCAGCAGTTTTTCTGCCTGTTGGGGCTGGATACACAGCTGAATGTACAGTGATAGATTAAAAGCTGCTCTTGTGGCATTCCTCCATCTATCCTGGTTTTAATCCTTGATAAATGAAGTATTAAATACTAATGGCATCCCAGTAAATGGAAAGTCCTGGAGAGATGAAAGTGAGCAACCCTCCTACCATTCCTCTTCACTGAACATAATCCTTAGTAATGGGATCCAGGTTCAAGCTGCTGTGGATGAGATATTGAAGGACTCTCCCCAAGTTTTTGCCTGTTCACAGCATAACACCACTTCCCATTCTGTTTTAATTATTTCTTTCCCTCCCAAAAGCAGTCATGTAAATTATATTATAATGGTTTGACTTTGGAGAATTTATCTTCCTGTATTATGAAAAGAGCTGAGTGGTGCTTCCCTTGACATGATCACCCTGTCTTTAATTGAAATGTAATTGTTTACTAAAGCATTCCATCTAAAAGGGAAAATTACTGTCATTTTGGTCTGTGGCTGCATACATTATAGTACCCCTTTTACAGGGACTGAATTTAAGGAGAATAGGAACATTAGCACAGATGATACATAAACAGAAAGCTATTATCATTAAACTGTCAACTGCAATTGAATTTGGATAACCAGGGTTAGTGGCAGCAAGAAATAGTCAAATTACTTTGAGAATGTATCTGTCAATTCAGTTGCTGTTTCTGGAACAGGACATGCTTGGAGGCTTTGGGTTTCTGAGCATTTCATAGTTTCATAGTTTCATTCAGGGTTGGAAGGGACCACAAGGATCATCTAGTTCCAACCCCCCTGCCATGGGCACGGACACCCTACACTAGATCAGGCTGCCCAGAGCCTCATCCAGCCTGCTCTTAAACACCCCCAGGGACGGGGCCTCGACCACCTCCCTGGACAACACATTCCAGGGTTTCACCACTCTCATGGTGAAGAATCTTCTCCTCACATCCAGCCTGAATCTCCCCACCTCCAGCTTCATTCCATTCCCCCTAGTCCTATCACTGCCTGAGATCCTGAGAAGTCCTTCCCCAGCCTTCCTGTAGGAAGGATTGTAGGATTGGAAGGAAAACGAGGTTGTTCTGAAGCATTTGCAGCATTTCCAGTCTCACTGGTACTGTTTTGCAAAAATCTGAGGTGTTAACCTGGCTGCCAGGTTATGTTTTGTCAGGTACAAGAGCATGCAGACTTTGCACTCTTAAAAGACCTTTTGTTGCTGGATATCCAGGTTCTCCTAGCACCCTCATTTTACAGCAGGGGAAACTGAGGTGGGAAAAAGTTTAGCTGACTTAAATGTGATAATGCAGCAAAGCCAGGACATATGTCCTGAGGTGAGTTTCTTCCCTTCTAATTCCCATTCCTGGTGTTAACCACTAGCTAAGATACTCTTAATTACTACTCTAAAATCCTCCTTTAGTTTCAAGAGAATGAAATACTCTTCCCAAACTTAATGCTGTCACGTGAAAATGAGAAGGCCTTTTTCTGTGCTCCCAGGTCAGACATCTCTGCCTTTCTTACCTTCCCTGCCAGCACCCCAGGCTGGCAGATTGCCAATTGCTTGTGATTAAAATGAGAGCCCTCTGTCATATTTTTCTAAGTCAGCTGGTCACATAAATCTCCAGATACTTTTGCTCTTCAGTTTCTGGGTGTACTTTATGAGACATGGGATAAATTCTAGTTAAGGCATGAAAGATTTTTGGTTTACTAGTTTTTTTCCCCCCCTATGCTCAGTGCTACCTAGCACAGGAACTGGAAAACTAGGCTGATTGCAAATATAAGATGTTTAATATTCCCTTTTAATAGACTAAAAGAGTTGGGGTTGTTCAGCCTGGAGAAGAGAAGGCTCCAGGGAGACCTTATTTCAGCCTTTCAGTACTTAAGGAGGCTTAGAAGAAAGATGGGGACAATCTTTTTAGTAGAGCCTGTTGTGACAGGAGTGATGTTTTGAAGCTAAAAGAGGGAGATTTCTACTAGAAGCAAGGAAGATTCTTATTTTTTTGACACTGAGGGTGGTGGCACCATGGTTCAGGTTGCCCAGAGAGGTGGCAGATGCTGCATCCCAGAAAATATTTGTGGTCAGATTTTTGGGGGCTCTGACCAACCTGATCTAGTTGAAGATGGTCCTGCTCATCTTCAGGGGGTTGGACTAGATGACCTTTAAAAGTCCCTTCCAACCTGAAGTATTCTATGATTTGTGTTTGACCTTGTATCTCAAACAGTTGCTAAGTAAGTTTGGAATTTTCAGCTGGGGAACTACTGGGAGGCAGCACAGTTACAGCTACGTGGGACTGTCAGATTTCTGCACAGAGCTGCAGTTCAAACCACTGTGGATTTATTATATGCATCAACCAGGAGACAGGAATGACAGGGTAAAAGACATGGTGCTACGACCTGCTTCACTGAAAAGGACTCAGCAAGGCAGAGTATGGATTTTTTTTCCTTTTTGAACTAAGTATGTTCCAGGGAGGTCTCTTTTGCAGAGCCTGCAGCTGTCTAAAGGACAATTTTACAGAAAGGAAGAGGCACAAGGTCTCATCAGCAGCTTAATTCACACACCAAGGCTACTTTTCTTTAAAGTATTAGTAATCCTGTTTAGTCTTTGTGGGGTGGAGCGTGGTTTTGGACTGCTTTTGATTGCTATCAAACTGACATGGTCAGACAGCAAAGCCTCTGTTCCGTAGGTCAGCAGCAAGGCTGGCTCTGGTACGTGGCAGTAAGGAGAGAATGGAAGATGACCTGGTACTGTTAGCATCTGTTAGATGCTTTGTGTGAGAAGGATTAATAGAGCTCCTAAAGGGTAAGGATCCACACAGTGCAGTCAGACCCTTATTTAATCTGCAGTGATGGCAGCTTCCACCAAGAGGGAAACAGCTGTGAGTGACTAAATTGCTGTCCTCAGCCACCACCGAAACACATTCAGGACGAGGGGAGAAACTCACATTTTTGTTTCCTATGTTAGGCCTGGACAGCGGATTAAGAGGGGAGCTAGGGAAAATGAAGTCAAGCACTGTGTAGTTCCCAGGTGAGAAAGGGGAAAACAAACATTTCAGCACCTTGTCTGGCTCTGCAGTGGGTGTAAATTAGCACAATTCCATTGATTTCATTTAGCTATTCCAAAGGTTTGCAGCACTTGCTCACCCTCCAAGGACAGCAAGACTCGGGGGTATGGTTTTCAGAGAACTGTCATTCAGGAGCCAAAGGAGGCCAACAACAGAAAATCCTTGAGGCTGTGAGAGAAGATCACATCCTTCTGCCAGGAGGGAGACTGGGGTGAGAATGAGGAACCATCTCCAAGCTCTTCCCAGGGAGCCTGAGCAAGCTGTTGTGGGAGAAACCAGTGATGTTCTCAGGATTTTTTGACTTTTCTCTTTAGATCCTTCCATTCCTCCACTCCTGTAGAAGCAGTGTTGTAGGCATAGGAGAAATACCAACAGTTCCTGTATGTTTTCATGGAGAGTGCTCATGGGAGGAATATTTAAACTTTAGGCTGTAAGTAGGGCTAATAGGAAATGCTAATTCCCATTTCATTCTTTTGATCAGTGTGTATTGAATGATAATTACAGTGATAGTACTTGGCACTTCTGTGGCACCTTTGATCTGAGGCTGTTAAAGTGTTCTGCCCATCTGCAGGAATTCAAGCTTGCAGTAAGTGTGGGGTTGCAATTTATCACAATGCCCTAAAATAAATGGGGAAAGTAAGGCATGGGAAGATGATACAACATCCTCCATCTTCTATAAATCTTAGTGAAGAGCTGGGACTGCAAGGTAGTGCTGCTGCTCATCTTATGAGGAACAAAACCAGCTCAAGCCACTATTACAAATGATGAAAATTATTAAACCTGTCTAGATGAGTGGCCTTTACTCTCTAAAACTTGTTTGCTTCGCAATTTTCGTGGCAGCTTCACAATTTAATATATGCTCAGATGCTCTGTTGTGTTTTTCATCTGTTACAACTCGAATTCCCTCCGCAAAGGCAGACAAACAATCTCAAGTCTCACTGGAGTTTTCAGCAGCATGGATTCATATCAGTTCTTTAGAGTCTTCCATTTCCAAAGGATGATTGGAACAAAAGAGGCCACTTCTTGCTCATTTCAACACAACCACAAGAAAAGAAAACAATTGGTAGCACTTCAGACTCTTCCCTGGCAGTCCAGATGCAAACAACCTGTGCTAATTAGTAAGCTGTAGGGAGACAGATGAAATCTGCCCAGTTTCAGTCCTGCGAAATGACTGAAAGGGAGGGAAAAAACAATAAACAAAACAAAAGCTTTAATTTGTTTAAACCTCTAGCCACTGGAAAAAAAAAAAGTCTCAGATTGCTGGTAGCACAGAGAAAAGATGGCCATTAAAATATACAACTTGACAGCGTCCCTTTAATTTGTTTCTGGGTCACAGATAAAGAATTGTACTGCAGATATAAAAGGTAGGATAATAAGCACATTCTGTTCTCCCATGTTCAATAGCAGTGATATTGTGCTTTCAGAAAACAAGTCAAAGAGTGGAAGGTATTATTTGAATCTCTTCAAGAGCTCCAGTAGAAGATGAGTGTCCATTTAATCAGGACCTTCATCTCTGAACTTTTTCCATTTGGGAGTTTGGAGCGCTTTAGCTCACGGATGCTGGGTATTAACTTAGAGGTTAAATTGATTGCAGGGGAATTAATAGAAATGTGTTTTCATTGCCACAGTTAACACTGAGTGGTTATCAATAGATTTGTTCTAATTTTTAACTTAATTTCTGAGGCAGATTTATTTCTCACTTAGACTAGACACTTCTCTTTAATACCCATGGCTATGTCATATTTTGAGACATAATTTTTTTGAGCCATGATTTCTTGGACTTTCATTATGATGGATGGTTCACGTGTCATCTGCAGACTTTGGTAAGAATTTAGGGTGCTGTGACAGGAAATCCTGTAAGAGATTCTCCATCCCATTTGGAAGTGATCTTGTCTGCGTTGTTCACCTCTTTAGAAGTGTCTGGCTTTGACCTTTAACAGGCCTGGAAGAGCTTATGTCACTTTCTGTTGAGTAGGGCTGCTAAGTTAGATCAGCTGAAAGTTATTTTGGAGGTTTCTTCTTCCCACCCAAATGCCAAAGTGGTGCTGCCTCATGTGAGAATGTTTCTCCAGGTGGTGACACTGTTGTTCCAAACCAAGCACAGCTCCTGGAAACAGAGCTGCTTCGGATGGTCTCATGATGATTACATGGTCTCATGACACCTGCAGCTGGAGAACCTTCCAGTGCTGTGGGTCTGTATGTCACCATACCTGTTAGGATAACATTGATTCCTATCTACTTTTCCAAACTTTAGTTACCATGGAAACAGGATTCACTTTCTCCTCCATAAGGTCGCTTTTCCTCAGCACTGCGCTCAGATAAGAAATGAATTGAGTTTGTCCTCCCCACTTTCTTTTTCTTCCGGGTGAACAGTGCCAGGCATGGCTCAGGCATCACAGATCATTTGAGAGAGCAATGGTACAAGCTGTAATGCCTTTCCTCTTGTATTTAGGTGTTCCTGGGCATGGCACTGTGCCAGCAGCTTTCCTGTCTTTATCTTCCTCCATAATTACCGTGGATCATATCATACCTGCAACAGCCTTCAAAGCACCAAGGAAATTAGCTCCAGAAGTAATCATGTCTTGGTTTCCTGAGTTGCTCTGTGCAGTTATGGACACTGTTCTGCACAACAGGATTCACAGTGCTCAGCATAACCTGCCTCTGCCTGCCCTTGTCCTCTCCTTTCGTTCTGCCACTTGCAAGGTCATATCCACATATTTCCCATGATGTGGCAGCCTGGCCTGATTACAGCAAATGATCAAGTTCCCCTGCCTCCTTTGCCACTGGTGGGAGAGCTGCCCAAGTGCGTGCTGCAGGCTGTGACGTGCAGAGCTGTGTTGACTTGTGTCGTGTTCAGAGAGCAGCTGGGAGTCCTGAGGGGCTGTGCCATGCTTCTGCCTCCTTGCCATGACCAGGAGTGTTTCTGCAGCCTGCTGTCCCAAGGTATGTAGGTAGCATTAGGAAAGGTAGAGCCCAGGTTTGTGTTCATCTCTCTTATGCAGATGTTGCAGGAGTGGGTGGAACCTAGGATTGGTTTTCCTTCTGTATGGATATTACTTAGCAGTTGATTAATACTGAGAGCAGAGGTGACCATGTCTTTAGACATACTTGGGAAATAGGGATGTGGTATGGAACAAGGTGGGAACTCAGCCTGTCCCAGTGATGCTCCCCTATATCCCTACATCTGTTAGCTTCTGACCTGTCAGAAAAACAAGGTCAAAAGGCATGCATTTACCTTGCTTGGTGTTGTGTACTTCCTTGTCAAGTCTAGATTAAAAAAAATACTTACAAGCTTTGCTAATATGAGAAGGTAGAGGCTGATACCTTCATGAGGAGCTCAGAAGGTTGCACAACTGGTGTGGCAGCTGGCTGGAACTGAGGGACAGCATGCAGGCCAGTCCTGCCTCCTGGCTTCAGACCTGCTCTGAATTGTACCTTCCTTGGTAATTAGCAAGTGAGTCAAAAACAGTTAAGGAATAAATGAATGAAACTTGAATCTGCCTGATAGAATTGGAATTTCCTGCTGGGTGAGAAAATTCCCATCTTTAAAGATGGTAAAGCCACTGCTAATAATTAGGCAAGAAATAATCACTGCTAAGACCCAGAAATGGGATCTGCCACTTACAATGTCTCTCTGATTAGTTTGAAGGATAAACCAGCAATGAACCTTTTTTATTTTTGCCTCCAATTCTTGAAGGAGATTCTGTTGGGATTATTAGCTTTGACAAACTTTCAATCTGAGTGTCCTAGGAAATGTAATTGGCAGCTGTGTAGTTTATTGCTGCCTCATATCACATTCTTCACCATCTTAACCCAAGGTACAAGCTTAGGAGGAAAAGGAGAGAGGAGTAAAGATGGAGAACATTAGCAGGGAGTACTCTTGTCTTGGTTTTCATTTCAGTTTAAAATGGTGATTGAGTATTTGTGATTTCATCTGAAAAGGAAAAGCTTTTGGGCCCTTGTTCAGTTTTAGTTTGCGTAGAGGGGTCAGGTAGAGACCTCACTTCCAGCCTCTAAATAGAACTCTGTGCATTTCTAGCCTGAAGTTTCTATTTTACTTTGAGATTTTTGAGGCCTGGTTTACAGATCTCTGAACCCACCTGAACTCTTGATTTTTCTGGTGCTGCAATTTCAAATAGAAAGATTTCTCCTAGCCCATAGGGATTATTGCTTGCTACAGTCCTAAGCTTTCTTAATCAAGAAAATGTCTGATCTGTGGCATGAGGGATGAAAAAACCGCTGAAAGCAAGGCTGCTCTACTCCTGTAAGTGTCATGTGTGTGTTATATTTATCCCTTCACTGTAATTTTTCTCCTTTTCTTCCAGGCTGGAAGAAGAAAGTGAATCAAACTGAAACACTCATTTTCATAAATGTTGAAGTTAGGACAAGTGAGCTTCATCTTGAGTATTTTCACAGTTTCTGGAAGTTAAGTTGTCTAGAAGGGTAGGTAGGGAAACAGGCAAGACTGATGGATTATCTGGATTACAGCAGGTATTCACTGTACCTTCCCAAAAGTTAACATTTTGGGTTTGATTGCAGCTGTAATTATTGCTGAATACAAATGCTCCAATTTGAGCTTCAGAAATGTGGTGAGAGTCTTTGGAGCCAAGAGCATCTGCCTGAAACATGAGTTTCATATTGGAATGAGTAACTTTTACTGCAAAATTGCACCATGAATTCCCACATTCAAAGGATAATAATCATTTTTTATTCTAAACATATCATCTACCAACTGCTTTGGGAAATTTATTGGCCTGGCAGCTGCTTTTGTAGGAAATGTGTTATTAAAAGCACACAAAATTTGTCAATGGAAGTGCAGCGACTTGATGTTGATAACTTCCTGTAGACCTAGAGTTGGTCATCAATATTGTGGGAAATGGGCTTATCTCTTCCAGCATTTGCTCTGCTCTGAAGATTTTAGATGGAAGTGTGTAGGAAGATGCCTGATGACTAGATACGGCATGACATCTGGGTGCTGCTCCAAGGCCACAAATCAAAGTAGGGCAGGCATGTATAAAATACACCCTTGAAACAGTTTACTCTGCATCATATAGCAAAAGTGGACTTTAAAAGAGAACATTAACGTAAACAGATTTATGGAGATGCTTTTCTTACCTCCCCCCACGTGTTTATTTGCTCAGCTTGGAGAGCTTTGATACCTGTTTTAACACAGGGCAATGTATTTGGATGGTTAGACCGCTGACATAGGAATGAGGTGTGCTTGGGAAGTAATCCTGGCTTTGCAGCTTCTCTGCTGTGTAGTCAATGTAGCAAATCAATTAGACACTTCTACCTTCAAACTCATTTCCCCTGCAACCTGCTGAAAGAATCTATTTTGACAGTATTTTCTACATGCTATCCTACTTCTACCTGTGCTCCCTCATTTCTGCTCTTCTGAGACAGTTGGAGCATGGATCTTCCTGTGGGCTGGCTTCAAAAGGTATATTCTCATTTCTGATAGTGTAAAAGAACCAAGTTAATATTGTTTTATGTGAAAAACCCCACCTTTTTTTCCTGAAATCATAGGGCAGATCCCCACTATTTTTGTGAGTTATGAACCTGGTATAAATGTACTGAGCCCAATGGTCTTCTGCCCACTGGAGCTTAAGTTCTGTCCCACAGTAACAGTCCCAAAGTGCAGCTCTTGACAGCTCCTGGGCTTCTTAGACCATGGCAGAAACACCAAAGGATTGTGGCTCATGAAGTCTATGGCCATCTGCCTTGCACTGAGCAACTTATCACAGTAAGCAGGACACTCTGTGCCAGAACCTTGTGTACAGGCTTGAAGCCTTAAGAACCTGCAGGTGTTTTCACTTGGATGCCTTCCATAAAAAGTCTGAGTGATAGAAACCATCAATCCTTACAGAGTTTGTTTGGTTTTCATGCCTGAATGGGATCACCAGGCATCCAAATATATATTGCTACCATGTCCTATAAACACTTTATTTTATCCCCAGTTAGATCACAAGTACATTTCAGAAGCAGGATGGGGGCAATGATTCACAGCTGATATCAAGTGCTTAAGCCATTATCATGCTACCAAAAGTATGGTGAAAGTTTTGCTTTAGAGGAGTGTGGATAATTTTCTGTCAGCTGGGGATTATCCCTTTTAATCTAAGAGGCACTCATTGTCTCCCTATCTGAGGCTTCAAAAATATTTGCCTGATTGGAATCTGTTGCTCTCCACTGTAAAATAAATCTCCTGCCTGTACAGTGCGTGGGAGAATGTAAATGTAAAACTTACACTTACTTACTGCATTTATTGGAAGTCAAATGCTTAAAACTATAACATAAACAACTGAAGTCCCTGACCTCACAGGATATATTTTCAAAGTGCTGAGAAATGGTTTAGCTGTGTTTCCCCAGGATTTGGAGTTCTTGTTTCAAGGCACTTGAACTCTCAGGAGTCTGATCCCAGGAGGGTGGTTCTTTAACAAAACCAAAAGCACAGAGAAGTGGTGTGGGATTTCCTAGGAGGCTAGGAATTGCTTTTCTACCTATGGCCTTTAATTTGGAATTAGGTGTTTGCAGAACAGCTGAGTGTTTCCCCCAGCTTTAGCAGGGATGGCAGGGCTGTGGTAGCTGTGCCTTCGGAGAGGCTGTGTCTGCAATAAGTGCAGGTGTGTCTGCCATTCCACAGGTAAGAATGGGCACCTTTGGAATGCAAGCAAGGTGTTGACACAGCTCATACAGGCTCACATGTCAGGTCTTAGAGATGCATACTGCCTGCAGGCTTCCTTTCAGAGGTCCATGATCTGAACCACACAAACAAGAGTGTACAGCAGAACAATGTCATTAAAATACTGTCTTGGAGCTAACTTGAACAGAGCAAGGCACATACGTGACAGTCAGCCATCCTGGCTGCCTTCCCAGGGTCCAGATTCAGATGGCTTAACATGCAGGCAATTATCTGCAGTAAAACAAATTGTAATAAGCATCTAAGCCTTGAGCTTTTAGGGAAAAAAAATCACTCTCTAAGATTAAACTGAGGGAGGGGGCATGTAGTGCTCTTTGGAGGACGGACCGTGATTTGGTAGTGCTCTTTGGAGGACGGACCATGATTTGGTAGTGCTCTTTGGAGGATGGACCGTGATTTGGTAGTGCTCTTTGGAGGGTGGACCGTGATTTGGTAGTGCTCTTTGGAGGGTGGACAGGCTCTACCAAAAGGATTTTGGGCTTCCTCACATTACATGATAAAGTGAAGCGGAGTCTTACCAACCCCTGGCATATTCTTAAATGGTTTTGGTATTCCCCTCTCCTTCCTACCTGTATGAAACTCCACTTCCAAATAAGACCAACTTGCTTTATTCATTAAGGTTAAATGCCTTACTTTTCTCTTTTTTCTAGAGGACACAGATATTGAGAGATTCTCTCAAATTTTCCCTGATCATCCTTCCTGTGGCTGGATTAGTTTGTTAAAGCCTGACCTGGAGCAATGTGTGTCTTTCTATGTCACTCAGTTTTACTCTTTGCAGTAACAAAGAGTATGGGTATGTGATGCATTTTGTTTGCTTTCTGTCTGACTGCCATCATTACATCAGAGAGAACAGGCTTCATGTACAGTTCAATTAGACAGTCCTATGATTTTCAGGGATTATCAGAAGGCACTTTTCTTAGTCCTGGGGTAGTCAGGACATAGATTTTCCTTTGCTGCAATTACAACCTGTCATAACAGTTGCCAGTGCTTGGGTTTGACTTTTGCCCAGCAGTGACAGCTTTGTTCTAGGGGACTAGAGATGCTCAAGAACCTAACCTGTGCAGAATTCTCTAAGGAGACAGAGAAAAAGCTCAGAATCTCTTTTCCTGCAGTCCAAGGAGAAGCAGAATCCTGGAATGGCCACAGCAAGCCTAGTCCCAGCAGCTGGAAAACAGCCCCTTCAAGGTGTTCCTGGTGTAATTTCTGTTCCACTTTGTGAAGCTGGCACTTCCCAGCTTTGCCCAGGAGCTGTTTTGCTTCTGTCATGAGGGTTCTGTTCTCACTAAAGACAAAGTTTTGTATACAGATACTTTGTCCTCTGGGATGGTTGACTCCTTTGTGCCAGCCAAATAAGAAAACCGTTTCACCCCATTGAAATTCTTTCTCAGGTGGCATGTTTGCTTGGTTTCAGCTAGGCAGGGTTTGTCTAGTCATTCCTCTCTTTGGGTAAATAACTGTTTTTGTTCTTCAAGGTTACTTGCATTCTACCTGTATCTCTGTTTCTGCATCATTCATCCTTGATTGCTCAATTACCCTTCTCCTGCCTTCCTAAGGAATATTTATCTGTCTTGTTTGGATATGAAATGTTGACAGTATGATAATTACAGAACTGTGAACAAATAATCCAGAGTAGTGTGGTTTGGTTTTAATAGGAATACAAAAGAATCCAAATTGAGGAATCAGGCAATCCCTGAATAACAATGGCTGTTGAACTGCAGTTGGCTTCTAGATTCTTCCTGGCAGTTGCATTGCTTCATCTGGACTCTGAACACCCTGCCTAGGCCATGTGCGTGTTCCATGCAAGTCATGAGTGTGAGTTGCAGAGTGCAGAGAGGCACGTCACAACTTTGCTGTTACTGTACTGAAAGACTTTGGCTTGTGTCCTGGTGTACCCAGGACAGCTTGCCTGAAGTTTTTTGGTGGTTTTCATGGTCAGGGACCAAGGGTGTGTGCTGGCTGAGGGTGACTATTTCAGAGGCTGGGAGAGAAGGCTTTCCCTGGTGGAAAAGAGTGAAATTCTGCAAAGGAACATTTAGCTGAATATCAGGAAAAATGTCCTGGAGACACGTGGCACTGAGAGCTGCCACTCTCTGTCGTTCTTTCTCCAGGGCAGTAGATGAAGATCTTGTGACTAAGACATTTTCAACGTGATAGGTAAAATCTTTATGAAAATAGAGCCTAAGCAGCAATCCTTTAATAGCCATGGGTGGAAAAAGGATGAGATGTTATGTGTTGAAGCTAATGCTTTCTCTATCTGTGATTTGCTGATAGTTGCACGTATTAGATTTGCCACATTCACAATTAACCCTCAGTGCCTCTCATTTGACGTAATTCCAGTTTTCATGACCTGGACAGACCCACTCTGTCCCTTTGCTGACCTGTGGGACTTCAGTGCATCTTCATCTGATTTTTCAAATGGACTGAACAGAGTGTTTCCAATGACACTGCAAATTTGATTAATCTCTTGCCATAGAAGGGCAGTGTTGCTAAGCAGCACTTACCAACATGAGCTGTTTCTCACATTCCAGGACTGCTTTATGGCCTGGCTCACAGACAGAGCCACTCATGCGCTGAAGTACTCTATCTCCCTGTTTATTCTCTCACTCTGGATGCCAGACTCTAAGTCTGACCACAGTGTGCAGAGTGGCAGGATTTGAGATTTTATTGCCATCTATCACTGGACACGCAAGGGTTTTGCAGCTATTTTTTTCATTCTTTTGGGTTTTATCCTGATTCCAAGATGCTTATATCTCAGAGGGGCTTTCCTTACCCTACAGAATAATGTTTTGAGGTCTCATGATTCAGAGCAAGTTGGTGGTTTGTGGATGGATGTTACTTGCTCTTCCTCTCAGATGTTCCTTACCTGTTTCTTAAGGGGCTTACAGGATGACTGAGAAGGGTCCCAAGATTTATGAGATAAAATTGAGAAGGAGAAATAGAGGCACTGGTCACCCCTGCAAACAAAGTCATGCATTCAGCCTCCTCTAAACAGAAGGAGTAATACATGTCCATCTGAGTGTGTATTTCTGGGTCCAGAGACAGTAATGTGTTAAGTTCACATGTCTTGTGCTCTGTGACTATTGCTTTCCTTTGACCTTTCCCTGGACTTCCATATTAGGCAAGTCTTTCTACTGGAGCAAGCTGGGTTTTGTCATGTAAACAGATCTGGGCTTTCTTGGTTGATAAAGTTGCAAGAATACAACTCTCAAGGTTAATTCAGCAAGGATTCTCATAAACTTGAGGATGTCTTCAACTTCACATGGCACTCTGGATGACAGTCACCTGCCTAACATCTGCTCAAGTCCAAACCAGGTCCTATGAAAGCACTGCACGTGCTAGAAACACAGGGACTCCATAGGGGCTGTCCATTCAGCCACCTCATGAACAGAGCCCTTCGTCACATCTGACAGGAGGAGAACTCGATGATAAGAAAACAACCTACAAGTTCAAATCAAAAGAGCTGACAGTAATAAATTATATATTAAGTGTTTGAAAGGATATATGTACACTTACAGGCACCTGCCTTTTTACACTGAACAAACAAAGAATTTGACCCATGAAGGCTACACATGAAATTCCCTTCCTTTCTTCTGGCAATGCCAGGAGACCTCTCAGTGGATTACTTCTGTTCTGGGGCTCCCGATGCCTAAACTCACCCCCGGTGCCTGTGCACTTCTTGTAGCTTAATGCGGTCTACAAGGAGAACAGTAGAGATGTGCACTTAGGTGTCTTTACCTGGTAAACAGCATCAAGTACTGCTCAAAAAAGGTTTCTATTTTATTTTGAAAGCTAAGGCTGACAGAGGTAATTGTAGAAATGGGTAAACTCTCTTGTTTTGGGTACATTTATGGCTACAATAGAATGTTTAATGTTGGCAAGGCTCTACTTGGTTCACAAATACAAATATTAATTATCCATTTGGTGGAGCCTCAGTAAAAGGCTGTTTCCATGTGCTGTGGAAGAGCAGCATAGAGGCTGTGGAAGAGCAGCATAGAGGCTGTGCAAGAGCAGAGTAAAAGCTGATCCCAGAATTAAAGAAGTTTAATAGTAAAACAAACAAACAAAACACAACCCACAAACAAAAAACCCACACCCAGCTATAAGATTCTAAAGCCCAGAATAAGGATGGGTGTGGTAGAGAAGATTTTTTGCCAGTTTTATCCCTGCTATATTAGCAGAAGTGGACATCTGATAGGCAATGCTGCATTGCACATTTAAACTCGTGGCAAGTATTTGTTGATGGCAGTTTCATTATTATGAGTAGCGAAGACATTTCTGACATCCTCTTAAGTCCTCAGTTGCTTGGGCTGAAACAAAAAGATATGGAAGAACTATAAAAGTAACCCCATCTGTTCTCCAGCTCCTGTGGTGTGTGTTTATTCTGCATGGTCTTTGGATAAGAGCACAAAGCAGGAGTTCAGCCTGCCCCTGCAGCCTTCCTGTCAGAGCAGTGCCCGCAGTTCCAACCCTCACTCTTTGCCCCGTGCGTGTTTGCCCAGCCCCTTACCCTTTTTTCCTTGCTCATCGCGCTTGAAAAACGCTGTGAGCTGCCAGCACTGTTCTGAGGAAAGCTTCTTGTGATGCATCCAGCTTGATTTATTGACATACTGTTTTAAAATTTTATATCTATTGTGTTTCCATGGTGCTGACTTTTTACCTTTAAAACTTGATGGTAGCGAATGAACGTTAACAGCGTGGGAGTCAGTGCCAGATAGGAGATTTGCATCATTGTTTTATGGTTAATAAAACAGGAGCTCAAATTTTTGATGTCTTTAATACTCTACCCAGTTTTGCAGCCCTCCCTCTTTCCAGTTATCTTATTGTTGGCTCAGGGTGTATGGAAGTACACAGTTCCTGCCTCTTAAGGGCATATGGTTCTGATGGGTGTACACAAATGCTTTACAAGTCTTACAATATAACAGTGTTTCAGGTATTCACATGTCATAATATATGGTAATTTCCAGGTCTGGAGTACTTGGAAATTCCAAATTGAGAAGCAGGAAAAATCTAAAATCAGAGCCCCAGTTTCCTCCATCTGCAGCAGAATGATGGCATCACATCTTGGGTTTGCCCAAAGCTGTAAGCAAATTCAGCCCAAATCACAGCAGAGTTCATTGTCCTGCTTTGAATTGTGCCCTGGTTTAGCTTATACACCGGCGGTTGTGATTAAGCTGTTCCTCAAAAGGATTTGTTTAGGTTTTTTCTCTGCTTTAGTTCTTTGTGTCTTACTCTAATTTCAGTCAGCTCTTCTGATTAGAGCAATTGTATTCCAGACTTGAGGATGACAGAGTCAAAACTGCAAAAACAAAACAAGACAAGCAAGGTGTTGGAGCTTAGGAAAGTGAAATCAGTGCACAGTGTGAGCTCTGTAGGTCTTTCCCTTGCTAGGCAAGTTGAATTCTATGCCACACTGCTGTAGGCTTTCATGGTTTGCATTGTGCTGTATTCTTGACCAGAGTGGGTGTCTCTACACCATTGACCTTAAAATATCTCTTTTTGCCTTTTCCAGTAGACTGTGTAATGGTTAATCTATCTAGTTAGTACCTTTACTTAAATTTGAAAAGGTTATTTCAGTCTTTACTTTCTGTCCACTGCCTAACCTTACCCCAAATTTTCATAGAATCATAGAACTGTTTCAGCTGGAAAAGACCTCTGAGATCCTTGAGTCCAACTGTGAACCCAGGACCTTCATGGCCATTGAACCACATCCCAGAGTGCCATGTCTGAACACCTCCAGGGACAGTGACTCCACCACCTCCCTGGGCAGCCTTTTCCAATGCCAGACTAGTCTTCAATAAAGACATTTTTCCTAATATTCAATCTAAACCTCCCCTGGCACAATTTGAGGCCATTTCTCTTTGTCCTATTACATGATACTAAGGAGAAGAGACCAATCCCCACATCACTACAACCTCCTTTCAGGAAGCTGTAAAGGGTGATAAGGTCTCCTCTCAGCCTCCTCTGTTCCCCTCAGCTGCTCCTCACAAGACTTTTCTCCAGATCTTCATTGCTCATTTAGCTTCATTGTCATTTGGGCTAAACAAAGACAAAGCTGTACTAAACGAAGCAGAAGCATCGCTCTCATTTGTGCAAGTTTAGCACCAGTTCTGAATGAACTGAAGTGTCTGCACCTCACACTGTGGCACAGCAGAAGTTCAGCACATTGTGGAGTTGATGCACCCACTCTACAGCCTGGCTAAGAGTTCTGAGAGTGCCCCTACCCACACCTGGACAGGGAGGCTTTGTGTGGGCTGAGCTCAGGCACACACAAGGACCCTCAGTACCATAGGTTGTGGCACCTCGTGGGTTTCTGCTGGAGCAGATTCTGAAGGGTTCTTTGGCTCTGCAGATTTCTGTTTCTTGTTGTTTCATAGAGTCTCTTAACTTTTGAATGAAATCTTCCTTAGGAGTTTAATTTTTCCTGAGTTATTTTTGCTGGTAGTAAACACTGCCCACACACAGGAAGACACAGTTCTGCCCTAGACAGCTCTCAATAATATAAACTTAAAACCATATAAAGAATATGTAATGTAATGGGCACTACTTTAATTACTAGCACTCACAAGAATGCAGCTAGGCTAGAGGAGCAGGCAGTGTTCATAGAGGAGGATTACCCTCATTTGCCTGGAGATCAGAACCAAATGTTGTTTAAAGTCACAAATGAAGAAGAAATGGATGATGTTCGTATGATCTCAGCAGGAAGGCATGGCAGTCACACCCCAGGTCAGATCCTGTCTCTCTTCATTTGTGGAGACCGTCTCCTCTCTTTTTTCCTTACCCCATCTAAAAATTATAGAAGGTATTAATTCACACATTAGACTTTCTGATCTCTGGCACACACTACGGAGGTGCAAAGGATTGCTACAGCAGCGTAATTTATCCGCATTATAATCTCTGACATACCATTCTCCGAGGAAGCTAGCAATGAAAACTGAAAATGGCACTGTCTCATCTCCTTCTGGTAACAATGAATGTAAAAACAATGGGAAACAGAAGGAAAGTAATGTCTTGCTGCAACCCTACATTCTAATTTCCTGCACAAATCGTCTCACAGTTGTTGAGAGGTGAAATACAAGGTGCTGAAAGAAAGCAGTGAGCATTTGCTGCAGAAGGTACTTGGGGGTTTCCTTATCAATCCCCTGTCCAAAGTTCAAAGCTATTATTGGATTTGAAGAAGTGGTTTGATAATATGATGACATATTTGTGGCTAGACTGGCAGTGATGAAGGAAGTCCAGTCTCTTGCTTCTGGGCAAAACCTGCTCACCAGTGGTGTTTAGGGAGATACTTCATGATTGGACAGCTGCATATTTGCAGTCTTATCCTTTAAAGCAAATATTGGCCAGTCTCCATAGCCGACAACCAGTGGCCTGATCTAGCCAGAGGAGCAAGGCCATGAAGTCTATGAGGCTGATATCACACTGATACCATGAGTATGGGGCTGATACCTTGTTGATGTTGAGTATGAAGCTGATAGCATAAGTACGGGGCAGGTTGAAGTCTGAGTACTGAGGAAAGCATCTTAGCAATGTTCTAGGTAGTGCAAACTCTCAAATGTTCTGTTTCATAGTCATGTTTCTGTATACTACCAAAATTCTCAAAAGGTATTTCTCACGGTCAAAACACTTTTTGACAACACCTTCTGTGTTGGCTTTGTGTATAAGCTGATAGCCTGTGTTACATGCATGATGCTGTTTCAATCACACACATAGCTCCTGGAGAACTATTCAGTTCACATGAATGCATGTTACATACCTTGTTTGTAAGTGAAGTGGCACTTAATAAATGTGAAACAGCTTTGGTTATCTAGATGTTTCAAATTCCTGTTGCACTTACAAACAGGAAAGTCGCTTCCATAACAAGTGCAGCACACAGAGCCCCAGGAAATTTTGCAACCTGAGAAAGACATAATGTGACCCATGAATATCCTATGTGGGGAAGGAGTGTTTAAATAGCAGGGACAAATGACAGGCTAGATAGGAGTTAGGCTGTGATTATCTTCCTGCAAGAAACATAAAGGGTATTAATTTATGAAAGGGATCTGCTGAAGGCTACGCCACCTGTATCCATTCCTTAAGGTTGACTGGAGTAGCTACTGAGGCTCATGCCTGGAGTAGCTACTGAGGCTCATGCCTGGAGTGGAGGCATGCTCTGTGGCTATGACTGGAATGCTGGTGTAGCACCCAGTGAAGAGATACTCATTCTTTTCACACTTCTTTCCATATGCAAGGCAAACTCTTGTGCTTGGGTATGCACTAGATATCTTAGCCCCTTTTCCTGGGGATGGGGAAGGGAAGCTGTGTGTGCAAAAACCTCAGGCTGTGCAGGGATTTGCCAAGTTGTTTATATCCAGCTAACTGATTTCTTTGGAATGATGGTGCACAAAAGTAACACTTCTTTAGGCTTCGCCCCCATATCCTTTTTTCCCTTCAGAATGCTATCCCACATCCTCCAGCTAGTGCTTGACCCACTAAGACTATTCTCCTATGCTGTAAATGCTGGACACCACAGTAGTTTTATACTTTTATTACCTTATTTAGCCAAGAGATTAAATGTAATGTTCAGATTATGTAGAACATTAACTCCTAACAATAAGCAAATAACACATTAGAAGCTTTGCTATTAGAATGTTTAGTGCTGGCTTTGCTGTGGAGCACTACAGGAGCCGTGACTTATGCTCCATGAGGGAGGAGGCTCGGCAGGGAAGAAGGCGCTGTGCGTTCAGAGCAAGGGTCTGTCCCTACTGCAAAGGTAGTGTCTGTAGCTGCTGTGTTTATCCGTGCTTTGTAGGACGTTTGAACATGTAGCTAAAACACCTGAGACCAGTTCTGCCAGCCATGGCTGAAAATCTGGGGGTTTTCAATCAGGTAATGAAGTTCTTGCCATCTCCTGGTCGCTGGCGAGTGGGCTGCAGCTCGTACCGGTGCCCGTGAGATGGGGCGGCCGGCGTGGCCAGCCGGAGCCCCGCGTCGCAGCCTCTCCTCCCGTCAAGGAGTTGCAATGTGCTAGTCTTGTCTTTCAGACAGTATTTTTATGTGAGCTGATGGTTGCCAGGGTAACGGAGGCTTCGGGGAGTCTCGCGTCGACGCAGCGCCCTGGCCTCGCTGGGAGCAGATGTTGGCTGCGAGCTGGGGAGCTGGGCTGGCGGCGAGGAGCAGAGCTGCCAGCAGCTGCACATGAAGGGAGCTGGAGAGGACAATTTGCCTGGCTGCACTCGGTGCAGGAGAGCAGGTTCAGGGCTCGCGCTCTTCTTCTCCCTTTTTTGTTGTAATTTAGTATTCTTGTCTCACCCCACAGGGGTTCCTCAGCCGTCGGCTTAAAGGCTCCATCAAAAGGACAAAGAGCCAACCGAAGCTTGATAGGAACAGCAGCTTCCGACACATTTTACCTGGCTTCAGGAGTGTGGACAATGAAAGGTAAGGGGACGTTTCTCGGCAGATGGGGAGGAGGGTGTGTGAGAGAGAAAGAGGATATTGATTTTTCCAGGTCTTGTTAATATCTTGATTATCTTATTCAGAGCAAGAGCCACATCTGTGATAGAAGTAGACTTGCTTAATTGCAAGAGGGGTGATTTTAATTTGTTGGCATGTATACAGAGCAAGCCCTCCCTTTTTAGGTTAAATAATGTGTCTGGGGAAGCCTGACTGCTCTGCTGTCTTCCCCCCAGTAAACCCTAAGTTAATGCACCAGCACATAAATAGCACCTAGATGCAGCAGCCAAAAAGCAACCGATGCAGGTGAGGGAGGGAGGGGAGAGATGCTTACACGTTGGACTATATTGAACATTACTGGGTTACACACTGTATGAGCAATAACACAGAACAATAACAACCATAATCTCCCCAAATCCCTCTCTCCCCCTTCCACACACACATCTTCAGCATAGCCACTGCCTGCCGTCATTAAACTGAGATGGATTCTCGGCATGTGGCCGAAGCTGCTTTTTCTGTCTGAGCCATGACAGGATCTTTCAGTCCAGGAGGGATGCGTTGCAGGGGATGTGCAGATGGATCAGATGAAGCATTTGGGATGGTCAGTAGCAGAGCAAATTGCAAGATAAAAGAGAAATGAGACCTGAGGTTTATTCTTCAGTTCAGTTAGAAAGTACTGCAGCTCGTGGTGGATGTGTGTGCGTTTATCTGTGTGTAGATTTCTGCCAGCGAGTGCATGAGACAGGCACACACTCTAGGTAAATTTATGTGTAAATTCACGTGCAGATCAAGGTCATGGTTGGGTAAGACAGACTCCATTACCAACCACAGAAGCAAACTAGTGGCTTGCTTCCAAAAAGAAAATCTTTTAACCTTATCTGAATCATTCTGGGAAATGACACAGAAATACTGAAGTGCCAAGAAAAGTCTGTGTCTGAGAAACACACCAAATCAGACATATGCTGAAGTAACTGTTTTGTAGCAGTGGCATCTTCAAATATCAAGACAGTACTTCAGAATCCATTGAGTAAATTCTTCACTTTTAAAGCAGTGACAGCTCTAACTTTGCTTTAGCTTTACTCACTCATTGGTGGGGCTGTGAATTTCTGAAGCCTGCAAACAACATTTAGCGGTCTGGATTTTTCCTTACCTGAGCTGTTAGAGCTTTTTCCTTCTGGATTCTGCAGGTAAAAGGATTATGCTGGTCAGTGCAGAGTAATGTTTCAGGGGTTTCTGTCTGGGAAAACAGAGTTGATTTGATTCCTGTGCTGCAGTTTTCACAAATGCTCGAAGTAGGGCACTGTGTTCCATATGGAAGCCAGTGCAGCCGGGCGGCCAGGGATCTGCCTACAGTGCTGCTGCTTCCCTCAAAGAACAGGCAAAACAGACAATGTTTTCTTTCTACCTCGATGAGTTTTGTTCCTTTCTGTGAGGTAGCAGTACAAGACATGGGAATTAACCGTTTCAGCCAGCCCTGCAGCTGAAATAATTTTGCCAAATTAAGCCTTGTCATTTCCCTGCCCTCCCAGCATGAGAGCCCTGGACCTTGCTGGGCAGTGTCCTTTCAGGTAGAGATGGATTACTGCAACTTTTCTTTGAAGAGACTCAGTGAATGGCTGCGGTGTATTTTCAGTGTAGAGCTTAAAGGGTGGGTGAGAGGAGAGGTAGCATTTGGCAGCCTGGAGTAAAACCCACGGATTTGCTTATATGAGCATTTAGAAACTGCAAATGAAAGGCTCCTATTCATCAGGTATCCCTCTCAGATGCACTTCATCCATGATACACAGCTGTGTCCTGGTCTGGGGGAAACTGTCTGACACTAGGGAGCTTTTGACAGCAGGCTGTTAGTCCCCCAGCTTTCATAGTAGCGTTAGATCTGCAAAGTAGGCAGGTATCCTTCTGCTGAAGATCTTGACCATAGGTGCTGTTGCTTTGAGAGAGGTGAAACAAAAGCAGCAGCTGGGCTTCTCAGTCATGCATGGAAGATAATTTTATCTTCCTGAACACTCCCATCCATGTCTGCTAAAATGCACAATGTTCTCACTTCTCTATATGAAAGGGCTTGAGTCCTTTAGATCACTCTTGCACATTTTCTGCTGTGCTTCCTTGCCTGTCTTGAGATCCAGGAACTGTTTGAAAGAAGCATCTGGTATTGGAATATTTGCCTCTTAAATATTTGATTCTTGACTCCATCTTGTATCCAAGCTGATTTTTCACCAACCACTCCTTTGCTCGTGGAGGTAACCATTCTAACAGCATCTGCTCTGGAGCATTGTGGAATTTTTGCAGGAGATGCCATAGCAAAAACGAATAGTGTAATAAATACAGTCAAAACACTCCAGGCTGAAATATTGACCTCCAGTAGACCATAAATGATTCTGTTACTTGGCTGCTGTGTATATATACATTGGTACTGTGTCATGCCTCTTAGTTTCTTTATTTTTCCTCTCTTTTCTTCATGTCATATTTCCACCTGCTGTGTACAGCACATGCATCTGAATATATGAAATGGGCATGTACAGACAGCTAACTAGGTGGATGTGGGGGGTGTGTAGAGAATACTAACAAATGTATCTGTGCTTTTTATCCTGGTTTTGATTAATGCATGCATTTAAATGCATCATGTAAATTTTAAATGGAAAGTTATTACCTCCTACAAGAGTGAGAAATTTGTGCAGTGTGAGTTTTATAACAAAGAGGGGGGAAAGGCAATAACATTAACCATTGGACGAGTCACAGACTGTCTTGCTGCTGTCAGTTCAGCATCACCTTGTTCATCCTGTGTCAGTAGAGCCTGGGTTTCAGACCTTGTGTTGGCACAAAGGAAGCAGCCACATTTCCAGGGGTGTCTTTATGAGCTGCTCTTACAGAGCATGGTGACTGCATCCTGGGGAGGAGTGACAGCTCTGAAATGTGTGTGTGGGGGTTCTTTGTCCAATTGATATCCCATCTACCTGGGTCCCATGGCCATTGCCAGGCAGCTGTTGGCAGTTCTGCCATGGAAACAGAGAGAATTCTGGTTTAGTACAACCTTGGCCAATTGTTTTTTCTCTATAGAGAACATCTGAGGAGTTGCTCTAAGTGGTGTGTTAGAAAACCACACTGATGATAGTCAAGCAGAGCTTATGGTTGTAAGAAAAACATAGTTGTTTCTCATAGTATTGGACTGTACATTGCCTGAGAAAAGACCTTTGTATGAAAAAAAGGAGAAATAAGTAAATTCCTGGGGGTTCACACTGATGGAGTTAGCCAAATTTTGCCAATCTCTTGCATGCTGTTTTTTTTTCTGAGAGTCCTGTTAGAGTAATAAAATCATTATCTGTGATTAAGAGAAGCAAAATCAAACCAAGTATCTCTAGTAGTCTGTATGAGAAGTGCACTAATCTGGTACAATCAGTTTATACAAATGTGAGATTAAAAGAAGGATTGTGGAATGAGTGCTTCTCTCAGTTTGTTTGTTGGCTGGTCACATTGCTTGTTAGAGCTAAAAGGGGGTCTGTTAAAGTGCCTTTTTGCTAACAATGCCTCCTGCATCCTGATTTATTATGGCAGCTAACAAAGTTTTTATCATGGAACACTGAATGTTTGTCTTTGTAGCAGCCTGTCTAGAACCAGTCACAAATCAAGCATTTGGCAGATGGATTTTTCTTTTAATTGGCCCCACATTTCTCCTACAAAAATTGTGATGGAGAAAGTTTCTGGGCTGGGGTTTGGGCCCAGGGAGCAGAGCTAGAGAACAGAGAGAAGGCTGTTCTGCTGCAGTTGTTAAATATTGTTAGTGCACTTGTGATTGTTTTCTTGTTGTGTGACCTTTTCTGTCCCTGCCATCACGTCATCACAGTAATCTTTTAAAAATCACTTCTGACTGCGTGTCAGGAATTTAGAGAGGCAATTTATGTGAGTGTTGGTTTTTAGCAATCTAAATACATGGACCTGGGCTAATCTCTTCTGGAACTGGCAGAGGCCGCTCTGATTTTACATGAGCAGTGAGAGGACAGGGACACAGTGTCACTTTGTGGGACAGCTACCTTCAGATGGTCTTGATTTGCTGTAAAATGGGTGTTTTGTGTAACTCAGTATTCTGGTATAATCCCTGAGCTGTCATTTCTAGGGACACTTTTCCTCAGTGCACCTAGAATTGATTTAATGCTGAGAGACTCTCAATTGCTAACATTTGTGATTATTTTGCAAGTTGTGGGTTGGGTTTTTTTTTTCTTCCCCATAATTGCAGAAGATAACATTCTATTTAAGCTCTTTCTTGGCACTACAAAAGTCTGAGCATATGGTTGATTGTTAAATGAGCCTCAGCCTTGGAAGGAGTACAGCCGTGCATTAGTAACACCAACGACTTGTACTACTGCTGCTTCCTCTTTAAACTACCTCTTTCTTTTTAGTCCCATTAAATATTTTTGCTTATAACCCACAGGGGGAGAAGGAAGTGTACAAGTCATGTACTGCAGTGCATTCGATTCCTAATCTAGTGCTAATGCAGTCTGCTGTGTGGGTTTTCAAATGTTCATAAAGCTTATTTGGATGCAATAGGAGAGCATCAATAACTTATGAATGTCTGCACTCGTACAGTAAACTTAGTTTGTGAGTTCTTTTTAGATCAAATTAACATTTGTTTGTTCCCCAACAAACTTGATATGCCACATATTTTTAGGCATGCTGAAATTGGTTAAGTTTGATGAGACTATAGTGCGTGCTGCATTGCAACGGCTGAAGAAGCCACTGGTGCCTTTGGAAAGAGCAATGACTCATCCTCCAGAAGTAGGGCACTGGCAGACCCCAGAACGTGTGAAGGGCTTTCAGGCCTGTGTGAACAAGGGCTGGAGAGCTTGATTTCTCTCCTGCCTCCTTACTTAAATGGCATCAGCCACTGGAGCTTTCTAAATAGGAAGAATTATAATAGTAGGTGCACAGTGAAGGGTGACACTAACAGCATCTGAAGTACAGCATGGGAGCCTCTCGTTCCCACGATAATGACAGTATTTTGAGGAAACATTCCTGAGCTTGTACAGGGAAACCATTTGGCACTGTCAACAGTAACTGAAATGCAAAATAAAACATCTTGCAAAGTCAGGGAGCATCCAGCAGGTCTCAGTGTCTGCTTTCTGGTTGCAGGGTCAGCATCTGTTCCCACTCCCCCTGCAGTTGGGGAATAAGTGGAGGCGGCTTAAAGGTTCGAGGACAGTCTCAGGATTGAGACTGGCCTCATATACTACCTGCATTTATAGCAAGGATGCTTTGTCCTGGAATATGCAAATCAGACTTTTAATGGGGTTCCTTTGCAAAATATTTCTTGAACCAGAAAGTTAATTACTGTTCTCTAATTAATGGCTGTGTTAGGAGGCTAGAGTAAAATCAGAGAGAACTGCTTTGAAGGAGAGATGGCAGGAGGAAATTGCCAGTTCTCCCCAGAAACTGTTACGTTCCTCATCTTCTTCTCGTGGTATTAGGAAGTTTAGAAACTGGTATTCAGATATTTTTAAATGATAATGCTCTTAGTGGAAAGATGGGATTTTAGAGGGGGGCTTGGGGGAGACATTGAAACAACAAAAATAATCCTTTATAAGGATGAAAGACTAATACTTTGGAAAAGCCATGTACAGTTCCCTTGTACGTGTGGTTCAGATTGCATTGTATCAGGAGTGGCATTTACTCCCCTTTGCAGTCAGTCTGCTGCTGCAGTTAATGGCTGATGATGGGGCAGTTAGAGCAGCAGGGTCTATAAAGCTAGGGATGAAATCAGCAGTTTCTGCCCTCCAGAGCATGGCAGCCTGGGCAGTGCCAGCAGAGGCTCGGCAAAGCTCCAGCCCTTCCCAGGTCTGTGCTCTTTGCATTACGTTTTCCTTATTAAGGGAAGTAGAGCTCCTGGTAAATCTGGAAGGCTACAGATTAATTGCACCAGTCTGTGCATATAGAAATATTTGTTCTAAAGCCCAGTTCAGCAACATGCTGCTACTCCTGGTGCCTAAAGCATTTCATAACCTCATGAGGGGCAGGGATGGACTGAAAATGTGGTGCCTTTCAGCTTCTCCCAAGGCAACAGCAAGGTCTCAACTATCTCTACTATTAAACTGAGGTTTGTTACACACACATACACACACATATATATAGAGAGAGAGAGATTTGCTCTGGCTTTTACACATGTGAATCTGTGATTTGTACTGAGGCAACATGTTCAATATTCTGAAAGCAGTGCACAAACACATTCCCTTAACCTGCCATTCCCTTAACCTGCATATTCCAGCTAACTTCCTAATGGAACAGGGAGGTGTTGCCTAGTATCTTTCAACAGAAGACTATATTAACTCCTAGACATTTTTCAAGCCATAGTAAAATGTCAAGGGAAGGGCTAAGAGGCTGGAATTGTTTTAACAGCCTTCTTCACATTTCTCCCTTTCCCAGATTCTAACAGTCCAAACAAGCAGCACCGTGCCTCGTGGGGTACAACCTGTGCTTTGACTCGACTTGGAGTCATGTAGCAAAATTACAGAATCCTTCCTGCTCAGGCATATGCAGTGCTACCGGGATAATTGGCTTCATGCATCTTACAATTAGCTTGCAAAAATATGTTTTGCATTCCTGACCTTTTCTCTATAAGCAAGGCCATTGTTTCACTGTCCTGCTTAATTACAAAATACAGTGTTGTGTGAGGATAGAGATGGCATCGTGGTAGTGTCGGCTCTAATTTGACGAGACATCATAATGGGGAGTTTTCATACTGAGGGCACTGAATTAGTGTAGCGTGAAGCCACATTTCTCTAAACCTACTAAATAAGGAGAAGTTAATTTTATGCTCTATCTTTTTGACGTTTGTAATCAAAGCTTTGTATTACAGCTGCAGATGGTTAGCGTTTGAAGAATGTCTGGTAAATGCTGACAATCGGAAGGCATTGTCTCTGCAGCGGAAGATCAGGTTGATTAATGGATGGAATGCTCCTTGCTTTCATTTGACTCTTCTCACAGGCTGAATAAGTATTATTGACTCATTTGGCCATTGCCTGGCAGACTTGATGTTGTGGTGCATCAGTGTACACCTCAGGGTTACAAGCAGATAGTTCTGTTTGTATCCTTCCAGCAAAGACTCTGAGTGAGGGTGACGGTTAAGTAGCATTGTGGCTGATGGTGTCTGGATACCCTTCAGACTGAGGGCTGCTACTCCATTGCAGCAACATTTTGTTTCCAAACAGACCATTTGCTCTGACTTTGCCCTGGTGAGACTTTCATGTGCATGAATTTCAGTGCAATTACATTAGCACTACTCTTCATGTCAATAAACTCAACACACACACACACAAAAAGGAGAAAAATTGCCATCACTCCAGCTCTTACACCAGGAGGCACTTTTGGTCAGCTCTAGACCCTCCTGTTTGCTTTTTTGATTCTTAATTGTTTACAGCACAAGTCAAGATATTTCTGTCCCAGGCTGAAACATTCTGGCACACAGTAAAAACCACTCATGATGTAAACTTTACTTTCAAACAAAGAAGACCAATCTTGCTTTTCTCAGCCCGCTGTCTCCTGGCCACACATTCCCCTTGCAGCAGATCCACTCATCACAGATTCTTAGAGAGGTCAGCAAGTTGATTCAAGGGGAAATTATTATTTAGGGTGGGGAGGTAATTTTTGGTTTGGTTAAGGCACTGAACCAACTCCTGTAACTGCAGAGTAATTGGAAGATGGCAGAAAGGGACTTTTCCTTTCTCTGGCAGTGTGCAGATGCATTTAATGAGATATAATGTCAATCTGTGCTCCTAATGCTGTGTGCACACCAGCGAAGGATTTCTACCTGGCACCTGTCTTGGTTTTCCATCTTTCACAATGGAATTCCCCATCTCCTAAGAGAGGTGCATTGCTTGCTGGATCCAATTTTTCTGTCCCCTGCTCTGTCATTTCTACTGGCAATTAGTATCAGCAATAAACATCTTTCTCTCTTGGAAGGACAAAATGTTTAAACCCAAGTTTCTCTCTGTTCTCTATTGCAACTCTGCAAAACCTTGATTGGAAAATCTGTGTGAAGGGCAAAGAGTTGAGAGTAAACATAGAATAGCTGAGGTGGGCAAGGTTTCTCAGCCTTTGTTCAGAGAGCTGGGAGACACAGATGTTTGACATGTAGATCTTGTTATCCATTTCGTATTGCAGTGGTCGTGCACAGAAATCCGTTGATTGTAGCTGGAGGCAGCCTGTGTGCTGAGCTCACTGCTGGCAGTTAGTTGTACAGAGCACTGGGTATAATGATGTTCAGGACTTGTGAATATGAAATAACTTATGTCAAGTTCATCCATCAGCTGGGAGGGAAGAGAAAAACAAGACTGAGGAAAAATATGCTTCTCTGTCCTTCCTCCTTACCATGCTCTTTAATAACAGCTTATGATATGGAGCCTCTTCTTCAGTGATTATTAGGGAGATTTCAAGTAGGTTGTTCATGTATGAATATCTTCTTATGATGCTGGTGTTATGATGTTTATCTGGTTGGCAGTGCTTGTACTTCTCATTACAACTACAGAATGGCTCACTTAGGTTCTCTTCAGCAAAATTCAGGTCAGGAGTGTTGAAAAGAAGCAAGAACCAATTTCAATTGAATTAAACCAGTGCATTTTAGCTGGAATTAAAATATAATTTGTTTAAAAATGCTTAACTGATTTGAACTAAAGCCAGAAATATGAATTTAGCTTTAAACCATGTGTTATGTAAGTAATTATATGAGAAAGGGATGTGGCATGCATCATACATGGTTGATAGTGTGCAGGAGGGTGCCAGTCATTCCCCAGATGATCTAAATGTATTAGTAATTATAAAGCCATCAGTATTTTATCAGACCATGTGCTTTGCTCACCTTTACTAATGTCCCTGGGATGATGCTGGGCCTGTTCAATAGCCCCCACACTCCATTGCTGGTCCATGAGAGATTGCTCACATCTCCAGTCTGAACCGTTCAACGCTCCTTCCCCACAGGAGTCCCTCTGCAGAGCAGTCCTGCAGTAGTTACCAAGTGATTTACATAACTCTCTTGGCTGTACCCTGAATAATTAATATTTTGCTGTCCTTGCTGTGTGGGGAGATTTGTTCCATTATGGATGTGTTTGTTGCTATATAGGAACGCTTAAGATGACATGTATGTATACAGGCAGAGAAAGAGGGGAGGATTTATATATTCATTATTTTGTGTGTGTGAGAGCAACATTTTTTACAAATGCATTGCTTCTGAGAATTGAACTGAAGAGCTGAGGGCTGCTGTTAGCTCATCCTGGAGTCTGTTGTTTACCCTCTGTCTGGGTGTAATCCTCCTGGGCTCTAAGGAGGGCCAAGTGCCATCCTGGCAGGATATGAATCCAGGCTGCAGGGCAAGTTCTTGGTGAGCCAGGATGTGACATTTCCCTGACAAGGGGTAACGTGCTCTGTGCTGCTCCCTGATCAGCCATCACCCTGTGTGCTGCACGTCCCTCCAGGCACAGGAGGACCAGCGCTGCAACCAGTGCAGGGTGAAACACAGTTGCTTTGGAGACTTTGCTCAGTTATCCAGTTGTCTTGAATCTGTAATGTGAAGAGTCTGGAGTGTGTGTGAGAGATGTTTGACATTTTCCATCACAATAAAACTTCTTTATTGCTACCTGGTGACATATGAACAATTTTAGTCCTGGCTCTTGCTGAAAAACAATAAGATAATTTGAATTCTGGTTGTCAGTTGCTTGAGTTCAGTGGTACTTGAATCAAGAGGCTTGACTCTGGACTGTTGCAAAGGGAAGAGACCTTTGCAGTGTATCACAGCTCCTACACACTCACATCAGTGGAGGAGGCTGAGCTATAAAATATGGCTATTTATGAGCTCGTTTAACTGTTGTGCTTTCAGAGGATGAGGTTTGCATGGGTTTAAAACCACATTACAGCATTTTTTTAATTTCATTTGATAGATGCTGAAATTATTTGCTTTAATGCTGTGCCTTCACTGTTCATCACTGCCCTACACTGTGGCATTTTCACTCCACCTTTTACTAACCCTCTAAGGAAACATGGAAAAACGTGTTTTATGTGCAGGCTCTGTGTTGGTGATAATGGAGGGGTTGACCAGCAAAATGTGATTAGCAGAGTAACACCAGGCTGCAGGTGTGAGGGGGTCCTGGTGGGCTCTGGGTACCCCCAGGTACCATCAGGAAAGAGCTTGATGCATGCCATGCACCTCCTGAACTGGATAATGCATCTGCAGAAGCTCCCTGCAGGAAATCTCTCCAGCTCACCCAGAATTAATTATTCACTGATCATCACTCAGACCTTATGGATTAGGGAGCAGGGAGGCGGGTTGGCAGGGGCTGGGGAGAAGATGGAGCAATTTGGATTGCAATTAGTATTTAATTTCTTTCCTTACTCCCTATTTGCTTACATTGGAGATTGCAAGTTAGAACCAAGCAAGGGTTTATAACCCAGCAATGGAAGTTCCCTGTGCACCAGAAACTAGCAAATCCACTGCAATCTTTAAGCTTCCCAAAGAGATGAAACGTTTCAGTCAGTTTTAAGGAGTTGAAACATCAAGGGAGCAAGTTTTGCTTAGAAAATGCTCTGAGGGAACAGCAGTGCCCAGACTGCCCAAGTAGGAACACTTCACTAGCTGTGTCCTGCCTTTGTGATAACAGCATGAAGATGTTGTCTCTCTCCATCCATTATCTAGCTTCTCCCCTTTCTAACGCCTTGAACATACTCCTTGCTGGGAGGCTTCTCTGGGGATTAGGGCTGTGTCTGATCCATACTGGATCCCAAAGGCTGTCTGGGTCCTGCAGCAGAGAGTGGTAAACCCCACACACTGGGTGCATTGCCCAGGCACAGAGAATGTAATTTTAAGTTTAGTCATTACAAAAATGTTAGCCAGCAGTTGAAAGTCTGCTTCACTGGTGAGATTGTGTCTCCTGTTGAAACCTCAGGGGCTTTTCTTGATTATAGCAGTAACCACAGTCTGGGTCACACTTTGCAATAATTATCCTGATGTCTGAAAGGTTCTTAGAAAGTCCCTAGAGGAAGGGGCCCAGTTGCACTGCAGAAGAATTTAGAGGCTGGCAAACCTTCAGCACTTAGAGATTTATTTAAGTTAGTTCTTTTAATTGCTTTCTTGCATCCCTATTCTATTCTAAGCTCTGTGAGCCATCTAGGGAAGTATCTCTAGCTAATATTAATCTCCTCAATCCTTGCTCCTTTAACTAGATACTCCTGGCTTCATTTACACAGAGCCCTACAGAGTGGGTAATAATTCTGATTCTGTTTCAACATGTTCTAACACGAGATGTAACTTAGGAAAAATCATCATCTGCCTGCTGCATTTAAGTGGGTTTTTTTCTCTCTCATCTCTTAAATCCAGCTTGTGGTCTCTGTATAACATTGCTGCTTCCCAAGACTGCTGGCAGGTTCTGTGATATGTATTCATAATGCAATTCCAGGTCCTTGATTGAAACCTGCAAGAAAAGGGCAAGGCGTTATTTGTCTTCTTTTCATTATCATGGCCCTCTTGTACCCATTCTGACATACACTTGAGAAAAGTTTCCCTACTTGATGCCTTTATATCTAAAGCTCTCTCTTTGTATAAAGCAAGGCAGGGTGTCTTGCCTTCCTTAGATAAAGTCACTCATGTTGAAGCTATCACTCTCTTTATTAGCCTTAGTTCCAGCCCTCTCACACCACAGGCAGAGCCTCCACGTGCCTCTCAGAGCAGAGGAGTGAGGCAACAGAGTGACAGGAGCACATCAGAGCGATGGCACAAGGAGCCCAGTGCCTGCTGCCAGTTTGTGGTTGGTTTACTCCCTGACTCCAGAGCTTGGCTACCTCTTCTGAAGGTTATAAAGCATTGCATTGTCTTAAAAATTAATATTGCTGTTTGAGTCATGAGAAGTTTTTGTTCTCAATTACATCTGGTATTAATGAGTTGCACAGATACAGGGAGATGTTGATAGAAAATTTATATCACTCACGTTTTTTAATTTACTGTTAGTTATCTTTCATCTTTGTTATCTATTCCTTGGCCATTTTAGTAAAAGACAGTAAACAGAAACAGTTTATTTCTTCTTTTGCTGCACATTGTTTGCTGAGGGGATATTTGTTCTGGTCTCTCCTTGTCTTTCCCAGCTTTTCCTCGTAGGGTTTATATCATTTATTGAGGTTTTCTCTAATATATGTATAGCCCAATGTACATTAGTGCACCACTGGAAGAAACACCCTTTCTACACCTTCTTTTCTTGAGAGCACCAGCACATGTGCTCTGTGCATTTGCAGGAGGTGTCTTAGGGGAGCTGGGAGCTGCAAAAGACTGAACCATGAGAAACATGAAGATGTTTGTTTGGTAGCACCCAGATTCTGCACAAAGAAAGATTCTGGGGTGAAGGAGGAGGGAGATTGCAGGGACTGGCTGGTCACAGGAAGACTTTTCAGCAGGAACTGTTACTAAGTAAGTGGGATGAGGATGCCTGGTCCAAGAAATGTGCAGCAGCACAAAGGCTGTGAACTGTCGACACCTCTTCCCTCCCCAGGGTGGTCCAGTCCTTAGCATGAATGGTGCTGATGGCTGTGAGCAAGAGTGTTGGGGACCTTAGTGCCATGACTAAGACTCTGATGAGTGTCCCAACTTTGTGGCATTTCAGGCAGCTTGAAATGGTGTGGACAAAGCAAACCACACATCTCTGGTAGATGCACAATGTGCTGCATCTCGGCACAGTGCTCCCAGTTAGTACCCAGGAGGGTGCAGGCTGCTGACCTCCTGCTTCCTTCTCACTTCCACTCCCTTGGGAGCACCTTTCCAAGGCACAGCTCTCCAAGGGACCCTCCAGAGCAGCAGGAGCAGCAGTAGGGGCAGAGTTCCAGGGCTCCCATGGGGACAGAGGCTTCAGGGCTCCCATGGGAGAGAAGCTCCAGGGCTTTATTGGAGGACAGAGGCCTCAGGGCTCCCACGGGACAGAGGCTCCAGGGCTCCCGCACCGCCAGCACTTCCTCAGCCCAGGCACAACACGACCTGCTGCCTTCTCTCCACCCTCCCTTTCCATCTCAGAGGCTCCTCATCCCTTCTTGTCTCAGAGGAACCTATCCTTTTGTTAAAATGAAGTGATATGGAGTCAGCATTACACAGAGGAATGAGCTATAAAATAATGGGGCTAATAAGCATGTAAAATAACCTGACTGTACAAGAGTGCAGTCTATGGAACAGCAGCTGCAGCAAATATATTCAGGTTATCAGTGTGTGGCTATTTTGTGCTGAGAGGGCTTAGGTGTAATGAGAGTTACTGCATCATGGGAACTCTTGGCAATGAATAGTGACATTTTCCAGTAACAACTCTTAGAAATGAAAAAAATCCTCTGTATGAATGTAGCTGTGACTGACAGCCTGGGGATCTCCTCTCCCTGCCCTCACGAGAGGTACAGTCTACGTGGTGATGGCAGCTTTTCCTGCACCTCCCAGTTCATGCCTTGAACCCCTGCCACAGGGACTGCTGCAGTGGCAGTGGGGGCTGCTTACCCCCCCTGCTCGTGCCCCAGGGACACCATCAGTCCCTGTGAGCAGGGCCAGCAGCTCTTTGAGGATTAGGCACCTGCTGCTGAGAGCTGGACTCAGCTCACCAGGCTGCTTTCAGGAAACCAAATGATAACTCTTAATTGCTTTAGCCCTACACCACTACCTGTGGTTTGCAGACTCATCAATGATTTCCTGAGCTAACTGTCCTGGCCTGGCTGTTCTGAAACTCAGGTTAGATTGGTTTATTTTTATTTGAATTAAAATGCAAACCAGGACTTGACCTAAATAATTCCACCCACCCAATCATAATGCTGAAGGGTTTGGAAGCATCAAATTCCCTTAAACATTTCAGATTATCCCACAGTCCCTGACTTCACCCCGCCCATTATCCTACTTTGTTCCAAATCAGCACGTGGCATGCTGGCTTCTGACTCCAGTAAGTGACAGGCTAGAGCAACGTGCCGGTGCTTCCAAAACAGGACGAGCGCTGCAGCACCTGCATCTCTGGCATTGTTATTTTTCTCCTGTGTGATCTATTAAAATCACAGACCTTAGCACCAGTAAGATGAAAAAGCATCATTCAGCTCCTGAGTAGTTTTTCTGGACACTTCTCTTCCTCTTCCTTTTCTTTTTCTTGCTATAAATATGAGCGCGTAAAGAATGCAGGATTAAAGTTGATTTGGGCTGTTGGTGTTCTCTGCATAAAGAACAACGCTGGCTGTTTACCAGTAAAATATATTAGAGAAAACTGACTCCTCCTACCTGTGCTCATCCTTATCATATAGAATCAAGGACATTGACTTGCTGGAATGAGTCCAGAGAAGGGCAACGAAGTTGGTGAGGGGCTTGGAACACAAGCCCTATGAGGAGAGGCTGAGGGAGCTGGGGCTGCTTAGCCTGGAGAGGAGGAGGCTCAGGGGTGACCTTACTGCTCTCTACAACTACCTGAAGGGTGGTTGTAAACAGGCAGAGGTTGGTCTCTTCTCCCAGGCAGCCAGCACCAGAA
Source organism: Melanerpes formicivorus (assembly GCF_026170545.1). Classification (NCBI taxonomy): domain Eukaryota; kingdom Metazoa; phylum Chordata; class Aves; order Piciformes; family Picidae; genus Melanerpes; species Melanerpes formicivorus. The sequence goes on along the minus strand of NW_027142385.1, from coordinate 5,772,220 downwards.
CAAGAGGACACAGTCTCAGGCTGCATCAGGGGAAGTTCAGGCTGGAGGTCAGGAGGAAGTTTTACACAGAGAGAGTGATTTCCCATTGGGATGGACTGCCCAGGGAGGTGGTGGAGTCACCATCACTGGAGGTGTTCAGGAGGAGACTTGACAGGGTGCTTGGTTGCATGGGTTAGTTGATTAGGTGGTGTTGGATGATAGGTTGGACTCGATGATTTTGAAGGTCTCTTCCAACCTGGTCTAGTCTATTCTATTCTATTCTATTCTATTCTATTCTATTCTATTCTATTCTATTCTAATAAGGTTGGAAAAGACCTCAAAGACCATCAAGTCCAACCTGTCACCCAAGACCTCATGACTACTAAACCGTGGTAAACCAACATAAATAGATCCTCAAACCCCACTGCATACCTCTGTGGGGATTAGGGCAACCAGCTATTTGGAACAGTGATTAGTAAACTCTTAATAAATACTGTGAAGTGCAGCTATTGCTGTACCCAGACCATTCTTTACAACTGTTTGTAAACCTTAAAAATTACACTTGTTTTGTCTCACCTGAAATGTCTACTGAGACTATTCTGTTGTTGTTGTTGAAAAATTGACTAACCAAATAGCTTTAGCAGCTTGTGAGGATTACTTAGGACAGGCTATTTTGTTCAGTGGCTTTATCTATCATTTGTATCAAAAAGCAGACTAGAAACTGCTTTCTCTCAGTCAAGTGTCTAGCTCAGCTCTGTGTAGTTGGTTCTGCTTCTTCTGAGGTCACAGAGCTCCAATTTTTCTATGTCATGGCATCCAATTCACAGCAGTCTCATCACAGACCTATTTTAAAGGCTGAGTGTCACTCCCATGGTCAGCTTAGTTCTGCATTAACCAAGTACATTGCTGGGAATTCCTGTCAGCAGTGGCCCCTTTTTCTGGAGCCCATCGTTGCCCTGCCCTGTTCCATGATACAAGAGGTCACGTTATTCCATGCCACGTTATTCCCTGCTCATTGTGGTCATAAGCTGCTGTCTGCTGCTGAGCTGTAGCAAGCTGAGAATCTGCTCAGTGGTAAACGGTGAGATTGCATAATTATGGCTTACACAACACACACACACGTGCAAACAAACCAAGGAATTAGTATGTAGGATGGATTAGGGCAGTCTGCAATGGACAGCTTTCGTCACCAGTATTCTCCACAAAAGGAATTTCTGCTGCTTAATTTAGTAACACACAGATCTGATTGTCAGTTTCTGGGGAAGGTGGGGAGGAACACGGTTGGTTTTGCTCTGAGCTTAGGGAATTTTTACTGTTGCCACTCGCTAATGACTCAGAGAGGGTGGTGACTTTCCCCGAGTCCACGGTGCCTGACCATCCCTGTTTCCCTGCGTGCAAGGGAGTGGTTTTTCACAACAGCAGTTGGCAATTACAGCTCTTGTTTTAAATAACATTGAAATAAACCAGAGTTCTTCCACCCCAGACTCCACAGATGGGCAGTGTTTTGAATCCTGCTTGAATAATCACTGATACTAATTATAGAATTCAGGGAAGACAGTGGAGCTGCTGGGCTGCTCCCAGCCGGGGACTGGGAGCATGTGAGGCTGTGCTGGGCGAGTGCTGGAGTCTCCCAGTACAAACCCAAACGCAGCCAATCAAAATGATGTCTCCATTGTGATTTCTGCTGTTTGCTTTGTCTCTGTTTTGCTTCCCCTTTGCTGTCCTTGCACTTCCAGTAAGGGAGCTTGTAACAGCGCTGTAGTAAGGACTTGAATGGCTGGAAAATCCTTTCATGGCAAAGCAGATGTGATTGTTAGTTATTTATTTTATTTTTGGTTAATACAACTGGAATACAAATGGGGCTTTGACGCCTCAGGGCCTCGCATTCTCAAAGTAATTCCTTATGACATGTGTCAGGCTCTGTTTTATTCAGGTGGGTGGTATGATATTAAACAATAAAGCAAGCTTGCATTTCTCTGCAACTGTATTTATCCCCACACTCTCTGGCACAGAGGTGCTTATTAGTAGAATGTCATACCCAGGCTGCCTGTAGCCAGCCTGAAACGTTCCTGCAAATGCCGTGTGAGTCTTAAGAGAAATCATCTTAAATCAATCAGATCACCTCACACCAGAGTGTCCTTCCTGCCTTATCCTTTGTCCAGGCAAAGATGAGGCTGCGAGAGACATTCCTTAAGTAATGCTCTAGACAAAGTGTTCATGTCTGAATGGAATATTGATTTTCTAATTGCTGTGCTGCTGTTAAATGAGTCGTTAGTGGGGAGCAGGGGCAAAGCAAACTCAAATGGGTTGTGAGCTGGCTTTGGTTTGTCTCTGCTAAACGCACCCAGGGTGTTAATGTGTGAAATTCAGCAAATGGAGAAAGGTGGAATTTTGGGGGAGTATGACAGGAGACATAGACAGGGCAAAGGAGACTCACCAGTGCGACAGGCTTATTACCAGTGCGACAGGCTTATTCTCTCACAAAGCCCAAAACAGCCTTTTGGATTCAGATAGTTGCACTGCAGAGAGAAAGGGAAACAAATTGCAAAGCAGTGGGAACTTACACAATAGTCCCCAGGAGGTGGGTCAGTCACTCTGAATCATCCCACAAGGTCTGTCTGAGCTCCTTCGGGCTCGCAAGTGTAGAAGGAGGTTATCTGTTCTGCAGCAGAGAAGTGTCTTTGTTTTCCTGGTACTTATTGGGGGCTGTATGAGAGTGACCAGATGGACAGTGCCTAGTCCAGACATGGAGAAACCTGGGGCAGCTGCAGCACAGGCTCACCAGAGCAACTCTGCCAGGGTGTAGCCCCCATGCCTGGTCTCACTTGTAGCCCCCAGCCCTGCTGAGCAATGGCTGTGGGGCTGGTAACATCCAGTAATTAAAAGCAGGCCCCAGACCCTCTGATTGGGTTCTCCAGGCTGTGCAACAGCTGCTGGGTGCACTCACCACCCTGTCTGCTGCAGAGGGCAGGTCTGATCAGTGGCCTTGTTCTCATTCATTCCATCTCCTTGGAACAGGTGCTAAAAACAGCCTACCTGAGAGACACATCACAGACCAGTTGAAGGGGTCTTTAAAGGCCATCTAGTCCAACCTCCCCTCAGCTGGAGCAGGTTGCTCAGAGCTCTGTCCAACCTGACCTGGAATGGTTTCATGAATGGGGCATCTCCTGCCTTTCTGGGCAACCTGGGCCAGTGTCTTACCACCCTCAGCATAACAAATCTCTTCCTTCTCTCTATTCTACATGTCCCTCTTTTAATTTAAACCATCACCCCTTGTCCTGTCACAACAGGCCCTACTAAAAAGTCTATCCCCACCTTTTTTATCAGCCCCTCTAAGTACTTAAAGGCTGCAGTAAGGTCTCCCTGGAGACCTTTTCTTCTCTTTTCTCTCTAGATGGAAATGGACTGTCTGGCCTTTTTAAAGCCTCTAGTCAGGCACTTTGGGAAGTAAAATGTAGCCTCTAAGGTGAAATCTTTATCACAAAGAATCTTCTGGAGACAACAGGAGGAACTATCAGCTATGCCACATCTAGCTGGTAAAGAATATTTCTTAATATAGTTTCAGAAAATGCATCTTGTGTGCTCAAACACATCCTCTGAGCAGAAAAACAGCTTCTCTCTTTTTGTGCAGATTGAAATGCCAAATCAACCAATTACTTTTCTTTGAAAACCTCTGCCACGTAAAACACACACTCTCTCAGTGAGCAAAATTGATTTATATTCGGCCATTAATTCTTTATAGCCCATAATTTGCAGAACAAAGCTAGCTGGAAAATGTGCCCTATTAAGGGACAAACAGCTTTCTGAATAAGATGGAAATATGTTGGCATGGAGAGGAACTGTGGGTGTAGCCGAGGCTAGGATGGCACAAGGGCTACGCTGGGGCACAGGATTCAAGGGGCAGCCCTAGGAAAATATCCTGAGCTGCTGTACAGATTTCCTGTCAACTAAACCAGGAATCATCCTTGCTAAGGTGACAGCAGGAGGCAGGTGTCCACGCAACTGGGACAGTTGGTGTTACATGTGTGGCAGTAACCATGTGCAGCTCTGTGTTTTACCCCAGGCTGTTGGATGCTCTCTGGAGTGCTCTGCAGTTCAGTGTATGCAATCTCCTTAGGTGCCCTGACCTTTCCTTTTGGGAGGCTTTTCCTTTGCCTTAAGCCTATCTGAATTCTCTCCTACTGTCTCCCTTGTTCTCATTTGCATTATCCATGGAAGATTTATGGGGTTTTTATTAGGAGAGTTTAGAAAACTAATAAAATTACATTAGGGGCTTCTTCCAGTGTGTGCGTCATTGACTGGAACTGAGGTCTTGATAATGAAATTGGAATCTGTCTACCTCTGTTTGGGGGTTGTAATAAGACAATGATAGAATAAGCCAGGCATTAGATACAAAACTGCTGGGTTTTGGCAAATGAATGAAATGTCATAAAAGATTGTGTCTGACAGCTTGGACTACGTGTGCAGGCTGGAAGCGGAGTTGAGGGCTAAGAGGATGCAAGAGGCCCAAGGAGAATGGAGGCTGAGAGAATTGGAGGCCAAGAGCATGGGAAGCCCCACTGGTGTGGGATGCACAGAGAGGCGAGGCCAAGAGCATAGGAGGCCAGACTGGTGAAGGCTTCCCTTGGGCAGCCTTGTCTGAGACAGACAGAGTCCAATGGGATGGCATTCAACAAGTCCAAGTGCCGAGTGCTGCACTTTGGCTACGGCAATCCCATGCAGAGCTATAGGCTGGGGTCGGAGTGGCTGAGAGCTCCCAAACAGAGAGGGACCTGGGTGTGCTGATCGACAGCCACCTGAATATGAGCCAACAGTGTGCCCAGGTGGCCAGGAGGGCCAATAGCATCCTGGCCTGCATTAGGAATAGTGTGGCCAGCAGGAGCAGGGAGGTCATAGTGCCCCTGTACTCTGCTTTGGTTAGGCTGCACCTTGAGTACTGTGTCCAGTTCTGGGCCCCTCAGTTTAAGAAGGACATCGAAACACTTGAACATGTCCAGAGAAGGGCAACAAGGCTGGGGAGAGGCCTTGAGCACAAGCCCTATGAGGAGAGGCTGAGGGAGCTGGGATTGTTTAGCCTGGAGAAGAGGAGGCTCAGGGGTGACCTCATTGCCCTCTACAACTACCTGAAGGGTGGTTGTAGCCAGGAAGGGGTTGGCCTCTTCTCCCAGGCAACCAGCACCAGAACAAGGGGACACAGTCTCAAGCTGCGCCAGGGGAGGTTTAGACTCGAGGTGAGGAGGAAGTTCTTCACCGAGCGAGTCATTCGTCATTGGAACGGGTTGCCCAGGGAGGTGGTGGAGTCATCGACCCTGGAGGCGTTCAAGGGGAGATTGGACGTGGCACTTGGTGCCATGGTCTAGTCATGGGGTCTGTGTTGATAGGTTGGACTCGATGATCCTCGAGGTCCTTTCCAACCTGAGTGATACTGTGATACTGTGATACTGTGACCTCTGTGTGTGCCCTAAGGGTGTGATGGCAGCTGGGGAAAAGCAGGACCTAGAGGTCCAAGGTAGCTGAGGGTGGGATTCCCACCATGAAGTCTGTGTGATTCATTCTGTGGAAGGCTCCACTCTGCCACAAGCCCAGTCTAACCAGCAGGGAGGGCTTTGAACGTTCATGGACAAGCTGTGAGTCCTCATGACTCAGTGGATGTCAGGAAGGGTCCTGTCCTTGCCCACAGCTGGTGCTCTCCACCATCCAGCACCGGGTGCTGTGCAGCTGAAACCCAAATGGGCACAGGGTTAAGACTTCCAGTAATAAACAGGAGCAATAAGTGTGTCCATTGGAGTGGTGTCTCTCTCCTACACTGGATTTTAGGTGAGATCACAGGCTCTGCCTGCAAGGCTTTGTTTGGTGTGTGCCTTTATGGAAACCTGCTGTTTGTTCCCCAAAATGGGAGCCTGTCAGACACTGAATAAATGCAGGCAGAGCTAGCAGGGAGGTGTTACAGCACAGGAAACAGAAACATAGTCTTAAACAAATTAAAAGGATGGTAATTAACCAAATGAATTTCATCCTGGAGATAATCAGATGAATACATTCAGAAGGAAAATAATCCCAATTCTCAGAAAACAGTAATTAAAATATACTCATTTTTGGGGAATAGTTAACAAGCTAGATTGGAGGCAGCAAAGTAGAATAAAGCTGTGATGGATGCTCTTTAGGATGGCTCTGACGAGGCCCTGATGGGTGATCGAAACATAGCCCCTCGGCAGGATCAAATTCAGAGTTTGGGAATCATCTCTGTCTGGATAACTTCTTGAGTAGCTGAAGAGAGCACAGAGCAGAGTCAGTTCTGTTATCTAGGTCGGCTGAGAGATAACAGAGGATGAATTTCATAACTATGTATTTAAGGGGCGTCAGCAGCGGGGAGGTGGAAGAATTTAGGGTGGATAATTGACAGCTGAACGTGGGACAAGGTGGGAAGATGCAGGCATCCAGGCATTAGGGAATTACCTGTATATGCCAATATGTCAGTCTGGAGCTGGCTGCCTGGAGAAGCAGTGAAAGCTCTTCTGTTACTGACACTGTCCCTGAGGATGTGCTGGAGGAATCAATCACCCAACAGGTCTCTTCTGCTTTCCACTAGCACCTGAGGATCCCAGGCAGGATCTGAGAGCGCGGAGATTCATGGGAGAAAGGGAGATCTGGGGGGAAGAGTGGGAGAATGTATTGATGGATATTGTTGGAACTGGGTGGGTGCAGTGCTTTGTTCTCTAGCAAGTGTTGGCTAGGTGCTCTGCTCTTTCTTTTTTCATTAGACTCCTTTCATATAAGCCTCAGGTATTGTTTTTCATGGACAGACCCATGGAGATGGGTCATGGCCTCAAAATGTTAACTTGTGCCCAGTACATTGAAGGCTACAAGTTTGGAGAAATTTTCAGGCTGGCTTATAGTTGGATCTGTTGAAGAGGAAGCAGTTGGATAGAGCACAGAACTAGCAGGGGAGGGGGAGAAGGTATTTGTTTCTCAGAGTAAAACCAGTTCTTTTCAGGATTTAGTTCATAAGACGGCTGCAGTGTCCAAGTCACTGGAAGACTTACCTCATCTGGGTTCTGGATAAGCAGATGCACCTTCTCTATCAAATCTGGATAAATGCTGGGGGTTTTTAGAGAACATCCATCAGATCATAGCATATCTGTTCACACACACAATAATTCATGTTTATCTAATTCATTATTGAGACTGCCAGTAGGTGAATCGATGGATTGATGAGAAGAATAATATTTGGGGATTCATTTAATTTTCTTATCAGAGAGAACAGATCATGCTGGAGCCTCTGGGAAACAGACTTTGCTAGGATTGTCCAGGCTTTACCTGCCCAGTAAATGGCCAGAGGATGGAGAATGCCCTTGAAAGGAACTCTGTCTCCACAGGGTGCCTGGCATGGACACACCAAAGCACGTCTCAGAAGTAAAGATAGGATCTGCTGTACCCTGTCTTGCTCAGATGTACTCAGTCCCATGCAAATAAACTAGATTAAACACGATGCTCTGAGGTTTATTAATGAAACTGAGATCCTTAAATTGCATATCAGGGGGTTTCTGTTGGATTAAGCCTTCTGCACATCACAATGCTCTTATCTAGAATTTATCTGCATGCAATAAAATTAATAAAAACTGAATTAGAAAGAAAACCTCAATAGAAATCACTTAAATTAGCATGCAGGTTTATAATCTCAAATAATTACTGCCTTTTCAAAGAGTTCAGGTGTTTTTTTTTACCCTCACTCCAACTTCCAATGTTTCCTTTTACATTTGCACTCCTAGTCTTGCACCATCTAAATGTATGTCTTTGCCTAAGTGTTTATCTGTTCTGGCACTTTCCTGTAGCCCATGTTCTTGCCTAACAGCAGGGAATTGTTGATTTATTTCTTTGCTTTTTAAGGAGCAAATAGCTTTTTCCTTTGTGTGACATTTGCTTGTAGGCTTGACAAGAACACAGGTTTGGGCAGTGCCTGTACAGTGTGGAGAGCTGCTGGAGCTGGGGGAACAGCTTTGCACTTATCACAGCAGCACTGGGCTGTGTCGTACAACTTGGCTGCTGATTTTAACCTCTGAGCTTCGTGTGTGCTGGAGCCTCCTCATGGCCTGGATGTGCTAAAATAGGACACTTTGTCTAGCAGGTCACCTCCTGCAATATTCAAAGCAGAGGTTTCCTCTGGTCATTAAGGCTCTGAAGAGAATATCACTAGTAGAGTGTCTGGGTGGTGATGTGAAATGTGGCACAGACACAGGAATTTGCTGGGGATTGAGGATGATACTGGACATGGGAAATAAATTGTATGAGGGCTTGGAAAAGTAGGCTTGTAACTGACCCCACAGACACTGCTAAGTAATAAAGCCTCTGCTTCCCATTCTTGATCCTTTCCTCCAAGCTATCAGTCAGGCAGAAGGCTGTGGAATACCAAACAGTTTAAAACATGTCAAGTAACATTTCATGAGTAAGAATCCTGTGCTCTTGAGGTAAGTAAATAGCCCACTTTCCATCTATATCTGCAGCACATTGCACCTTGCAACCTCTTGTGATAGAAATACTTTTTCAGCCTGGCATCTTTTCCCTTTCCCCTGCTAATTATGTTCAGTTTCAAGTAGGTGCTCTGGATTAACAAGTGACTATCATTTAGGGAGTCAGAGTCAGGAGGGATACAAAGCTTCATGGAACCTTTGGTGACCTTGGAATGTAGCAGACATTTTTCTTATTCTTTTTTGAAAGTTTGACTTCTTCAAAGGAAGACCTTCAGCCCTTCTCAGGTTGAGCTGTCTCTACATTGCACTCATTAAAGATTCAGTAGTACCTTTTAAGTCCATGTTAGGAAATTCAAATTTTTCAATTTAGTGGAGTTGTGTCTCTTTTTCAAGGGCTACACTGCTCACTTTTGAAGGTCTTCTAGGATTTCCAGTGGCTTCTTGCAGAGCAAGAGCCAGAAATGTGTTGTTTTAATCTAAAAATCTCAGTGCAACAGGACTGCATGTATTCTGTGGCTCAACTGTCTACAAAGGTAAAAGTGTCATGTAGGCTGGGAAGGAGCCCCTCAGGTGACCAGTGTGTTTCTCCTGTGCTGCTGAAGTCCTTTTTGAGCATGACTTGGTTATTTATCTCTTATTTCTTTATTTATCTCTGTACTTGGGATTGGACCAAAAGCACAACTCTCTTCTCTCCAAGGGCTCATAGCTTTTAAATGTTGAAGGTTGAACCTCCTAGTCGTGCTGTGCTAAACCACATTGTACTTTGAAATCTGCTTCAGGATCTGAACTTTGTTAAATGGCCCTTTCTCTGTTTAATGTTAGAGGAGGAAAAGTCTAAGCCTTTGAGTGGATTCATAGTCACACTTTAATTAATCATATTTTTGCAGCATGCTGCCAGCAACTGTGAGGAGGAAGGAGATGCCTCTAATCCAAATTCACAACAACAAAACCTAAATGCTCTAAAATGTCCACAGCCAATAAACAGGCTCATCCTCTAAAGAAAAAAATACCCTTCCCACCAAGGAAAAGCAGAAAAAGTGATGTGAAGCAGATTTCCTCCACTCTTAGCCCAATGACCTGAGGTACATTTGCTGAGCAGGAATGAGTGCCAGCAGCAGCCCGCTCCAGGGGCCTCCTAAGAGAGCAAGTGGAAGTGTAGGTGGTGAAAAGGAAAATACTTTGGCAAGGGAACAGATTTCAGTTTCAGCTTCTCCAAAGGATCACCCTGAAGAGCAAAGGGTGGGGTAGGGAGTGGGAGCAGGAACAGGATCTTGGAAAGATCTGATGTGTTTTGGAATCCCATCTCAGGCTGCAGTAACCTGTTGACCATTATAGGTGAAAATAACCCTTCTGGTGCTGCATGTGGGGTTGGGCATTTCTCAGCAATAAGACTTTCTGAAACAAGAAAAGTGGCTACAATGAAGCTCCAAGAGATGGAGGTTCTTAGAGAGAGGCAGGACAGAAGATGCTGAGAAATGGCTGAAGCCATGTTTGGGATGATGAACTGGAATTTTCCATAGTCTAAAAGGCGCTCAGGAAATTAAAAGCAACTCATTTTCCCTCCCTGTGCTCTAGCTGGCTCGGACACTTGGACCAATATTAACGTGCTAAAGGATGATGAAGGTGTTTTTGTCCACTCAACAGGGTGTGTTTGACTTGCCTGTATTGTGGGGTTGGATATTTTTTCTTTCCTAGCTACGAATCAAGCAGCTCTTTGGAGAATAGTTTATCACTTGTCTTTAAAAAAAATAGAAAAGAATTATTCTTGCTGTTTATTTACCTTCTTTCTGATAGATGCAAGTCAGGGTGAGTATAAATCAGCTGAGAAGGAGCAGGGGTGAGGAGACAATTCTGTGGAAACAACTGAATGCCTGGTCTTATTTTCTCTGTAAGCTAGTTGGTGGAGTTACCTGGGATGCAGGGCTTGCCTGCAGCTCAGGGTGGGGTAAGCTCACTCAAGAGCAATGCAGGGTGGGGGTCAAAATGGTGTCCTCCAAGCCCCATGCTCATGGAAGGATGGTTTGATTGAGAGTGGTTGAGGTGAGCTAGAGTACAGGTCGTAGCCCTTATTGATGCAGAGGAGTGGAGGGGAGAGAATGAGATGTCTCTGGACAGGTCAGGTCATGAACACCCACGAGGGAGGAAGGAGGACAGGCAGACACAGGCAGGTTCGTCAGCCCCAGCAGCTTTCCTGTGCCACCGGTTGGTGACACCACCCGCCCGTTTCACCCTCTGTTAGCAATGCAAGAGGAGAGGAACTTTGGGGATGGGCAATGCTGTGTACTGAGCAGAAGAGAGAAAGAAAAGGGAGGATTAATTCCAGATCCCACTGGGCCAGGCTGCAGAGAGGGAGGAGAGAATTGGTTCTCACATGGCCTGTGATGAGGGACGTTACCCTTGTGAGTGCTCATAACTCTTCTGTGACTAAGCAGAAGTTATGTCCCTCCAGGGCTTTCAGCAGTGCTAAAACCCAATTAAAGCACGTTAAAAGAAACCTCCTAGGAGCTGACAGAAAAATATATTGACCTTCTCTGGCAAATGTTGGTGCTGCCACTGTAAGGTGGTGCTTTTCTGTACACTCTCAGGGTGCCTGCTGGCACTGCCCATGGCAGCAGGACCTGGGCTTTGCCTGCTTTGCCCACCCATGCAGAGCCGGCAGATGCTGTGTGCGCTCTCAGCCTCTTCCCACCTGTCCCCATGACACTGCACAGCTGATGTTCCTCAGAGTTTGTCCCATTAAACTTTTCCTTTCATGTCTGTCGCTGCTCCTGGCCTCTCAACATGCTCAAAAGAAAAAATCTGAGCTCTATTTTTCCTGCCTCTTTCTGAGTGGTTTCATTTATTATTTATTAATGACATCTAGAGGACGCAGTAGTGACAGCTTCTGTTATGATGACTGCAGTAAAACTCTGCGCTTATCCTAACTCGCTGGGAAGATAATACACTCATTAGACAGGCTCTGGGGTCAAGTCTGTGGGTTTGGTCTTCCTTACTGCATGGGGATATATTTCTCTATTTATATATATTCCCCTATCAGGGTTTAAGTGGGCTTTGAGCCCTGCACAGGGCCTTGTGCTGGCTCTCCTCACAGGCAGGGTTCTCATTCTCATCTCTTTCAAGGGATTTGCCTGTTTGTTTCCTTGGAGCTCTGGAGCACATTCCCCACTCTAGGTCAGGATGTTCTTCATGAAAAAGTTGGACAGGTAGTAACAAAACTTTGGCCAGAGTGCATTACATTACATGTTACTCAGGCAGCACTCTGCTGGATCTGCACTGCTTTCCTACTTAATTCTTTTTTTAGATTTCTACAAGCAAGCTGTCCCCACTCCCAGCCAGATGTCATTTCCCTTATGCTCTTACCTGGGGCCAGAAAATAAAAAAATCCCATTCTTCCTAGGGTAAGTGAAACTTTGCAGACCTGCACCATGGAAACCAAATTAGTTCATAGTGTTCAGCTTCCCTCCAAGTCCAGATGCTCTGTTTGCACGTGAATCTTTTGGAAAGCTACACCTTTAGGTCTCTCTCTGCTGTGATCAAGGCAGAAAGGAATCTGGTAGCTTGGAGAGTGGCCAAAGAGCCCAGAGTTCTGCTGTGTGTTAGGGGTTACTGAGAGCTGGATCACACTCAGCAGTGTGTGTCATAAAGTTATTGATCCTACTTCTGTGCAGACTAAGACAAGCTTATTATGCCTTGAGTAAGATACACAGCAGGAAAATCCTCCCCCAGCATGCTTTTGATGTTGGGGCATCTTTGCTGAGCCAGTGGGTGAGACCGCAAGTAATCAAACTGATAGATCCTGTCAATTGTTCTTGTGGTCAGGACAGGTTGGCTGCTGCCTGTCTGCACACCCTCTGTTCTGAAGATACCAAGAGGAGAGGGGCTGGGTGTGCACAGCACGGTGTGCTCCACCTCACTGCTTTCTGCCTGCTTAACAAATTGCACTAATTGTCCAGTTAAACACACTTGGGAATTGGGATACGCCACATACAGGGGAAAACTGCAGCAGCCATCTGTGTGGCTGTGTGCCCCTCTGCTGTCAGTGGAGTTTGCTTTGAATAATTCAGACTCTGAGCTGCAATTTGTAAGATAAAGAAAAACAAAAAAGTGCCTGTAGCTGTCTGCAGTGGCAGTAACTCTCTCCCAGCATTCACTACCCAGCGATTGCTTTTAGGAGGGAGTGGGACAGAGTCCTCCAGCCTGTGCTGGTGGCTGTGTGCTGAGTTGCTGTGGCACTGACACTGTGAACACCCTGCACACAAACACTTGTGCTGGAAGCACAGTGCTGCTTCTGTGTTTGTCTGAGTTCAGGTTTTCCCCCATGGCTTCCCTCCAGTGGCCCATGTCACTCCACAGGTGAACTCCTGCCGGTAACAGCTCTGGGAATGCGACAGTGCAGCAGGTCTGAGCTAAGCTCATTTGTGGTTCCTCTCTGGGAATGTTTTATACTAATGTAATTTTACAAACTTGCATGCAGTGCTCTGTAACCAAGCCAGCATGACAGGAGAGCAGACAGAGAGAAGGGAGATCTGATGACTTTTCTTCAAAGTCAAGACTGAGGGACTGCAGTGCAGAATCTACCCTGCCACTTCTTTTTCTTCATTTGAATCTGTGGATACCCGTCACAATATTTCTCTGAGCAGTATTTCACCTCATTAGTTTCTATTGTTAACTGTGAAAGTCCTGTCAGTTTTTATCTATTGTTTCCTGCCAAGTGCTTTAAACAATCAGAGCTAAATTATACAGCTATTTCCTTAAGCAGCCAAGTGGCAGTCCGCTGATAGTCATTCAGCTGCACAAGATTAAAATAGATAAGTTGCAAGATAAATAGCAGGTTGAGGAGTTCCTCTCATAAATAGCAGGTTGAGGAGTTCCTCTCATGTGCATTAGCAAAAGGATTGTGACTCATTGCTTTACAGTTGCCCTCCCTGGAAGACCTCTTGACCTCTCACTCAACATTGTGCTGTTCCTTGGTGCCCTGTTCCTTCCCTCCATCCCACTGTGCTGGTGCCTGTGCCCCCACGTCCCAAAACAGATTGCTGCAGAATGAGGAGCAGTTTTTCAGTGGTCTTGCTACGCTCTGAAGAATGAAGTGCTGCAAGGTGCACTAGTATGTTCCTAGGGTAAAGTGATGAGGCAGGAACAGTTGTCAAGGCTGCTGAGCCATTCCCATCAGGATCAGAAATTTGCTGTGGGGAGATGAAGATTCATTCTCCGTTTCAAGTGAAGGGGTATGAGGAAGCTCTTAGCCTTGATTCACTGAAGTGCTTCTCCTCAGGAAGGCATTAAGCTTGTGCCTAAGTGTTCTGCTAAAGAGAGGCAACCTTATTGCAAGAAACTTTAAAGGCACATTCTGCATCTTAAATCTGCCTCTCAAATGAGACTTGCTGACAGAAAAGGGAATAACAGACTGATGTGTGCAGAGTTGGCTCATGCTTTTTAAAACATAAGGTCACTGTTTACAAACTTGGCTCCTTCAAGTTAGGCTGGAAATGCTTATGTAGGTACATAAATAAGTGGCCTACTTTTCTGGGATGCTGAATCCATTAAAATCAATGGAAGTGCTGCATCCCTGAATAAAATGTCACTTATTTTGGTAACTAATTTTAGGTACCCAAATACAGAAACTTTGATCTAAAAGAAAGAGATTTCTTAAAACGCTGCTGAATTTTTGCCGTGCTTCTGGAATAACAAACTCCTGGCCCTCAGGGGAATTCAAAGGGAAGTTGGACTGATCCCTGCATGAAGAATTTGTCTTTGTGCACACTAAACTGCCCACTCTCAGTTCCCAGCCTGGGCTGAAGGCAAAGTGAAAGTATCAAGCAAACAGCAAGTCAAAGCCTGCCGTGGAAATCTCTCCATGGGATCAGTAATTCCTGTAAAGGCATTTGTGAAGCCATCGTGTTGGTCAGGCCAGATACAATCTCTGTGCAGTGCCCCTCACCAAGGAGCTGCCAGGTCATGACTTGCTCGATCTGAACGGTGCTGGTAATGGCAATGTGATCTCAGTAAACTATTTGCCACGTGCTTTAATCTTTGGTTTTACAGCACTAAGGATAAAAAAAGTTGGAGGGACAAGTGTGTCCTTTTGTCCTGTGAGGTCATTGGTTTTCACTGCCTCTACTGCTCTGTGTGCACACACTGCTCTGTGTGCGCACACTGCTCTGTGTGGTGGCTGTGTGGGCCTCTGGTTGGTTCTGCAAAACACTAAGTCTGCAAATCTAACTTGAGGACTTTTCCTCTAACACATTGTCTCTCCTGAAAGTGAGAGCTTTTCTGTTTAGCATTTGTATCTTGCACTTAATCCAAAGGTTTGTGCTGCTGTGCAGATATCATAGACACACCTTCTAATGGCTGGACTTAACATCTTGAAGGTCTTCTCCCACCTTAACGATTCTATGATTATATGAAGTCTCTTAAGCTACCCAGCTTGGCCAGCATCACATTAGAGTCACCTTTCCCCTCTTCTTTCCAGACTCAGCTTACACAGTGTGTATCTTGAGTTCCTAAGTAGAGCTCAGTCTTCTCTCTTACCATTTTCTGTATTTCCTTAACCTGACTCAGGGGTTTGTCATCTTTGTGCTTTTGGTCTGACATGCCTATATTTAGAAGCCATAGCCTGCCCGTTTCACTCACAGCACTCTCCATTTCCCCATCATCAGTCATTCCCCTGCTCCAGGTCCTCCACTCTAGACTTTTAAGTCCTCATCTCCTTCCCACGCCCAGGTCTGTCCTAGGGTGTGCCATTGCTTTTCACATCACCTGATTTCCAGTTAGCCTCAGATCCAGTACTCTTGTCTTTTCCTGCTTGTAGAAGCACCCACTGTGAAGAGTAAAGGCCGTTGCCACCATATCACAATGTACTTGTGTACTCCTGCACAGAGCATATTGTACTGAATGCTTGGTGAAATGCTCCACTGATGTCAGCAGCAAAAGTTTGCAGCAAATTCTTAATTTACTAAGTACCTCTAGACTAAGGAAGAACCTGCAGCAGCTTACATACACAAAATATTCAAAGGCCAGAGGGACCACACAAAATAAGGGCTCATTTGAATACAATTATTTTCCAAGAGAACAAAAACCCAAAACTCTTTTTTTTCCCCTTTTTAAGTGGGTCACCACTACATCTGCAGCACTCAGCCGTTTTGCACAGGACACGATCACCCACTCTGTTTATCTTTAGGCAATATGCTCCTTCAGACTGCCAATTAATTGCATATTTGGTGCCTGCTCTCTCCCAGCATCCTGGATAAACACGGTGAAGCCAATCAGAGGGAGCTGCTGGTGGCTTCGAGGGGAAGGAAATCTGTCATTGTCTCAGCCTTGTTATCTGCAACCAGGGCAGACTTTTAGCAGCGTTCTGCTTGTAAACACCCTCTTTAGACACCTCCTGATTTACAGAGATGGCACATCAGCCGTTGACTGCAGCACTACCTGCAGGTTTTTAAATCATTGCTTTCCAAAATATGGATGCAGATTGTCCTTGATAACAGGCAAGGGCCATCAACTCCAGTAAAATGTGGTAAGCAAAGTCCCTAAAATGGAAAGATATAACTGAGTCCAAACAAATACAAGAGAGAGAGAAAGGGAGAATGAGTTCTCAGGGATCAGTCTGCTGTTAGCTCTGCTCAGAGAGTCTTCCATGTGGATTTTAACTGGATTGCTGCTTGGAATGTCTGGGGGCAGGTCTGGTCATCATATGGCCTTTTTAAAAAGGTCCACTCTGTGGCTGTTAGCTCAGGGGCACCTCTTCCTCCAGTCCAAACTGGAAATACTTCCCCACTTGGCAAGTCAGATGTTATTTAAATCTATATCTGGGCAAAACAATAGGAATGTAGGAAATAATCCAAATCACATGCAGGGGTTTCTGACTGGCCATATTATTCTTTTCTGTCTCTAATGTCTGTGACTAACAAAATCCCCAAAGAATGCACTGGAGAGATGATCCTTTGGGCTTGAATATGCACCAGCTACAGCCTAGCAGGTCTTCTCTCTTTATTTCTGTCATGCTCTAAAACTAAGTGACTTCAAAAGAGGCTCAGCTGAACCTACAGTGGCTACAGAGAGCCAGGACAAAATCTTCTCTCAGGGCAATCCTCAAGAGGATTTTAAACTGCCATCTTGACATTGAGTTATTGTAAATTAACTGTTGCTTCCAGGCGAGGAATGATGAATGGTCTGAAATGAAGAGATAAGCGTGCATATGGATACATTCTCCCAGGCTCTCGTGGACCTTCTGTGTTACTAGCAGATGGGAATAGTTCCTAAGACAGGGAATATTCAGTGCTGGGTCAATTCTTATTTTAATATGCCCATGAATATAGAGAATGAGTGGAATTAGTTCAAGCCAGTGTAATACAGGAGGAAAGCAAGGTCCTTGTGTCTTGCCACACTGCAGACACAGGTATGTGTTGTTTGTTCGCTTAGCTGTTATTTTTACCAGGCTTATCTTAGGCTGTCCGTGTTTAAACCGTGTCATTTAATATTTACCTACTAGTAGTGCCCTAAGGCCATAAGTTAAGATGAGTTGTGATGTGCCAGACTGCCAGTCTGATAGCACAGCCAGCCCAGAATCAGTGCGAGCAAGGGTTGCAGATGGTTGTTTCGGAGTGGAATCTTGTTCCTGCTACGTCAGTGAGAACACAGCCACTGGACTCCAGCTGAAATGGCACTGGCCTGCAGACACCAAATATGTGCTTCCCCATAGGTATTGCAAAAAGGGGTTCATTCTTGAACCTCAGTTCTGGATATAGCATCATTTCCGATGCAGGAACAACTGAGTTCAGGGGAAAAGTGATTGAGACAGAATGGGACATGTGCCCATGTCCTGAGAGCCAGCTGGGCAAATCCCTGGAGATGAGAAAGATGCTTGTTTGCATGGGAGAGATTGTGAAATACTCATTGTGAGTATTCACAAGTCACAGAGAAGCTGCTAGCGTGAGGTTGAGACACTGAATGGAAAGGTAACAGAAAACATCCTTGCAGTTGTGCTGTTCCACTTACTTCTCTCATTAAAACATGTCCAGAAGTACAGCAAGTCCTTGCTCAGGGCTCTCCTGTAGCACAATGAGCCCTGGTTCATAGCAGATGCTCTCAATGCCCGGTCTTATTAACTCAGGGCATGGTACAAACTGAAACAGATAATCTGACTGTCCTCACTTTTTGTGGTTGCATCAGGAATGAGTGCAAGTCACTGCCTCAAGGAGGATGTGTTTTGGGGAAGAGGGGAGGAGCAAGGAGTTGTGGGAAGTCAGAGAAAATAATCAGATTTTTTTTCCTTTCATTTCTATAATGTGTCAGAAATTTTCTCATTGACAGGGTGAAGCAAAATCTGCTGGACTGAGGCTGCTGCTTACCAAGTCATTGTGGAGTGCAGTAATGCTGAAATACAGTGGATATGAGATACATATGTTGCTGTCAGGGGCCAGAGTTATTACCGCACTGGGTATGGCTAATAATGAAAGTTTAGATTGGCCTTTAATTCCTCCATGTCTGGATTGTGGACATATTCCTGTACACCAGGATCTTTTTGCAATTTAAAATGTGAATTGTAAATACCAATAGAAGGAGGCTGCAAGCTAAGCTGACAGCATTTATAGTTTCAGCCTTAAAGATTAACTGCCTTCAGGAAGTAATAAAGATCAGAGCTGCACGATCTCGCTGCAACTGCCTATGAAAGCATGTTGACATTGCAGTGACAGGCTTCAGGAGCAGTGTGTCCTGGGGAGGGTTCAGAACTGTGTGCACAACCAGCATCTGCCCAGCGGCAGCCAGTCCTTGGTAGCATCAACTGGCCAAGCACCCCGCTCGCAGCGGTGAACACATAATGTTTTGGAAGTGATAGGAGCCTGCTACTGAATAAATGAAATCTTTAAATTAATCAGAGGTGCAGACTGAGGAGTCTGTGCTTATGTGCAAACTCTCTCACTTCTCACCTGTGTGTTTGCTGTACTGCGCTAATTATGTATGAGCAAGAAAACTGCTCGCTGAAGTTTAATGAGGAATGAGCTGCTTTACCATTGTAGCCGTGGAGTGCAGAGCAGTTTCTTCAGCTGGATCCCAGCCAGTACCTGTGTGAGCTCCCCGGCAGAAGGGAAGGGGCTGGGAGCAGATGCCTCTCCTCCAAAGCCGGGAGCCTCAAGGAAGGGCTTGAATTACAAAGGAAGGGAAGGGGCTGAGCTTCCCTCCCCCCAACCTCCCTTCACAAAGGGCAATAGTCAGTTTACTTTAATAACCCCACTATCAGCTGCAGAGGAAGTCTCCCAGTCCCAGAGTCTGTGAGTGGTTTAAGATCCAGCTCAGTCATACAAACCAGCCAGAGCCGACTGACCCGGCCAAGGGAGATGGACTTGCACTGCTCTCCAAGGAGCTGACTTTTCTGGGGACCTCAGAATTGTTTTCCTATCCTGATCTCATTTCTCTGTCGTGTGGAGGCTTGGGTAAGTCTCTGGTAGTTTTCCACTTAGGTCTCTTTTCAGTGGTTCACTAGAATTTGCCAAATTACAATGGAAGTGCAACGACAAAGTATTTCCTGCATCTTTGTGAGCTTACTCTGGAAGTGGATGATCCAGATTTGAAAACCTGGACCTCTTAAAATCTGAATTCATAGGCTGCTTTTTTTAGAAAGGGCCAGGGAGCAGATCAGGAGAAAAGAGACTTTCAAGTCTGTTGCTTCAGCTGGTGAGGACTGCTGGAGTAGAGCATCTTACAAGGTGTTGGATTTTCAAATGCTGGGTCCCTCTGAAGGGAGATCTGCCAAGCTCTGTCAGCCGGTTTGGTTGTGCAGATGTTTGTGCTCTTTGCTGTGAAATCAGCCTGGGAGAGTCGAGGCAGCTGCGCCTGTAGCCAACCTCTGGATTCAATCACCCGCCGTGAGAAGGAGCGTTCAGACCTTAGTGGGGAGAACAAGAAAAATGCAGGAATGAACTGGTAAAGCAGTTTGCTTGGAAAGTGTCTGCTCTGGGCTCTAGTGCTCTTGCAGAAGGGATCTGTGGGTCGGAGCCCAGCGTCCCGGCAAGCGGTTCCCTGCCAGCGTGGGGAGCGGAGCCTGCGGGGTGGCCGCAGCGCTGTGTGCAGAATGAAAGCCCTCTGCAAAGAGCCTGCAGAAGATCTGTGGGATTGTAAAAAAAGAACTGGCCGTGCGCTGGGCTAGGGTGTGTTTGCAAGCAGTCCCGGGTGTGTGTAGGCGGCCGCGTACGTGGTAAGAGTACAGCAGAGCTAACTTTAAAGGGAGATGTACTAAAACTTATGTAATGTAGGAAACTGAATGTCCTTTCCTGACGTCCCTGCTGTGAACCTGAAAAGACTAACCCTGAAATGATTTTTAAAGCTGTCTTTGTTAGTCATCCTTTATGCAATTTGTTTCTTTTCACATTTCATTTTGCACCAAAGGAGATAGGCTGGTTTCACTCCCTTCTCCACTCCTCCTCTATTGTTAGTCTCTCCCGGCTTCCCGTACCATTGTCCAGCTCTGCTCTTTGCAGAGCCCAGCGGAAAAGGATATTGTTGAAAAGAAAGAAAGCATTTCAAATTAAAATCTGGCAAGCATTTGCGTCCTCATTAGGCTTCAGACACACTTCCTCCCTCCCACTCTTCCCCCAAAGTAGAAGGGTGACCAGTATTGCTTCCAGTATCTTAAGCAATGGCAGACACCCTGCTAGCCATTCGCTATCCAATCACTGCATCAAATAATAATCAGCTTATTTATGATAATATTATATTATCATAGTATGGTTTGGGTTGGAAGGGACCTTTAGAGGGGTCGAGGCAGCTAAAACCACCACCCCCCCAAATAATGTGTACAACTAGGAACACCTAAATTGAATGAAATCCATTATTTCTTGTATCAAGACAAGGCTCACTCAACCTTGTGAGCAGGAGAGAGCTGATGTGTTGCCCCGGCAGTGACACTGAGCATCTGCCCCAGGCAGGGATGGGATAGTGGCTTGGAGGTAGGGTGTAAAGAAAGGAGTGTGCAGTGAGGGAGAAAAGGTCAAGGCTGCATCTCCTATTTGTTTTCATTAAATCATAGCTTGATGCAGCCGGTGGTAATTAATAGTCATGTTAATGTTCAGAGGTAAACCGAAATGACTGTCCTTGCGTTCTTTTGATTCCTAGCCATCATTTCAGTTGTGTTCGGTTGAGCAGCACAGATGAAGCAGGGCTGGGTCTGGATGATCTTTGGAGATGCCCAGCTGGCAGAACACATGGCCCTGCGGCATGTTAGCGCTGCCTGGGCTCCTGGCACCATCCTCCTTCCCACTATGCAGCAATTAGCGGGAAGTGTCCCTGGGCACGACTGCAGTGCCTGAGAGGAGAGGGCTGCCACGGGCTTTGTAAAGTTAACAGAGACTCTTGTGAGGCTAAGCCGCCTCCCGTGGCCTCGTTAGTGACAATATTAGAACAGGGAGATGTGGACAGAGTGGGTGGAAAAGCAGCTGCAGCCAAAAGGGAGCCTCAGTTCCACAGAGACCTGGATGCTTTCTCCAGTGAACCCCAGTGCATGGTTCTCTGCTCGCTCCCAGTCCAAGCTGCAGCCCTGTGCCTGTCTGGTCTTTGATCACAGCAGCTTGAAGGGCTGTTGTGGCCCTGGGGTGCATACTTGGGAAGCTGGGAAGATAGTGAGTGGGATGAGAAAGCACCAGGTAATTTTGTGCATTTCCTCCTGCTGAAAGTGACAGGAATAACACCTTTTGGATTTAAAAGGCCCCCTCAACTCCCCTGGGTATTGTACAGCAACACTCCCCTTCCTTGCTTCTCTTTGACTTCCACCATTTCAGACACCTGCAATTTTATGACAGATTTAATAATACAAGATTCAGCTATCATCAGTGTTGAGAAGAGCTGCTGAAGGACCTTGGGAGTTGTATCACCTGGGATAGCAAAACATAAAGGCACTGATTTGTACAGTCCCAATTTTAGGTACTTGAGACCCAATTTTTAAGACTTGTTGGGCACTGATGTGTGCTGGAGTTGTGCTAAGTGCTGGGACTAAGCTGCCAGTTACCCCAGTCAGTGGCTGTTAGGTGTACTGGGTTAGTCATTTTTCACAGCTGAGGAGTTGTTCCAAGAGGTTCTCCCCTCCCACAGGACTGGCTCCTTCTCCATATAAGAATGCTCTGTTTGTTTGTTATATAAACAGAGCCTTCCTCTCTTTTTCCTCATGCTGTGCTCATGCAGCACTTATTATAGTAAGGGGTAACAGACCCCGGCTGGGGCCATTTTGTTCACTGTGTGTCCCAGCAGCAGGGAGTGGGGCTGAGGGTGGTCAGCAGTGTGGTTAAGATCTTGGTGGTGGCACTGGAGCTGCTCTGAGTTTTGCTGTGACTTGCAGCGAGAGGTGGCAGTTTCTGCCCTGCTGCTATGGGAGGCTCTAATGCTCCATTTCCCAGTAAAGAGCAGGATGCAGACTGGGCTGCAGCCAGTAGATTTACAGCAAAGACAATAAACCCAAGAATTATACTGATAAAATGATACAATTAGACTGATAAAATGATACAAAGGCATTAACAAAGCCTCTAAGCACTTTGTCACATCCTGCAAGGTGGTTGACTGATGTACTGGACGGGAATGTTCCCGAAGGGCTTGCACAACGGGGTGCGTGTGCCTGTGCTGTCCCATGGGAGGGAGCAGAAAGCTCCAGCAGAGATTCCAATCAGTCTTTCCACTTGCAAGACTGATCATCACAGTGAGGGACATTTCCCAATGTTTGTTGTCCCAACAGTGCATTTGACATCTTCCAGTCCTCTGAGTGCTATTTGCTCTTAGATCACTGTTTCCTCCCTTGCAGCTCAGAGAATGGGCAGCTGCACATTTCAACAAGCTGTCCTGCTGGGCTCTGGGAAACATGGTCAGCATCTAGGAAAAGTGATCTGAAGAGAACATATAAAATAGTGTGGTGAATCATCAGTGCCTGATGAGCCTGTGGTCATTGCTGGGTCTTGTCATGGTGGGCATGAGTAGAACTGAGGATGTTGAATTACAGACCATGGCAAGAGAGAAATGTCAGAGATGTCTCCTGTGTGGGACCAGTCAAAGTGCAGAGCAGATGTTTAACTGTACTAACAGGAGTCATTGTTGCCTAATGTAGAGTGTCACAGACTTCTTGGCCTTGCTGAGCTCTTAAGGGTGTTGTCACTGAAGTTGTAGGGGTTTGGGGGAGCCAGGTGACAGGGCTGAACTAAAAGTCCACCAAGTAATGCCTGTGGCAGCCCTTCTGTGGTACCACAGCTTGCAGCCGGCTGCTGAGAGACAACTGCCGGGCTGAGGGAATGGTGACATCTCCTCCCTGTGTGTCCATGTGTCCATACACATGCTGTGCCTCTGTGCACATGGGGGTACGAGGGATACTGAGCTTGTGTCCTCAGTTGTCCCCAGTCAGGTGGCATCAATGGTTCAAGCTGCTTGTGCTTCCCTGACCATCCCCAGGTTATTGCCAGGACACCTGGAGCACAAGCCAGCCTTTTCCATCCCCCCATGGCCAGGATAACATCAATAAAAATGAGAATTGATGAGCTCTGTCATGTCCAGCAAGCAAAGCGTCGTGCAACAATTCAATCACTGATTGCGACGCTGAGCTGACTGGGAGCTTTCTGTTCTCTCTTGGCATCGAGGCAAAGTTCTCGGTTCAAAAACAAGCTTCATAAAGAGGCACTTGACTTCTAGCACTTCTGTCTCCTCTGCTATCTGCTCACCAAACACGAGGCACTGTTAGCCCAAAAGGTGCTTTTAAGTCTTCAAGTTTCTCTAGCTTTTAGAAGTGAGAATGTGACAGCACGCACAGCTCTCTGCATGTGCCTGTTGGCTCCTCTCCAGTGATTTGGGGATCACATAATGACTGTCATCCAGTTTGGGCTGGGAGAAGCTGGGTACTGCTGCTGGTCTGCTGGAGACTAAAGAACAAACTGAGCAGGAGCTTCTCTTTGGGCTTCAGCCAGAGGGATGAACAGGGCATTTGCCTCAAGTTCTGCTCTTCCTTTCCACCTCTACACAGCACCGGAGTGTCTCAGATCTGGTGCTTTAAACAGGCTCACAGCAAAGTGAGTTAAAAATGGCTCTAGGCTCCCGCACGTGGGCTATAAAAACTGATGGCACTGTTGAGTCATCATTGTTGATGTCCTTTTCCCTGAGCTCCAGATTGCACTCTCTGACCTTCTGCAGGAACTTGTGTTCACTTGTCTGGACGTGTAAAAAGACAGCTGTACAGATATGCATGAATCCTAAAGTACACTCGAGAGTCGTGATGTAGCAGAAGCACAGAACCTTCCCTAACGCTGGATAGAACTCCGCCATCACCGGTAGCAGTGTTTAGTGAGACATCTCAAACTGTTTGTCAAACCTGAACCCACAGCAGCATGCATCTTCCTAGTCAATAGGAGAGGCAGAGCAGTGAGTAGGTGTCTTGTCCCAATGACTGGTTGCACAGCAGAGCTGTTCATCCCTGCAGTAGCCCTCACGCTGCTCCTGAGCTCAGCTTTGGAGGTGGATGCCAGGGCCATTTGTTCCTGCTAAGCTGCTTCCCTTTCCTACCAGAGAGGCTGTGCTCATTGTTCTCTAATTTCAGCAGGCAGGAAAAATCCCACCTTTCAATTCTATTGCCTGCCCTGTCCCCACAGCTGGTGCTAGTGATTGTCCCAGTGTTCCTACCCAGAGCTGCTGCTTTGTTTTCCTACTGGTAGCTTGCTGAGATTATTGTTTTTGTGAGAATTTTATTTATCCCTGATGGAGACCAGAACGTTGTTTCCTATTGACTCATGTCACCTGTCAATGACCTCTTCCTGTCCCTCACATAAACGTGGTACAGGGGTGGGAGATGGAGATGGCTGCACCTCAGATTTGTTGAATGCTCCAGTGTTACAGCAACCCTGCAAGAAACCCTGCAAAGGAGGGAGCAGTAGAGCTGGAAAGCTGCTGACATACTCTGCAGGCATCTGGGGCACATGAAGGCAGGCTAGGAAGAGAGGGAGATGCAGGAGACATGTTTGCCCCTTGTTATGGCAGACTTGTATGAACTGATCCCATCCAACCTAATTTGCTCCTGGGTGCTGTACCCCAACACCCTCCTGCTACACCCATCACCAAGCACAGCATCAGAGACCTGCCAGATTTTGAGGCACTGCCTCCATGGAACGAGTTGCCAGCAGGTCTGGTTTAGCTGCAGGTTCCATCTGATTCATCAGGCTTAGTTCTAACTTTTTCTTTTTTTCCTTTCTGTTGTCTTTTAAGATTGCCTCTACATCAGAGCTGGGCAATGTTGCCCATCTTGGGTGTTGGAGGGTGACTGCTCTCCTCGGCGTGGCATGGAGCCCTCTGCTCCCGTTAGAACTAATGGCAATTATCCAGGCCCTGGGGAGGGAGCAGGGAATTCTACATGGTAGATGTAACATCAACATGAAATTTCATCACCTTGGCTTCAAGAAAAATAAACTGTGGCTGAACTTAAAACAGAGCAGTGAGGAGAAGTAAGGGAGAGAGCCTTTTATGAGCATTGAGAATATTTGTAGCTAAGCAACCAACATCAGCAGGAAGAATAAATCAAAAGTTTCAGGGCTCTGCCTGCCTGCCTTCGAGGGTCAGGAACTGTATTTTCCCACTGTTAACAAGATTGCCTTCCTTTGAAACACCAGCTATTAGCTGCTGCTGGAGGCAGGGTACCATATTAGATAGGCTAGAAGCTTGTTGTGGGATACTGGGCTGGAAACAGAAATGAAAGGCCAGAGCAGATAAGCATCTTGCCAAAGGCCATCAAGTGAGTCAGGCCACCCAGCAGCTTACAGGAAAATGCTCTTGGAAAAGTAATGGCCAACACATCTCTCATATTTTCTAATTACTCCTGTGTAATTCCTGAGAGCCCTTCCAGGTAGCAGCCAGAGACTGTTCCCATGTCACAGGTGGCAAATGTTGAGTGACTGGGTGGCTGTAGTGGTTCAGGCTGGAAACAATGAGTCTCTGTGGCTTGGTTCATTGGCTCTGTTTGTGCAGTTGCCATGGCTTGGGGCACCCATCTCCATTGCTGCCTGTTGGATAACTCAGCTTTATTTTCCACAAAGATTGCTGCAGTATTCTTCACTAGTTACACCAAAAAACCTAGAAGGAAGGCATTTTACTTTAAAATATGTTTTATTTATAAAGAGGAAATTTCTCAGGAATGCCAATGGGAATGGCAGCAAATCAAATCCCAGCAGCAGGTTCTCAATGGAACTTCTTTTTCTTAAATACCATCTTAGAACCTCAGGGTATTTTCCATCTCTGCTCCTTCCTCCTGCTTAGTCAAGCGCTGGTTAGAAACCACGCTCTAGTCTCTGTTCTGCTTTGGCAGCCTCGCAGGTTATCTGAGAAATGGGACTGGTGCCTGTCCTCTGCACCACAAGAAGATCCCCTTAAAGCCCTGTTGAACCAAACTGTCAGAGCCCCAAGCCCCTGCTAAATACACAGCTCTGATACCCCATAAATGTAGGTCTTAAATAGATCTATTCCCTGATCAGGAACCCCAGAGACCTCTTAGCCTTCATAGACACTGAAGTTGGTGTTAATTATAAAGCTGAGTGTATTAAGGCCAGATCTCATGGTATTTATATGGAACTGTACTCCTAAACCAGATTTATTATTTTAATGAGGGGAATGAACTGTAGTACAGGAGAACTGCTGTGGTCTTGGACTGCCAAGACCCATCCCAGTACTGGGCAGTGCTGGCCAGAACAGCCTCCTCAGCAGAAGGGTTGTCCACTCTTTTAGACCTTTAAATTCCATTTTCCCCACTTTTCTACTTGGCTTCCTGGAGCATTGAGCATGTCAGTGGAGTTTTAGAAAGTGTCTCTGTTTCTATGTCTTTGTGCTCTCTTTATGCTGATCTCTATTCAGAGCATAAAGGTGATGATGAGCATAGAACTTGAGGGAAGTGAAGGGCTGGGTTTCCTGTCTTATTTATGGATACATCTGTAAGCCTGGCTGATAGTGACTGGAGTTACTCAGCTGTGAAAAGCACTCCAGGATCTGAAAGCAGAGGGTGTTTCTGTCCATTAACACCAGAGTTAGCAGAAGCCCAGCTGAGTGGGGAGTCCCTTTAGTCCCAGTCCCACAGCTGAGCTCACAGAGGTGGCTTGAGCTAGCAGGTAGAGATTAAATGGCTGTTGGGTGTATTTAGCAATAGCACTGTGCCAGCATGACAGTAAATGATTTTTGGGGCCATGTTAACATTCATTCAGGATGGATTTTATTTTTCATATTAAAGAAACTCTCACTTTTGGAAGTAATGCAAAGCTGGGTTTGGAAGCAGCACCAGCTATTTGAAAAGGAAAAAAATTGCACTGGCAGGTGTGAGGGCCAGCCTGGGTTAAGAGAAACTCAATGCATTCATACAGAGCTAAGCTTTTCTGTTTGATGTTTTTTTTCTCTTCCTCCCACCCACCTTGGGACTGAAGTGAGGTAGGATCTGATCTACTCCCACTCCTCTGCTTGTAGGAGCTGAACCGCTCTGGCTGGTTCCCCAGTTATTCCCAGCTCCCAGTCCCTTCAGACCACAAAACCACCCCCTGAGGCACTGATGGAGTTTCTGAAATGCTTCCACAACAAAGATAAGCACAAACTGTTGAAAAAAACCAACACCCAAACTCCCTCCCAACCCTTCCTCTGCCTACAGTGAGTGTGCTGGAGGGCAGAACTGGGGAGCCATGGGGAGAACTAGGACACACAGATGGTGGGGTAGGCAGCTCCTGCCTCCCAGCTGCCTCTAGTTTACCCTCCTGGGGAAGGAAATACACCCAACTGATGAGGACACTATAGTCAACTTAAAATTCATGTTCAAAGCAGCTGTTTCAGCCTCCTTACTCCATTTGATGAGCTTTCCTCTCTTGTCTGCTTGACAGTATTTTATTGAGTCACCTTCTCCCTGTTGTGGCCAGTATGACCAGTGTCTCTTACTGGGCAGCAGCATAACCCAACACCAGCAGCTGCCAGAACTCAACCTGCTCTGTCCTGTGATTTTTTAGTAGTGTTCATATTGGCAGTGCCCCCATGGTAACTAATGTTATTTATTAATTAATTCTTTGACTTGCAGCCAAGCATGCAGAGCAGCCCCAGTCCCTTGCTGCTACATGCTGAGGAAATCCATACCTAAAAGGCAGCTGTTTGTGTGGGAAAGTCTCCAGAGGTAAAAGGGGAAAGCAAAATGCAAACTAGTGAAGGATTTTTGGTCATTTCAACCAAAAGTGACACTGATTTGTTCAGAGCTGCTGAGGTGAGCCTAGCTTTCTTGAGATACCCCCAGGTCCTTGAAGTCTGAGCTTTTAAATGTCACTTTGGTTGTAGTTCCGGGGATAAGAGGGCTGAGCTGCCTGGCAAGGGCTGGCAGGAGAGCATGGCATGAAATGGCATGGCACAGTACAGCACATAGGCACCAATGTGGCCTCAGGATGGCCATGCAGAGAGTGAGCTGGGAGCCATGATGGTCCATCTGCATACAGGATGCCCATGGGTGCAGGCCAGTCCTGGGCTGGCAGGGACAGGGCTACCTGTACCATGTGTCCCAGCCAGCTTTTTTTCCCCTGAATATGAGGAGAAATTGCTCTTCAGCCTCTCTTTGAGGGTCTTTACCTCCTTTTATATCCTGTAAGGGCCTTTTTCACAGTTGCTTTCCCCCCCATCTTTCATTTAATTTTTACATTGAATGACATAGCCCTGTAATTAAATGTTCTTACAAATCCCTGGGCAGGGTATCTCATGACACACACCAAAAAAAAAAGGCCTCCTGATTTTATTATTATTACTAATGCAAAGTAATGAAATGTTTGATTCCTTATCAAGTATAATTGAGGGAGTTAATTATTTAAGTTGAAAGAAGAAGTTAGCTCCAGTTTTTATGCTAAAGTGATCTGCTCAGTGTCCTGTTCTTTACTGTTTACTTAGAGCTTGAGCCTCTGTTGTTCTGGCCTGGAACATACAATACATGTAATTGCACATGTGTTAGCATGAGCTTCTGCATGTTGTGGTGTTGGGTCAGTGGTTGGACTTGATGATCTTAAGAGGTCTTTCCCAGCCAAAAGAGTTCTATGACTCTAGCATGGTGGGCTTGAGTATGTTTGGCTTTCTGTGTCACTGAGCAAACAGCAATAAGCTAAACACAGGGAAAGCTGAAGGAGAGCAACAGACTTTTGATGTCTGTGATGTCTGGCTTGACGAACCTGCTAAGTGCACCTCACCAAGAAAAGCAAAGTAAGCCCTTAAAAACATCTGAACCTGCTGAAGTGTCACTGAAAAATATTTTTGCATCTTCAGTTTGCACTACCAACAACAACAAAAAAGGCAACTCTGTGAATCAATCAGTCCCACATTTCCTCCTGAATTGGACTAAGCAGCAGCTCCTGTGCTCTCCTTTGCCATCTCCTGCTCAGAGCTCTGTGTGTGTGTGTGTGTGAAAGATTCACAGACCCCAGATGAAGGCTGAGAAAGCAGCTGGGGCAGATGTTGGCCACCTGGGCTCTGAGAACAAGGATGCCCAAAGCTAGGACAGGTTCAGCTTCCACAGCAATGATTTAGACATCGAACCATTGTCAAAAGTAGGTCAGCTGGGTATCAAAATCTGTGTTTGCTGGATACCCTGCTCTGGGGCATCTGAGCCTGTGCAGGCACACAGCAACTGTGGGCTGTCAGAGGACAGCAGCAGGACTGTGTGAGATGGAGCTCTCCTGTTGCTGTCAGTACTGTGCTGATTAAGATGGCAACAGCAAGAGTCCTTCGGGAAACCAGAAACCAGTGTAAAGGTTAAAAGCAGTCATTGTTTGGTATTTAGAGGCTTTACAGATAAAATTGCACATCTCTGGCAAAGGACATCTGCAGCAGATGCAGATAGCCAGGGAATGTGTTTAATACCTCAGTGAGCAGCAGTCTGTGGGACGGGAAGCAGAACTGCAGAACTGACAGTGCTGACTGCATCCATGGAGCTGTGCATGCTGGAACTCCAGGAAAGAGCAAGGAGACCAGCACTGCTGAAGCAAGGCAGAGATAAGGTAAATCATTCCATAGAAGGGCTTTGGAGGCCTGTGCCCTGGCTTGTGGCTGTGTCTGCACGGGATGTGAAGCTGCAGCAGGATACATGTTCCCAGCACCCCTGCATCCCCCCATCCCTGATGTGTCCTGCCCAGTCCTGCCTGGCTCTTGCACCCCTACCTGAGCAGTAGTCCCTCCTGTAGCAGTAGCCCCAGCATCTCCTCCTTGGGAAAACACTTCTGCCCTGTCCTGTCTTCAGCCAAAGAATGAGGATATCCCTGCTGTCATGGTGCCACAGGTGGGGTTCAGCTCCTTCTTCAGTGTGGCCTCATGGCCTCTTGAGGTTCTGCATGGGCTCTGTGCTGGTTCTCAGCTCTTCTAATTAAAATGCAAGGAGACCTGCCACACAGAGAGACAACCTCACATGGGGACAGGAGAGGTGCAGGTATGTTTGGGGTGATTCTGATGCAGTGGAAGAGTAAGTTCAGATGTAAGGAGGAGAGCAGAAGATTTGGAGTTGTTAGTCTGCATGTGGCCAACTAAGACCTTCCTTTCTTCTGCTTGTCCTTTGCCTGTCTTTGATCTGAGCTCTGCTTTTTCCTGGAAGGCTTCCAACATTCTTGGTGTATCTATGAAGCTTCTTCCTTTTTCACTATACAGGACACATCCCTCAAATTTAAGAAAGATGCTGTGATGATGAAGTGAGACTGTTGTGTGTGAAGTCATTTCTGGATGAACATGTTTGACTTCTTCAGATGTTCTTGATCTCTCTTTATTCTTAGAACAGGCACAGAACAGGCAACAGCAGCACAGGCTCCCACATTCATCTCATAGTTTGACTTAGTGCAACGTGGAAAATCATCCCTGTAAAGGGTTCAAGCTGTGGTTTGGGTACAGATGTCCAATAAATTGAGAACTTTTGGTGACCTTCATTTCTAGACTGACATGTCAGACAGATTCACATGCCAGAAGCACAGTGGGAAGCAAAGTCTGGGTTGGGAGGGATGCCAGGAGCCAAGATGCATTTGTACAGCTTTGGAGCAGCAGCTTGGCCATCGCTGGCCTAGGCAGCAGGGTGATGGAGAGAACCCCAGGGGAGCTCACTGGCTAACTTTAAAAGGGACAACAACAAAAAGCATTGTGCCCTGCTCCTGCTTAGGAGGGTCAGAAGCAAAAGAGAAAAGGCTTCTTTCTCTGGAGGTGAACAGTCACTTCTTCCTACAGCAGTAGAATCCTGACACTAGCTGAGTAGCTGTGATTCATAAAAAACCTAATTTCTAATTTGCCAGAATATAATCCTATTTGATCAGTGTTATTCAGTTCCTCTTTCTTTTAAAATTCAGTGCACTTAACTGTTCTATGAGGGTTTATGAATGTTTAAAAATTGCTTTGTGGTCCCTGAAGTAATTTGACAAGTCTGACAGCTATTGATTAAAAACCTGAAATTATTCAGACTGTAGGATGACTTGGGGGATTAGACAGAAAGTTTTTTTTCAAATGTGAAAGGAAATAAGATGTTGGAAAGTAAATATGTTCTTGAATATTTTTGAAAAATCCATTACAACTGTGAAATTAAATTGAAATTAGATACTTGGTGTGGGGAGGAAGGAGCTAAATGCTGGCTTTACTAGTTAGGCATGGGGTAGAACTCCCCACCCCAGGTCCAGCACACATTTTCCTGCGAGTTGCTGGGGATGGGGCTCTGGCTCAGATCCCTCCACACGACATGTGGGGAGCCTGGGGGGCTCTGTGCACCTGTCTGTTCCTGGTGAGGTCCAAGCCAGCTCCTTCCATCCAGCTGTTCTGTATCATGGAGCTCGATGCTAAGCAAGGTCAGCAGACAGCTGTAGGGCTGGTGGGAATGTGACTCTTTCTGTCCCAGATGTATGTTCCTGCCTGACTCTGTGGAACAGACAGGAGCTAATCAAGCCTCAGACTAAATGACCACAGCCTCCCAAATTGTCCTAATTTGCACTCATGCAAGGGCTATTGCATTAGTTGGGAGCAGCTATTACGCTGGATAGCTCTGTCTCAACTTGTCCTTCTTCACCAGACCTCCAGGAAGGATATTCAAGAACTGTCTTCACATCTCTGTACATGCCAAAGAGAGTCTCCTAGGAAATCATTAGACCAAGTGGGCCATTTTCCATATGACCAGAAGGGACCTCTTCCTTCAGCAGATCCAGACTTGTTCTGCTACTGATGGCCATATTTTAGAATATCCTTCATAAACATATTTTCTCTATCTCAACGTCACTGACCTTTTCTCTCCCATTCTCCCTCATTCTGGAAGGCTAATTGCAAATTTCAGTTCTCTCATAGTTAAAAGCCCTCTTCTGATTTTCAAGTCCACATGCCAGTTCATAGGCATTTGTTTCACCACTGCTGCCCTGTAGTTTGACCAGCTCTTGTCTTTCTTGTGTACTTATGTACTTATGTACTTGTGTACTTACTCTCAAGTACATCAAATCTTCATGCCCCTCAGTCTTTTCTTGTAGACTGAACCAGCTGAGTGTCACAAGGCTCCAGCATCAAGGTGAATATGACCCAGCAGGTGACATATCACAGAATTACAGAATCCACCCCTGAATCAAGACTTGGGTCAATCCCACGGGGCAGGGATGGCCACCTTCCCAACTTTGCAGCATTCAGCCATAGCCAAACATCTCCAGGACTGAAGAAGGAGCTACCTCAGCCTGCTGGCAGCTGGCTGGGAATAAGGACAAACTTCAGTGTAGCAACTGGGTATGTGGGACAAAATCAAGTTCATGTGCTGCATATGTTGTGGTAGAACCTCCTTCCATGAGCCCAATGGCAAAAATGGTGCTAGGCACAGACACCCCCTCTGCATCCTTCTCTGAACACAGAAACTGAGGCTCTCTCACCTGTATCCAAGAAAAATGTCTGGATGCTGCTTTCCACACTGGTGGAAAACACAATGCCACAGAACATGTGGCAGCTGAGGTGGAAAAAATATGAGTCTGCAGGCTGGTACCAAGCATCTGGTCAGCTTTGTGGGGTGTCTGCCAAGCCAGGTAGTCTAAGTAGTCCACAAAAACCTGGTTCAGCTTTTGATG
Organism: Melanerpes formicivorus; assembly: GCF_026170545.1. NCBI lineage: Eukaryota > Metazoa > Chordata > Aves > Piciformes > Picidae > Melanerpes > Melanerpes formicivorus. The sequence goes on along the minus strand of NW_027142385.1, from coordinate 5,739,717 downwards.
GCATTATCACTGCTGGTATTTAATCAGGTAATTGATAGCTGCTGGTATTGGTTAAATTCTTGAGTGATTCTGTTCACACAGGTAATAAAGCATTTGTTACAATGATTCAGTTCCCTGCACTGAACAGCAGATTTGTGGATGTGGAGATACTAAATAAGCAGATCATAGTGGGCTTCCTTGGCCTGTTACCTCAGCAGGGTACCATGCAGCCCTTGCTCATCTCCAGTAATTCTATTTCACTGGGATCAGCATCAACCACGTGTTCAGAAGCCTTAGTTAGAGGAGTCTGCAAGGTATGACACAAGGCTTGTACATGGTGTCACCAGCCTGTGCAGGAGATTCAAAACCCTTGTGCTATATATGGCCCTCAGTTATATTCCAGTGACAATATTAAGCTTTTAAAAGATGAGTGGAAAGAAGGAGACCTTCAAATTTACTTACTGCCAGGAAATACTGGGCACCACATAGTTGTCATTCTGCAGCAGACAGGGATTAGCCATAAACCCTATACCTCCAAAGTGAAGGGGAGTAATAAAGATGACCCTGGGAGCACTTTGAACTTGGCTACCTCTGATTAATTAAGTTTTTCCTGCCTTGAGCCTGATTTAGGACTTAGGCTCAGATGAAGGATTTAAGTTAAGAAACTGTTGAGAAATTGAAGGACAGCTCTCATCCCCTCTTTCTCATCTCATCCCCTTCCCTGTCACATGCACACACATGTGGGTAGTAGAGGGCTTGGTGTGGCTGCTGAAAAATCAGCCTCCAAAGGCATTCCTGTCCCAGAATTCTTGTCATTCCTCCTGCAATTGCCCCACTTTCCCTGTGGATTTTTGTTCCTACCAACCTTGAAATGTCACTTGGGCATGGCAAACGCTTGGCCAATACTGAGCATAGGTCTCAGGGCAGTGTGGAAGATGTAATTGTGATTCTGCACTTATATGGGAAGCAGAAAGGTTTCTGTGCAGCTGTGGAGTATCTTTCATTCATTCCTGTGATGATTGAGCTTCCTGGAGTGTTTCAAATCATCAGTGGCAGGGCTGAGGCTCAGCACAGCCATACAGGATCCCAAACTCAGAGAACTTCCCCTCTGCTTCAGACATCAGGGCTGGGACTGAGGATGAGGCTGGGGCTGGTTCTGCAGCTCCCCAGAGTGCAGACTTGCACAACAGCCCTGAAACTTCACAGCCCTCCCTGGTTAATGGCTGTAATGATGGTAATAGGAGTTCATTAACGTGCTGGTGTTTACAGCCTGCTGCATGGGCAGGGATCTGCTGAATAAAACATAAGGAAACTTGTGCAGGTACAATGCAAACAATGGATTTAACATTTCTGCTTGTCCTTGGGATGACTCGTCCAGACTAGATGATGCAGGACTTCTGGTGGAGAGTGTGGCACCCTGCACAGCCAGAGCCTTGTGGAGCTGGAGCCCACTGCCAGGGACAAGGGGTTTGGGGCTCTTCTGCCCACTATGTACCAGGAGCAGGGACTTGGGGCTCTCCTGCCTGCATGTGCCACTGCCTGTGTCACCAGCTGAGTGACAGCACTCAGAAATGCCTGTGCTCACCTCGGGGTGTGAGAACACAGGCTGAGCACCAGCCTGTGTCTGGGGTGTGGGCAGGTCCTGCAGCTCATGCCCATCCACAGAAGACAGCTGTTGTGTGGACACGGCATTTTATAGCTGTGTGACAACTTTGTGACTTCTGACTGACGTTTGCAGGGTCATTTCCAGTCTGTACTGAACAGGGCATGAGTACAAATCCCTCTGCTAAGGTGGACAGGCACTGGCTTTGAAAGGTCTGTTGCAGTGTGATTAGTGATAAGGAGAAGTGCAAATGTGAGGCAGAATGGCTCCATTTCTTTTTTCCTTCTGCTTCTTCGGTATTTGGTGAGCATGACAGAATTGTTTTGTTTCAGAAGGAGTTCTGTAGAGCATAGTTGGGAATACATTTGCTCCTACCCACCTAGTGAATCTGCTCTTGTCCTGGAAAGTCACTGAACCACTGCTCTCCTAATGTGCTTGCTGCACCTGGCATGCTCTGGGCAGCACTGGTGCTGTATCCCAGTGAATGCTCCAGGATGCAGAGGGGAGAAGGTTTCACAGGGTGTAGGTAAACCTAAAAAGAAAAAAATGTCAGAAATCATTCTGCTGATCCCTCAATTAGAATTCTGTAACCCACTTTTTGGAGGAGGAACAATTGTTTAGAGCAATGAGAGAGTGTGTTTTGATTGAAGGAGGCACAATTATCTGCCCTGCATCTGCTCTGCTGCATTGTACCGAATTAACTTATTTCTCTATATTTGTTCATATTCAAAGCATAAATAATTTAGCATTTTGTCTCTCTCTCTGAATGTGGGAAGCATGCGTGCTGATTTCAGATCAGATGGAGCTGTGATGTTTATTACTCTGTTGTTGGGGAATGATTGTTGCATATTTAATATCACCATAAATAAAACTCCCGTAGCTGTGTTCCCACTTGCGGGATCGGTGTGTGGCTCTCTCCTAATGCCTCTGATCTACAGGACTCAAAGCATTTGTGTAATGAAAGCAGAGGCTTTGCTTGCCTGCAGTGATGCAGGGCATGAGTGGCAACTGCATTTACCAGAGTGTGCCCTACCTGGCTGGTGTCCACCAACATTTTCCTGCAGCACTCTCAGCCCCAACCTGCTCCAGCAAAATCAAATTTATCTTACCCAGAACTACTCAAGACTTACCCTGTGTGACAAAGCAAATACCAGAAGAAGTAAAACAAACCTCATTAAAATAAAGTGGCTGCATGACAAGGTGAATATTTAACATGCCTTTTAAAAGGAATAGGTTTTTTTCTTCATTTTATCTTACAGATGCCTTTAAAACCCTGCCTGAAAGTATTTTCTAGTGATCACTAAAGTAGCTGGAGGTTTTAGAGTTCTTACAGCAGGTGCTGGGTATCTCTGATTTTAGTGGGGGGTCTTTCAAAGTGTGGGGAAAATACCCACAGTGGGTGAATAAGGAAGAGCTTATAAATGCATATAAATAGCTGAAGGGTGATGGTCATGAGGATGGGGCTGGGATCTTTTCAGTAGTAGCCAGTGGTAGAACAAGGGGCAACAGGTACAAACTAGAACACAGGAGGTTTCACATGGACTTAAGGAAAAACTTCTTCACTTTGAGGGTGCCAGAGCACTGGACCAGGCTGTCTGGAGAGGTTTCATAGATTCACACAACACCAGGTTGGAAGGGACCTCCGGGATCATCTAGTCCGACCTTCCAGGCCAAGAATATAGTTTAAACAAGGTGGCCTAGCACCCTGTCAGTCCAGGCTGTCTAATGTAGAGGAATCCAGCACCTCCCTTGGGAGTTTATTCCAGTGTTTAATAGGTCAAGTGGTGAAAAAAAAATAATCTGCTATCAGGTTGTGGAGTCTCCTTCTCTGGAAAGGTTTTAAACCCACCTGGATATTGTGATCCTGAGCAACCTGCTGTCGATGACCCTGCTTTAGCAGGGGTTTTGGACTAGATGTTCTCCATAGGTCCCTTCCAGCCCCCACCACTCTATGATTATTCCTATTCATAACTAAAATGTCTCCAAAGTGTGACACAAGTAGTCCAGCACTCTGCAGCCGTGGGTGCAGGTGCCCTGCAGCACAGCAGTCAGTAGTTCAGTGTTTGGGTCATTCTCTGCTGTGCATGTCAGCAGGATCGTGCGCAGGAGCCTTGCTAAACTCCGGCTTGTCTCCCAGCGCCGTTTTCCATCTTTCTCTTCTAAAATTTACTGGCATGGAGAGAAATCCTTGTACATTTTATCTAAGACACTTGCCAGAATAAAGGGAAGACAGGCTCTGCTCAGCAATAGTGAAAAGCAAGGGAGAAAGAGCGAGCTTTGTCCATGAGCCATTTGCAAGCCAAGCCAGTCCCGCTAGGTCACATTCTTGTTCTCTCAGCCTTGGCATGGATTGCCTCTATTTAACGGAGTCCAGTGTTCCCAGTGTTTCCAAACTTGTTTTAGTGTTTGCAGCAAGCTGGGATGGTCTCTGAGAAACAGTTTGTCTGGATCTGATTTAGAGTGAGGCAGCGTGACTGTGTTGGAAGCAAGAGAGTCTCCACACAGCTCTCCAGCCCTGTGGACGCCAAGGGATAGATGTTGCTCCCACCAGTGCTTGGCTGAGGTCTTGGACAGGGTCCATGTCAGTGTCTCAGGGCAGATTTGGCATGTGCATCTCAGATGACTCTCCCAGTTGTCCCCATGTACTGTGCTTGGGTCTGCACCATGGAGCAGTCCCAGGGCCTGGAGTGCTTTCAGCAGGAGCTGAACCTGCTGATGTGCTCCAGGAGTAGCGTGACCACTCCAGACACCAGCAGCCCCTGCTGGGGTACAGGCAGGGCATTGTCCTCAGTGCCAACTCTTCCTACTTAAAATTTGATGCTGTTGCATCATGCTACCTGCTAATGTTGTCATGGCACAGATATAGCATGGGGTAAGGAGCAGTGCAGAGAAGGAAAGCCCTCACGTCCAGCCCTGAGGAGAGCCCCATTGAAGGCAGCAATACTGAACAGTGTTAAACAGGTGTAGATCAGAAACAGTCCAACTCCCTTCCTTTGCTGGAACACAGCCATTTTGCTTGTTCAGTATTCTAAAAGCAGAGTTAATAACTATTTTTGCCTCTATTCTCATTTCTCACATACATATAAAGTGGCTGTTGATGTTTAGCTTGACAAGTCAGGCTGCAGTTAGGGTGCCAAAAATCTCAAAACTGTCATGGAGTGAGACAAGGATAAAGGGAAAAAACAACTCAGATAAAAGGGCTGTGGACTCAGAAATGCTGCGTGTGGCACGCTTCCCAATCCTCAGAGAGACTTATTAATTTACATCATGAAAGTCTTTATGGTGCACAACTCCAGTGGCTTCCTGGCTCCACTTGGAATCTCATTGGATTTATGAAGAAGCTGCTTTTGCACTTCTACAGACAAAGGCATTTAAAAGCACTTCAGGTGTATAAGGGAAACCACATGTCAAAGGTGGGCCACAACTGTGCTCACAAATTGCACATCACCCTAATTCAGGGGGGTTTATTCCCTTCTTCTAAACAATAGTGTTCAGATTAGATTGGACATTCAGTCCTTTGCTGCATCCTTGGAGCTTTCTGTCTGAACAGGAGGACAGTCTGGGCTCAGCACTGTCTGACATTACATCACAGGCAGACGTTGGAACAAGGGCTTGGGTTTCCTTCTCTAGCATCCTTCCAGCTCTGTTTTCCTTTTGTCAAGGCAATTACATTGGTTGTTATTAAAATAAAAACAGAAGGGGAGTGAAATGATTCATCTTCCCAAGCAGCTTTGCTAAAGAGTGTCATTAATTCAACCCTGGCAGGAATGTGTCTGGTTAGGGAAATGTGTTTTGTCCAAGGGTTGGGGCTGCTCAGAAGGTTATATCCTGCTTCACATGGGAGGGCTCAAATGTAACCTTGTGTTCATGACCAAAAAGTTGGCGTTTGCCCTGACACCATCCTCCCATGGGGTCAGCCAGATCAGGGCAGGCACGAGAGCAGGGTCAGGCCCTTGCTCTGCCTCCTGGAGCTGAACCCATCGGGTCAGGGCTGCAGCCTGCTGCCAGTGAACCGCTGTGGGAAGCACATGCTGCTACCAGCCTGAACTGAAACTATCTGTTGCCCAGGGACTGGGATAACACTTCCCACCAGATCAAATCTCTTTATAAGAAAACTAAACAAAAAACAACCCATGAACAAAAAAAAGCTGAGTTACTACCCCATCACTTGTAAACATGGATGTGGGCACTTGAGAGAGAAGGCTCTTGGCAGCTTTTTCGAAGCTGTCTATGTGCAGCAGGGCAGCTGCTGGTGCAGCTGGCTCTTGCAGAAGCATGTAGGTTGGAAAGCACAGAGCATTAAACCCATCCCTCTGCACCAGGGCAGACTGGCTTGTACGATCTTCACATCGCCCTCCATAATCAGCCAGCCAGGTCCTCATCACTTGTGCATTTCTCAGGTGGCCAAAGAAGTGGTAAAGAAATCATGGAATGTTTCTCTCACCTGGCAGTTATTTTAATGTCTCAGAAGTCAGCATGGTGTCACAGCCCTGTCCCACCCCTCTGATAGCAAATGAGTCCAGCAGTTTGAACTGTCACCCTCATGCTCTGTAAATGAGATATGACTGGAGGTTACGGAGTGACTTAGTCACAGAACGTGCTCGGTCACTCACCAACAGCCAAGGTCTGTTTGTGTAATTCCTGTTGACAAGCTGATGATTTCCTAATGGAGAGGCAGCCCTGACACCCCGGGCATGCGCAGAGCCTTCCGGCCAGGGCCTGGACTGAATCATGCTCCACGTGATCAGCCCCAGTGAGACCATTCCCCAGAGTCTCTGTGTGTGTGTCTGGGTTTTGGAAGCCAGCAGCAATTGTACTGGTCTGGAAGATGAAGTCAGGGAGGGGGAGCTACAAATACAGTGCAGGCTGAGAGGAGTAATACTGGTAGTGGGGGACTGGTAATAGGAAATGGAGCTTTTTGTTTCTCTCTTTGAAGCCAATATGGACTGAGATGGTCAGCTGCTGCTTTTGAGGAGCACTGGAGAAGTGGCATTGCATGAGGTCCCCCAGAGACCTGCAAGGAGAACCCTTGCAGCCCCACGTGGCCTCTGCCACCCTGGCCAGCAGCCTGGGCAGGGATACCCATCCAGGGGTCAGTGGCTGGGCTCCTGGGTGGGGAGGTGACACAGCTCTTGCTGAAAAAAGTTCCCCTGTCACTGAACTGGTTTGGGAGCTTCAGCTGAATCACCAGTGTTTGGCAGTGCCTGTGTGTCCCTTGGATGAATCCTGCTGTGCCTCCAGTCCTGTAATAGACATCTGAAGATGGTCCTGTCCTGGAAGGGAGAGACTGTAGAGTCTAGGGCCACACAACATATACTTTCCCAACAGGTCCAGTTTTTATGAAGCTGTTATAGGATTAAATGCTGCTGGTGTAGGACTGGTGACCACAGTGGCTTACAGCTCATTTGTGATGGCAAGTGGGAAGCAGCTGGGACTGGTTGTGCTGGGATGGACTTTGCTTCACCCTGTTTAGAGTGCTGTTGCTCATTTGGGAACTAAGCTACTGCTTTCAGTTTTGCTCCACTGAGATGGTATATAAAGAGATGCAGGCTCTCTCTTAATGAGGCTAGCAGGGAGAAGAGGTGGCCCAGCTGCCAGCTGGTTCCTGCCACCAGAGCAAGGTGAGTCCTCCTCAGCTACTGGGCTGGGAGGTGCCAGGCACTGTCTGCTTGTTGCCCACTCAGGTGCACCACCCACAATCCTCCTATCTAGCTTCTTTGCTCCAGTGCTGGCCACCTCTTCTGGGGGCTAAGGGCAGGCTCCAGTACCCAGTGTGAGGCTGTTACTTCTCTGCCCATTCCTGCACTGGAGATGCTGCAAGAACCACCTTCTTCTCGGGCAGCTCTGGCTTTCTAGCAGCTTGGTTTTCTTTCAAGCTCTCTACTGGTGTTCCCATCTGGTTGAGTGCTGAGTAGGAAAAGGGGAGAGGAGGCAGGCTGGAGGCTGGGAACAGGTCAAAACAATGTATGTTGGGACGAAATTTGCCGAGCTGGACCCCAGTCTGGTGTTCTGGGCCATACTGGCTGAACCCTGCCCAAGTCCAGACCTTGGCTGTCAGCTCTGGAGAAGCTGTCTGGGATCCATTGATGGTGGGTGCTCAGCAGGCACAGTCTCAGTGCCAGGAAAGGGAGCTGCCAGCATGGGTGGATGCTGCAGCACAGCTCTCCAGGCCATGCTCACTCAAGTGGGCTGGTCTTTATAGTCACTTAAACCTATAAATCTGTCAGCTGCCTCCCCAAGTGGAGCAGGTTCTGATTTAGCTATTTAAAGCTGGTGCTAACAGAGTCAATCACTCTGCTAACCACCAGCCGATGGGAGCCAGCACCTTCACAACCCCCAGCTGGTGTATCCTCCCTGGAGTGCCAGAGGCCTTACTCTTAGTGGGGTCTCTGCAGCCTATAGTACTCTAGCTTTTCTCTTTGCCTCATGTAATTTGTCAGCAGAGGAGGCACAGAGCCCTTCACAGAGCCATTGGCCACGTGTGCCCACCCCTCCAGAACTGAGTCTGGGTTTAGCTGGGATGGTGTAAATCCAGGGCAGCCTCATCAGCTGAGGAGCAGATTGCAATTTTGTTAATGAGAACATACGCTGGCCCTGTGTATTCCCAGGGATTTGACCCAAGCTTAGCATCTGTCAGGATAAGAAAAAGTGGTTTAGTGGCACCAGCATAGGGGCAGTTCAAAGGATGGGGAGTGGGGCAGAGAGGGTTGCTGGTTTTTCCCTCTTGAGGGAAGGTTTTCTGTTCCTGCAGGGGAAGAAAAATATTTGTGGAGATGAATGTTTTAAGAAATTGAACACAAGAACAAAACTCAAATTCCTTACTTTCCAGATCAAAACGTTTTGGATTTTTCTCAGAAGAAAGTAAGCTAAGAAGTTTTGTTTTCTGCTGTGCAGATTTAACCCTTCAGAGCTGGGGAACCACAAAGCCAAGCCAGTGACAGTGAGTGGCAAAGGCACTCAGGAGTGAGTGTAAGGAGTGGAACCCAGGCTAGGTCTGCAGAAAGAGAGGTGTCCATGCAACTGTGTTTATTTTAACTCAACCTGTTTACATCAACTAAGGCATGTAGTGTGTGTCTGAAAGGTTTTAACTCCTTGTCATCAGTGCAGGGTAATGGCCTAAAGTGTAGGTTTGCACATTAAGAATGAGTAAAATTGCAGGTGAGGCAGGCACACTTCTACCTCAGCTGAGGCCGAGACAGGCTGTAGGGAGCTGTGTGGTGACCCCAGATTCCTACTGCTAAAGGAAACCCTCCCAGATGCTCTGTTAAATTTGTGCATGACACAACTCCCTGTGAAATAAGCCATTTCTGCTGTGAAGATGAGCTGGAGTTTAATTTGGGTGATAACTGAGGCAAGTTAATCCTGTTCAGGCAAGGATCAAACCTGTTTCAGTGCATTTGTGTTAGTGCTTTGCATCTGTCTAACTAGACTGATTTGAAATAACTTGGTTACAAAAGGAAGTTGTTTCTTCTGTAAAGCTTCTGATTCAGGGCTCAGACCTGTCCCTGTTCCTGCCTCGAGTGTGAAGCTTTTGGTCAGTCCCCTCTAGTTCCTTGTGTGGTAGCTTGAGCGTGGAGATGTTCTCACATCAGACAGGTCTGCTCACAGAGCTCCTTTCGGATTCTCTTCGTGTACTGTCCAAAAGGTTGTAAAAGTGTTTCTAGTTGAAAGAAAGATTGACTGGGTCTAATTTAATCCCTCAGAGAGAAATAAGTGATCAAATGTTAGAAAAACAAACGTTGGCTGACCTCTCTGTTTGAAGCTTGTGTGTCGTTAATGACAGGAAGGGGTTTGTAAGCTTGTTATCTGTTGTTATCACAGACAACCCTTTAAAAAGAGAGGCGAGACCAAATTTAGAGTTGAGCTTTCATCCCTCAAAGGGAAGACGTGTGTGAGATCCCAGCACCCTGTCTGCTCTCGAGGCTAGAGGGTGAATTGGAGCTGATCTGTGTCTCAGACAACGCAGCCCAGGACTGTGTTGTTTGCAGTACGAGCTCTGCAGCCCCTTCTCCTCCAGGCTGGCAGCCTGGCTCAAGAGTCCCCATTCCCAGGACCTGAGCAGGGATGAGGGCTGTATCCAAGGACTAAGGACTGCCCTTCAGTGAGGCAGGAGCAACACAAGCCCTGCTTCCCAGCAGCAACGCTGTCACGGCTCAAAGCGAGCCAAGGTGGGGCTGTAGGTCTGCAGCTCCCCGAGTGAATGGTCAGCTGACATGCTGCTCATCGTCTCCTTTTAATGAAGATATTATTGAGCCAGGTTGAGAGACTTGGTACTTCTGAGGTCTGATTTAGATGTGCAAAGCTTGTTGGCAGGGTGGGCAGCTTTGCCGCAGGTGCCACAAGGCACACTCTGTATGGGCACATTCTCATTCACAAACACACCCAGAGTCCAATACACTTAGCATGGCTTTGATAAAAGCCTGTCCCTCCCTTCCCTGGAGAGTGCCATCCTGACTGTGTTTTGAAATCACAAACCATGACTCTCATTTAAAGTAGAACAGGCAGTGTTTCCATCTTCAGGAAGCTGCATCCTATCGGTCCTGTGTAACCATAATTAGCTCTTGACAGACCCCAGCAGCTTTCCCGGATTCACTGATGGCACAGCCTGTACCCACAGCTGGGAAACTGAGGCACAGAATGGCAGAATGACTGCACCAACCCTCTGTAACAAAAAAATCAAACACAAAGGCTTATTTTTTTCAGGCTGTACTGATGCTAGGTATCACTGTGACAGTTTATCAGCTCTTGCTATACAGAGATTTATATGAAATCATTACTGTTCCATTGAATTAATTTTCAGAGGTTTAATTTTTTTTAGGGTATTAGCATTGATTGCTGAGTGCACGTGCCCTCCTCCTCCTGCCAGCAGTCTATATCCAGGGAGAGCAGCATTGTCTGAGGTGGAGGAAAGCTCACTTGCCCTAATTTATTGGAAAAAAATTAATTTTCAGTTTAAAATGGGCCTGTCATTTATGAACCCCCATTCAATCTGCTCTTCACTCCTGAGTCTTCACTCTGACCTTTTCCATATCTTAAATCCTCTGGGCTGTACACTGTGTTCATTAGTTAAACCTGCAGAAGGGAGCAGCAGGTGTGGATTGTGGATAAGGGCTGCATGCAAGCTTGGCTCTGTGCTTATCCATGTACCTCTGGCAGACTGTGGCTGTAATTTAATTTAAGGCAGTGCCAGGATTTGGCCTTCTAAAGAGTTTTTCACAGTTTTTAAGTTTTAATAACAATTTTTGCATCAGCTCTGGAAGTGGCTCCTCCTGATGTTGCATGAAGCATGCAGTAATGACACACTTCAAGAGCTGAGCTGGAGAAGTGATGCAGGGTAGCCCAGTATTGCAAAGTTTAATTTCTGGTCAGGGAGTCTAGAAGGGTAAGAACCAACCTGGCCAAAGGGGGTGTGAGGTCCCAGCAAGGTCCCTTGTACTGACACAGGCTCAGTGCAGAACACAGTGCTCCAGGAAAAATGTTTCATTCCTGGAAATGGGCTGTTGGTCTGAGTCAGAAAAGACATATGGAGAGACCAGGAAAAACCACTAAGATGATCTTTGAAAATACCTTTCCTTTTCCTACCTGTGTGTTGTGGGGGTAGATGTGGACTGCAGTCAGGATTTGCATGCTCTCCAGTGCTTTTCCTGAGGTCCTGTTCTGACAGGCATTGCTGCACAGATTGTGCAGTCAGACACGTCTTACTGCTTGGGGATCTGGGGATGTTTTCAGTTTGGATGTGGCTGTTTGTCGAGGTGCTGTGGCTCATGTGTCAGCATTACTGATTTCTGTTGGTAGTTGGCTGAGGAGAGCACCCTGGAAGGCAAAGCCCCAGGCTGTCAGGAGAAAGGGGCTCGTAGACACTTCCAGCATCCATGCCTGCAAGACAAGCCTGGGGACAGTGCTGATGGGCTGGAAGCAGGCACTCAGCACTGGCTCTGCCTTTAGCATCCCTCAGTGCTTTCTGATTTCATCTCAACCTTGTCCACATATGCTCAGGTGCTGTGTATGAGTGCAAAATTATTGTCTTCCAACGGCTTGTGTGTCCTGTAACATACCAGAGAGGGAGGAGAGCAGGGGATAGACAGTGTGTGTGCTCCCTGAGATGGATTGCCTCCAGTTACAGTTCTGAAAACCATAGAAAAATCACCAGCTTCATCAGTGTGAATCTCTCATTCCATCTGAAAAGAAGGTTCCCATGAGAAGGATGTGCTTTATATCCCTAAAAGACACTAAAATCTATCTGGCTAGAAGGCAGATAGCAATTGGAAGAAATTAGCTTTATATCCTGGTACTATCTCTGGATAAAACACACAGTCAAAACAAACTTTAAAATGCTTTGAGCTTTTCTTTTCTTCCTCATTTCTTTTTCTTTTAAGAGAGAGTTCAGCAGGAGCAGAAGATCATTTCTCTGACTTTATTCTGATTATAAACTTTCCATTCCTTGGATGTTGGTTTTTAAGAACATCACTTTGTTTAAGAACACCATTCAGTCTCTGAAGTCAGCTATTACCTATTAAGCTTGAAGCTCTTGTATGTGCCAGCAGTGTTAGTCAGAAGGACAAATCAAAATAAAATGTAGTTTAGATGCTAAAACATGGACTTGTGTTTGTCAGGCTCAAAGTCCTACGCCATTAGTACCCCTGTGTAGTTTAGATTAGAAATTCAGAACTTGACTCCTGCAAATGCATCTTGGCTCCAGTTGTGGTTGAATGTTAAGTGGTGTCTCTGAAGCGAGACTAATAGCACAGAATGATGCTGAATGTTTGCAGGAATGGGTCCTCACCGAAAGGTTTATAAAAGTCTGCTGCTCATGTTACATTTTAAATAAAACCTCCAGGAAGGCACAGGGGCATCGCAGTACAGGCAGCTTCCTAGGCACCGGGATTGCATTCCTGGAGGAAAGTCTAATGCTGGCTCAGGACAGCAGGAAAGTGAAGAGCTAATTACAAGCAGAAAGATAAATTGGTGGGTCCAGATCCACTGTCTAGCCACTACAAAACACAGTGTAGAAGGCTGCATCAGTCAGAGGTTAAATATTTTTCAGTGCAAACACTATTTGATACGGTGCCTGGTCTTTCAGAAGCGCTAGAGGTGTCAGTTCTGCAGTGCTGCAGCTCAGCTTTTGTCAGCGTCAAGCACATTTTATCAAAGCAGGGGAAGAACTCTTTAAATAATCTCTTGGTTTACTCTGGGTGTTGCTCCTGCAGGCTGCAAGGCCTGACTGATTCTCCTGCCCTTCAGCCTCCCATTACCTTTCTGCTGAAATGGAACTGAAGGACAAACCATGCCCTTGTGTAGGCAAGGTGCCGAGGGGCTGCTGAGCTGTGGTTCTCCAGCCCTGGGAGGCTGCTGTGTGAATGTGCACTTTGATGGGGAGCACTGGGAGTCCTGAGAACCAATTCAATAGTATCTGCAGTGAAATCTGTATGTTGCTTGATGGTGCCACAGGTTGATGTACACCCCTTGAGGAGTCTTTCAGAACGGCCCCACAGTAATGACTGTGCCCACTGCAGCTCTTGAGCGGTAGCCCAGTAACAGCCAGCCTGTGGTGCATTACATAGCTTTAATGTTAATTATGCTGATTGGAACTTGTACAATAAGTGTTTTTTAGGACATCAACAGGCATTTTGATTTTAACTGTAAATTTGGATTAAATCTGGGTAATCACAGTCCTCTCTGCTTTGAATTCTTAAGGGTTGTTGGGGAATTCATGTTTTCCCAGTGACAGACAAGGGTGGCCATAAAGCACTGGTTTCACAGTCAATAAAATGTGAGAGAGACCCAGGTTTAATAGCTGAAAAAGTAAACATAGCAGGAGTTTGGAAAGGTCAGAGGGCCAGAGGCAAAGCTCTGTCTGACCATCCTCCCCTGGCCAGCTGGGGAAACAGAATAAGCCAGGCAGGGACCAAAGGAGAAAAAGTAGCCCAGGAAAAGAGGACTACAGAAAATACAAATAATCACTAACCGTGAATGGGAAATTTCCTTTAATGACTTTAATGGAGGTACTATTTTACCTGACCTCTGACAAAGCACAGTGCCTTTGCTTTCACAAATGCTGTTTCTTTAACCAGGAAGTTGGGTGGGTGCTGGGATCCCATCAGTAGCAGGAGGTGCAAACATGAAGAAGGGGTAGAGATCCCACACCACAGGGAAGATGTCAGTGTAATAATGGCTCTGACCACATTGTACACCTGCACATCACCTTCTGAACAGGGCACCCGTGGGGAGAAAAACAGTCTGCAGGGAAACACCACCTTGTGCAGGTGAGGAATGAAGTATAAGCTTGTTTTGAGGAAGCTGGGGGAAACCCCGGGTTGGAATAAAATTGGCTGAGACTTTGATGTACAGACTTTGTGTTGGTGGCAGCAACACTCACTGCAGCAGTATTTAAACACTGAGTCAACCCAGTGAGATTTCCTCACTGCTGGCACTCCCTGGAGAGGGAGAAAGAGCCACCCCCAAGGCCTTGGTCTGCAAAGATTTCACTTCTGCACCTCCAGAGCTACACAAGGAGACTCAGTCCAGAGGCTGTGGGGAGGGGGTGGGAGGGAATGAATGACTTGTGTATTATAGACCTGTACCCCAAGAAGTTTGTGTGCTTTAGACACCAACCCAAGTGTGATCAATGAGGTAGTTTGTTGGAGAAGGGGCAGATGGTACTTTGGGGAAACACATCTGTCACTTGTGGAGAATGAATGTGCACCAGGACAGTACCACAGAGCACCCAGGGGCTCCGAGTTCCTACATTACGTCATCTCCTCATGCCTGGGCTCTGTGCTAGACCTGTGTAGACTGACCATCTGGAATTTCAGGTTTGGGACAAGGGAAAATCAACTGAGTGGTTCCCAGCAAGCAGAGCTCTTTCACTGGGTCTTGCTGGTCTTCCTTGTCATCTGGTAGCAATAGTGAAGTTGTGCTGGGCCCTTACGTCAGCTGGAGCTGCCACAGTTTCCAGTGTATCTAGGTTCCTGCTGGAATGCAAGCCAAAAGCACATGGGTTTGGGACTTCCTTCCAAATTGTCCTAATAATGCGTCTGAACGTGCAGCAAAAAATACTCCAGTGCTGGGTTGCAGAGAAGAATCTGGGTTCTCTTTTCTACAGCTGCTTCTGCCCTCCACCCACTGCAAGTGTCAGGGCTTGTTCCAAAGTTCAGGTTCTGCGTTTTCGTGCCTTGCCAGAAAGATAAAAGGGTTGGTAAAACTGTAACTTGACCTTAACGTTTGGTGGCAGTCAGGGAGATAAGGTGCTGAAGGAAACACGGAGAGCAGAGAACTGATGGCAGTGAGCAAGGGGACCTCACAAGGCAAGGGCTTCCCA